>NC_057823.1:81500514-82700514 GCF_910594005.1 Cervus elaphus | reverse complement strand
AAAGCTAAAAAATTATTGTGTGAGGGAAGAGATTTTTCTGTTATAGCCTCAGCCTTACACATAGCTCTCATAGTGTGTATAAAGCCAATATGGCCAATACCACATCTAATTACAACCCAGCAGTTCCCGATTCTAATGATCTATTTCCCATTTTACCTGGACTTCTCAAATTCACATTTTAATAGTGAATTTTCAAATATGTGGTATTCTCTGACACTTTGAAATTGTTTAAATATCTTTGTTGTTGCTTTGGGATTAGTTTTGGCTAATGGAGACCACACACACATGCTTGGATTTAACAACACAAGAGAGATCCAATCACTCTTTGGAGCTCAGGAATGATAGGCTGTTTTACCAGACACACAGAAGCCAAATTAACTCATATACATATAATGCAGGGTCAAATCAGAAGCAGCAGAAAAACCAAGAGATGCAAACTGTTGCAACTGTCCCCTCCAACCCTGAGGAAGCTGTTGAGATCTCTAGTAGAACAATCTGTTGTTTATCGAGGTTAGTCACTTATGTCCTCCTGCGCACACATTATCCAATACAGGGAATGCATGTGGTTCCCTTGCCAGTTTACTTTTCATTTGTGACTCAGCAACATGTCTGGTCCTTCTCTTTATCCCCTGAAATTCTACCCTGTTTGATTTTGTTTCATTTTTGAAGATATTGAGGAGAACATAAACTTATAAAAATGAGCAGTAGATTTTAGAAAGAAAAGATGCAAGAATAATTGTAAAATATGGTAGCAATTTTAAGTAAGGACTCTTGTAGAATTCTAATTTTCTAGAAGAGTGTAAACAGAAAAATTAACATCACCTGAGACTAAATGGGGTGGCAGGGACACAAGTTGGCAGTCTAACATCTATTCTTCCCTTCTTTTTTTCTTATGAGTTTATTTACCTGCCTCCTTACAGATGAAGGTGGCAAATGAGATATAACTAGAAATTATTGAGTGGACTTTCTGATGAAGTAGTTTTGCTAGGAAGTGAAAATGATCACCATGTCTCCAGCATCCATATTGGACTCATGAGGAGAAAACAAACAGCATCTTTGAGATCTGCACCAAGATATCCTAGAGGTGTCAAACCAAGCCAACAAATACCTACCAGAACATTTAGGAAAAATAAACTTCTGTGTGATGAAGCCACTTTTGTTTGAATATTCTGTTATTGGTATTATAACATAATCCTTTTTTATACCATTGGTAATGGGAAAAAATCAAAACCCATTGGATGAATTTGAGGAGAAAGTTCAACTCCTATTTGAAAGCAATCTACACTTATCCTCATTGGAGAAGAATATTTCTAATGTGTGAATATATAATAAAGATGCTATATGCTGACGTGTACAAATCTTTTTTTTTTTTTTTGACATGTACAAATCTTGAAATAGAAATAAGGATAAAAGTTAGGACTGAAAAAAACAAAACTTAATGGGAGATTCCTAAGAAGTCTCTAGAATGATGAACTGACTTGTTGATTTGACCAACTAGAAGCAGCCATCTGGTGAGAAGTTACATATGTAACTTCTAGGAGCTCGAATTAAAATTGTTCATGATGAAAGCAACATCAACCAAAAGAAATGAAAATGTATAGCATTCATAAGTGCTTATGAAATAGTCTTCATTGATCATTCTAACAAATGAAAGTATCACTTATATTTTTAAAAAGGGATCTCAAAAGTGATTCTTTGAACTTCCATGGTAACTGGTAATTACTGAGAAATTATCTTTGCAATATCTTTCATTGTGTTAGATATGTCTTCTGTTGGGATTATGTAGTTTGCTTAAAGTGCAAAAACTAAATCATTATGTTGAACATTTACCAAAAAAAGTCAAAACTTTTATTCAGTTATCTGGATATAATGGGAAGAGAGAAAGAAAATAATCTGATTTATGAAATTCTGCACTTCAGCCTTCCAGGCCTCTATTTACCTTGCTGGACAATTTTCTTATTAGCCTTTAAAGCTTTTAATACAAGATAAAATAAGCCACAGAATTAGTTTCAGGAAAAAAACAAAACAAAACAAAAATTCTCTCATAGCCACACAGAAGTCAAAGGTAATTTCCTATGGATAACATTTTCAATGGACCCTTTGTTTTTTCATATGATTAAAAAAAAAAAAAGTTAAATCTAGTCAGGCAACTTTGCTGTTTAATTACTACTATTACTTGTGTAGAAGTATGAAATTTAGGTTAAATCATTAGCAGTTAATCCTCTGAGCTAGATACCATCTCTGTAATGCAATATAGTTTATGCAGCAAAGGTTTTGCTTTTTTTTTTTATTAACTTGGAAATTGTGAGAAGAGAGAAGCTTATAGTTAGAAATAATTATTCTCACTAATAAAACTACTCTACATCATACATGTACTATACCCCAAGCACTCTATTAAGGACTTTACTTTTAGAATTCTAATTTCAACATTCCCAAAAGCTAAGTACTATTATTATCATCCCATCTGAATGCCAAAGCAGGCAAATGAGGCCAGAAAGACTGTATTTTTCTGAAGTCACACAGTAGAATGTCAGAGGGACACCTAAATGCAGGCTGTCTGATTCCAAACCCATGAACTAATCACTATACAATATTGCTTAGGTTTGAGGAGTCATGTATTATAATGGAAAATAAGTTTAAAATTTCTGCAAATGAACATGAAAACTCAGATGAATGAAAATAAAAATTGATGGCTTTACCTCTTCAATAAGTGGTGCTGGGAAAACTGGACAGCTATGTGTAAAAGAATGAAATTAGAACACTTTCTAGTGCTATACACAAAAATAAGCTCGAAATGAATTAAAGACCTAAATGTAATATAAGAAACTATAAAATTCCTAGAGGAAAACATAGGAAGAACACTCTTTGACATAAATCACAGCAAGATTCTCTATGACCCACCTCCTAGAGTAACAGAAATAAAAACAAGAATAAATAAATGGGACTTAATTAAACTTAAAAGCTTTTGCACAGCAAAGGAAACTATAAACAAGGTGAAAAGACAACCTTTAGAATGGGAGAAAATAATAGCAAATGAAACAGCTGAAAAAGGATTAACTTCCAAAATATACAAGCAACTCATGCAGCTCAATACCTGAGAAACAAACAATCCAATCAAAAAGTGGGCAGAAGACCTAAACAGACATTTCTCCAAAGAAGACACACAGATGGCTAACGCACACATGAAAAGATGTTCAACATAGCTCATTATCAGAGAAATGCAAATGAAAACTACAATGAGGTATCACCTCACACCAGTCAGAATGGCCATCATCAAAAAATCTACAAACAAGAAATGTTGGAGAGGGTATGGAGAAAAAGGAACCCTCTTGCAACATTGGTGGGAATGCAAATTGATACAACTATGCAGAACAGTATGGAGATTCCTTTAAAAACTAGGAATAAAACTACCACATGGCCCAACAACCCCACTACTGGGTATATACCTTGAAAAAAGACGTAATTGAAAAAGACACACACGTACCTCAATGTTCATCACAGCACTATTTACAATAGCTAGGACATGCAAGCAACCTAGATGTCTATCAACAGGTGAGGGATAAAGAAGTTGTGGTACATATACACAATGGAATATTACTCAGGCATAAAAAGGGATGCATTTGACTCAGTTCTAATGAAGTAGATGAACCTAGAGCCTATTATACAGATTGAAGATAAGTCAGAAAGAGAAAAAAGTACCATACTCTAATGCATATATATATAGTGGCTCAATTGGTAACAAATCCACCTGCAATAGAGGATTTTGATCCCTGGGTCAGAAAGATCCCCTGGAGAAAGGAATGGCTATCCCACTCCAGTATGATATATGGCAGACACCAACACAATATTGTAAAGAAATTATCCTTCAATTAAAAATAAATTAATTTTAAACATTATGGCTTTAGACTAAAGGATGACTGAAAAATTAGTTTGTATTTCGAGACCATATTGAATGAGCCAGGACTTTTATCGTCTTATGGAGAAGACTCAGCTTGTTTTATCACTGATGAGTGACAGTGTCTACCTGGAAGATGAGATAATATACACAAGATGTAGACATTAGATTTCTCAGGAATTTTAGCCTTAAGTAAACTAGCTCCTCCTCCCCCTTCCTTTCTTACTTCTTTCCTCAATATAAGCCATCTTAAATTACACTAAGACTATATTTTTTCATCTTCTGTCACATGGCAATTCTCACATCCAAAAATTGAAATAAAAATAAATTCTTAATTGCTTTTCTCCTTGATCATTTTTAATTGTTTTGCAGCACTCTTTGACACATTACTCTGTGTGGAGTTTGTCCACTCCACAAACATGAGCATATAAGATCTTATTGAACAAAAGATGCTATGTAAAGACCACTGGAGTGCTAGCCCTGCTCCTATACTAAGTCACTTTCTCTAGCCCTCAGTTTTCTTATCTATAAAGTGAAGTCATTGGACTGCATTAATTCTACCCCCCACCCCCAGAAATAAGATTCTATACTCTCTGAAGTGTCACTTAAACTTTCAATGTGGGTTAAAAAAAAGATTTTATCACACAATTTTCTCAACTTGGGCAGTCTATCACCACCCCTCCCCATGATGCCTCCTGTAACAATGCCCTTCCTACTCCTTTAGACAACCATGGCCCAACCATCTTGTCTCTAAGATCAGCTCCAGAGCAAGACTTTCCTGTGTTTTGGCGCCCTGGGCAGCACTATGACTAGATGGAATTGACCGAAGGCATTTTGAAGATGTCAGTAAGGGTGAGTTAGGGTGAAGGTTGATGAGTAGAATGCATCAGACCTGTAGTGGGTTATTGACCGTCAACAAGCATATTTCCTTACACAACAGAAGCCAGAAGGCAGGAGTGTAAGCAAGGAGGGTTAGGATGTGAAATCAGGTACCTTGATGCTGCAGGAGTAAGTTTACCTCTGAGGACTCAGAGGAGAACCATATCACTGAATTTCCACGGAGAAAAAGAATCCAACTCACGTGATGAAAGATTTTCATTAGAGACATTTAGAGAGGTGTAGGTTGGGTGAAGAGAGACCAAGAACTACGTTGCAGTCTCTCAGGAACTAGCAACACGGGAAGGCATCATGATGCCTAGACCTGAAGGGACAGGAGACACAGGAGCACTGAGAAGCCCAGTGAGAGAAAGTGCCAGGGAGCAGGGCCCATATAACAGGATCTCTAGTGGTGGAGAGAGGCACCCATTGCCTGAAAACAGCCCAAAGCTGGCAGATGCACAAAAGAAACGCCCTATTCTCCGGACGCTGCCCTCAGACCTCCTGTCAGTGCCTGTCATTGACCAAGGCTTCCCAAATGGCATTACTGGTAAAGGACCTGCCTGCCAATGCAGGAGATGTGAGAGATGCGGTTTTTACCCCTGGGTCAGGAAGATCCCCTGGAGGAGGGCATGGCAACCCCCTCCAGTATTCTTGCCTGGAGAATCCCATGGACAGAAAAGCCTGCCTGGCTACAGTCCCTGAGGTTGCAAAGAGTCAGACACAATTAAAGTGACTTAGCACAGCCCATTCATCAAGGAGCCCTGGTAATACAGTGCTTAGATTAGAGGTCAGTGTCTTGCAGCTCAAAGTAGGGCAGGGAACAGCAGGGAATGGATCTGTCTCATGCAGGGGGTTAGTGGGCAAAAAAACCAGCATGGGTACTAAGATTTTCCAACATCAGTTTTAGTACAATTAGACTATTTTTCATTCCTAATGGAGAGCTGTGTATAAAGAAATGAAAGTAGGATTTAGTAGATAGTCCACTTTCTCCCAGTGATTTTTTTTATAGGCAGACAGTTTCCTTTCGATTCATTTTCATTTTGACTTTTCGTTTTTATTGGCACTTAGCTATTAATGAAGAATTGCTCCATTTCCCTCTAATCCTTGCTTTGTCTGGATTGATACTTCTCCACATTAGCGCCTGGTCAAACACTGTCTAGCACTGGAGCTGCTCTGCTAAAGTTCAGCATATAAAACCAAGTAGACTGACTTTTGTCCTAATATTCTGAGATGTTCTAAAAGTTAATAATTCTGATTTTTAGATTAGGGAAAAGTGAATTCAGTGTAGGAGAATATGTACTTAACATTAATTGTGGGCACTATTTTGGGGGTTCTGTTTGTTTTCCCTGAAGTATTTGTCATGCCTTGAGAAGAAAAGGTAATTAAAACATGGAGAAGCTATTTCCCAATGAACCACTGCATAGACGGTATTGCTCTTTCTAAGCACGTTGTTTTGGATTACTCTAAAACATGACATTAAAGTGTGAATAGATTAAGAATAAAACTGAAAAAAAAAAAAAGAAGAAGAAGAAAATTGAGTCCAGTGTATGCCAAATTTGGGCAGTTCATAAACCTAGTAGAGCTTGCTGTTAAAGTAGAGCTTGGCAAACCCACTCATGGTCTGAGCTGCAAGTTGGGCTGTTTTCTATCTCTTTGTATCCTTTAAGATTCTGGGATTCAACCAGAAATGTCAGCTTGGGTTAGTGAAACAAAATCCAGCTCCCTCTCTGATGCATTCAGTTTCTTAGGGGAAAATTAACTATAATTTAAACTATATATATTTACACACACACACACACATATATGTGTGTGTGTGTGTGTAAATATATATATAGTATATGTGTGTGTGTGTGTGTGTGTATGAAGTTGTTAAAGGAAAAGAAACTTTTAGGGTATAGCGAGACTTTAAAGTCATCCTTGGATCACATAGTAGACTTACTTGGTTTTATATTTTACCATTATTTCCTCCTTTACTCTCTTACCATGTAAACTAATTTACAGAAATTTGGGATTTTGGATAAGTAATCCAATGACAAAGACAATTTGAAAAGACAGAAAAATATTTAGTCCATTTAATTTATCATTTTGTCACTTGGCCTTCTTTGTATTGCTCGAGCTAGATGTTTCCTAACATAGTAGTCCAGGAAGACATACAAACTTATAAGCACACAGACAAACATATGAGTGTCTGCTTTACAATTGTTGAGGAAACATTTAGAATAAATACAGAATTCCTGTGTTTATCATTCAGAAGGAGAGAGATAAAAGATTTAAAATACCATGGGAAAGGGGCTATAATGTATACATTTCCATGGAGGTCTGAGGATGAAGCCTGGGAAGTCACAAGTGGCTTCATTGAGATAACACATTTGAGGAAGGGCTTTAAAGGATAAATAGAAGTTTGTTTAGTAAACAGGGGAGAAGAGACATTGCAGATAGGAGGGAATGGAATCCTTAGGAAATAGGTCTGCTCCCCAGAACGGGGTCTTTGCAGAGGGGTGATGACAGATGAGAGCAGGGGAGGTGGAAGCCAGAACAGCTAGTGTGCTGTGTGCCTGGCTGATATTTACTGTTAAACAATGTTTAAACAACGGTGATATATTTTAACTATATATTTGTCTTGATTACATGAGTAATTCAGAATTTACAAAAATCTCAAAATTTTCAGAAGAGCTGAGGAAAAGGTGAAAACCCACATGATCATAACCTCCACTGTTTGTACATTAGTATCTTCAGAGTGCTTCAGTCCTGAGGACTGAGCTAAATTACACCTGTTTTCTGACCTATGGAAATGGAAATAACAAATGTACTTTCAAGCACTAAATTTGGGAGTCATTTGTAGATAGCCATATAGAACTATGCATATAAGATTATCTGATAATCACAATGGTGTGATCACTGACCTAGAGCCAGACATCCTGGAATATGAAGTCAAGTGGGCCTTAGGAAGAATCACTATGAACAAAGCTAGGGGAGGTGATGGAATTCCACTTGAACTATTTCAAATCCTAAAAGATGATGCTGTTAAAGTGCTGCACTCAATATGCTAGCAAATTTGGAAAACTCAGCAGTGGCCACAGGACTGGAAAAGGTCAGTTTTCATTCCAATCCCTAAAAAAGGCAACGCCAAAGAATGCTCAAACTATTGCACAATTGCACTCATCTCACACGTTAGCAAATTAATGCTCAAAATTCTCCAAGCCAGGCTTCAGCAATACATGAACCATGAATTTCCAGATGTTCAAGCTGGTTTTAGAAAAGGCAGAGGAACCAGAGATCAAATTGCCAACATCTGCTGGATCATCAGAAAAGCAAGAGAGTTCCAGAAAAACATCTATTTCTGCTTTATTGACTATGCCAAAGCCTTTGATTCTGTGGATCACAGCAAACGGGAAAATTCTGAAAGAGATGGGAATACCAGACTACCTGACCTGCCTCTTGAGAAACCTGTATGCAGGTCAAGAAGCAACAGTTAGAACTGGACATGGAACAACAGACTAGTTCCAAATAGGAAAAGGAATACATCAAGGCTGTATATTATCACCCTGCTTATTTAACTTCTATGCAGAGTACATCATGAGAAACACTGGGCTGGATGAAGCACAAGCTGTAATCAAGATTGCCAGGAGAAATATCAATAACCTCAGATATGCAGATGACACCACCCTTGTGGCAGAAAGTGAAGAAGAAGTAAAGAGCCTCTTGATGAAAGTGAAAGAGGAGAGTGAAAAAGTTGGCTTAAAGCTCAACATTCAAAAAAAAAAAAAAAAAAAAAGCTCAACATTCAGAAAACTAAGATCATGGCATCTGGTCCCATCACTTCATGGCAAATAGATGGAGAAACAGTGGCTGACTTTATTTTTTTGGGCTCCAAAATCACTGCAGATGGTGACTGCAGCCATGAAATAAAAAGATGCTTACTCCTTGGAAGAAAAGTTATGACCAACCTAGATAGCATGTTAAAAAGCAGAGACACTACTTTGCCAACAAAGGTCTATCTAGTCAAGGCTATGGTTTTTCCAGTGGTCATGTATGGATGTGAGAGTTGGACTATAAAGAAAGCTGAGCGCTGAAGAGTTGAAGCTTTTGAACTGTGGTTTTGGAGAAGACTCTTAGTCCCTTGGATTGCAAGGAGATCTAACGATTCTGTCCTAAAGGAAATCAGTCCTGAATGTTAGTGAAGCTGAAACTCCAATACTTTGGCCACCTGATACGGAGCCGACTCATTGGAAAAGACCCTGATGCTGGGCAAGATTGAAGGTAGGAGGAGAAGGGGACGACAGAGGATGAGATGTTTGGATGGCATCACCGACTCAATGGACATGAGTCTGAGTAAACTCTGGGAGTTGGTGATGGACAAGGAGGTCTGGCGTGCTGCAGTCCAAGGGGTTACAAAGAGTCAGACACAACTGAGTGACTGAACTGAGCTGATACAGAACTCTTAACATACACTTCTACTTCCTGCCTATTATCTTCACAGCAAACCTTGATTCCCCCTGTGGCTGTGGCAGCTGGCTTCTCACAGGGATAAACTGACAGCACCTCCCCTCAGCTGTCCTCTTTGTTTTGGACTGTGGGCCCCAAACCTTCTGACACTATAGGTAGAAGACTCCTGTGGGAACTTGCTCACCATTACATAGGTACAACCCTGTGCTGTTCAGTTGCTCAGTTTTGCCCGACTCCATGCAACCCTATGAACTGCAACACGCTAGGCTTTCCTGTCCTTAACCATTTTCTGGGGTTTGCTCAAACTCATGTCCATTGAGTTAGTGATGCCATCCAACCATCTCACCCTCTGTCATCCCCTTCTCCTCCTGCCTTCAATATTTCCTAGCATCAGGGTCTTTTCCAATGAGTCAGCTCTTCACATCAGGTGGCCAGCGTATTGGAGTTTCAGCTTCAGCATCAGTTCTTCCAATGAATATTCAGGGTTGATTTCCATTAGGATTGACTGGTTTGATCTCCTTGCAGTTTAAGGGACTCTCAAGAGCCTTTGCCAACACCACAGTTCAAAAGCATCAATTCTTTGGCATTCAGCCTTCTTTATGGTCCAACTTTCACCATACATGGAAAAACCATAGCTTTGACTAGACAGACCTTTGTTGGCAAAGTAATGTCTCTGTTTTTTAATATGCTGTCTAGGTTTGTCATAGCTTTTCTTCCAAGGAGCAAGCATCTTTTAATTTCATGGCTGCAGTCACCATCTACAGGGATTTTGGAGCCCAAGAAAGTAAAGTCTACAATGGTGTGTAGGAGAGGAAAAATAATTTTCCCAGTAGTTTTCTAACTTCTGTGGCTGAGGCCTCACCCTACCCTCCACCTCCCACAATAAAAGACAGATTAACAGGAGAAAAGAAAAATAATGTGGATTATGGATACCCCACAAAGATATGAGACTCCAAATGAGTGAGGTTTGTATGAGTTAAGGAGAAGGATAGGATCTGGGGGTTCAAGTGGGGAAGGCAATTCATGCAAAGGTGAAAAGAGGCAAAGTTTGATAGCCAAAATTGCCCTGCCCAGCAGATAAGTCTCTCAGGGGAAAAAGTGATCTCTGGGAATAAATCCCTTCCTGGTATAGGTCCTCATTCTAATGCAAATTTCCCTTATAAAAGGGGTATTACTACTCTTGTTTTCAGAGCTTTCCTTGGGTCTGCAATTCCTCAAATTAATCAGCTCAAAGTTTTCTTATGCTAAAAAGGCCTATTTTGGGATGGTCAGTTCTGTTATTTTCATCTAGAAGGAAAGGGAGTCAGTCCTTAAGGGACAACTCTAAGCCCATGTAGGACAGGAGCCTGTCGAATCATCTTCCCTCCGCAGAAGATGCACAGAGGACAGTTCTGACAGTCTAGGCAGACTCTTGGAGGCCCCATGCCATCAAGCACCAGGTGCTCACAGTGGTAACCAAGACAGTTAGGCATCCTCCATTGGCTTTCCCTCCCACGCATCAACCTCTCAGAGAGAAATTATTTTCCACTGCCTGCACTGATGTTCTTGTCTCAGGCTCTGTTTTTGGTTGGGGAGTGGGAACGCAAGCGAAGGTACTTTGTCTTCTCTTGGCACAGTGTTACCAGGTCAAGGACTTGCTAAATATTGATGGTTCTGCTTCTCATCGATAGAAGAAGCAAATGTCTAGAATATCCTAGTAAACATACACTTTTCTTGGGCTTTTTATCACACACGTCTCCTGCCTTTTTTTCACAGCGTTTTTACCTCACAGGCTCAAAACCTACTCAGCCCAACACTCTCTTTGCTATAACAGCACATAACTCTGTTACAACTCAGATACACTGTCTTCCTGGATCAAAATGTTGTGGCCCAACTTGAAATGTTAGCAGTGCATCTGCCTATCATGTGGGGCAATTGAGAACCCCTAGCAAATATATTTAAGTTAATTTCATAGTGTGGGTTTGTCTCCCAGTTAATTATTTTGTTATTTTTACAGAAATATGAGTAAAACAACATCTCTGATTACTTGCTAGAATCATATCTGGACAACTTCATGTAAACTCCAAGATACCTAGTCCATCTCAGATAGTTTCCCAAACATTACTGATTTCGGTACAATTTGTATAATGCCTGAAAACCCTCTACAGAAGCAAGATCCAATCCCAGATCCTAACGCCATGGTCTGTGCCCCAGAGTCCAGACAATATTTTTTGCAAAAGTTGTCTGTGTCTCTGTGTGTAAGAGAGAGCGTTTTACAACTGACCTTTCAAGAAATGCCACAGATCTATTTTTTAAGAAAAATGCAATGCCTCCCTTAGCATTTCCTAATTTAGAAAGAAAATTAGTTTTCATTTAAAATCATTGGCAAAATTTCCAAGAACAATAAAAGACTCCTAAATAAAATGTATTTATTCTTGGATTACATAGCTCCCTTCCTGATCTCATGCTGAGATAAAACTTTTAATTCTTTCTCTCAACCCTGCTTAGTTTTTATCCCCTGAAGCAAGTTGATTGGCTCTCAGCTCTACTCAGTTTTTTTATCCCAAGACTAATGAGGAATGAAAACAGAAGGGAGAATTGGAGAGATTTTCCAAACTAGTCTAAAGAGACTATTGAAATTTCCTTTGGTTCTCTCAGGGCAACTTGGGGGCTTCTAAAGAATTTAAGTATAAATAAGCAATTTTCACATAGCAACAACTTTGCTGTGGAAACTAAATGAATCGCACAACAGCTTGTGGTCTTGTATAAATTTGTTCTTTTCTTATCTTTTCTTTGTCCTTTGTCTAAAACAGCAAATTCGCTCTTAAAGGGCCAGATACTAAATATGGCTTGTGAGCCATACAGTCTCTGTCACAACTGCTCAACTCTGTCTTATAGACTGAAAATAGCTGGAGACGATACGCAAACAAATGAGTGTAGTTGTGTTCTAATAAAACTTTATTTATAAAAAGAGGCCAGCCTGCCAACTACATCTTCCCAACACATGGTCTAGAATAAGAAACTTATTCTACAGAGTGAAGTTACATTGTTTTGTTTCTATGCCATCCTTTCATCCCCAGTGATCCAACCACTTATATTTTAGTTTATTAAAATATGTTGAAAGAGGAAAGAGATCTTTGTGGTACATATGTAAATAAGCACATAACTTTGAAAATTTTCCAGAACATGAAACACAACTGAAAATAATAAGGAGCTGTTTACACTGATGGATCATCCAGGTTCAGCTTCACAGTGCGTCTGCTGTACTTTGGAAGTTTAAGAAAAATGCTGCTCCTGGTAATGGATAGTGGTGTCAAATCCAGAAATAAATAAAAATGCAAATGGGCACTGGCTCATGCGGATAATGGCTAAATAAAACTATTTCTAAAATAAGTATCTCCTTGACCGAAATAGATATGTTCCAGTCTCACAGTAATCAGTATGCTGTAATCCATTCCATAATACATAGCACCGCCTGGTAGGTCTGACATGACATTGATAGGCTGAGGTAACATTCAATATTTCTTCCCTCTCTGCCTTACCTAAGGTTTTGTAAAAGATCTTTACAGTGATGTGAATCTCTGAAATCATAAGTGGAAAGTGTTATACAAATTTTTCTCAGGAACGTTACACAAAGTTTTCTCAGGAGAGTATTCATAAGGTGGCTCAGTGGTAAAGAATCTGCCTGCCGCTTCAGGAGATGTGGGTTCAATCCTGGGTCTGCAAGATCCCCTGGAGGAGGAAATGGCAACCCACTCCAGTATCCTTGCCTGGGAGATCCCACGGACAGAGGAGCCTGCTGGGCTACAGTTCATGGGGTCACAAGAGTCAGACATGACTTAGCAACTAAACAACAATACAACAGTCAGCAGCTTTTCAGAAACTCACCATGATTCCAAAGTACAAAAAATCACATCATTAATGAATAAGTGAGAAAAAAGTAAACTGTTCACTAAACCCGAATTTTAGTCCACTTATAGGGTACAAGTGAAAAGGTAGTAGAAACGTAGCAGAAAAACCCAAGTAAAAATATTCTCGCCATTGAAACCTCAAATGTCACTATGACTTGATAAATCTGTGTTCATTATTACACTTTATTTCAGTTCCATCTTTTTTTTTTTTTTTCAGTTCCATCTTTAAAATGTCTTTTATTTTAAAATGTTCTTTAAATATGGAATGTGCTTTTAGAAAATAAAAATATTTGCTAAACCATTCAGTTAAATTTGAATTTTGTATGGGATCTATTTATACTAAAAGGTTAATCAGTGTTTATCTTAAATTCAAATTTAACTGGGTGTTTTATATTTTATCTGGTGAAACTAGCTGGAAGCAATATTACTCACAGCATTGCAATGAAAAGGAGATAAACTAGCTTCAAATTCATGACATTTTTTAACATATCATAAAACTGAAGTTGCAGAACAAATAACTTGTTCAAAATTTCAAGAGAAACAGGCACCTACTGGGAGAGAGGAGACATAAGCATTCACTAACCCAGGTTAAAAGCAACCACACACCAGTAAAGCTTCAGCTAAAATAACTGATGAATTGTTGAAGCCAGGATCGGACTGGGCAGACAGCATGAAACAATTAAGAGCCATAGAAATTGGGATAGTTCACATGCTCAGTTCTTTTTTCCCTCTATAAATCCCACTGGATGCTTCTACACAAAAAGAAAATGCCTTAAAAAATATCAGTTTTAATGCAAACCTTGGAGAGGAGAAGAACAGCCATATGGGAGAAGCAGCACACCTTGTCTATTTCTCCAATCTCCCTACAGAACAAAAGCCTTAATCTTTGGCGAAGGGGGCAATAACAATGATGTTGTTCTTAGGACACAGATGAAAACTTGCAGTGAGAGGAGGGAAACAGAAGACAAAAGGTTAGTCCTATGTTATGGGCAGGAATGTACACTGGACCCCAAATCACAACCAGGACAGGGGTAGGAAAATTGAGAAGGCTGTATTTCTAAGATCCTCCTAAAACTGGGATTTAGTCATAGCAACTGAGAATGTTCCAGTCCACTGTCCTCTACCACCAAGGAAAGAGTTCAAATAACAAGTAGCAAGAAGACTGTGGTGAAATGGACATCAGAGGAGCAAGAATATACAAAGAAACCCTCCTGAGGCAAAGTAGACAGGGAAGGCTTGGAGTGCAGGGCCAAATGAACACTGTAACTCTCAGATTAAACACAAGGCATCCACAGTTGCAGCCTGTGGGGCATGGAAGGTAACCATAGCAACAGCAAACTTCAAACCCAACTCAACTTCTCATTAGATTAACTCCAATCCCTTTGTTAAAGACCTAATGAAAGGAAAAGTGTGTCTATTTTTGGGCATAAAACCTATTTACCTCGGTCTTTCCTATCTTACAGAAGACATTCAGCTTTCAAAAAATACCATGAAGTATACAAAAAGGAAATAAAGATGACACAAAGCAAAGCAATCATTGGAACCAGATTTGGGTATGACACATATGTGGAAACCACCTGATAGGTAATTTTTAAATAATGGTGATTAATATGTTAAAAGGGCTAAAGGAAAAAGTAGGCACCATGTAAGATCAGATTAGTAATTCCATCAGGAGAGAGAAACAAACAAATGAAAATGCTGAAAATGAAAAGCAAAGTTAAAGAATGACTTTGACAGCTGCATCAGTACACTTAACTCTACCAATGAAAGCATCAGTTAACTTGAAGAGAAGGCAATAGAAATCACCCAAAATAAAACCCCAAAAGAGTGAAAAATAAACTAAAATAATTAAGAGCTGTGGGACAACATAACACATTTATAATACTCACATAATTAGAAACTCAAAAAGAGAAGAGAGTGAGAACAAGGCAGAAAAAATATTTGAAGAAAAAAGTGGCCAAGAAATTCCCAATATTAATTACACATGCCAAACAGCCAACCAAGCAGGAAAAATACTAATACGCACACAGACACACCCACATCTTCAAATGTCATATTCAAATTGTTGAAAACAAAAGGCAAATGTAAAAATTTTTAAGCAACTAGAATAAAGAGAAACATTACACACAGAGGAAGAAAGAGAACTGTAACAACAGATTTCTTATCAGAAACCAGTAAACCAGAAGACAATGAGAGACATCTTTAAGGTGATGATATTGGGGCTGGGAGGAAATCATCAAACTAGAAATCTATAATCTGTGAAAATAACTTTCAAAACTAAAGGAAAAAGACTCTCCTCAAACAAATAAAAGCAGATGGAATTCATTGCCAACAAATCTATTCTAAAAGAAATGCTATGAGACAAGTGCTCAGGGCTGGTGCACTGGGAAGACCCAGAGGGATGGGATGGAGAGGGAGGAGGAAGGGGGTATTGGGAAGGGGAATACATGTAAATCCATGGCTGATTCATGTCAATGTATGGCAAAAAACACTACAATATAAAAAAATAATAATAAAATTAAAAAAAAAAAAGAAATGCTAAAGCAAGTTCATCAACAGAATGAAAATGAAGTCAGACTAAAACTTGAATGTACAAAAAGAAATAAAGAACACCAAAGACTGGGAGAAAATATCTGCAGATGATATATAGATAATTATGCCCAGAATAAATAACTCTCAAACCCACCCCCCAAAAAAGAAAACACACAAGCACAATATTTTTAAATGGATATGTTTCTGAGCAGATGCTCAAAGAAGACTTATGGGTGGAAATAAACATGAAAAGTTGTTCAACATCCATTGGCAATCATTTGTTGTTGTTGTACAGTAGCTAAGTCATGTCCATGTCTTTGCGACCTCATGGATTGTAGCTTGCCAGGCTCATCTGTCCTCTACTATCTCCTGGAGTTTGCTCAGACTGATGTCCATTGAGCTAGTGATGCTATCTAAACATCTTCTCCTCTGACGCCTCTTTCTCCTTTTGCCTTCAATCTTTCTCAGCATCAGGGTCTTCTCCAATGAGTCAACTCTTCACATCAAGTGGCCAAAGTATTGGAGCTTAAGCTGCAGCAGCAGTCCATTTAATGAATATTCAGGGTTGATCTCCTTTAGGATTGACTGGTTTGACCTCCTTGTGGTCCAACAGATTCTCAAGAGTCTTCTCCAGCACCACAATATGAAAGCATCAATTCTTTGGTGTTCAGCCTTCTTTATGGTCCAGCTCTCACATCCATACATGACTACTGGAAAAACCATAACTTTGACTATGTGGACCTTTGTCAGCAAAGTGATGTCTCTGCTTTTTAATGCATTGTCTAGGTTTGGTCATCATTAAGGAAGTGTAAATTCAAGCACAATGAGGTAGTGATATACAGAAAGGTTAACATTAGGGAAATCTGGGTTAAGAGCAGAGACTCTGGATATCTTTGTAAATTTTCTGTAAGAACAATATAATTTCAACATAAAAAAGGCAAGGGACATTTTCCACTATTGAGACTTCAATAACAGAAATCACGGTTACTAGTAGGGAGGACACCAGAAGAAAGAGGACATCTTTAGGAGGGCTAAAGGCACACTTTGGCTAAGAAAGTCCCTTGTTAAGTTCTCCTTAAAAGGAAACCAAATATATTACCTCAAAATATCCCTCTTTGACATAAAGAGAATTTTGAACTGAAGGAAATTAAGTAGCAAAAGCAGAGAAAACTTCTCTCCCTTTTCTGCTTAAAGGCAGGATATAAATTCTTTCAGACTCTCATCAGAGGTGACACCAGAGGAACCTACAAACTTTAACTCATTAGCTTCCACCCATATATTTACCTTCCCAGTTTGCTGCCCTTGGAAGCTGAAAGCTACCTTCCTAGGCTTGTCATTTCTCTACAAGTTTAATGTTTTTGGTTGAGGATGCTCTATAAGCTGGGACTCAAAGCTGCCATTTTGAGTTACTTTTGGTTTAAGTTTCTCCCATCATGTGTGCGGCAGCATTAATAAACTATTTTTCTCTTGTCAGTACGTCTTTTTGTTAAGATGGGCAGAGGTGAAGTTTTGCCTCCCCTTCACCAACAGGGTCTCAAAAATATCCTAGTGACTCAGATAGTACAAGTATTAATATATTCTGGGCAAGTATAAACCTGCAAGCTTTGGCAATCACATTTTACTCCCCACATCTGATCAAGCCTCCGGTGATGAGTTTTTCCTTAGTTGTTTCTATAGTATCTGCCATATGTATCAAGTATTATAGTACTGAGAATCTAGAGGAAAAGGCAAGGAGTTTCTCAGAAAGTGAACTGCCCGGTAAATGTAAGTGATCTTATTGTTACTCACTGCCGGTTTATTATAGTGTCCAATAATGAAACACATTTAAGTTGAAAAGTGGTCTATTTTGGTGGTGATTGAGCTTGTCTTAATGACTACTTCCACTTGCAGTTATGGACAATTTTCCTTTTCATTTAAGACAATTCTAAGACCCCACCAAGGCAGAAGCTGATTTGGGGCTTCATGTCGATCTGGCTTCACTGATTGGGCCTTGGTAAGCTCACCTCTTAAACATTATTATTCTTCAGTCTTAAGAGTCTTTTTAAGAAAAAATTAAAATGTTAAAGAATAGTTTTGGATTTAAGACTTTAGTGTTCAAAATCCTTTTCAGGTGTGCTCACATGTAACTATAAAACATCTGGTGAATTTCTCAGAAAGTGTTGGTCTATATAGCCTTTGACTGCAGTTCATGATTCTATCAATTAAATTTAAAATAACCAAAAATATGACTTAATTTCCTCCACTCATCTCCACACACAACCACCTTTTAGGAAGCCAAGTACAACCTTCTTTTTGGCCAATGAACCATACACCAAAAACCACATTTCTGCAAATGTATCAAATAGACCTCTGTGAAGAAGTTCTAGCAAGTGCTCCAAATAATACTTCTCTACATGGCATAAATATGTGGAAAATCACTCTTTGCTTTGTTGAACTAGTTAGACTTTGTTGGGGGACAGGGCAAAAACTGGCTTTCTTTTACTCTTCTTTATAAATTACTTACTCTGGCTCAAACATTGAAAATTATACCCTGAGAACAATGCTTCTCCTTTCATCGCCTGTCTTTCTCTGCACTCAGTGAACAGGAAACCATTGCAACCCTAGGTTCTCCAGAGGTGTTCCTTGTCCTTCTTACCCTAATCAGCTCCACCTATGTATTGGTTTCGGCTCTGTCTACCAGCTTTGCTGTTCCAAAGAAGGCAAAGAACCTCCCTCCACGAAGAATCATCCTCTGTCTGAGTGTAGGCTCCTGTGCTCAGGCCCCGCCTCAAGGCTGGAAGAATGTCTTGCACATCGAGTTAGTGCCCTCCTGACCCCTAAGTTATCTCTCAATTTCCTTTCCCATAAGAATTGCAGGGTATGTCATGGTGTGTGAACTAGACACTGGCAGGGGGATGAAGGAGAAGCAGCAGTTGACCAGGGGCAGAGTCATAACTACTTAGCTTACTGTGTGGCATCTATCAGTATATTTTCCTATTTCTTCCTTTTGCTATAAGAATCTTAAGGGCAAGGACTATGCCTTGGTATTGTATCTGACCAAGAATAAATGTTCAGTACATTTTAAAAAGTACTTAATAACAGTTTTGTTTAATCTGTGCAATAAAAAGAAATAAATACCCAACAGGAAAAAAAAAAAAAAAGACAAACTAATTGGGGGTTTTTATCTCTACTGGGGATAGTGACTATTTTGGTTCTTCAGTAAAATTTTCATTTAGATATATGAGATATATTATCTATAAATAAGAATCTAATACTCAGCAATGGGGGGAAAAAGGCAAGAAATTTAAGACTACAGAAGTTCTAAATGCTTCTCGTGTGTTACATAACCCTTTTTTAAGCCTAAACTTGGGTCACAATGAGCTTGTTTTTAGCCTTGAAATGATGCTGAATTAAATCTTTAAAAAGTAATTAACTACTTAAACTTGGACATCTTGGTTTTTGCAAATGGGAAATGAACTCACAAATGGAGGTGAACCATAATCTGATTTTGTGTTGGGGAGTCAGAAAAATAGAACCTGCATGCTGAAGCTCTCCCTCCATAATTGCATGCCATTGGTTTTATCTGGAAAGCTACTATCCAACTACCAAAAACCCAGTCAACAAGTTAATATCTTTGGCTGCATGCAGTTCCTTAAACTGCCTATCATCCTGGAGAGTACATTTTCACTTGGCTTCCTTAACAGACAGAGAAGAAAGAATAATACCAAGAACTCCACAGCTGCTTCTGCATAAGGCAAGGGTTTACCATCCATACTGTAGTATTTGGCCATCAAATCACTTTTTACACTCCACAGTGCATGTCTGCACAGCAAGGAAAGAAAGGGAGTTGGAACCACACGGGGCCACATGAGAAATGGAATTGCTTCTCTTGGCATAAAGTGCTAGGCAATCTATAAAACTACTCCCTGGGATACACCCGTCTTTCTTTATTGACTTCAAATGATCTTAAGGCTGGAACAGCCAAAGTCGAGGTGGATGTTCTCCACATCTTGACACCCATGGTCCAGTCCAAGAGTTGCCAACAGGCCTTTGAAGGAACTGCTAAGGCACCCTGATTTCCCTCCCCCTTAAGAGACACTGGGAGGACGATATATTATAGTGATTAATAGCTTTGAGGTCAGCAGGCTTCAATTTAAACAGCTCTGCTACTGTTTAACCTGTACTGAATCTTCTCTGAGTCTCAGGTCCTTTATCTGTAAAATGCAGATATTAACACTTATCTCGTAGGCTTTCTCAGGGAGAGAGGAAAGGATGAAATGAGAAAAAAAAAGAACTAAAAAACAAAGCCAGCACATAGTAAGCACTACTGAATAGTAACTACAATTACAATTTTCTCTTCCTTCTCTCTTAATGTTTCTCCCTGTTCCCTTCCCTCTCTCCTGCCTCTCCCTTTATGCATCTACGCTGCCTCTGCCTCAGGCATGCCAGAGACATCTAAGACCCACAGTCCCTACACAGGCGGCACCTCTGCTCAGAGACCCCACTGGCTCTCATTCAAGACTTTATCACAGGATGGCTTTTGCCAGCTCTTAAACACCACTCAAGTGCTTTTGCTATTTAAAGGATCCTTCTTTCAACTGTTAACTGAAGTTTGCTTTTCACCTGTTACGTTTTCTCAAACAATTTACTTACTTCAGTGAAGCGCATTGTGTCACCTCTTAGTCCAAATGATGGGATGCTAAAAATTAGAAAGCTCTAATTTTTGGTTGATAGTGAATTTTTTCCTAAGGGTGAGAACTCTTGGGATTTACTCTCTCAACTTTCATATGTAATGCATAGCAGTGTCAACTGTATTTATCATACTGTATACTACAAACCTGGTACTTATAACTGGAATTCTGTATCTTTTGACTGCCTTCATCCAATACCCCCTCCCCTCCCCTCTGCCTTTGGCAGCCACAAAACGAATCACTTTTTTTATGAGATGGTTGGATGGTTGGTTTGTTTTTGAAGTATAATTGATCTACAACACCATATTAGTTCCTATTATATAGCATAGTGATTTCTATACTTTTCAAAATGATGACCACAGTAAATCTAGTTACTATCTGGCACCATACAAAGTTATTACATTAGTATAGATGATATTCTCCACACTATATATTTCATGCACGTGATTCATCTGTTTTGTACTTGTACAAAACAGAAGTTTGTACTTGTTAATCTCCCTCACTATTTCCTCTCCCCTCCCCACCACCTTCCCTTTGGCAATCCTTGCCACTGCAATTTTAAATAAACTGTCAGTGTTCCTAAGGAAGTTTCCCAAATGAACTAAAAGAAAAATCACTATGATTGGAGAGGAAGAATAGAAAAATAAAAACCTTATAATGGAGACTTATATTGCTCTTAAATTAATTTCTTAACTATTGGAGTCAGTGCTTCTTGTAATGCCTTGCGTTTTTCAATTTTTTTGAAGTCTCCAATTTGTGGGATCAAAAGTTTTCTACTTATAAAAGTAGCAGTTTCTTTTTAACACCTACAATCATAGCCAATAAACTGAGCACTGACTGGAATAGAAATGGAGACTTCAAACTTACAGCCTAGATATGCCCAAGAGCATACTTCTTCAGTTTTCAGGGCTTTTCCCTCAAAACTTGAATCATTATTAAACATCAGCAATTTTGCATATAAAGCCTAGATTTCTATTCTCTCATTTAAAAGCTAGACTATGACAATTCTAGAGCAACATTATCCTGTGGTAACAGTCCACTTTAGCAGAGTAATGGCTATGTCCATTAAAAACAAAACAAAACGAAAAAGGCCAGCACTGCTGTTGAGCTGGGTGTGGGAGGTATAAAAGGAAGGGAAACACTAGGACAACAGTCAGGCCTATGTGATGTCATTGACCTGGGCAGTGGACTTGGGAGTGAAGGAGCTTCCAAGAGGAGAGAATAAAAACAACAAACCACTCATCACAAGAAAAAAGAAAAAGTTTTTCTATTTCTTTCATGCTATAATTATACGAGATGATGGATAATCACTGAACTTATTGTGATAATCATTTCATGATGTGTAGATATTAAATCATGATGCTATATACTTTGTGAACCTTTTATAAACCTGTACCAGGCTGTATGTCAATCATATCTCAATAAAACGAAGGAAAAAAACAGCAATCCAAAGAACATCTCAAAACAAAACTTATGAAATGTTCTCATATATGGAAAAGATAATAAAAGGTAAGAAAGACAAATAAAGGGCATTTATGACAGTGTGAAGATTGTTTCTTTTCAAGGCAAATTGCAATCAAGTCAGAGCTGTCACCTACAAATGACACTAAAAGTAGGTTGGAGAGGAATAAAGACACTGATAGTGTGTTTACAGCCCCTAAACAGTACTTAATCCACAGTAAGTACTCAATAATTGTTGGCAATCATCAGCATCTAACAAGAAAAGGAGGAAAAATAAACAAATTGGATATTCTACCATGCAGCTGGACATAAGTATATATAAGCCTGACCTCTGTATTTGGAAATGTTGCCACTTTGTATCTAGAAGGCTTACAAATTCCTAACTTAATAATGCAATCTCCTATGAGTGTTTGGCAACCCAAACAGTATGTTTTGGCTATTTACATATAATTTATGCTATTGACCTTGCAATCTTTTTCCAGTCTACTAATTCTCCCCACTCACCATCCAAAAAAAAAAAAAAAAAAATTTCACAAAGACCTAATAATCTAGTGAGAAACTTTTTTTCATGTGACATAAAGTATCCATTGTAACTCTGCTGTTCTGGTGGTTCCCTTCAGTAAATAGTACTTATTAACTGTGGAAACCATATTTACATGCCTTGGTAAACAATGGATTACTCTGAGAACCTGATTTAGTAAATACTGTGGTCTGTGGGATTTCAGTACAAAATTACAACAGCAAATGTAGAAGGAAATCTCTATAGCTTTTATCTACATTTCAAAAAGAAGAGAGATTTAAAAGTCCTTTCACAGTATACTTGATCAAGTTTCAGAAAATGGAAAAACATTTGTAAATGATATTTAAGGAAAGTAAAATTACTTGCAAGATTTATTGTTTTAAAAACAGATTTAAACTAAGTAAGAGGAAAATTGAATCAGAGATTCCAGGCAGGCATCTGACCACACACTTAACTTCATATTAGTGATTAAAAATAATAAAATTATGTATCCAATAGTAATAACACTTATTTTTGAAGCAAAACTCAATCAAATGCATCAATTCATATACAGTAAAATAGAACTGTATACTGATTCAAATATAAATATTTATAGTTTTCTAACATCAATCTCTTTTCTAAAAAACTGAGATGAAATTTGGAAAGCGTTCACTTTCAAACAGGTTAAGATTTCAGCTTGGTCTCTGTAAGAGTTACAGATTTTCAGACCTGGAGATAGTCTTAAATAATTGAGCAAGCTCTAATCAAAATGGACAACCTTGAAAGAGAACTAAGTGTTAAATCCACAAGTGTAAACTTAACAGAGTGTTTTACCCTTTTTTTTTCCTTCTCCAAAGTAATTACAGCAGGGAATTATGAGAAATAATGGAAGTATGTATATGTTCAGGCATATACACTGTGGGCATTCACAAAGACAAAAACTGTATTTGTGGGGAAGACAGTTAGAATGTACGTCACTCCAAAGCTTATTCATGAAAATCTCCAAGACACTTCACAAAGGTCTCTTCTCAGATAATTTCCCTGGTTGTTTAAAACTGATAAGGACCTGTTCTCATCTGAATATGAATTTCCTGTTTCTGTGAAAAGTTGTTGTGTTTCCTCCTTCATATTACTGTAAAGAGGGAGGGGGAAAACCCTTAATCTGCTGAAAGAACACTATCAGAATATGATTACTAAATGACCTCTGAGTATTTTCCATTTCCCAACACATCGTTACAGTCAGTAACACTTTAGGGTAATTGTCAGATACACGCAAAACCTCTCAGAATATCCTTGCAGAATTAATAGCAAAACACTACCTGTGGTCAATCCACTCCACCCATCATCTTCCAGCATAATCACAGGTAGCTGGCCCCAGAGCCACAAGCACAGCTCCCAGACCAGCTTCCCCAGGCTTGCTGGGGAAGTTTATTTACCTGTGATTTTGGATAACATGGACTTAGGCTAAGTTTTCATCCTGGTTAATAAGGACCTCTTATGCCACCTGATGTGAAAAGCCAACTCACTGGACTAGACCCTGATGCTGGGTCTTGTCCAGTGAAAGGAAAGACTGAGGGCAGGAAGAAAAGGGGGTGATAGAGGATGAAATCGTTGGATGGTGTCACCAACTCAATGAACATGAGTTTGAGCAAACTCCAGGAAATAGTGAAGGATAGTGAAGCCTGGTGTGCTGCAGTCCATGGAGTGGCAAAGAGATGGACAGGACTAGGCGAATGAACAACAACATATAGAGGTAAGGAGGTAAGAGGAAGGGTTGCATCTCCTGGATGTGAAGGAGAAATAAACTCCTCCATATCCTGGCCTTTTCATGGAGAGAAATTCAGCCTTTATCCTATATCAGCTACCAGAGAAGAGGGCTACCCCTGCTCTGGAGGGTGCAAGAAAGCTGGCTATCCGAGGTCAAATGTTTCCACCTCCACCCCTTGGGGCCAGGAACTGTATAAAATGTACCTATACCATGGTTAGAAGGGAGGATGAAACTTTCTTCACTAAGTAAACATCCAAAAGAAGACTTTTTGCACACCTGTGGCAGCTAGCTTTCCCTAGGGAGAGTACCAGGCATTGTGAAGTTTCCATCAACTCCTACAATGATATATTAGTGAAACCTAGACAAATTATTTAATCTGGTCACTGTGTCTGATGGCTCCAATATACAGCACATAGGGACAATTTTCCACCTTTGTATAACCCTAAATAAGAGAAAGAGGAAAAAAAGAAATTTAGTTCAAGTCCTTTACATATCTTGCACATGACTTATCAGACTGATCACTTTCATGAAAGCAATATTCTACTCACAAATGAGCATATACAACACACTGCTCTATTTCTAACCTAATGGCCAATGCTAAACAATTAGCGATTATCTAATAGTGTGATTTCTTAGCTTAATGAGGTACTTAATGAGGTGCAAATTCTAAAAGATGATGTTGTTAAAGTGCTGCACACAATACACCAGCAAATTTGGGAATGACTCAGCAGTGGCCACAGGACTGGAAAAGGTCAGTTTTCATTCCAATCCCAAAAAAAGGCAATGCCAAAGAATGTCCAAACTACCACACAATTGCACTCATCTCATGCTAGCAATGTAATGCTCAAAGTTCTCCAAGCCAGGCTTCAACAGTATGTGAACCGTGAACTTCTAGATGGTCAAACTGGATTTAGAAAAGGCAGAGGAACCAGAGATCAAACTGCCGACATCTGTTGGATCTTCGAAAAAGCAAGAGAATTCCAGAAATATATCTACTTCTGCTTCATTGACTACACCAAAGCCTTTGACTGTGTTGATCACAACGAACTGGAAAATTCTGAAAGAGATGGGAATACCAGACCACCTGACCTGCCTCTTGAGAAATCTGTATGCAGGTCAAGAAGCAACAGTTAGAACTGGACATGGAACAACAGACTGGTTCCAAATTGGGAAAGGAGTATGTCAAGGCTGTATATTGTCACCTTGCTTATTTAACTTCTATGCAGAGTACATCATGAGAAATGCTGGGCTGGATGAAGCACAAGCTGGAATCAAATTGCCAGGAGAAATATCAATAACCTTGGACATGCAGATGACACCACCCTTATGGCAGAAAGTGAAGAAGAACTAAAGAGCCTCTTGATGAAAGTGAAACAGAAGAGTGAAAAAGTTGGCTTAAAGCTCAACATTCAAAAAGCTAAGATCATGGCATCTGGTCTCATCACTTCATGGCAAATAGATGGGGAAGCAATGTAAACAGTGACAGACTTTATTTTTTTGGGCTCCAAAATCACTGCAGATGGTGACTGCAGACATGAAATTAAAAGATGCTTGCTCTTTGGAAGAAAAACTATGACAAAGCTAGGGAGCATATTAAAAAGCAGAGACATTACTTTGCCAACAAAAGTTCATCTAGTCAAAGCTATGGTTTTTGCAGTAGTCATGTAAGGATGTGAGAGTTGGACTATAAAGAAAGCTGAACATCGAAGAATTGATATTTTTGAACTGTGGTGTTGAAGAAGACTCTTGAGAGTCCCTTGAACTGCAAGGAGACCCAACCAGTCCATCCTAAAGGAGATCAGTCCTGCATATTCTTCAGAAGGACTGATGCTGAAGCTGAAACTCCAATATTTTGGCCACCTGTTGGGAAGAACTGACTCATTTGAAAAGACCCTGATGCTGGGAAAGATTGAAGGAGGGAGGAGAAGGGGACAACAGAGGATGAGATGGTTGGATGGCATCACCGACTCAGTGGACATGAGTTTGAGTAAACTCTAGGAGATGATGATGGATGGGGAGGCCCGGGTTGCTGCAGTCCACGGGGTCGCAAAGAGTCAGACACGACCGTGCAACTGAACTGAACAGAATAGCATGATTTCTTAGCTTAATGAGGTACTTTAACTGAAGTTCGGACCTCCTTTTATTTACTGACATTTTATAGTGACTTTAACAAATTCAATGGCAATTTATCCTAGGATCCTTTCAAGTGTTCAAAATATTTATAAATCCTTTCTTAAGTCTGACAACATTCTACAATGTAAACATAATCTCTTCACACTGTAAGCCTCAAAGTGATTCCACAATAATACAACACTAAGTGGAGGCATTTGACCTTCAGACAAGCCAGTTCTGCAGTCTTCAGTTAAAATATTATGTGACCCTATGAAGGGATATAGAACTCCTGATAGAAAGATACAATTTCCCACAGCCTCAAAATCCATTCAACTGTGATAGTGGTGTTCATATTCCTATGGCAAATAAGGAAAAATGGGTTTCCATGAAATTTAGTTAACTGCCTTCAGCCAATATGGTTGCCTTCTCCTTTTCAGGCAGGAGAAAAAAATCCATTTTATTCCACTATAGTTAAGATATCCTTTTGTGTGAAGAATTTAAGCCCATTAGAACTATCATTATCATATATTAATAGTTAAAGGAACCAAAATGTTTAAGAGGCTGCAATATTTGTCCTCTTGCATTTGGTTGGGCAAGAAAGATTAGATTTTTCTATCCTTGATCCTAGGGGCTTGAACAAAGGTTAATTGACAAATATTATAAAGAGATAGATTTGATCTTTAAAAAAACTTCTTACAACACTACAAAAGGAGAGTGAGTTCCTTTTGGAGGTGGTAAGTCGCTCTGTGTATGTGAGTGTGTGTGTGTTTCAGTATAACTGAAAATATACTTAGGATTGAGAGACAGGGCCACTGTAGTATTTATCTATTCATAGATCTTTTCTTGAGAACTTGCTGTGGGTCAGTTATTGCTTCAACAAGGTGAGTTGTATGCTGACAGAGTTCCTCAGAAAAAATGCTAAGCATTTCAAGAATACTTTCTATCATTTCTATGGAAGTTTACCCTAAATGTCAGTAGATGACTGAATAGTTAAAAGTCTTATTTTATTGATTTTTTATTGGAGTATAGTTGATTAAAAATGTTATGTTAATGTTTGATATACAGCAAAGTGAACCAGTTATGCATACACATATACTCAACTCTTCTTAGATTCTGTTCCCATACAGGTCATTACAGCATATTAAATGGAGTTCTGTGTGCTATACGGTAGGTTCTTATTAGTCATCTACTTTATGTATAGTAGTGTATACATGTCAATCCCAGTCTCCTAAATATCCCTCTCTAGCCCTGTTCCCTTGGTAACCATAAGCTTGTTTTCTACATCTGTGACTCAATTTGTTTTGTATATAAGTTCATTTGTAACCTTTTTTTTTTTTAGATTCCACATATAAGTGATATCATACGATACTTGCTTTGCATCTGACTTACTGTATGGAAACACAAAAGACCCCAAATAGTCCAAGGAAATCTTAAGAAAGAAAAATGGAACTGGAGGAATCAGGCTCCCTGGCTTCAGATTATAATACAAAGCTATAGAAATCAAAACAGTGTGGTACTGGCACAAAAACAGAAATACAGATCAATGGAACTGGACAGAAAACCAAGAGATAAACCCATGCACCTATTGTCACTAATCTATGACAAAGGCGACAATAACATCTGATGGAAGAAAGATAGTCTCTTCAATAAGTGGTGCTGAGAAAACTGTACAACTACATGTAGAAGAATGAAATTAGGAATTCTCTAACACCATACACAAAAATAAACTCAAAGTGGATTAAAGATCTAAATGTAAGATCAGACACTATAAAACTCTTAGAGGAAAGCATAGGCAGAACATGCTCTGACATAAACAGCAGCAAGATCTGTTGATCCAGGTCCAGCTCCTATAATAATGAAAATAAAAACAAAAATAAACAAACTGGACCTAATCAAACTTAAAAGGTTTTGGGCAGCAAAGGAAACCATCAACAAAATGAAAAGCCACAAAGTGGGAGAAAAATATTTGCAAATGAAGAGACTGACAAGGGATTAATGTCCAAAATAAATAAACAGCTCATGCAGCCCAATATCAGAAAACCAAACAGCCCAATCAAAAACTGGATAGAAGATCGAAATACAGTAAGTCCCCTATATATGAATCTTCAAGCTGTGAACTTTCAAAGATGCAAATATGTGTTCTATCAACGTTGGATGTGGGTAAAATTGTAGCTTGTCCTCCATCTCTGTTGCTGATGGTCCTTCGGCTCTACCATCTCCCACCTCTTTTCCTTCTCTAATCAGGAACTCTTCCTTCCTGTTCACTCGATGCCAGCCCCTGCATGCAGCTGTTGTTCTGTACTACTGAACTTTTCAAGATACTGTACTACAAGATTAAAAATGTTCTTCATTTTTTGGGTTTGTTTTCTATGTATTTGTGTGAAAAGCATCGTAAACCTAGTACTGTGCAGTACTAAATAGCCTACTGTGTTTGTTGGGTACTT
This sequence comes from Cervus elaphus, assembly GCF_910594005.1. Taxonomy (NCBI): domain Eukaryota; kingdom Metazoa; phylum Chordata; class Mammalia; order Artiodactyla; family Cervidae; genus Cervus; species Cervus elaphus. The sequence continues at coordinate 82,671,918 of NC_057823.1, read as the reverse complement.
AGGCTAACTTTGTTGGACTTAACAAATTGGACTTACAAATATGTTCTCATATGTAGGGGCTGTACTGCAGACACTCTCCATAGAAGAAATACAGATGGCCAAGAGGCACACGAAAAGATGTTCAGTATCACTAATTAACAGAGAAAGGCAAATTAAAACTACAATGAGGTATCACTTCACACAGGTTAGAATGTCCATCATCAAAATAATCTACAAACAATAAATACTGGAGAGGGTATGGAGAAAAGGGAACCCTCATACACTGCTGCTGCTGCTAAGTCACTTCAGTCATGTCCGACTCTGTGCGACCCCATACACTGCTAGTGGTAATGCATATTGGATTAACCACATAGAATGAAAGTTGGCATTGCAATTTAAAAATCTGTAGACAATGACACTGTTTAATGCACTGACAGTCTGTCCTTGGAAAGATGAAAATAGAGAATACCCTGAGCAGTGTAATCTCTATTCTCAGTGACACACAAAATATGTGATCTCAGATGTTTATTAAACCCAGTTTCCCCATCTGCAAACTCTTCACCTAAGTAATACACTAGATTGTCATAGGACAGTGGAATACAAAATATGTTGGAAAGAAACTAATGCATCACAGAATCCTGGTTTGGACATCTGTGAAAATAAATCTTTAGCTTTTTCATCTTTAGTTTTATTTATTAAAGAGTTGAAAAGAATATTGAAACAAAGAAACAATGGGAAATAACACTAAAATAATAGAGATGAGCAAAAAGCCAACTCATTGGAAAAGACCCTGATGCTGGGAAAGATTGAGGGCAGGAGGAGAAGGGGATGAGAGAGGATGAAATGATTGGATGGCATCATTTACTCAATGGACATGAGCTTGAGCAAACTCCGGGAGATAGTGAAGGACAAGGAAGCCTGGTGTGCTCCAATCCATGGGTTGGAAAGAGTTAGATACAACTTAGTGACTGAACGACAACAATGAGATGTAAGGAGCATGGGAGAGATCAGATTGGTTGGCAATTTCTAGAACTAGTCACAAAAGGCAAAAGCAGGAAACAAGTCAAACAATCATCAACTGATAAAAAAATGGTCTAGCCAATTAATGGAGTATTAGCCATAAAATGGGAGTGAAGTAATGTTACCTGCTACCACATGGATGAACCTTGAAAACATGCTAAGTGAAAGAAGACAAAAACAAAAGACCATGTGCTGTATGATTCTATTTATATGAAATACCCAGAACAGGTGAATATCTAAAGACAGAAAGTTTATTAACGGTTCAGTTCAGTCGCTCAGTTGTGTCCGACTCTTTGCGATCCCATGGATGGCAGCACACCAGGCCTCCCTGTCCATCACCAACTTTCAGAGTTTGCTCAAACTCTTGCCCGTCAAGTTGGTGATGCCATCCAACCATCTCCTCTGTTGTCCCCCTCTCCTCCTGCCTTCAATCTTTCCCAGCATCAGGTCTTTTCCAATGAGTCAGTTCTTTGCATCAGGTGTCCAAAGTATTGGAGTTTCAGCATCAGTCCTTCCAATGAAAATTCTGATTTCCTTTAGGATTGGCTGGTTTGACCTCCTTGCAGTCCAAGGGACTCGCAAGAGTCTTCTCCAACCACAATTCAAAGGCATCAATTCTTCAGCACTGAGCTTTCTTTATAGTCCAACTCTCATAATCATACATGACTATTGGAAAAACCATAGCTTTGACTAGATGGACCTTTGTTGGCAAAGTAATTTCTCTGCCTTTTTAATGGTTGCCAGGAACTATATGGATGGGAGAATGGGGAGTGATTGCTTAATAGGTATAGTGTTCCCTTCTGGGAAATGAAGATGTTCTAAAACTAGATCATAGTGATGTAGTGATGATTGTACAATATATATATTTACATTATTAAAATGGTAAATTTTATATTATGCATATTTTGTCCTTAAAATTATATATGCATGGAAGCAAAGGCAGGAGCCAGATGGTGGCCAGAAGAACAATTTGGGAGGCTCTTGTATAGCCTAGTGTGGTAGGCAGGCAGAAGAGTACCTCTTCCTCCTCTGCAAAGATGTCCACATTCTAATCCATAGAACCTATAAATATGTTATCTTACATAAGAAAGGGGGATTAAAGTTGCAAATAGAATTAAGTTTGTTAATCAGATGATTTTAAAATAGGGAGAAAGGGAAATATATAACCAACTGAATACAGTTTCAGACCATAGCAAAGATAGATAGGAAGGCTTTCTTAGATGAACAATGCAAAGAAGTAGAGGAAAACAATAGAATGGGAAAGACAAGAGATCTCTTCAAGAAAATTGGAGCTATCAATGGAGCATTTCATGCAAGTATGGGCATGATAAAGGACAGAAGTGATAAGGACCTAACAGGCAGAAGACATTGAGAAGAGGTGATAAGAATACACAGAAGAACCATACCAAAAAGGTCTTAATGACTCAGATAACCATGATGGTGTGATCACTCACCTAGAGCCAGACATCCTGGAGTCCAAAGTCAAGTGGGCCTTAGGATGCATTATGACAAATAAAGCTAGTGGAGGTAATGGAATTCCAGTTAAGTTACTTAAAGTCCTAAAAGATGATGCTGTTAAAGTGCTGCATTCCATATGTCAACAAATCTAGAAAACAGCAGTGGCCATAGGACTGGAAAAGATCAGTTTTCATTCCAATTCCAAAGAAAGGCAGTGCCAAAGAATGTTCAAATTACCGTACAGTTGTGCTAATTTTACACGTTATCAAGGTAATGTTCAAAATCCTTCAAGTTAGGCCTCAGCAGTACATGAACCAAGAACGTCCAGATGTATAAGCTGGATTCAGAAAAGGCAGAGAAACCAGAGACAAACTGCCAACATCCATTGGATCATCAAATAAGCAAGAGAGTTCCAGAAAAACATCTACTTCTGCTTTATGGACTATGCCAAAGTCTTTGACGGTGTAGATCACAACAAACTGCAAAAAATTCTTAGAGATGGGAATACCAGACCACTCTACCTGTCTCCTGAGAAACCTGTATGCGGGTTAAGAAGCAGCAGTTAGAACCTTACATGGAACAACTGACTGGCTCAAAATTGGGAAAGGAGTACATCAAGGCTGTATATTGTCCCCTTGCTTATTTAGCTTATATGCAGAATACATTGTGCACAATGCCAGGCTGGATGAATCACAAGTTGGAATCAAGATTGTCAGGAGAAATGTCAATAACCTCAGATATGCAGATGATACCGTTCTAAAGGCAGAAATTAACAAGGAACTAAAGAGCCTCTTGATTAGGGTGAAAGGGAAGAGTGAAAAAGCTGCCTTAAAACTCAACATTCAAAAAACTAAGATCATGGCATCTGGTTCTGTCACTTCATGGCAAATAGAAGGGGAAAACATGGAAGCAGTGATAGATTTTATTTTCTTTGGCTCCAAAATCACCGTGAATGGTGACTGAAGCCGTGAAATTAAAAGACACTTGCTCCTTGGAAGAAAAGCTATGACAAACCTAGACAGCATATTAAAAAAAGCAGAGACGTCACTTTGCCAACAAATGTCTGTATAGTCACAGCTATGGTTTTTCCAGTAGTCATTTTACAGATGTGAGAGTTTAACCATAAAGATGGCCAAGCGCGAAAAAAATGATGCTTTTGAATTGCAGTGCTGGAGAAGACTCTTGACAGTCCCTTGGACTTCGAGGAGATCCAGTTAATCCTAAAGATCAAACCAGTTAATCCTAAAGGAAATCAACCCTGAATATTCACTGGAAGGACTGATGCTGAAGCTCCAAAACTTTGACCACGTGTTGCAAGGAGCCAACTCACTGAAAAAGACCCTGATGCTGGGAAAGATTGAAGGCAAAAAGATAAGAAAGTGGCACAGAAAGAGATGGTTAGATAGAATCACTGACTCAATGGACATGAATTTGAGCAAACTCTCCGAGATAGTAAAGGACAGAGAAGCCTCGCATGCTGTAGTCCAGGGGGTCCCAAAGAGTTGGACACGACTTAGTGACTGAACACCACCACAATCCTGAATTATCTGGGTGGGTTTGATGCAATCATAAGAGTTCTTAAAAGTGAAAGAGGGAAAAAAAAAAAAAGTGAAAGAGGGAGGCAGACGATAGTCAATGTTAGTGAGGCACCGTGAGCAAAGCTTGACTGTCACTCCTGGCTTTGAAGGTGAAGATGAGGGTAATTGAGCCAAGTAATGTGAGCAACTTCCAGAAGAAAGAAAGGGCAAGATAAAATATTGTCTCCTATAGCATCCAGAAGGAACACAGCCTTACAGCTTCATTTTAGACTTCTGATTTATAGAACTGTAAGGTAATAAATTTGTGTTGCTCTGAACCACTGTTTGTAGCAATTTGTTTACAGCAACAATAGGAAACTCATATATTTTTCTACTACCAATCTGGATTATTGAATTTCACTATTTCTTGGTTTATCAGTTTTTAGAATGGAATTTGATTTTAGCCCCTTTGAAACCCATTTTTGATCCTGACCTTCAGAACTGTAAGACAGTAAATTTGTTTTGTTTTAAGCCACCAAATTCACAGTAATTTGTTATAACAGCAATTGGAAACTAATACACCTACTAAGATATGACAGTGGACTAGATTAAAGTGGATGTAGTTGTATGAAGAGAAGTAGATATATTCAAGAGATTTTTATACAGTACAATTGATCATGCTTGGTTGCTCTATTAAGATGGATATTGAGAAGACAGAAAGGGGGCATTTGGAGAGACTGGATGGTTCCAAGATTTCAAACTGAGCAAGTAGATTGATACTGGTATCTCTCCCTGCCATAAGAACTGCTGCAGTAGAATTAAGTTTGGGATAGGATGTCCCTGTGTATAATTGTACTCTTGTGACATCACTACCACAAGACCAAGTAGAGATGTCTACCATGCAGCTGAGAATCAGAAGAAATCAGAAGGAATATAGATTTGGCAGCTGAAAGAATATAAACAGCAAATGAGTCCATGGGGGCAGAGGAGACTGACTAGTGTGTGTATGTAAAATGAAAAAAAAGAAGAGGATCCATGAAAAGCCCTGAGGAAGTCAATTTAAGGTCCACGTAGAGAAGGTGATACTGAGAAGGGAGACTAAGACTAGTCATCTGGGGGGAGAGTATCATCCCTTGGAAAGAGCCACTTAGACCTTGGAATCCACAGCAAGAGTAGTTGTGATAAGTGGTGGGAATAAAAGCTCTATCCAGTTGATTGGGTAATGAGTGGGAGGTGAGGAAATGGTGAAGTGAAGACAACTGTTCCAAGAAAACTGAAGAGAAATGGAAAGAAGGGCTGGGGTTTCCCAAGTCACAGGAACAGCACGAGCTAAGCTTTGGAATAAACCATAAGAACAGTGTGTGAGTTGTGCCATGAAAAATGGGGCAGGTTAGAACACTGACTACTTCAGAGATGAGTTAAAAGGATGGAGTGTGAACATCTTTGAATACCACAAATTCAATCCACACTGCCCGGCATATGTTAACTCTGGGCTGTGTCATTATACTTCACAAATCTAGAAGTGTGCTGATAATTTACTGATTTATTTGAAGGTAACACTATTGTTAATAATCCATCTGCCAAATCAGTGATTTATTAACTAGAATTGCTTAATGCATCTATTTGCTTTCTACACCTAGGGAGTGTAGAAAGCACAGTCTCCAAGGTTGTCTCATGCCAGAGACAAAACAACCTCAGAACTAACACAGAAACTCACACTAACATGTGAAAAATTCTGTTGGTTTCCATCCAAATAAATAGGAGACCATAAAACCCAAAAAACTGTTTCTCACTTATTAAAAAGCCTACTATTGGCAGAAAAGCTTCTGGATTTCATTTTTTTTTTTTTTTTTTTTTGTTTCAACACAGTGGCATGATGTTTCTGCTTTCTTTCCCCAAGGATATGTAATTTAATGTAACAGGTACCACCAAAAACTGCAACATTCATTTGGCTGTAACAGCCAAGGGTTTTCTGATTTGAGCCACTGGGAGGGAGAGGCATTCCAAAGGGTTGGCATTCTGCCACCAAATCTATGGTCTGGAAGTACCTCCAAAATTAATCCTTGCTCTACTTTCATTCAATATGCAACACTGCCAAAATACTGTTCATCTGCTGGAGTTAAGTACACAGTGAAAGCCAGAGGTAAAATTACAACCTGGAGAAATAATAAAAAGACTCAAAGCAAGATACACATCTGTCTGGATTGAATTTTTCGCTTTTCTTTCTAGACTGTCCGATTCATAATAGGTTCATCCTTCACAACTACTGAGTAATGGAGAGTCAAGATGGCTGCTGCTGCTGCTGCTAAGTCACTTCAGTCGTGTCCGACTCTGTGCGACCCCATAGACGGCAGCCCACCAGGCTCCCCCATCCCTGGGATTCTCCAGGCAAGAGTACTGGAGTGGGGTGCCATTTCCTTCTCCAGTGCATGAAAGTGAAAAGTGAAAGTGAAGTTGCTCAGTCGTGCCCGACTCTTAGCGACCCCATGGACTGCAGCCCACCAGGCTCCTCCGTCCATGGGATTTTCCAGGCAAGAGTACTGGATGGGGTGCCATTGCCTTCTCCGCAACAAGATGGCAGTGGCTATGAAATCAAGAGAGTAAGCATGGCACTGACTGTTTCACTACTCCTTCAATAAACTATGCCTGAAATTGAAAAAAAAAAAAAATAGGGGAAGAGTTTCTGTAAGAATTCAGTCACCATCATGTGCAGAATTAATTTTTTGGTGTATGAGATCAGAGCTACTCCCTAGATCATAAATTCAAAGAGACCACCACTGCGAAGGTTAAATCTTCACCTATTTCAAGCTCTACTTTTTCAAGTTCAGCTAAGAATTGTTTCCCAGTGCAATTGCATTGAACTCTGACACTACCATTTAAAATATTAATGGAACTTATTCAGAGCTGAGACCAGGAGGGTAAAAGAAACAGAAGTATTATCTAAATTAAGAGTTATCTTACAATTAAGGTGGGAAGGGGAAAAAGAGTTGTTATAGTTATTAGTTTCCTTCTAGATGGACCCAAAGAGGTGAATTTACACTTAAGCTATAAAGCCTATCAGAGGACTAGTTCAGATTGTTATAACAAAAATGACTTAAAAGTCAGAATTTTATGAAATTGAGACACCTTCATGATTAGTAAGCTACCTATTAGAGAAAACTTTTTCAGGATTACTCATTATGAGTATTTTTAATAGGGTACAAATAGGAAATAATTTTATTCTTTACTGACCTGCTTTGAAAAAGTGAAAGTGTTAGCTACTCAGTTGTGAGCACATTTCTTCCGCTTGTCTCATCTCTGCCTGGGCTAGGCTTCCATACCATTACAGTCTGACTTTCACATTTATTCTCAGATAGGTAGCTACCTTCTGTGTTGCATATGGCAGCAAATAAAAGTGAAAGTGTTAGTCACTCAGTTGTGTCCGACTCTCTGTGACCCCATGACTGTAACCCGCCAGGCTGCTCTGTCCATGGAATTCTCCAGGCAAGAATCCTGGAGTGGGTGGCCATTCCCTTCTCCAGGGGATCTTCCTGACCCAAGGATCTAACCCAGGTCTCCTCCATTGCTTGACCTGCTTTATCAACTATTAATTCCCTCCCCTGGAAAAAAACTTTCAAAGATACCACTGTATTGTGAAGAAGACCCATCCAAGTGATCTCAGAACGTTGGTCTTTTATCCAATTTAAAACTTCTCCCTTTCTCAGCTCAGAAGCCACATGGGGCAGGAAATAATCTCAATGAGCTTCTCCACAGTGCTTCTACAGGTCCTCCTTTGGTAGCAGACTCCTTTGGCCCCTCCAGGACTTACTGAGGGCAGGTGAAATGCAGAGGTCATACCTGATTAGGACAACTGTGATCTGGTACCAGGACTCTCTGTGTATCGAAGAGCAAAACATCTACTTTTCCTCAGACGGGCAGACATGCTTTTTCTCCCAACTCCGAGTAGCAGGGAGCTCTGAGAGCAGTCCCCTGGTGTGAGCCTCACTCAACATGCAGACATAATTTTTAGAGTTCCATTACATAGTTCAAACTGAACAAAATTTTATAAAAAAAAAAAAAAAAGAAGAAAGAAAGAAAAATTTAGCATGCTGTGTATCCAGAAAAACATCTGTCCTGCTTACTATGATTCACTTCGTATACATTTAAAGAAAATCTTGCTCCTTCTGTGAAAAACTATTTCAAATCATGAAAAATCAATCCTTCAACCCACTTCACACACCCGACACCAAGACACAGGATGAGTATAACTCCTGAGAATTTTCTCCACTGTGTTCCCTATGGTTCTAGCTTCCATCTTGAGTATCGGTCTAGAAAAGTCAACACACTGATAGACCTGCTTTTATAGACTGTATGAAACACTCTGACTAAAGACTTTGCTGACAAAAGATCTGATTCATTTATTAACAATGTAAAATGATCATTGTACAGAAAAAGAAATTGTGTAGAAATTCTTATTTCCTGCCTGGCAACTGAAAGGACTGAATTCATCCAACTGGTGGGTTGTAGCAATTGTTTCCAGAAAGTTTGAGTGACTGCCAAGCTGTAACACTGATATACTAAAGACTGTGACATTTGAGCAGTTTGTCTCAGTTTAGAATCAGATTTGTCTATCATGCCACCATCACACAGAATGGTAGATCTCTATCTCTATCCACCCAAATGGTGGACTGGAAATCCACCAGTCTATGGAAAATGATGGATTCCAGATACTGAATATAGAATCTCACAGGCAGTGACCCTTAAAACCAGTCTGACAAAGATTCATGGTATCGCATAGGGAAACTTGCTTCACATCTTTGGACCTCAGAATCCTCACCCATGAGGATGTACGAAGTAAGTAAGAGTTAGTCACTCAGTCATGCTCAAATCCTAGAGACCCCATGGACTACAGCCCACCAGGCTCCTCTGTCCATGGGATTTTCCAGGCAAGGATACTAGAGTGGGTTGCCATTTCCTTCTCCAGTAGGGTATAAGAAAGAGTGGGGCAATAATCCCCTAAGGACTAAGGACTCTTGAAACTCTCATATTGAACAATTCCAGGAGTAAGAGAAAATCTGTTGTACCATTACAAATCAGGAAAGTTCCTTGGAAAAATATATAATGGACAAGAGATGTAGAAAAAAGTTGACAAGAATTGTACAGGTTGGCCCTAGAATTGATGGAAAAAGCACTCTTGCTTGTGATGTTTAGACAAATGGGCCAAAACGAAGACATTTATTTAAAAACACCTAAGCTCCTCCAATACTGTGGTCAGTCTCAGATTGGAGACTTTTCTTTCACTGTTCTTTCAAGTGTAATTGAAATTTTTACATTTTATATTCTTTCACTAAGGCTCAGATATCTTTTTACCAGACATTTCTAAGACCATGGATAAAGTGTGATTTTAAAACCCTTTTAGTCCAGAGTAGTACTCCCAAACCAAAGTCATGATTTTAAAGACAAAAATGTGTGCATAGTAGTTTCTTTTGCTTAAAATAATACCTTCCTACCACAAATGAATATACACAATGCTAAGCTAAGCTATATAAAATGTGAACAGAAAGCTTTCTTCTGAAAAAAAAAAAATATGTATTTTTAACTTTGGAGATCTAGTCACAGTCAATAAAACTTTATAAACTTATGCCATGTTTTTAATTAATTGAGCACATTATAGCCATCTCATAAATCTTCTCACTATAGGAGAAAGTCTTCGGTTTTGAAGCTTTTAATCTAAATTCATAATTAACCTAAAAAGATAGCAACAACTGTTTTTCACAATTGTTGATATGACACTAGGTGTATATAGAGATTGGGGAAGCTTTATATATCTGGTTAAAAAATAGAGTGGATTTATTGTGGAAATGAACCATTTTAGTAATTATCATGAAAGAAGGCATTATCTGATGCTCTGATTAAGAATTAGAAAGCTGTGAAATGGATTGGGCGCAACACCATTGGGAGATGGAAACAGTTAAGCATGAATATCGACTTAGTGAGTAAACAACAACAGCCATACCTTTGTAGCTTAAAGAGTCTATGTGAGATGAAATTAAAATACAAAATAAAGCAACTAGAGTTTCTCGGAAAGCACAGATTCTGGGCCCCCTTCCTGCAAGTCAGAGATGAATAAATGGCACATCTTCCAGTTCACTGAGTGACTAAAAGATTCATCTTCTTCCAGTCTTATATGGCTTGCCAGATACTCAAAGGGGAGTAAAGAATAACTGGGCTAATGAAACAAAAGATGTTTTATTTTAATATATTTGACCACTAACAGATTCCAAACTGTTATTTCTTTTTCAAAGAATGATTTAAGAGGAAATCAGATAGCATCAAAAAACATTTTTAGCACATGATTCTCCCCTATATTACCTTTCAGCAGCTCATTCTCTTGCCCCTCACTCCTTCAACCCCCTCAAAACACACCCAAAATTGAAACCACTGGCGCCTTCACACAGAGGGGAAATGTGTATGTTGTACAGATGTATTGCTACCTTTGGGATTTGAATCACCCAAACAATCTGAGTTAATTACATCAACTGATGTAACCTAATTCCTTTAAAAGAGATGTCTGGCTGTGAAGAATTTTGAATGGATATTTAAAGCTTTCCTTAGCCCCCTGGAGAGAGTTTGAAATTAGGAAGATATTTTTTACCTAAGGAAAACAGTCCATCTTTGCAAATTCAATATTTCCATGCTCGTTACTCACTCATATTTTTCTATATTCTTTTTAAAATTTAGACCTTTCATGGAACCTTGTAATAATACAGAGATGAAATTTTCATTATTAAGAGAAGGGAAGACAGTACTTTACCAGTAAGGTAGCAATAAGTCAAGTGATGTAAACAGCAACACAAAAATAAGTATTATCCTAGAAATCCTAAGATTCTCTTCACCAGGCAAAGTCAGGTCCATAAAGCCATTTTTTCCCCCAATTATATTCTCATAAAAGGTAGGTGATCTCAATGGTTTCCTGAGCTCTTTTCTGCTGATTGTGTCCAAGGGTAAGCTATCAGCCCCTTGAATCTGTTTTCTGGTGCACAGATGGTGGTAGTGATTGTTTTGAAAACAATTTCTTGCATGGCCACCCCTCCAAAACCACCCAAAGCAAAATCCATCCCACACTTCTGTATTTACACATTGAGAAAAATCTCCAAGTTTCTAAGGATTTATGATATTACCAGCATGTTTTTGGATGGTAGAGGAAAGCCATCCTAAATACTGCCTAAAACATTTTAGTTTGCCTAGCCATGACTGCACTGGAAAATTAGAGCAATGGCCTGGACACTGAACAAAGAAAACAACATCATTAGAATACAGTAATTCTGTAATTCCCTCCACTAAAACAAATTCGTTTTAATGGTATTCAAAATGAAAACCTGCCATGTGGGCAGAGGAATTGCTGAGTGTGAACAGGAATATAAATACGTATCTAGTAAAGGTAACTATGGGACTCATCTTTTTAAAATTCCAGTTGTGGAATAGGGTTAAATCATAAATACAATTGAGGAAATCCAATTAAAGCTAACAGTGCACACTTATGTGCTTGTAATAAAAAGGGCATAGTTCAGTGAGCTAACAGGAAGAATGTCAGGCTTAACTAAGCATTGATGTTTATAATATTCTAATATATTCTAATAATGCAAACAATATAAAGAGCATCTTTCTCCCAGAAATCCTAACTGGTGAGTGGAAGAAAAAGACTGGTAGAGAATTTTACAGAAAAACAAAATGCATTCAGGAAGGATATATCAATACCTAAAATATAGTATCTGATCATGCCTGGGAGCCATGAAACAGCATGTGAAAAAGAAGCAAATGTCTCATTCAAATAAAATGACTGGAAAAATAGCCAAAGGCTAACAGAAACCCTCGAAGCCCCTTATTAGTTTATGATATATTCACTTTGAGGGGCTATCAAGGACAGCACCTCTAAAGATATCTGGGCCTCCAGGGTTTCAGGTCACACTGATGAGTCAGCCACCATCCTCTGTAAGCACTGCACTTGGAAATCCTACCTGAGAGTTTGGAGATGCCACTTTTAGAGCTCTGGATAAACATAATGCCTGGCCATCACAATCATTCAAATGAAATAGATCTCTCAGTGTCTATCCTGAATCTTGGAGGTTGTGGGTATGTTTGCACAGGTTTAATTGCCAGCGATAAAATGTAACTAAATCAAAGCTTAATAAAAGTGAGTTTATCAGCTCATATAACTGGGATCTGAAGGGACAGAACTGGGTTTAGGCCAAACTGTAGAGATCTCTCAGTATCTCCGTTCCAATTCTCTTAGCTTGACTTTGTTCTGCATGTGGGTTTTCTCCTCCTAGAAGGCAAGATGACTACTGATAGACACAGTCTCAAAATTTTCTAGTTTGACCTTAGCTAAACTTACCCACCTATATACATGAGAGAGACATATCTTAGCTTTAACTTCCTTTAATTTAGCAACTGTATAAAGTAAGAAAGACATACCTCTCCCAAGAAAGGAGTGTTGTAATGAAAACAGTAGGTCTTCTAGAGTAAGTCTAACAAGGCTGTGTTGGAAGCTAGGATACCTCTTCCCTCAGGACACTCCTTCAGAGAATTAACATCAAGCACAGGCTCAGTGTGATTACGTCAGTATTTCTCCAGAAGACAGCATCAAAGCATTGCCCCAACACACACACCTCTGCATGCATGATTGGGAAACCTTCTATATTGAGCAAGCCAGAGTGGATTGGAATGATCGGCCAGACTCCCCTCCCCTCCTACTGTCCCTCCAGTCTTCAGTGACAAGGGAGCACGCATGAACAAATCTGCCACCATCCCTCCCTCTCCCAAAATCAGATCTGCGTCTTCAGGAAAAAGTAGAGTTTCAAAGTTCAACAGTAATAGTGATTGTTGCCTATTGTAATTAAAAAGAAGAGTAAAAAGGACATACGTAGAAGTCAGCTGTAGAAACTGGAATTCACTGTCACAAAACTGAAAGGCACACTCATCCCACAGGTCAGCAAGAATTTTAGTTGATGGCAAGGTCCCAACGGTGTGCTGTACATTTTCCCTTTCCTTTGGGATCAAATTTTTCCATGCCTTTTCTTATCCCAGAGATAACTACTGGAAGTTTTGACAAAGCCTATTCACTCAAATAAGTCATTTTTCACTAATGACCTATAAGCCCAAGTTTACCAGCCAGGTGAGAAAAGGATTTAGAGATGGACTGTTTACTTTGAGCTCATCTAAATTCAATCAAATGCCATCAAATATGCCTAACTAGAAAATTTGCTTCCAGCAAATTTGCATCTAGCTCAAGTCTGTAGAATTTGTGTACCTCAATCTCAGATCATGGTAACAGAATATCTCCCTTCTGTGTCCCAGTTCAGGACTTGGAAACTGGGACGTTCAACAGTTAATAGTTTAAGTTAGTGCAAATTCAGCTTCATGATACATTTAATTTCTATTCTGTCTAAAATAATTTCTATCCATTTATCTTCTACCTAACTCCCTCTTAGATGTCACTACACACCAACTGATTATTGAAAGGAATCTTCCAAATTAGATTTCTTTTCACTTAGTAGTAGTGTAGCTGTCCTGGGGCTCTCTTATTAATAGAATAGCTGATGTTAAAAGGTATTAGCAGAGCTGGTGCAAGAATACCCAACACTACCAGATCTCATTAATGGTTCTTGAATGGATCAAGCACAAGAAAGAAAAAGAAATCTTATATTGGTCAATGCAAATGAAGAGCAATTTTATAAAAACTATTAAAGGTTTATTTTATATGTTGGGGGAATTAGTTCCAAACACAAAACTACCCTCAAAATTCACTTTTACAAATGTATTTTTTAAATGAATGAAGAAGGCTTATCTTAAGTACTTAGAATACATAGGTTTCCAGAAAGGAGGGAGATGTCTGAATGAGGAATTTAGCCTGTGTATGTGTCTGCTTTTGTCAATTTTGGCTTAAGATATTCCACACAAATATTGTGAAACAGAGGGTACTTTTTCTGCAAGAATTTGGCAAGATTAGAATTGAGTTGTGCTCCTAATTTTGGGATTCAGTGAGGCATGATGGAAAGATTCCCACTTGGAGTAAGGCAGTTCTGGATTGAAATCTCAGTTACACCCTACACAACCTACAGATCCTCAGCAAGTCATTTAAACTCTCTAAATGTTAGCATTTTCACCTGCAAAACAGAGACAACACTTAACTTATGGTGTTGTTGCAAAGACTGAATAAATCACTGACTTTATGGTATGTGTGTTAAGTTGCTTCAGTTGTGTCCACCTCTCTGTGACCCTATGGTCTGTAGCCCACCAGGCTCCTCTGTCCATGGGACTTTCCAGGCGAGAATACTGGAGTTTGTTGCCATGCCCTCCTCCAGGGGATCTTCCCAACACAGGGGTCAAACCCGCATGTCTTATGCCTCCTGCATTGGCAGGCCGATTCTTTACCACTAGCGCCACCTGGAAAGCCCACCTTTATGGCAGTTAGCATGATTTAAACAAATTCTATTATTATTTTAGAATCTTAGAGTTGGCAGAGACTTCATTTTAGTCCAACTTTGACCCAATGCAGGATATAATCACACAAAAATTTACTGATAGACAATCCTACAACCTTAAGTGAAGAAGAGCTGTGTCTCAAATGTAGCCATTCCATTTACATAAATATTTCCTTTGTAATAAACCCCCAAATTACCTCCCTGTAACTCATATTTATAGACTTAGTTCAATCTTCTAGCATTGAATAGTGCATTTCACCCCTCCCTTTGATGACAAATCATAAATATTCAAAGACTATCAAATTCAAGTAATTATTAGAGCATATACTTCTCCTCTCCAAAAATGTATTATCTTACCAAGCTAAATATTTCCATGTTTCAAGATCTTTGGATATTATAGTTCTTCTTCTTTAGATATATTTCAGGTGATAGAATTGTATTATTTTAGTAATTTCATTATTTTATATGTAATAGAGTAATGATAGAAATACTTCTTTGTTTTAGTGATTGTATCGAAAATTTTAATCTTAATAATTAAACAGAATCTTGTATAACCCACCTTGAAAAACATATAAATTTTAACTCTAATTATCTCCCTCCCAAGTTACCTGCTTTTGATTTATTTATATTTTAGTTTTATATTTTAAGTCTACATAGTAAGCATTATTATTATTATTGCTCTAGACAGTTAATGTCTAATAGAGTTCTCTATTTTTCACCATTCACTTTACATGTCAAACACTCCTGTGAAATTTCTGCTTAAGTACACCCTTTAGAAATGTCTTTATTGAGGTCCTATTGAAAATGTTTCTCTTTTTGTTTTTTCTAAATATGTTCTTAAAAGATAATTTTTAAGAGATAAATAATTGACTTAACAAGCATTTTCTCTGTATTTTGAAGATAGTATTCCACCTCCTGACTTCTATGCTGCACTTAAAATTATTGCTGTCAGTCTACTCAGACCACTTGTTAAAATCTTCTGTTATATCTGGTACTTTGCTTTTAATCTGTGTGGTTTTGAATTTCTCTTTAGATATCCTGTTTGTGATATTTTGGAATTTCTAATGCTCATGATTGATGCCTTTTATCAATTCTGGAAAATTCTTAGCCATTTATATGTTCACATATTTAATCTGAGAGATTTTATCTAATAGGTCTAATACTCCAAGTTCAGTTCAGTTCAGTCACTCAGTCGTGTCCAACTCTTTGCAACCCCATGGATGGCAGCACGCCAGGTCTCCCTGTCCATCACCAGCTCCCAGAGTTTACTCAAACTCATGTCCATTGAGCTGGTGATGCCACCCAACCATCTCATCTTCTGTTGTCCCCTTCTCCTCCCACCTTCAATCTTTCCCAGCATCAGAGTCTTTTCAAATGAGTCAGTCCTTCACATCAGGTGGCCAAAGTATTGGAGTTTCAGCTTCAGCATCAGCCCTTCCAATGAATATTCAGGACTGATTTTCTTTAGGATGGACTAGCTGGGTCTCCTTGCAGTCCAAGGGACTCTCCAGAGTCTTCTCCAACATCACAGATCAAAAGCATCATTCTTTGGTGCTCAGCTTTCTTTATAGTCCAACTCTCACATCCATAAATGACTACTGCAAAAACCATACCTTTGACTAGATGAACCTTTGTTGGCAAAGTAATCTCTCTGCTTTTTAATATGCTATCTAGGTTGGTCATAACGTTTCTTCCAAGGAGTAAGCATCTTTTTATTTCATGGCTGCAGTCACCATCTGCAGTGATTTTAGAGCCCAAAATAATAAAGTCTGTCACTGTTTACATTGCTTTCCCATCTATTTGCCATGAAGTGATGGGACCAGATGCCATGATCTTAGTTTTCTGAATGTTGAGTTTTAAGCCAATTTTTTCACTCTCCTCTTTTACTTTCATCAAGAGGCTCTTTAGTTCCTCTTCACTTTCTGCCATAAGGGTGGTGTCATCTGCATATGCGAAGTTATTGATTTCTCCTGGCAATCTTGATTCCAGTTTGTGCTTTATCCAGCCCAGTGTTTCTCATGATGTACTCTGCATATAAGTTAAATAAGCAGGGTGACAATATACAGCCTTGTAGATACATGTTAAACATTTTGATTTTCCTTTTTAACTTTTCTTTCATATCTTCTATCACTTTGCCTTCCTGTTACTTTCTGGGAAATTTCTTCAGCTTTATCTTGCAGTTTGCTAATTTCTCCAATTATAACTAATCTGTTTATGCCTCCAAGTGAGTTTTTAACTTCAATTCTTTTTTTACCTTTTAAATGTTCCATTTCTTTCTGATTCTTTGTTTGCATTATAAATTGTATCATTCATTTCTTTAAATATGTTTCCAGAACACCGAAAAGCATATAGTATGACATAGCGGTTAGAAGCTGGCTGTGAAGTTGGAGTGTCAGGGTTCAAGTACCAACCCTACCACTGATACTTTATGGGTCTGGTTTTGCTGGTTGTTATTTCTGCTTATTTTCCCCTCACAGTGCCTCATTTGCGATTGCAGATTGTGATTACTTATTCATTGAGAATTTATCTATTGAATTTCTGTAAACACTGAGTAAAAAGTAGGTTCCTCCAGAAAAAATATTCATTTCCCTCTGCCTTGTTCCTGGAAGTGTTACCAGTTTTGTGGTTATGGTATAACAATTCCTCAGATAGCAGTTTTTTTCTGATCACAGATTATCTGGCTTCAAACCTTAAACTCAGGTGAGGTAAGCCATTAGCTATAGATCATCAGAGATAATATTTTCATTACCACCCAGGTTGTCTTGGCTTCTCCCTTTTGTAAAATAGAATTTCAACCTCATTCTTTTACTGAGGGTATGGCCTATTTTGTTTTTGAACTATAAAAGACATTTTAAATTTCAATTGCATTAATATTATCCAGTGTATCAGTTATCTGTACCAAATTTGCAATATTCATTAATGTCTTCCTCTAGGGTATGGGCAAAAATGTTAACACTTCTACTACCTTGTCCATTAGACATACAAATTATCCTTTATATAAATCATATCAGTAACTTCCTTCTCTTCTACTGTATTATTTCCAGAATATATAGACTGGCTTTTATGGGTGACACAATTAAAAGAGAAAACTCTTATGTTTTTCATATGGACCTCATTTTTCTCTTTTTGAATATAGCAAAAGTTTGTGAGAATGCTGTTCATACCTGGAATCCCCAAATTTCTTAAATCTTTTTAAATGAAGTTTTTCCCTCACCACTCCATTGAAATTGCTTTTAAAAAGTCATCAATAACTTGCATCTTGCTAATGCTTTATTTCCATTGATTTACTAAATAAAGTTTCTCTCTTGGTATTGGATGCTTCCCTGGTGGCTCAGATGGTAAAGAATCTGCCTGCAATGCAGGAGACCTGGGTTCCATCCCTTAGGTGGGACTATCCCCTGGAGGAGGGCATGGCAACCCACTCTCTTGCCTGGAGACTCCCCATGGGCAGAGGAGCCTGGTGGGCTACGGTCCATGGAGTCACAAAGAGTCGAACACAACTGAGCGACTAAGCACAATGGCCTTGGATATCAAGAGCCTGGCTTTCTCTGCCTTTCTAGCTGTTCCTGTCTGGTTATCTTTGCTGGTTCTTCTACGTCTCCCTGACATTTTAAGCCAGAGATTTTGGTATTGCTTCTTAATCAAATTATAAAACAGATTAATGTTATTACTTTCACTAGCTAAAGACACTACACAGATTTCATAGTTTTTCACTACTTTATTTCATGTACTTTTCATAAGTAGGTATTATCAACCCAATTAATAAATTTTAGCAGGTGATTTTGGAGCCCTTTGGCAAGCATATGGTTATCAAGAACAAGTTTTCCAGGCAAAGCTGATCTCCTTTATTGCTCAGAGTGTTTGAGGTATAGATCAGAGGAATACCATAGACACAATTGTGTTTTCACCAAGTCTTCAGACACTGACATTCCTGACTTCTTCAGAGAAGAAACAATAAAATGTTTAGAATTTGAAAACAAAACGCAATGAATACTAACAATAGATCCAGGTGATGAATAGAAGGACCTGGGTGTCACTCTGTAGTTAAATCCTTGCCTCCAACTGCTTCATTCAATCATTAATTGCTTAAACAAATATTTGTTGAGTGCCTATTTCCAGGCACTGGTTTTGGTTCTGTGTATATAAATATAGCTACGCAGTGGTACAGTGGTAAAGAAACTGCCTGTCAGTACAGGAGATGCAGGTTTGATCCCTGGTTCCAGAAGATTCCCTGGAGAAGGAAATGGCTACCCATTCCAGTATTCTTGTCTGAGAAATCACATGGACAGAGGATCCTGGCAGGCTGCAGTCCATGGGGTCACAAAGCGTCAGACATGACTGAGCACACAGCACACACATGACACATTAAAAGAGAAATTGCTGGCTTTATGAAGCTTACATTATAGTGGTGGAAACATAATAATAATTAAAATATATACTAGACAGTGATAAGGGTTAAAGATAGGAAAAGCAAGGAAGGGTGATAAGTATGTGTGTGTGAGGGAATAGTTATGGATAGGGCAGCCAGCATGGGACTTAGTCTTACATTATATGTACATGAAGAATTGAAGGAGGGGAAGGAGGGTGTCTATTATTGCTTTACTAACCACTCACCATAACACTTGGGGTCTTCCTAGGTGGAGCTAGTGGTAAAGAACTCACCTGTCAATGCAATAGATGTAAGACATGTAGGTTCAATCTTTGGGTTGGGAAGATCCCATGGAGGAACACATGGCAACCCACTCCAGTATTCTTGCCTGGAGAATCCATGGAGAGGGAGGCCTGGTGGACTACAGTCCATAGGGTCGCAAAGAGTCGGATACAACTGAAACCACTTAGCACTCACATACAATAACACTTAACATAATGGTTAGCACAAACCTGTACTCAATAATATTTCTTAATTAATGAACAAGTAAGCAGACAAAGTTTGATTATCTACCAAGGTCTTCATCTTACCAATCATATCAGAATCTTAAGAAGCATTTCCTCTAGAACAAAGTCTTCTGGCTTTTATTTTTCACTTGTACTTTCTGAAGACTCAACAGAGCCACAAAATGAAGGAAGCAATAATTCTCTGGCCACCACAGCTGCTATTGGGGTGTCACCTGCTGTTATTTCCCCTTGACTCAAAGATGGTATGAAAAAGGTCCCTGTATGCTTTGTTAAGAGCATGTGTTAGCAGGAGTGAGGAGTGTGATCTATCACGAGCATGGTTCAACTTAGCATTTGTATTCCCTTTGAGTATGTAGCTACATTCTGTAGTGATCTGAGGTGGAGTCAGTACTGAAGCGTTTGGGGAAGGAAACAGGAGAGGGGAAGATAAGAGAGGTTCTAGTGATTCTACACATAAATAGGATCAAGCCAATGAAGGTTTTTGGAAAAGAGTGAAATAAATATCTCCAACACTTTTCAGAATGTCTGTTAATATTGATAAGTTTTTTTTCCTCAAGGGTTTCACCAAAATTTCTCAAGTTCATGTGTGTGTGTGTGTGTGTTTTTAAACAGCCTGAATTTCCTGAGGAACTGCTGTGCCACTGATAGTCTTTGTCTCAATGTCTAGTTCTCTGAAGGTACACTCAGCAGGCCCTCTCATTCTTCTCCTTTGGATTATCTAAAATGGTGAAAAAATGGAAAATATGAAGAGTTGTTATGACTATCTCTGTTACAGGAGCAGCCTTTAAGGAATTATTTTCCCTTTTTTGTAATTAAATGGTTTGTGGTTTTTTTTTTTTGTTTTAATGCACTTACATCAAGCTAACCTGCCAAAGCAAATCCAACAGTTAAATTTTCCTAAAAGACTGACTAAGGATAAAAGTCAGCAATCCCCAAGCAGAATGAAAGTGACTGGGTTGTTTTCCAGAGCTTTGCCTTATCCAGCAGAGACTAAACTGATCCTGAGCTGGAGAGGAGATGAGTCAAATAGGTCCTAAATACCAGTCTATAGTACACTGTTCTTCTTACTTTTTAACACAGGTCCTATGGTCAAAGGATATAAAGGGCTATTTTTCCTTCAAAATACCTACATGCTAATGATAAGTAGCCCTTATTATGTTTCATTTTTCACTTTCTATACTGAATTCTTAAAAAATGAAATGCAGAAGGAATGGGAACTGCAGGGTATCGTCTCTTGCCCAAAGCAGTCATTTGTCTAAGAATCAGTTTTCGGTGATTTTTTTTTTTTTTGGCTTTTCCTCTTTATCCCTTTAGGCCATGTTTGCATCTCCCCTTTAGTTCTGAGATTCATATTCCCTTCAGCAAAATATCATCCATAGACTATAAAGTGTGCTCACCTAGTTTGGTAAAGCATTTTGAGATCTCAGAGAAATACATGATTTTGAAACCAAAACATTCAAAACTATACAAACTTTTAAGTCCAAGTACACTAAATAAGAATTGGTACTCCTTAGAGCAAAGTCTAGAATAAAGTTTAGGTTTGTGAAACCTCTATTTCTGGATAATTTATATATACTCTAGAAGCACAACTTGTGAATACAAAATGTTAATACACTAAGTAGTCATCATAGTCGGTCTCCTTAGGAATGCCATTAGATAAATATAGCCAGACCAAGAATATATTCATGTGCTTGAAATCAATGAATGTCCTTTGTTCTATAAACTGTTTCTTTTTACCCTCTTGGATCTCTCAAATAGATGAGAGTTTTTGATTTAATGATTTAATATTAATCTTCTCTACATACTGACCCACTTCCTCTACTGATGGAATCAGAGGTATATAATAGACCTTTCTACACAGAGAAGTTAAGCATCCTGAACAATGTTAACAATATTACCAAAATTTGAGTAAAGTTATTTCCATTTCACAAGCTAGATGAGGTTAAACACTTTAAAACCTACCAGAACATTGGGCTATTTTTTGCCTTTTTACTTGATTTTCTAAGTATAACTTTAACATATTCATTTAGAAATTAAACCCTGCTCTTTATCAAAGAAAATCTAGAGAGGGGAGAATGTTGGAAAGCAAGATTTAGAGGCAATTTGCTAGAGACATGTCTTCACTCCTCAAGTGAGTCTACCTGAGTTCTCCCAGCTCTGGCTTTATTATCTTTGTGATCTTGGTCACAGCATATGTTCATCAGATGCTGATCTATAAAATGTGAAGATTCCACTCAAAAAATGGGCAGAAGACCTAACTAAAGAGACATTTTTCTAAAGAGAACATACAGATGGCCAATAGGCACTTGAAAAGATGTTCAACATCACTAGTTATTAGAGAAATGCATATCAAAACTACAATGGCATATCACCTCATACCGGTCATAATGGCTATCCTCAAAAAATCCACAAACAACAAATGCTGAAGAGGGTGTGGAGGGAAGGGAATCCTCCTGCACTGTTGCTGAGAATCTAAATTGGTATAGCACTATGGGGAACAGTAAGGAGGTTCCTTAAAAAACTAAAAATAGAATTACCATATGACCTTGCAATCCCACTCCTGGGAGTATACCCAGAGAAAAACAAGGCCCCAAAGATACATGCACCCTGATGTTCATTGCAACACTGTTCACAACAGCCAAGACATGGAAGCAACCTAAATGTCCATTGACAGAGGAATGGATAAAGAAGATGTGGTACATGTATATACACAATAGAATATTGCTCAGCCATTAAAAACAGTGAAATAAGGCCATATGCGGCAACATGGATGGCACTAGAGAGTGTCATACTGAGCGAAGTAAGTCAGAAGGAGAAGGAGAAATCACATATGACACCCCTTACATGTGGAATCTAAAAAGAAATGATACAAATGAACTTACTTACAAAATAGAAAGAAACAAATTCATGGTTGCCAGGGAGGAGGAATAGTTAGGGACTTTGGGAAGGCTGTGTACACACTGCTATATTCTAAATAGATAACCAACAAAAGGCCTATTGTATAGCACAGGTAACTTTGCTCAGTGTTTTGTGCCAGCCTGAATGGAAGTGGGTTTTATCAGAGAAAGGATACATATATATGTACGGCTGAGTCCCTTCATTGTTCACCTGGAACTGTCACAACATTGTTAATAAAAAATAAAATTAAAGGAAAAAAATGCAGGGGTTCATGTAAGTTCTATCTGAAGCTGCTTTCAGCTTTAATGGAAGCTAAATTCTTACTTGTTCTGTAATGAGTTGACATTCAAAGAACTGTAGGTACTAATAAGCCAGGTTTCTGATTCTATTCTGTCTCAGACGTGCCACGGTTCTCAGTCACTTCTGTCGGCATAGCTTCTTCTGAGGGAAAATTCTCTGTTTAGAGCTCTCCAGAGGCAGCCTCATGGAAGCCAATGCTGAACCCAGAACCCAGAATGGTCACTTGGCTCACAGGAGGAATCCAGACTCTGGCCATGTCCTGGAATGACAAGCATGACCGATAAGATTCTCTGAATGCCTGGAAATTTGGAATGAGGACGAGAAAATAACTCAATTCCTCATTGAATCTGGAGATAAACAGTCATGGCAAGCAGAAAATCTGGAGACTATTTTCCATGGTAGACTATTAGAACTCAGGAAATTTAGAACAATTTTATGCAAAGATTAGGGAGGCTTGCTCCTCCTTACATGTACCACATTAATTAGACTTTTTGTTATTAGCTAATAAATAGAAAAGTTTGGAACTTCTTTGAGACAGGCATCATTTAACAGATTATTTCAGAAAGTCCCCTTGGTTCTATTCAAGATAACATTAAAAAATAGTGAGTTATTACTCACAAGGGTTGTGATTAGTCACAGGCCTCTGTGATGAGATTTCCCTCCAATGACCATTTCAGAATTTTGAGTAAAGACTAGAGACATCCTTGTCTTAGGAGGGCCAAATTCAGACATAATTGTCACAGGTTCTCTTATTTGGAATGATATGCCTTCCTCTTTTACACCCAAAATGACCAACAGAACCAATTAGATGTAATGACCAATTACAATCTCTTCTCTCGCAGTTGAGGCATGAAGAGATGACCTTCCTCACTCTCTAGCAAAGGAATTACAAAAAAAAAAAAATTCTCATGACAAGATGTAAAATCTGTCTTTAACATAAACCCCCATTTTCTGAGCTTATCGGTGATTTTCTGATCAGACTCTTAAAACCAAGAGAGACTACTTAAAATAACTTTAAAATCAACAATGTAGAGGTACTTTAATGAGAGAAAATCAGAGAATCATGGAGTTAGACAGTTATTAAAGAACTAATTGAGGCCTTTGCCTGTAAACTTACGCCATAGAAAATAGACAACTGTTGTTCCTATTTTGAGAGCTCTCTGATGAGGATGTTTCAAAGGAATGTAAAAGCTTCCCAAATCATGGTAATTGAAAGTGGTCTAGAAAGTGGTCTCACTCCCACAGATTAGGCTTCCTCCTGCTTAATTCCAAAATGTAGGCTGACCTCAGGGGTGTTCAACCGATCTATCGAAACTCTGGGCCTTCAGTCCCAGTGCAGAGCCATTTCTTTTAATCCTGGGTCTGAGTTGGCATCCAGAATTACCCTTTATGTGCAGAGGGTTTCCTTCATCACTTCCTTGGTTCACTCAGTCAACAGTCAATTGTGAAGGGATTATAACAGTCCAAACATTGCCCTGGGCCCAGGAATTATAAAATAGTCACAAGAGCTCTGCTATTAAAGCTTTTACATTCAATTTGGGGAGAGAAAGAGAAAAACAAACAAATGAATAATTGAGAATACACAGAGAATAGCTCTTAGCAGGGCTAGGTGTCTTCTTCAGATTGTGATGCTGACCCCTTAAAGAGTTCAGGAGCTGGAATGATGAGAAAGACAGGTTTGAGAGATCATGATTTTTTTTTGAAGTCCTGTGCCCCAGTGCCTATTTCTAGAATATTACCTGAGAGCTCCAGGACAGCTGGGATGAGCAGGCCTGCCCCTGTTTATGTCACTGAGAACACCCCTGTTTGTTGTAGATCCCAGAGGACTGGCGATGTGTGGGTGAATGGCTCCTGGCCAGCTGTACACCCTGGGCCCAGAAAGCCTGAACCTAGGCTCTTTACAAAGAGAGGATAAAACTGCATCTTCATCTGCTAGGGATACAGAAGGTACAGGATACCTCTCCAAGCTCCACATGGTGCCAAACCACCCCAGAAAAAGTAGGAGACCTGGGGGATGAAAGCTGTGCCTTCATTTTCTATGGTCATCATTCATAATCCCTCATATTAAGAGGCCTACTTTATTATTCCACAACTAAGTTAATTTCAAAATCTTTTCTCCACAGTGCTCCTAATAAAAAGCAGATGTGGGAACCACCTCGGAATCAGGAGAACCCCTCTCTCCTATCTCTCCCAACCTCTGTCTGTTGCAAATAAGCCAAATTTAAACCAGCAATCATGCATGTTTCCAATCAGCACTCCAGCTTTCTCCCCACGGAAGTAACTCCTTGGCTCACACAAGGGAAGGAGATGTTTCCTTCAAAAAGCAATGCCAGGACAGGGAGCAGCTTATTCTCACGATATTTAAAATGCTAACCGGCCAGTGCAGTGAGAAAAATCAATGGAAGAGCAGCCAGGGAAAGGCAGGAGAGGCCTGAAGCCAGCAGAAACAATGAGAAAGACAGAGGAGGACTGGGGGAAATATTTATGAAGTTTGAAAACGTGAAGCTTGTCTTCTTAGAAGCCCACCCTGTTGTGGGTCCATACGGAAATGTGGTTCATGGTGAGAACTGCCTCTCCTTTATCTCACACATGCCTGATCATAAACAGACAGCAATGATATTCTGAAATCCACAGTGGGGTGGGCCCAGTTTTATGGTATGTGGAAGAGGGGACATTACATCAGTGCAGCTAAGAAACAAAAGTGCCCTTCATGTGTTTTATGATAACTCTCTCCAATACGAAAAGTTAAAGATGTTGCCATACCATGAAGAACAAGAAAATGCCACAACTGTCCAATGAAGAAGTCCTCATGAAAAAAAAAACCTGCTTGGGAGGAAAGTCAAACTAATATATAAAAAATAGTCATTCTCCCCTCCAGCCTCACTCTTTTTTTTTTTTAGATTTTAAAAAATTTTTCTAGATTCGCCCCCTCAAATGCTTCTCAGAATCCTTAGAAAATGAGTGGATTCAGTTGTGAAAAACCTTGAACTATCTGAGAGGTTTTTGGAAAGTTCTTGAAAGAAATAGGCTCCATGGGAATATTGCTATTGACACTGGCTTTTGTTTGGGGGCTCCAAATACACATGCCAGGAAAGGTTACTTGTGAGAATGTTAGAGGCAATTTCACTGTGTGCGTAGTCTTCATCAAAAGTAATTAGCACTAAGCCAGACTTCCATTTAAAAGTCTTTTCATTGGAAAAACCACCAGTTCAGTTATTTGTGCTTGCCTCTTTCTGACAGCAGTTCTCAAAGCAGAGCAAAGCAGCAGCAGCCATAGTAACAATCAAAACACCAGAAGATGGGCGGTGAACTCAATAAAACTCTTGAGCACACACAGAGCTGATAGTGTCTAATTGACTGAATAGATAGTGAGTAGCTGACAGTTCTGGGAATTAAACTGGATATTTATTTTAATCTGTTTAATTTAAAATTGGAACAACATTTTATTGCACCATAAGTTTATATAAATTTTTTACTGGTTGGTTGAGTTACATGCCTGTTTTTAGATGGCAATTTTAAAACACTTATCACATGCAGTTTTTTAAGATATTTTCAGTTTTCCCAAAGCACTGAGAAAGAGGTTAATGCAATAAACACAAAAAGCCAACAGACCATCACACTTTGTTTACAAGAGCCTTCCCGGCAACAGGCAACCTGCGTTCAATTCTTCCCTCTGCCACCTTCTAGCTCCGTGAGCATGAGCAAGTCACTTGCTATGCCTCGCTACAACCATCTACTAAATGAGATCAAAACAATCCTAAACTTACAGGGTTATTTTGAGCATTAATAGAACAAGGCAGGTAGAGCAAGTAATAGAGTGCCTGTCAGTACTCAGTTATTATACTCACTCTCTTTGGCAACTTGACATCAGCTAGCTAATCTACCTGTTTGCCCTGAATTGTTCATGGACCCCAACTCTGGGGCCATGCTGCTAATCAGAAACCTATTACCATAGGGATTATTTAAAAGCACATGGATCTTTTCACTTACTGAAGTCCAAAATACAGAACCATATTTAACAAGAGAAGCTCTCTAGGAAGAGCTATTAGGTAAAAAACAGAACACAATTCATTTGTATTCTATTCAAAGAGATCTCTTCCTCACAGACCCAAAGAATGCTAGCCCTTAGGCTAGTCAGCACTCACAACCCACTCTCCCACCTTCTATCACTTTACTTTATACCGGGGGAAAAAAATCCAGGTAATTACCATGGTTCCCTTTCTTCCATTCATCTAAGTCTAGAAGAAATTGAGAACCAAATCTGGAGTCTTTCAATGCATGAATAATTTTCTTTGACTTGCATTATTTAAATTGATATTTGATTTAATAAAAATGAAAATATGGATTCTTACAAAAAATTTGGTTACTGTCATTACTAGGTGTGAGCCACAGGCAACATGGTAACTATGCCATAGATTGGTCAAACATTCAAAGCTCGCTATTAGGTTGTTTCAGGTTACTTTTATTAGGAAAATATCACTGACTCCTGGTCAGGGTTTGAATCTCAGTGTGGTAAGTGAGACAGTCTCCCAGGTACACCCTCTAAGGGGTTAAGTCTGGAGGATGCAAGTCAGAAGTCATCCTGTTTCCTCTGCCCACATTATGGCCCCTGAACAAGATTTCTCTCATTCAAGTCTTATCCAGAAACATGTAGAAATGTCTTTCCCTGGCAGCTCAGGGCTGCTACTCAAAAATACATGGGCCAGAGAAAAAGTATTAAAGAGAGCTTCTACTAGGTACAACGCAAATCGAAGTTACTTAAACTAACAAAATAATACACTTTTCCAGTGAAACTTTGCCAACCAACTTTTAAAATTCCAAGGAAGATTTTTTCAAGGCAGGGACTGTAGTGGAGGTACTTCTTCCTGCCACTGCTGCATTCTACACAGTAGTCTACTCAGAACTCTTGACATCACCATCATGGCCATCAAGGCCCTTCCAGCCCTTCTGGGTACCCAGAGCCCTACCTGAGCTCTCCAGATTTTACAACTATTTTGGCAACTATTAGTACTCATCCACCTAGACCTTCAGCTCCAATATAGGTACCTTGGGATTCTCTCCACAGAGACCTCATTCCCTCCATACATCTCTGCAGTCTCTGTACAAAGGCTCATTCAGAAGATGGTGTTTCTCTCTACTCACTGAGTACGCATTTAATAATACCCTCTTTACAACACATATGCCATCCCTGATACTGACATCCAACCAGACAGACTCCAGATCTCTTTCCTATCTCTCAGAACTGCGGACTGGCAATCTTGCTCCTAGGGACTGCCTCTGTAGTTCTGTCCTTTGTGCAGCTGCACCATATGTGCATCTAAAATACATAAATGCAGGCGTACAAACTTGGAGACTAGGTTTGCAATAGAGGGCACTCGGCCTGACTTCCTGTCAATGAGAAAATGCCCCAGAGATGGGAGAGGTGAACCTACTTTTCCCTTAAGTGTGATTTGAGTATTTAAGAATACATATTTTTGAAACAGCATGGCCCCTAGAAGCAAGCCAGCCTCTTCATCTGGTGATCATCTGCTTGAAAATCAGAAGGAAAACTGGCTCTATCTTGGCTTCCAACAGAGCATCTTCCTTAAAGCCTTCCAAGAATTCTTCTGTCTCTGTGATTTTCACTTACTTACTGCCTATGGAATTTAATCTTTTTTCTAACATATGACTTCACTGTAGTTCATTCTTGACTGGAGTTTGATAAATCATTGTGGTTCATGACCTGTCATGACATTCATGATCATTTATTGTCATGAAGCAATAAATAAAGATGATCAAATCAAAAGGCCACTCTTCTTTTCTCAGATTCTGAGAAACCCTAATAGAGCTAACCTAAAAGAGGAATCTGAGCCACCCTAATAGAGGTTCAGAAATGTGGGTTAAGGGCAGTAAGTGTTAATCTCTCCTCAATAAAAGAAATGCACCAAGTCATCTCAGCCCCCCGAAAAGCTTTATAACATTTCATAAGAACTGTAAACTCCCTGCTTTTAAAAACACTAATTTCCCAGTTGGTGCTAGTGGCAAAGAATCAGCCTGCCAATGCAGGAGATGAAAGAGATGTGGGTTTGATCCCTGGGTTGGGAAGATCCCCTGGAGAAGGAAATGGCAACCTCCTCCAGTATTCTTGCCTGGAAAATCCCACGGACAGAGGAACCTGGTGGGCTACAGCTCACGGGGTTGTAAAGAGTCAGATAGGACTGTGCGCGCGCGCGCACACACACACACACATACACACACACACACACACACACACACACACACACACACACACACACACACACACACACACACACACACACACCACTAATCAGTGCCATTTCTGAGCAGTTCTCAAAAGAGGCAGGGTTGGACATCTCCAAAAAACAGTCATACCACTCCCCAGTTACTCTATTGAACTTGGATACGGAAGGGACCCTACCATCTTTTTTTGGGATTTGCTTTTGTTGTACACTCCTTCCAAAAACACAAGACAGAATCTGAGAGTCTGCTCAGTTCAATAGGGCGTGGACAGGACGGAGCCTGTCCTGACGCCAGAACAGCCACATGTGAGGGAGCTCTATCTGGATCCTGGTGGAGATAAATAAGATGTCAAGAGATTTTTAAAAAAAAAGAAGAGACAGCAGATTTTGTTGTAATAAACCTCAATTCAAACAAGGCAGTGAATTCAAAAGCTGAGACTGCATAGGCCTCTGTTAGGGCAGACAAGACATCCCTTGAGAAATGAGGCTAAAACTATTATAGGAAAGAGCCCAAAAGGCCTAGGGGGAAAGATTCCAGAAGCAAAAATCTCCAACATGAGAGGAGGAGAGCACTTTAACCAAAAGAAATAATTAAGGAGACATTTCATGAAAAGAAAGAAAAAAAAATAAAGTTGTTTGTAATTTTCCCAACATCTTCAACCCAGAAAAATGTAGTTGGTGCATCTGGCGTTCCTGCCATCTGCATATTCCTTGGAGCATGACACAGAGTTTGGAGGCGGAGAGAGACAGACGGCGGCCTTGCGTCAAACACACAGGAATGCTCCGGCCAAGGGGCTCAGGGAGGGCTGGGAGCAACATTGTAAGCTTCCATTACAGTATTCTAATTTTTCAATCCTTCCTTTGGAAGGATCATATAGGGAAGAGCATCTATTTTAACTCCAGAATTCACTGAGAAGGAAGAGAAGCCAATGCCAAAGCCAGAACTACCCATAATGGACCACTGAGGCATTTTTTTATTAAATAGTTGTTCTAACATCCAAGTCATCTTGATCTGGGAAAGGGATGTTTGCACTACAGTATCACTTGTAAAACCTCAACCTTCATGGCAAGAATGGGGAGAATCAGAGCATCTGTAACAGAGCCACGGTTATTACCTATAACCAACAGCTACAATTACTTTTGTTCCTCAATACTCGATACTCTCAAGATTCAACTATCTGAATCCTCATATAAATTTGACTGCTTCTTAAAGATTCTCCAAGACTGTCATTACAGAGCTGAGAGAAATTTCCAGTTTGCCGGCAAGACTTTTCTTCAAATAACAAGTCTGTTTCTGCAAGGTCAGTTCATGGAGCATCTATCCTGAAAATGAGCAGGGCATTTTACACAAAATCTCCCTGCATTCTTCGGAACATGACAGGCTATGCTACAGTAAAAAATAAACCCTAAAATCTCAGTGGCTTAACACAATACTGCTTTCTCTCTCTGGTAAATCCTCATGTGGATAGGGCAAATTTTCCAGGGCAGTTGTCCTCTGTGTGGTAATTCAAGGATCCAAGTTTCTTCTACCTTTCCTTAAGCAAGGGAGAAGAGATGGAGGAGGAACATTGACTTTTAACTTGTACTCACAGTCCATTGGTCTAAACTGGTTACACAGCTTTAACTGCAGGGTGGAAAGGAGATTTAGAGAAGCATAGGAAATATTTAGTTTGTACTAAGTATCTATTACATTCACAGTCACGTATGAATAGTTATCTGACTCATTGGAAAAGACCCTGATATGCTGGGAAAGATTGAGGGCAAGAGAAAAAGGGGGCAATAGAGGATGAGATGGTTGGATGGCATCACTGACTCAGTGGACATGAGTTTGAAACTCAGAGAGACAGTGAAGGACAGGGAAGCCTGGTGTGCAGCAGTTCATGGTGTTGCAAAGAATTGGACACAACTTAGCATCTGAACAGCAACAATCCATCAGAGAAAGAGTGAGATTAGGCTTGATGGAGCCTCAAGGGTAATACAAGGGCTGGCTCTCTATGTAGGTGGCACAGGTGGGCATATCTGTGGCATGAGACAGGAAGGGAAGAAGAGTGCTCACTTCCTCTCCCTATGCCTAAAATTTCTATGCTACTGTATCACTTGAGTTCAGATATATAAGGCTGCTTTGACTTTAATTTTTTAAAACCACTTTGTTGAAATATGACTGACATACAAAAAGCTATCAATACGTAATGTATACAACCCTTTCAATGTATCTTTTCTTGTTTCCGTGTCCCACCAGTGCTGTCTGACATTCCCCCTCCCCCACAGATTCTTCAGCTCTCATAAGGGCATTTTTGTCCAGGGATGGTTGTTAAATCAGTATTTGTGTTAGGAAACAAGGACTGGGACCTCCTATTCTGCCATCTTGATGACATCACTCAAGGCTGCTTTTAAAATAAAAATATTAGAAGGAGGCTCAAGAGGGAGGGGGTATATGTATACCTATGGCTGATTTATGTTGATGTATGGCAGAAACCAACACAATATTGTAAAGAAATTATCTTCCAACTAAAAATAAATAAATTTAATAAAAAGTAAAAAAAAAAAGAAAAACTAAAAAAAAAACCAACAAATATTATCTAAAAGGAACCCACTTTGAACTTGAATGTTTACCAAGTAAGGACTCTTAAAAGGACAAATGAGGTATCAAGTTTCTCCCTGGGTGAAGGGCCACAGGCGCCCCTCCTGAGATCGAGGCTCATGCTATGGTTACCTGCCTTGATCATCCCAGGGCACCTGGGCTCAGGAGAAAGAAACACTTGTGGATGAATGGTGACCTTTCTCCACACCCCCACTGGCTTGACATCAAGCCATTAACAGCTTATCTGGAGCTGATTCATGAGTTGAATTTATCAGGCACCTTGCTAGCCTCTGAAGCAAGAAAAAATGAAGTTAGTATGTTAGATCGGGCAGTAACATGTCATGGTTATAAGCTGTCAAACAGACCAGGTCGTATATCACTACTTACACTAATTACTAGTGATGTGAGTCGGGTAATTTGCTAATGTATATGAGCCTCATGTGTAAAATGGGAATAATAGCTTTGAATATTGCTTGGAGGTTATTGTGAGGAGAAAAATCACGTCAAGCTTCTGGCTCAGAGAAGGCACTCAGTAGATATATTAATAAATTCCCTATCAGATTACTCTTGGACAGAAGGAGACAGGAAAAATTTAACCCTTGTAAATCAGCATGATCTTGAAGTAGAGGAACGTGAGGACACATTGGGTGATTAGGTTACTGGTTAGGAACTGGTTACTATGTGAAGGGACTGAGGAAGAGAGAAAGGAGAGGAAAGGAACTCAGGACAAACGTGGCCAAATTCACAATTTGGGGAAGATCAGTCTACACTACAGTCTGATTTTTGTCCCCATTCATCATGCATTTGGTGACAACTGGTAGAAATGATGATAAATTAAACTACAGAATGACTATGAAGTTCACTAAGACATTTACAAAGGCTTCTGGCTCCGTATTTGTATACATCTGACCTCTGAAATCCCACATAGTGCGATGACTCTGGGATACACCTCTTAACGTCAGTCGCCAAGAAAATGAGGAAGGCTCTTTAAACACCAAAATAAGGCTGGCTCAAGAGAAAAGAATTTATTTCCCAGACTTAAAGATCCTCTTTTTCTTACAGTGTCTTAAATTGTGCAAACACAGGGCAATGCTCCTAACTAAACAGTGTATTGGCTTGGTTTTCAAATCAAAATTTTATAAAGTATTCCAGGAAATATTTCCAGAGCCTCCTAAAAACTCTTTAAAATATCCTGTTCTATGACACCACTTTTGCTAAGCATTACACAAACTAGAGAACTGAAGAAAATAATCTCATTTTTGAAGTGAACTTTCATTGTACGATAACACACTTGCTCCAGAAAAATCATTTAGCCAAAGCAGCTGCCACATGTAATGCTGCTGCTGTTTATTTGCTCAGTTGTGTCCAACTCTGTGTGACCCCATGGACTGTAGCCCACCAGGCTCCTCTGTCCATGGGATTTCCAACTCAAGAAGACTGGAGTCGGTTTCCATTTCCTTCTCCAGGGAACCTTCATGACTCAGGGATTGAACCTGTATCTCCTGCTTAGTAGGTGGTGTCTTTACCACCTAGGGAACCCACCAGATGTAATAAAAAATAAAATATTTACAAAATTTCACATTGCCTATATTTAGGCATACTAGATTTTACCTACAATTTTTGCCTTTAGTACTGGAGGTGAAATCTTTCCAATTGATTAGTTCAAAAACTAATTTATGATTGCCTTTATTATAAGAATCTGCCCCACTGCAGAATTATATAGGAATCTGTAGAGGGCAAATAAAAAGAATATTTCCTTAAAACAGTGTGGCAATTTCTCAAAAGACTAAAATTCTAGTCCCGGATATATTCAAAAAAAGCCCCAGAAATACTAATTTGAATAGATGCATGCACCCCAATGTTCATAGCAGCAGTATTTACAACAGCCAAGACATGGAACCAACCTAAGTGTCCATCAACAGATGAATGTACAAAGAAGCTGTGGTACATATATACAAGGGAATACTACTCAGCCATAAAAAAGAATGAAGTTTTGCCATTTGCAGCAACATGGATGGATTTGAAGGGCATTATGCTAAGTGAAATAAGTCAGACTGAGAGATAAACAAGTGTGATATCACTTATATGTAGAATCTAAAGACAACAAACTAGTGAATATAACATGAAAGAAGCAGACTCATGGATATAGAGAATGAACTAGTGGTTACCAATTGGAGAGCGTGCAGTATAGGGGTAGAGGAGTGGGAGGTACAAACTATTGAGTATACAATAGGCTCAAGGACACAATGTACAACATGAGGAATATAGCCAATATTTTGTGATAACTGTAAATGGAAAGTAATCATTAAAAATTATATAAAAAAGAGAACAGTTCCCTAAAATGCAGATTAAAAGTACCAAAGTAGATGTTCCACTGGGAAAAAAATATGTTGTAGTATAGACACTTTTGCATATCCCTCTCACTAGACACTGTGTTCTGCCATTACACAAGTTCTTTAAGTACTGGTAAAGGCCAGGGTGGAATCTGAGATGCTTGTGGAAAATCAAGATAAAAGCAAAAAAATCTGCTTTCTCTGGAAACAGTGAATTCATGATCAGATTTAATAACTCAGCTTCATCAATTAACAAGCTATATAGCACTGAAACAATTACTTAGCTTCTTTAATTCTCTTATTTCTTATCAATAAAATAAAAATAACATGTCCTTCACAGGACTGTGGTATAAGATGAAGTACAGTCATCCCTCAGTATCTGCAGGGGATTGTTTACAGGACCGCCAGACACCAAAATCCAAGGGTGCTCCTGTCCCTTATATAAAATGGTGAAATATAGTTGGCCCTCTAGATCTGCAGGTTCTGTGTTTTGGGATTGAGGTTACCCCAAATCAAGACCCCATTAAAATCACAGAGGTGACTATAAGTAAGAGTGACCCACCCTCCTAGTCTTCGAAGGAACGTGCAACAGTTACTCAGTAAGTTTTGCTGGTTTCTCTTCGGTGCCCAGTGTAAGGGCTCCAGACGTACATGCAGTCAGTTTCAGATTGTGGTTGTCCATAATTGAAGGCTTTTGACCTAAGCAGCAGAGATATCTTTTTAATTCTATGCCATCTGAGGAGCCACAATGTAAAACTACTTGTGATTTGTTTTGGCTCTCATGATGTTAAGTAGGGGAGTTCTTGATGCTTGGGTTGGTTCTTGGTGAATGGTTGTTGCTACTTATTTTGGTGTGGGCCTTTGTTCTGGGAATAAAGAACACACTGCATACACTGTCATAGCTCAAAACTCACCCCAACAGGAAGGTGCTTTAAGTCTTTCACTAGTATTGTCTACTTGTTGCCTGCCCTTCCTGACTGGTTCTCAGAAATTTCCCCTGACAATCCCGACTGTCCATTTACCCCTTCATTGGATCCTCCTTGGAAAAAAAAAATCAAAATAATTTCTATAGAAAAAGGAAACAAGACTCAGCGGATAAAGTGATGAACTAGGAATAACATATCTAAGTGCTGCTCTACCATGATTCCTATAGCGAATCTCCCTCCTTAGCCTACAGCCTTTGAAAACTGGTTGTTCAAGTCATTATGCTGGGAATCTTTCTGTCTAGTTTGAGGCATGAGACACAGTCATAAATAACCACAACACAATATTGACAATGCTTTGTGTTTTATAATAAATCTCACTATTGTAGTGTTTCATGATCTCCTTGATCCTCACAAATATCCTGAGAGGGAAGTATGGTTTTATTCCCATTTTATACACAAGGAAATGGAGATCCAAGCAAACCACTCTGATGACGACAAACT
The DNA here is from genome assembly GCF_910594005.1 of Cervus elaphus. NCBI lineage: Eukaryota > Metazoa > Chordata > Mammalia > Artiodactyla > Cervidae > Cervus > Cervus elaphus. The sequence continues at coordinate 82,636,807 of NC_057823.1, read as the reverse complement.
GACATGGGACACGGAGAGGAGCAACTGCCAGTCTGAGAAAGTGCTGTCTCAGGAGCTGCAACTTAAAATTAACAAAGACCTGCTTACTCATTGTTTCATAAATAAATATCTTATGTTTCCAGCCAGACTCTAAATCTGTGGGGCAGTACTGGGTCACAGTAATAATAGTGCAATCATTATTTTCTGAGTAGTAACTAATATCAGATATACTGTAAGGTAAAATACAAACATACACAGTCTTATTTAAGTCTCACAATAATCCTATGAGGTAAGGATCATCACATTCATTTTACAAATGATGACATTGAAGTACAGAGAAATTAAATCACTTGATGAGGTTATAGACTCTGCAAGTGACTGGCCCCAAGTGTCTTCACCAGAGCTCCCATGAGCTACACTTACCACCAGTCAGCGATAAGAACTAAACACAAAGTGAGTTGTAAAAATGCTTGACTGAAGCGTAAGAACTGGGCCTGCTTACTCCGAGACATATGAAGATTCATGCAGGATGCTGTGTTTTACTCACACAAAGTTCATTTATATGCAGAGAAATGCTCTAGAAACCAGAGAAATAGCATATGTTGTTCTTGTTGTTGTTGAGTCATTAATTCGTGTCTGAGTCTTTGTGACCCTGTGGACTGTAACCTGCTAGGCTCCTCTGTCCATAGGATTTCCCAGGCAAGAATACTGAAGTGGGTTGCCATGCCCTTCTCCAGGAGACCTTCCCAACCCAGGGACTGAACCTGCATCTCCTGTATTACAGGTGTAATCTTTACCGCTGAGCCACCAGGAGGAGAAACTGTGCCAGGCAAAAAAAAGAAAAAACGATGCAGTTATTCCTCATCAGGAGCACAGGACAGACTGAGGGCTTCTCGCTGTATCCCCTTCCTCCCCTCCCCGACCTCGGCAGCTCCTGGTCACTTGGGGTGAGGGTGGGGGAGTTTGTCACAACCTCTCAGTACTCCAGGGACCAGCAGAATGTGGAGAATAAGCAAGGACAATAAGAGTTTTAAGAACTCACATGTTTTCTAAGAAATGTTATGGAAACACATTCCTTCATTTCAGAAAGGATCTATTCTATCTCTAGGGTCACATTGGTTCAGTTTGATAAACTGCTCCACTGGCCCCCTACTGTCTCATGATTCATTTTACATATAAAGCGTTAATTGCTGTTGTTTCAATACTGCTGGCTCTTATGTTTTGCCAAGTGGTGTGGGCCTGTACATTTGTGGTTTAACTCAGTCTTCTGTTTATTTTCATTGTTGGCACTATTTAAATGGTTATACTAGCATTCAGATTTAGAGGGAAAGCACATTAACCTCAACTTTATTGTTAATAACTACCACTGTGCCTTGTTTCACATATATCTTGAAATAAGGGGAGTGTGATTCTTTCTAGTTTTCCTCCAGAAAGTTGATACTGTAATTGAGAGCCTGGCTAATAGTCACTGTCAGCAGAGAAAGCAGGGCTTTGTGCTGGGTCAGCTTATGGTCAGCCTTCTGTTCATCAGAGACCCCAGTCTGGAGGCTAGGTGGCTTTTGTGGCCATGGATGGAGTCAGGGATGGAGTGCTAGTCATGGATGGAGTGCTAAATTTTCAAAGCGTACTCTTCCTGAAGTATATGAAGAGAGATTAAATCTATACAGACTTATAAGACATATGGCTGGAAACTGATCTTCATGGATTATCATATGTAGTACTCAACCCTTCCAATGGATAAGTAAATCCCTCCATAGATAACCAAACCCAAGAGTATTTTCATTACCTCTTTTGGACATAAAACCCCTCAAAGAGAACGCTTGAGGGCTTTCTGCCTGAACAAAGAGGTTCTTCCCAAGCTTAGTGGCCAGTTTCAGTAAATTATAAGGATTGGAGAAGCCATTGTCCATAATAAAAAATGACTTGCAGTTACTTCACAAGAACTGAGAGAATCTGGAGTTACTCTAAAGAGAGGCAGTAAGCACTCCAGAGACTTGGGAGGGAGGGAGTAATCATAGGATTATTTGGAAGATTTACTAAACTAACACATGTTTGCATGCTAAGTCGCTTCAGTTGTGTCTGACTCTTCGCAACCCCGTGGAATGTAGCCCGCCAGGCTCCTCTGTCCAAGTGATTCTCCAGGCAAGAATACTGGAGTAAGTCGCCACACCTTCCTCCAGGGGATCTTCCTGACCCAGGGACGGAACCAGTGTCTTTTTATGTGGCCTGCATTGGCAGGCAGATTCTTTACCACTAGCACCACCTGAGAAGCCCCCAAAGTGGAGTGTTCTTAAAACACCACACAGAAGAATATGCAGTACATATTAGCTATAACTACTGTTATGATTTCACAAGAATCCATTTGATCAATGAGGAAACTGAGGCATGAAGAAAGCAAATAATTGGAATTTTAGTTCTTAGATTCTGTGTCTATTAGAAACTTGAGATCTAAGACCCTAAGCTCAGAATCCCAGGGCTTGGCACATCCCCTCCATCCAGGAGTAGCTACTCAGAGAATAAAGAATAAAACCACAGCTACCCTTAGCGCTTCCACTTTTATTGATGTACACACAATCTTAAGCCCTTAGTCCTTTAGGATTTTTCTCCCCTGAAATCTTATTGACACATTATAAGAGGAAAAGCCAAGAGATTGATAAATTAGAGGCCGAGCCTTGTTTTGCTATTTAAAATCATCTTGTAGGTTAAAAAATAATTAGAAAAGAAAAGGATTTATATAAGGCATATAGAAAAATGCTATAGCTATATAAATCTTCCCTATAAAAATGAAGTTAAAAGAGTCCAAAAGAGGGACTTCCCTGGTGATCCAGTGGCTCCCAATGCAGGGGGCGTGGGTTTGATCCCTGGTCAGGGAAGTAGACCCACATGCCAGAATATACATATATATAAAAGAAAGTCCAAAAGAAAGGTTTATCAAGTATTTGAAGAGTGCTCTTTAAAAAATAAGAGATAGGAGCATAATACCAGAGTAAGATTGGATTTCTAGGAAGTCTTGATTTAAGCACTGGTTTAATGGACAAAGATTGTGATTTTCCTCAAAATTTGAACAAATAGGCTCATTCTGACACAATGAGGAAGTCTCCAGGTCTCTGGCTTCCTTTGGAGAATCCTGAGGAAATGTCACCAAATAATGCAAAGGCTGCATCTGGCAGAATATTAACATTACGTTTACATTACAAAAGCCCACGACCTAATCCCAATCCAACAAGGAAACTACTCCAAACCCCAGGAAAGCTAGAAAACAAAAGCATTCAAAAACACCACTGTTTAGGCAGCATTTCCTGGAAAAGCTACAAAGATTAAATGCTTTCAATCCTTTGAAAATCAGCCTGTTCTCAGACTTTATCTCCTTGGCTACATTTTCAGAATGGCCATGTATGTATATCCCTCTCCAGGCCAGGGATTTGTTTTAACTGTCTATAGGCTTGGGCTTGATCACAAAGAAAAAGATAAATTAGGAATTTTTTTTTATGAGAATATTTTTCTCTTTCCTTTAGGAGAATGGTCTGCAGGGACTTGGGATACTCTCATCTATTCAAGTCAAGGAGTATGAACTCATAATGCATTAAAAAAAAAAAAATACTGGCACTCAGATTGGCCACAGCAGGGAAATTACAGAGACATAAAGACCATCTTTGAATGTTGTGAGGTTTTCTAGGCAGTACATGAATCTATTGGTGATTTATACACAAGGCAAAGGGATGCTAATCTAGAAACTCTATTCTGATACCAGTACAGTAATTGTTCAGCTATTTTCTCCACTGCATTGCCAATCTGGTGTAAGTACAAACTGTCCCACGATGTCAAAGTCATCAGTAGCACCAAGTTAAAATCAAAACTCATCCAAGTAGCAGCTTACTCCCTTTTTACTACTTATGTACTTGTGTATGGTTCACTTCCTTCCACAGTTCAAAGTGCCAAAATCAATTTTCCCAGCTCATCTCCATCAGATCACAAGCTTGCCTTTGTCTCCTTTCTGGCTGCACTGAGTTCAGTCAGAGAAATCGATTCTCAAATTACTCCAGTGATAAAATCTTTTTGCTGCTAGTAACTTTGGTGAAGCCTCACATTTGTTTCCATAGTTTTTGCATGTGTTGTTTTTAGTAACCCATTCCTGTATTTCTTTCCTAGAGAAAACATTTTTTTTTCTCTTTTTCATCTCTTCTTCAAGCACCATCCTGTTATATCTTTATTTCTGTGGTTGTTCTTAGGTTATGTATTCCAGACAAAGGGAATATAATAAGGAAATTTGCTTAGAAGAAGGAATAAATATGAAAGCAAAGAGAACAATGACTGACTGTCACAGTCCCATAAGTCTGTATGTAGTCCACATAAAGAACAAATACCTCACAACTTGGTAACTCTGAATGTTTAATGAAAGTCATAAATGGACCTTGGGGTTAGATAAGGCCCCGTACAACTCTAACATTCTATGATCACTCATCTCTAAGACAAAAATCAGTAGCCTTTTTGCTCCCAGTGACACCACTCACTTGGCACATTTACTGCCTTGTGCCTATTTAATATTTCTTCGAAAATATCTGAGAATCTGCTAACCACCATGCTAGCTACTGTGGGAAGTAAATAGTAAGACAATGCCCTTAAAGTATCACTGAGGTGATTTAGTTCAGTTCAGGCCCTCAGTTGTGTTCGACTCTTTGCAACCCCATGGACAGAAGCATGCCAGTCTTCCCTGTCCATCACCAACTCCCAGAGCTTGCTCAAATTCGTGTCCATCGAATTGGTGATGCCATAGAACCATCTCATCCTCTGTCGTCCCCTTCTCCTCCTGCCTTTGATCTTGCCCAGCATCAGGGTCTTTTCCAATGAGTCAACTCTTTGCATGAGGTGGCCAAAGTATTGGAGCTTCAGCTTCAACATCAGTCCTTCCAATGAATATTCAGAACTGATTCCCTTCAGGATTGACAGGTTTGATCTTCTTGCAGTCCAAGGGACTCTCAAGAGTCTTCTCCAACACCGCAGTTCAAAAGCATCAATTCTTCGGCACTCAGCCTTCTTTATGGTCCAACACTCACATTCATACATGACTACTGGAAAAACCATAGCTTTGACTATACACACCTTTGTTAGCAAAGTGATGCCTCCACTTTTTAACATGCTGTCTAGCTTTATCATAGTTTTTTTTCCAAGGAGCAAGCATCTTTTAACTTCATGGCTGCAGTCACCATCTGCAGTGATTTTTGCACCTAAGAAAATAAAGTCTCTCACTGTTTCCATTATTTCCCCATGCATTTGCCATGAAGTGATGGGACCAGACGCCATGGTCTTAGCTTTTTGAATATTGAGTTTTAATCCATCTTTTTCACTTTCCTCTTTCACTTTCATCAAGAGGCTCTTTAGTTCCTCTTTGCTTTCTGTCATTAGGGTGGTGTCATCTGCATATCTGAGGTTATTGATATTTCTCCCGGCAATCTTGATTCCAGCTTGTGCTTCCTCCAGCCCAGTGTTTCTCATGATGTACTCTGCATATAAGTTAAATAAGCAGGGTGACAACATACAGCCTTGACGTACTCCTTTCTCAGTTTGCAACCAGTCTGTTGTTCCATGTTCAGTTCTAACTGAGGTGATTAGGTAGGACAAATAAACTACTAGAGTAGAATAGTGGTTCACAGGTATCAAAGGTGGATAAGAAAGAGACACATGTATCTATTGTTCACTGCGGCACTATTTACAATAGCTAGAACATGGAAGCAATCTAGATGTCCATTGACAGATGAATGGATAAAGAAGTTGTGGTATATATACACAATGGAATATCACTCAGCCATAAAAAGGGATGCATTTGAGTCAGTTCTAATGAGTTGGATGAATCTAGAACCTATTATACAGAGTGAAGTGAGTCAGAAAGAGAAAGACAAATACCATATCCTAACATATATATACAGAATCTAGAAAAATGCTACTGAAGAATTTACTTACAGGGCAGCAGTGGAGAAACAGACATAGAGAATAGGCTTCTGGACATGGGGAGAGAGGAGGAGAGGGTGAGATGTATGGAAAGAGTAACATGGAAACGTACATTACCACATGTAAAATAGATAGGCAACGGGAACTTGCTGTATAGCTCAGGAAACTCAAACAAATGGCTCTGTATCCACCTGGAGGTTTGGGATGGGGAGGGAGATGGAAGGGAGTTTCAAGAGGGAGGGGACATTTGTATACCTATGGCTGATTCATGTTGAGGCTTGACAGAAAACAGCAAAATTCTGTAAACCAATTATCCATCAATAAAAAATAAAGTAATTTTTTAAAAAAAGGTGGATAAGAACAGCCAAATAAGCAGGGGCTAAACCTGAAGGAGCAGGTTTGGGGGAAACAGGGTTTAAGGTACGATCATTCCTTGTCATTCACTAAGGCATGAAGACATGGGTGGCAATACATACACCATAGTTTTTTATTATTTTATTTTATTTTATTTGGCTTTCAGAAAATGCAGTCTTATTGTGTGAGAGAAAAGTGCAAGATGGGTCACTGGGCTTCTCTTAAGTAATAAAACAGGATGATAATGGCAAAAATATTGCAACATAATCTGTCACACTGATTTATTATTGAGCCATAGACTGGTAGAATTAGAGAGCTCTGTATACACCAGCAGATAAACTTGGACATGGGTCAAACATTTTATAAATTATAAGAGTTTAAATTATAGGGGGATATCAGTGTCCTGAGATTTTTAAGTTTTCTTCTAGATTAGGTGGCATTTGGCCCTCTCAAATGAAATAGATTTTTTTCCCCCAGAGCACCGTAACTGGAGAGAAACAAAACCTCTCATCACTACTTACTAACTATATAAACTTAGGCAAGCTTTTTAAGATCTCTAAAGCCTCAATTTTCTATGATAAGTAGTAGTATGTAAAATAGAGATAATAATAGTACTTACAGTGAAAGCTAATATTTATCACCTGTCAGGCACTATCCAAAGGAATTTATACAAATTAATTTGTCCTCACAATAAATTCAAAGAGGTGGGTGACTGTTTTTAGCCTCATTTTGTAGATGAAGAAACTGAGGCACTGAGAGCGTAAGCAACTTTACCAAGATCACACTATGGGTAAGAACAGAGCCAAGATATTGACATTAACTTTTTATCTCCAGAAACAACTTTATTATTAAGCCATACTGCTTCTCCTAACCTTCCTAAAGGTTTCCTAAAGGATTAAAATGAGACAATTCATAGGGAATATTCATCACTCTGACACACCATTCTCTAGGATTTCCACTTTCCAAAGCTCTAAGGAACATCATTCACATTGTGTTCTCAGGAGCACCCTATAACATCCTGATAGAATGGAAATCCAAAATGGCATTATGCAAAGTAGCTGTCAGACTGCTCTCCCAGATGACACTGAGTGACGATGATTTCATCAGATAACATACTCTATCACAGTATTTGCTCAAGTGCCACCCCTCCCCAACAAATTAGGTTACATGTATAAGTCACCTGGAAGAGCTTTTACCCATGTGCAACCTGGGTAAGAAAGCTAGTCTTCAGGATATCAATTAATAAGGAATACCAAAGTGCTAGATGGTGTCATCCCAAGCTTGTCAAACGGTGTCCTGCCTCCGGGCAGCACAGTGAACCCAGAGGAGCTCTGGAAGCTATTTTGTATTATGAGGAAAACCATGATCCCCTCTACCTACAGAACACTGTATGACCTACTAACCTGACATAGTTCACTCTCAACATCAAATCACACTACATTCCTTTCAAGGACATTAACTCTTGGATACAATGGGTATTCTATAGGCATTGTGATAAAAAGTAAGTATTGGAGGAAAATCAGTGTAGAGCAGGAAATGAGACTGGCAATATCTAATCTGATTTCAAAATTTGAGGAATTTAACAGTGCCCAACAAATACATAATCATATTGGTAAAAAAAAAAAAAAAGTGGTTAAGAATGAAAAAATATGTTTTCTCTTTCAATGTATGTGCATTATCCTTTCAAACAGCCACAAAATTTGTTAGAACATAAATATGTATTAAACTATGTGTCCCTAACTACTTAATAAATGCAAGATTCAGCTCTCACACTTCCATGAGTGATACCTGAGGTACACCTGTGGATACTCACTGTACCATTGGGTATTCCTTTTGTATTGAGAGGCCCATGAAAAATGACCCTGAGGACTCCATGAACTGAGAAAGTTTGGGAATAGCTGCTGTAATCCCTTTTCATGTATTGTGTTTTATAATCCTTACAGTAACCTAAGGAGTCAAGTGCCACCAATGTTTTTGATTTGCATACATGGGAACTGAGGATTTGAGCAATAACAATAGACTGAGATCATGGAATGTCTTAACCAGGGGATCCAGGGTCCAAACCCAGCCTTGTGACTTTGAAGCCACCACACTTGATCATTATACCACAGCTAAGGCCAAATCCAGTGGCAGTTTTGCCCAGCCAGACCTTTGGGCAAAGCTGGCTAGTTCCTCACAGAACTGAACCTGACCCCCAACCAAGAATGACTAGTGTATGCTTTCCTCACATCTTATCACAGGACATACCAGCTCAGGTTCTCAAAGTTATTTGCTGAAATCACAAGCTTCCAAGCTTCTGCAAACTATGTGTGTGTGCTTTCTAGATGAAAGTCACTTTACATCCAAGCAGACAAAGAAAATCAGAAACTGTCTAAAGTGGCAGCTTGAGTTCATCAACTCTATCAACTTGCCCAATAAACATTACTAAGTGCATAGGCCCCCGTCTGAAGGAGTCTCTGTGGAAATCCCAGATAAAATAGCAGAATTTGGTAAACTATTCCAAAAGAAACATGACTCATCCGGTTTTGACATGTCTTTAAGACCTGAAATACAGTCAAGCTACTGCAAGCTAATGCAGCGTGGGATCTATGGTCTAACTGCTGCAGCAGGGGTCAGCAACCTGGACTATGTGATTTGGAACTGGGCTTCTGCCAATCTCGAGGGGCCCTGGAAAGACAGACCTAGCTTCAAGGTCCTCTAGTGGTCTTGAGATAAAAAGGGCTCCTTGTTATTCTCCCTGTTTAAGTCCCTACAATTACTGGTTATAACTTGCTCTAGAAGAGAACAAAATTCATCATAACACTAAGGAGCTGACTGTTGATGAACCAGCATCATCCCATTTATTTCTACCATTGTCATCCCTGCTTAACTACCAGCTTCTATCTTGATTCATCATGCCCAAGTCCTTCTTGCTTCCTGTATAGCTCAGTCAGTAAAGCATCTGCCTGCAATGTGGGAGACCTGGGTTCAATTCCTGGGTCGGGAAGTTCGCCTGGAGAAGGAAATGGCAACCCACTCCAGTATTCTTTCCTGGAGAATCCCATGGACAGAGGAGCCTGGCAGGCTATAGTTCATGGATCGAAAGAGTTGAACACAACTTAGTGGTAATTCTTTGCTTAAGTCCTTCTTAGACAGTCTTTAACTGCCAACATGTGCAAAAAACATAAGTACAATGCAAGTATGACAAATCACTCTCCAAGTGAAACTGCAAAGCTATTGAAAGACCCAAAATTGGATGAAGCCATTGAAGGTGATTTGAGAGAAACTTTCACATATTACATAAGACATTGACAAATGAGGATCTGCTAACCTGGTTAGCAATCGAAGAAAAAATTCAACAAGAGTTAAGGTAAGACAAGCTTTGAAAAGAATGACTTGAGTATCTAGAGACTATCTATTTGAACATCTACAGGCTCTTGAGAAAATTGATGAAAAGTGTCAAAGTTTTGTTTTTGCCAAAATGTCTGAACCAGTCTTTGTGCTGCCAAAGTCAACATAAAGTTTGTCATATTTTTCTCACAAATTTAATCATATATTATGCAATCAATACAATATACCTTTTGTCCTAATAGTACATCATTGCAATTACACATAAATTTCATCTGACATAATTAAAACTGATTGTTACAATTTTAGATGAGTTTTCTTTAAAGTTAATCCCAATCAAACATTTTTCGTTTTTTAATTTTCCTACAAAATTGTGGTTCTGTATGAAATGGATCATATTAACTGGCATTTTTCCACCACTAATATTACAATATTAAAAAAGACCTCTAGGTAACAGAGCATCCCTGATGACTCAGCAGTTAAGAATATGCCTGCTAATGCAGGAGACACGGGTTCAATCCCTGGCTTGGGAAGATCCCCTGGAGGAGGAAACAGCAACCCACTCCTGTATTCTTGCCTGGAGAATCCCATGGACAGAAGGGCCTGTCAGACTGCAGTCCATAGGGTGGCTGAGTTAGACACAGTTGAGCACAGAATAGAGCTAGGTAACAGGCCATCCAGTTACTTTGAGAACACCACCCACTAAATCCTATAAAAACTGTTTCTTTTTCTCCCTGAAGCTGTAATGACTTCTCTATAAGTAGGGCTCTCCAGAGAAACAGAACCAATAGGATGTATATATACAGAGAAAGATTTATTTCAAAGAACTGACTCATGCAATTGTGGAGCTTTAGCAAGTCAGGGGCTTCCCTGATCACTCAGTTGGTTAAGAATCTGTCTGAAATGCAGGAGACCCTGGTTCAATTCTTGGGTCAGGAAGATCCGCTGAAGAAAGGATAGGTTAACCACTCCAGTATTCTTGGGCTTCCCTTGTGGCTCAGCTGGTAAATAATCCACCTGTAATGTGGGGGACCTGGGTTCGATCCCTGGATTGGGGAGATCCCCTGGAGAAGGGAAAGGCTACCCACTCCAGTATTCTGGCCCAGAGAACTCCATGGACTGCACAGTCCTTGGGGTTGCAAAAAGTTGGACACAACTGAGTGACTTTCACTTTCTTTCAGCGTGTCTAAAATCTGGTGGAGAAGTCTGGCAGCCTGGCTACTTAGAGTTGCAGTTTGAGTCTAAAAGTAGTCTGCTGTAGAACAAGGGACAGCGGACGTGCAGATGAAATCTGTAGACAAACTGCTGGAGAACTCTCTCTTGCTCCGGGGAGAGGTCAATCGGTCTTTCGTTCTATTCAGGTGTTTAGCTGGGTGGATGAGGCCCACCCACATTGTGGAGGGCAGCATGCTTCACTCAAATCCCACTGATTTAAATGTAAATCTCATCTGAAGATATCCTCACATAAACATTTAGAAAACAAGGTCTAATCAAGTATCTTGGCACCATGACCCAGAGAAATCAACACATAAAATTAGCTATCACAGCTACTATAGACTAGAAGAGACAAGACCAAGTTGATAGCCCTAAATAGATTCTGGAAATCCCCAAGAGGTGCATGCAAAGATGTTCTGAGAACCAGATCCAGACATGGTGCCCTCCCCAGGATGATGCTTCCTGGAAAACACATGATTGTAGGTAAGAGAGTAAGAGACTATTAATGTCAGGAGGCAGGCTGTTATTAATAGAAAAGCATGCAACAGTGGACAGCAAGGACATCACACACCCCTTGAGCACCACTTCAAGTCCTCCTGACTCTCCCTACCTCTTTTTCGAGCTGCTGCTATGGTGACCAGGGCAGCACAGACTTTGACCAGCTTTGACAGGGACAACCAGACAGAGATTCTTCTTGAGCCTGCATAGCGTACCTCTCCTTCCTGCTTGGGATCTATGACATTCTAAAACGAACCACTCATTATTAGAGAAATGCAAATCAAAACCACAATGAGGTACCATTACACGCCAGTCAGGATGGCTGCTATCCAAAAGTCTACAAGCAATAAATGCTGGAGAGGGTGTGGAGAAAAGGGAACCCTCTTACACTGTTGGTGGGAATGCAAACTAATACAGCCGCTATGGAAAACAGTGTGGAGATTTCTTAAAAAACTGGAAATAGAACTGCCATATGACCCAGCAATCCCACTTCTGGGCATACACACTGAGGAAACCAGATCTGAAAGAGACACGTGCACCCCAATGTTCATCGCAGCACTGTTTATAATAGCCAGGACATGGAAGCAACCTAGATGCCCATCAGCAGATGAATGGATAAGGAAGCTGTGGTACATATACACCATGGAATATTACTCAGCTGTTAAAAAGAATTCATTTGAATCAGTCCTAATGAGATGGATGAAACTGGAGCCCCTTATACAGAGTGAAGTAAGCCAGAAAGATAAAGAACATTACAGCATACTAACACATATATATATGGAATTTAGAAAGATGGTAACGATAACCCTATATGCAAAACAGAAAAAGAGACACAGAAGTACAGAACAGACTTTTGAACTCTGTGGGAGAAGGTGAGGGTGGGATGTTTCAAAAGAACAGCATGTATATTATCTATGGTGAAACAGATCACCAGCCCAGGTGGGATGCATGAGACAAGTGCTCGGGCCTGGTGCACTGGGAAGACCCAGAGGAATCGGGTGGAGAGGGAGATGGGAGGGGGGATCGGGATGGGGAATAAGTGTAAATTTATGGCTGATTCATATCAATGTATGACAAAACCGACTGAAGTAATTAGCCTCCAACTAATAAAAAAAAAAGAAAAAAAAAAAAGAAAACGAACTACCTCAGAAAAACGTGATTGAACACATGCTCATGCGTACATCACAAGTGAGAGAAAGTGAATGCCCCGGGGCAGCCTTGGTCAGCGGAGAACGGGCTCCTAGACACGTTTCTAAGGCTGAGCCACTTGTGGCAGTGGCCAGCTTGGTTAACAATTTCCTTCTTCATTATTTCACTCGCCCTTCCCTGCAGGCTGGCTCCCTAGGATGGCATTCCCAAGTAAACCTCCTGCCCTGCAATTCTTAATCTCAGGCTCTGTTCTTATAGCTAAATCAAAAGGTGAAAAAGGTGAAAATCTTTTCTGTGAATTTGTAGGGAAGGATTTAAATTAAGCACTACAGTCTATTGATTACCAAATACTAGGTTGAAGGTTTTTATCCCATGTCACACCAAAAACCACAATTGAACAAGGAATACATGAAGAATATGGTGGAACTAGAATATGAACAAGTTCAAAAGTCCATGAAAAATGGATAATTTCATTTTATAAGTCTCTCTCTTCTCCTAGCGTGAGTAGCTGATGTAATAGTCTCCACTTAATTTCTAATGTTTATACTGCTACATCCTTTCCAGTATTTCTAAACTACATTGGCTTTTCTGGCTTTTTATCTGGCCAAATATCTCTGTTGATTTAAGAGATTTCTAGCAACCCAATGATGCTCCTAACTAATTTGTTACTTTACAGTATCAACCATATCAACAACACTTTATTTTTTACTTCTACAAATCCCCTAAAAGATATGACTATGATTATTTATTGAGGACTCAGAAGAATAGATTTTAAAACACATTTTAAAGGCTAGGATGAGAAAGAACAGTTTAAAATAGCAAAACCAGAGAGATTCTCAATCTCACTATCTGAGAGGTTGTGAAATTCATTCATTCAATATCATGCCAGCCACTATGTAAGCAAATAGAACCAGGACCTAGGATCCCCTCAGAAACCCAGGATTCCCTTCCAGTGAGATTATTCTTGAACTGCCAAGGATGAGACCCAGTTGACTGGGCTTCCCTGGTGGCTCAGAGGTAAAGAATCTGCCTGCCAGTGTAGGAGACACAGGTTTGATCCCTGGTCTGCAAAGATCCTACGTGTTGCAGAGCAACTAAACCCATGCACCACAGCTATTGAGCCTGTGCTCTAGAGCCTGGGAATGACAACTACTGATTCCTAGCACTACGACTATCAAAGCCCACACACCCTGGAGCCATACTCAGCAACAAGAGAAGCCACTGCAATGAGAAGCCCCCGCATGCTAACTAGAGAGTAGCCCAAGCAGCAGCAAAGACCAGCACAACAAAAACAACAACAACTACTCAACTGACTCACCACAGAGGGCAGTAGTGAGTGACCTAGCCAGGCCATCCCTCAATGCAACTAGCTCAGAGGTTGGGCATGTGACCAGCTGACCATCACCTCAGGGTTTTCAGTCTGAAAGTAAAGGAAAGGAGGCCTTGAGCTTTGTGTAGCGGAGTTGGCAGAGGGTGAGGGGGGATTGTCCCTCTCCCCGCCAGAGGGAAAAAATTTGTATGCAGTGAGGCCACATGAACCTCAGAGTCAAACAGGGATGAGAGATGGACAGAGGCAGAGAGCTATCATTTTTAACTGCCCGCACCTCTCACGCCTGAGGCCTATTCTACTCAGTTCATTTCAGTAATGAGTTTAAAATTTCAATTTATACTTACACTAAAATTGGCTTTTTGTCACTGTCAATTGAAAAGGTCTTTGCAGTGTCCTATGAAAAAAACCAACTGTGAGAAACATCTTTACTCTTGTTTTCTGTGAGGGGGAGTTTTCCTAAATGCCCCTGGCCTCTCTCTGTGCCTTTATTTACTTCGTCTCAGAGGAGGTAGATCAACTCATCTGATTTGTCAATTTGAGAAGAGTAAACAGGTCATGCTCAGCTCAGCTACTTGCTTCTGTCTTCTTGGAGGTAGGCAGCCTGCTGTGAGGGGAATTCTCCTTTACCTGAGTAGATCCTCTGAGGGTGAGACCTGCCTGATCCAGGCCTGCCATGACTTGTGGGACACAGGGGTAAAATATTCTCAGTTGTAGAGACACGTAACAGTAGCTCCACTTTCCAACCAAGAGAACCATGTCCTTTCATCTACTCCTTGAAATAACAATAACAGCTAACACTTACATACTGCTCACCATGTACCAGGCACTTTTTCCTTCCCTCAGAACTTAAGTATTCGATCTTCACAGAAAATTTTTATGGCAAGTATACTCTTTATTATCTCCATTTTATATTTAAGAATATGAGACATAGATGGTGTAGGCAACTTTCCTTAGGTGACACTTCAGGAAGTGGCAGACCTGAGATTCAGATGCCGTGTATGTGATCTGAAGTCCGTGATCTAACCACATATTCCTAACATCACTTGTACAAAGGGAGATATATTGACCATAATCTTTTGCTCTTATCTGCCTTTCTCTTTTGTCTTAGTTCTCAGTTTTTTCAAAGGATATTGTATATAGGTTCCCCTTAAAACTTTCGAAACTGATTTCATCACAGGTTTTAGATGATTTCTCCATTGAAGCTATACCTAAAGAGCTATGTCCAGTGTTGAAGTTCAGTGAATACTGGTCAGTGTCAACTTAATGTAGAACATACTTACATATGCTATAGGTCAGTTGGTAAAGAATCTGCCTGCAATGTTGGAGACCCAGGTTTGATCCCTGGGTCAGGAAGATCCCCTGGAGGATGGGATGGCAACCCACTCCAGTATTATATTATTGCCTGGAGAATTCCATGGACAGAGGAGCCTGGTGGGCTACACTCAATGGGATCACAAAGAGTTGGAAATGACTGAAGCAACTTAGCACACACACAAACCTCCATCAGCCCAGAAAACTCGACTTCAAAGGCTATAAATTCTTTTCTTTTGGTCAACAAATAAGTCAACTCTGCAGCTGTCTTTAGTGGGCCTTCAAAGTTTCACTACTGATTTCTATGATGCCTATCATAAAGTTTCAACTGCTTCAACATATACAGTGTGATATTATACACATGCTAGTTAGCCGAGCTTCATTCTGAAGCAATCAGTTGCTCTAATGGAAAAGTGACAGTCTAGAAGTGGTCAGCTAGGAAAATATGAAAAGGCCTAACTTCAGAGGTGGCTACCACAAGTGCTTCATCAGCTAATCTAAGCTCCCTTGATACCTCAGGATTTGATAATTAACATAGCAAGTGTCAAAAAAAAAAATCATTTGGTGGAGTGATCTATTTTCTAGCATAATGAATATAAGAAATAGGCTTTCCAAAAAAAAAAAGAAATAGACTTTCCTTGGTGAAAGCAAAGTTATTCAAGTCTTTGCAACTCCATGGACTGTAGCCTGCCAGGCTCCTCTGTCCGTGATATTCTCCAGGCAAGAACACTGGCGTGGGTTGCCATTCCCTTCTCCAAGGCATCTCCCCGACCCAGGGATTGAACCCAGGTCTGCTGCATTGCAGGCAGATTCTTTACCATCTGAGCTACCAGGGAAGCCCATCAACTGACTAAAATTGTTTAAAACTGAGTATGAGTCTAGCACCAGCCTATGGCCTCTATCCTTAGTGATGGTCCCTGGAGCTTGATCTCTAAACAGCCTTACACTCAAGCATTTTCTTAGGAGGATTTCTGGCTGATTGATGGCAGTGCAAAGAATGTTGCCTCTGGAATGCTGTTGTAGTCACTGTGCTGTGTGATTTTGGTCAAAGCGCTTAAAAGAACATGAACCTGGAAATTTATCACACCTTTAGAAAATGTTTATAAAATGGTTCGTGTCAGCTTATTAATGAACATTACTTAATAAATATCTGTTATATGTGACAAAACCTAGCTGGAGTCTTGATTTGATTATAACCTGGTAGCAAAGTTTTAGAGACATAGCTAACCTGCACCCATTGCTGGCTACCATCGTCTACCAAAAACAACTTAAAAATTGAATATAAATAGAGTAAGGTCAGCTTTAATACAAGTAATGGAAGAAAACAGGCATTTTCTTTGGTCCTCGAATCTAATTTGTAAAGTAGCTATACATCCCTGAAGGCACCAAAACTAATATAAAGTAGTTATGGTAGATTTCCCTCTCTCACCTGAGAAAGATGCATGACCCACCCTATAGGCTTGCCTTTGTTCAGAAATTGCTAAACACCTCTTGAAGATAATAGTCCCCAAATGCGACCTTTTGCCAAGGCCAGAACCTAAATATCCAGAAATATCACAATGAGTTCCAATAAGGGAAGAGTTGATAAATTCTCTAATTCAAAACTGTGTTCAAATGGAATCCTTTTAGATCTGTAACAATATATTCTCGAGTAGTGATATCTTCATACTTCATTCAATAACAAGTATGAGAATGAGAATTCTGAAAGTACAGTTAGAGGGACCTTCAGTCATTCCTTAATTTGCTACACTCTGAGGCAAAATCAGAGTCCTAATATTCCTAAACAACTGTTCTTTTTTTTAATTTAAGGCCATACCCTGCAGCTTGATATACCCATGTGAATGCAGAGTTCCAAAGAATAGCAAGGAGAGATAAGAAAGTCTTCTTAAGTGACAATGCAAAGAAATAGAGAAAAACAATAGAATGAGAAAGACTAGAGATCTCTTCAAGAAAATTAGAGATACCAAGGGAACATTTCATATAAAGATGGGCACAATAAAGGACAGAAAAGGTATGGGCCTAACAAAAGTAGAAGATATTAAGAAAAGAAGGCAAGAATACACAGAAGAACTGTACCAAAAAAGGTCTTAGTGAGATAACCACGATGGTGTGGTCATTCACCTAGAGCCAGACATCCTAAAGTGTGAAGTCAAGTGAGCCTTAGGAAGCATTACTACTAATAAAGCTAGTGGAGGTGATGGAACTCCAGCTGAGATATTTCAAATTCTAAAAGACAATGCTATTAAAATGCTACACTCAACACTCCAGGAAATTTGGAAAACTCAGCAGTGGCCACAGGACTTGAAAATGTCAGTTTTCATTCCAATTCCACAGAAGGGTAAAGCCAAAGAATGTTCAGACTACCTACCTCCTGAGAAATCTGTATGCAAATCAAGAATTAACAGAACTAACATGGAACAACCTGATGGTCAGGAAAAGGTCAGGAACAACCTGACCCTGATGCTGGGAAAGACTGAAGGCAGGAGGAGAAGGGGATGACAGAGGATAAGATGGTTGGATGGTGCCACCGACTCGATGGACATGAGTTTGAGCAAGCTCTGAGAGTTGGTGATGGACAGGGAAGACTGGCATGCTGCAGTCCACGAGGTGGCAAAGAGTTGGACACAACTGAGCCACTGAACTGTACTGAACATGGAACAACAAATTGGCTCAAAATTGCGAAAGGAGCACATCAAGGCTGTATATTGTCACCCTGCTTATTTAACTTCTATGCAGAGTAATCATGCAAAATGCTGGGCTGGATGAAGAAAAAGCTGGAATCAAGATTGCCGGGAGAAATATCAATAACCTCAGATGTGCAGATTATTCCACCCTTACGGCTGAAAGTGAGGAGGAACTAAGGAGCTTTTTGATGAAGGTGAAAGAGGAGAGTGAAAAAACTGGCTTAAAACCCAACATTCAAAAAATGAAGATCATGGCACCAGTCCCATTATTTCATGGCAAATAGATGGGGGAAAAGTGGAAACAGCATCAGATTTCATTTTCTTGAGCTCAAAAATCACTGCAGATAGTGACTGCACATGAAATTAAACTTGCTTGCTCCTTGGAAGAAAAGCTATGACAAAACTAGACAACATATTAAAAAGCAGAAACATCACTTTGCTGACAAAGGTCCATATAGTCAAAGCTATGGTTTTTCCAGTAGTCATGTATGGATGTGACAGTTGGACCATAAAGAAGCCTGAGTGCCCAAGAAAGAAAGTGAAGTCGCTCAGTCATGTCTGACTCTTTTCGACCCTATGGACTGTAGCCTACCAGGCTTCTCTGTCCATGGGATTTTGCAGGCAAGAATACTGCAGTGGGTTGCCATTTCCTTCTCCAGGGGATCTTCCCAACCCAGGGATGGAAGCCAGGTCTCCCACATTGCAGGCAGACACTTTACCCTCCGAGCCACCAGGGAAGCCCTTGAGCGCCAAAGAATTGGTGCTTTTGAACTGTGGTGTTGGTGAAGACTCTTGAGAGTCCCTTGGACTGCAAGGAGATCAACCAGTCAATCCTAAAGGAAATCAACCCTGAACATTCATTAGAAGGATTGGTGCTAAAGTTGAAGTTTCCATATTTTGGCCACTTGATGCAAAGAGTCAACTCATTGGAAAAGACCCTGATGCTGGGAAAGATTGAGGGCAGGAGGAAAAGAGAATGACAAAGGATGAGATGGTTGCATGGTATCGCTGACTCAATGTACAAGAGTTTGAGCAAATTCCAGGAGATAGTAAAGGACAGGGAAACCTGGCATGCTGCAGTCCATGGGATCGCAAGAAGTTGGATATGACTGAGAGACTGAACAACAACTGCGGCTTGTGGGATCTTAGTTCCCTGACTGGGGATTGATCTTGGGCCCCCAGCAGTGGAATCATGGAATCTTAACCATTGGACTGCCAGAGAATTCCCTAAGCAATCCCTTTGAACTAAGAAAGTGTTATAGGTAAATAATGACTCCTCCAAAAATGTCCATGACCTAATTCCCAGAACCTGTGAATATGTTAGGTCACAAGGCCAAGGAGAATTAAGGTTGTTGATTCAATGACCTTGCAGTGGGGAAAATCTCCTGAACTATTTAGGTGAACTCAATGCAATTTCAAGAGTTGCTGTAAGTAAAAGAGAGAGGCAGAAAAGGGGAGAGTAAGACATATAGAACATAGGAATTCAGCCTGATATTGCTGGCTTTGAAGATGGAGGAAACAGTCATGAACCAAGGATTACAGACAGGCTCTAGAAGCTGGACTTAGAAATGAATTCTCCCTTAGTACCTCCTTAAAGAACACAAACTCACTGTGATTTTAGCCTTGTGAGACCTATTACAGACTTCTGACCTCATAAACTATTAGGTAATGCATTTATGTGGTTCTAGACCACTCACCTAGAGCCAGACATCCTGGGGTGTGAAGTCAAGTGGGCCTGAGAAAGCATCATTACGAACAAAGCTAGTGGAGGTGACAGAATTCCAGTTGACCTATTTCAAATCCTGAAAGATGATGCTATGAAAGTGCTGTACTCAATATGTCAGCAAATTTGGAAAACTCAGCAGTGGCCACAGGACTGGAAAAGGTCAGTTTTCATTCCAATCCCAAAGAATGCTCAATCGCACAATTGCACTCATCTCACACGCTAGTAAAGTAATGCTTAAAATTCTCCAAGCCAGGCTTCAGCAATACGTGAACCGTGAACTTCCAGATGTTCAAGCTGGTTTTAGAAAAGGCAGAGGAACGAGAGATCATATTGCCAACGTCTGCTGGATCATCGGAAAAGCAAGAGAGTTCCAGAAAAACATCTATTTCTGCTTTATTGACTATGCCAAAGCCATTGACTGTGTGGATCACAATAAACTGTGAAAAGTTCTGAAAGAGATGGGAATACCAGACCACCTGACCTGCCTCTCGAGACACCTATATGCAGGTCAGGAAGCAACAGTTAGAACTGGATATGGAACAACAGACTGGTTCCAAACAGGAAAAGGAGTACGTCAAAGCTGTATATTGTCACCCTGCTTATTTAACTTATATGCAGAGTACATCAAGAGAAATGCTGGCTGGAAGAAGCACAAGCTGGAGTCAAGATTGCTGGGAGAAATATCAATAACCTCAGATATGCAGATGATACCACCGTTATGGCAGAAAGTGAAGAACTAAAGAGCCTCTTGATGAAAGTAAAAGAGGAGAGTGAAAAAGTTGGCTTAAAGCTCAACATTCAGAAAACTAAGATCATGGCATCTGGTCCCATCACTTACTTCATGGGAAGTAGATGGGGAAACAGTGGAAAGAGTGAGAGACTTTATTTTTTGGGCTCCAAAATCACTGCAGATGGTGATTGTAGCCATGAAATTAAAAGACGCTTACTCCTCGGAAGGAAAGTTACCAACAACTTAGATAGCATATTTGAAAGCAGAGACATTACTTTGCCAACAAAGGTCCATCTAGACAAGGCTGTGGTTTTTGCAGTAGTCATGTATGGATGTGAGAGTTGGACAGTGAAGAAAGCTGAGCACCAAAGAATTGATGCTTTTGACCTGTGGTGTTGGAGAAGACTCTTGAGAGTCCCTTGGACTGCAAGGAGATCCAACCAGTCCATCCTAAAGGAGATCAGTCCTGGGTGTTCACTGGAAGGACTGATGCTGAAGCTGAAGCTCTAATACTTTGCCACCTCATGCGAAGAGTTGACTCATCAGAAAAGACCCTGAAGCTGGGAGGGATTGGGGGCAGGAGGAGAAGGGGACGACAGAGGATGAGATGGTTGGATAGCATCACCAACTCGATGGACATGGGTTTGAGTAAACTCCGGGAGTTGGTGATGGACAGGGAGGCCTGGCGTGATGCAATTCACAGGGTCACCAAGAGTCGGACTGAACTGAACTGAACTGAAGCTACTAGGTTTCTGGTAACTTGTTTTACCAGTAATAGAAAAACTAATACATAGGGAAAAAATAAGGAACTATGACCACCCACTCCCAATAGCCATTTTCTGCACTGTATGTGACCACCATACAGTGGTCCCTTGGGCT
This sequence comes from Cervus elaphus, assembly GCF_910594005.1. Lineage (NCBI taxonomy): Eukaryota > Metazoa > Chordata > Mammalia > Artiodactyla > Cervidae > Cervus > Cervus elaphus. The sequence continues at coordinate 82,615,679 of NC_057823.1, read as the reverse complement.
GCAAGGAAATCAAACCAGTCATTCCTAAAGGAAATCAATCCTGAATATTTATTGGAAGGACTGATGCTGAAGGTGAAGTGCCAAAACTTTGGCCATCTGATGCGAAGAGCTGACTCATTGGAAAAGACCCTGATGCTGGAAAAGATTGAAGGCAGGAGGAGAAGGGGATGACAGAGATGATTGGATGGCATCACTGACTCAATGGACATGAGTTTGAGCAAGCTCATGGAGATGATGAAGGACAGGGAAACCTGGCATGCTGCAGTCCATGGGGTTGCAAAGAGTTGGACATGACTAAGCTACTGAACAACAGGAACAAATGTGACCAGCATAATAGCATCACCCAGGCTCCCTTGCCTCTGGCTTCTGGAATTTCAGACAGTAAGTGGAGAGAGGTGTCAGGATAGTGAGCCTATTTCTTCCCCAACTCTTTCTACTTCAATGCCATGGTTCCGTGCAGTAGTTCTGCCCTCCTAGACCATAGTTCCTATAGGCAGCTCTCATCCACAGTAAAATCAACCAGGTTCTGGTTACACTATTTCCTCTCTTTGCCCCTTAACCTGGTAAATTTTACCTCTTAACAACAACTGAAATATCTGAAGTCATTTGAATGGTCAGTGATGAATTTGTAGGTGATCTGAAATTCTGAACTTCTGCCCTACTTCTCTCATAACATCAGGTCTTCTTTCAAAAAAAAAAAAAAAAAAAAAGCCTTTCCTGGAAAATGCTACAAACTTACACCAATTTGGGGCAATCCCCAGCTGTCGGGTTAGCAACAGGGCACAGAAACACTCAATATTAAATCTCTTGTTTCTGTCTTAAAAAAAAAAATTAGCTTAACACTCCCACTGGTAAAACTTCACATGCTACATAAATAAAAATAAGAGGGTTTATGCCTTTTTTATTGCCTACAGAATGCCAGGGGAGGTTTTACTTAAGAGCAACTAATGTGAATGTGAGAATTATTATCAAAGAAAACCCTACTGCTTTAAAATGCTTCTTTTAAGTATTTTCTAGCTGTTTTGAAACCTTTAAATTTTCCTTTTTACGCAAAATGCAATGTTTCAGTTACTTAAACTTCACTACATAAGTGTCCACAATGGAACTAATAGACAAGGGCACTCAGTTTGCTGTGTACTTTATTAAACCAATTAAAGAATTTATGGGGAGAAGAAATCAAGTTAACTACCATAGGAAAGAAAAAGGAAAACAAAGTCTTTTGTACTTGAGCCAACGCCTGCATCGTTTCACAGGTGCCCCACTAACATGATGTCATTTTGATTAGGGCAACCTCTCTCCCACAAAGACAAATGAAAGAGCTCCTTTTAAAATAACCCTTGCACCTCACACAGATGGTCACATCTAAAATAAACCTCCAGGCTGCACCTCAGAAAGAATTTTCTGAAGAAACATTCTTTTAGGGCTGCCAAAGGGGAAAACAGTGATGCCGTATGTGCTGACAGCATTACTGAAGAATCATGGAGAATAGTTTTTCTGCTCTGATTAGAATGAAAGGTATGGTATCTGACTAGTTTTGTCTTCAAGAAGATGCCTTTTCTTGGAGTTTAGGGCCTTTGAGCTTGTGCCATCACCCTTCCATTTCACCTTACTACCCCCATCCTCACCACCCTCACCTCACCCGCATCCCATTCTCCTTGCTTGGCCCTTGCAATAAACATTTCTTTGCTCAAAAACAAACAAGCAAAAAACCTCTTAATTCTTTAAAATTGGTTTTTGAAAGTACAAATTCAGATTCCTTTTTTGATGCCCTTTGATTTAGCGTTTAGGGTCACCATCTTCTATTGTTGTCCTTGCTGTTTAGTCACTAAGTCATGTCTGACTCTGCAACCCCAAGGACTGTAGCCCACCAGGCTCCTCTGTCCATGGAATTTCCCAGGCCAGAATACTGGAGTGGGTAGCCATTTCCTTCTCCAGGGGATCTTCCCGACCCAGAGATCAAACCAGGGTCTCCTGCTTGGCAGACGGATTCTTTACCAGTGAGCCACCATTTAGCCTTCAGGGTCACCATCTTCTGTTAACTACCTCCAAAACTCTCTACAGGTCAGCATCCTGTAGCCACTCCTCTAACCCTGACACTCATTACAACACTTGGGTCCACAAAATTTTTATCACCACTTTGCCTCTTGTTTTGAGATCCTCCCATAGCAGATCACTTTGGCTGGGCACCTAACCCACTTCAGAGCTCTACTACTGTCATGGCTGGGTGGGGCTTTCTCTGCTCTTCCGCTTGGAGCATTGCTTTATAGGCTACCAAGGACACCATCTGTTTCACACGTTTAACTGCCTATTAAATGTTCTCAGTTTTCTGTTATTTCCTTTCAGAGCATCAGTTGAAGCTAACAATGGCCATCCAATTCCATTTTTCTTATGGTTACTACTTTCCCACATTTCTCAAATACTGGAAACATCTCTTGAACTAATGCATTTTCTTCCAATGCTATACCACTCCAATTTACCTCCAGGGAAAGTTGTAACAATTGCACTGTTTTCCGTCACATTCCTTGGACTATTTGCACTTCAGCTGTCAGCAGTTTTGGAGTTGCCAGGACCAACTGAGGGTGAGTGAAATAACCTCAATATCCCATTCTAACATTTGTCCTCTTGGACCACTCTGGTACCATCTGCCACAGGTAGGTTTTCCCAGAAGCCAATTCTGAGGCAGAGATTAGAACTTGGGGTGTTTATTAGGACATATTCTTGCATGCAATGGGCTTCCCTGGTGGCTCAGTGGTAAAGAATCCACCTGTCAATGCAGGAGACATGGGTTTGATCCCTGGCTCAGGAAGATCCCCTGGAGAAGGAAATGGCAACCCACTCCAGTTTTCTTGCCTGGAGGATCCCAAGGACAGAGGAGCCTGGTGGGCTACAATCCACAAGGTCAAAAAAGAGTTGGACATGACTTAGCAACTAAACAACAACCCTTGCATTCAACACTCAGAAGGAGAAAGGATGAAAGCAGGAGTGGTCAGAGACAGAAGTGAAGATTTAATGTGGTCTCGGTGGAATGCCTCGGCTGACCACATGAGGAATTCTGAAGCTGGACTGACCCTTCTGAGTACCCCATGTTGGTCTATAAGTCATTTGCTTTGAGCTGCCCTAGAAACAGGGTGCAAACTTGGTTGAGGAGGACTGACAGCTGAGGGTGACTCTATATGCAGGTGACACTCCCAGCAGCTGAACTGATAAATCCTTTAGTCCTAAAGAGAGCTGTGGATTGCAAATCATAGTCCTCTTCCTTGTGATTTAAAACTTTTACCAATATGTAAGGGCTCCATAACTCTAGTAATGCTTTTCCTTTAAGTCTGGATGTGAATAAAAGTATGTAAGCCATCAAAGACTTGTTTAGTAGATTTTACACCACTTTGTTATTGAGTCACTTTCTGAAATGGAATTTTTGTAATGTTTAAATATGAATGATTTTTATATCAGTTGAAAAAAAAAAACAGCTTTAAAGAATACAGGATATGTGGCTTCCCTGGTGGTGGTAGTGGTAAAGAACCTGCCTGCCAATGCAGGAGACGTAAGAGACACGGATTTGATCCCTAGGTCAGGAAGATCTCCTGGAGGAGGACATGGCAACCTACTCCAGTATTCTTGCCTGGAGAAACCCCATGGACAGAGGAACCTGGAAAGCTATAGTCCATGGGCTCACAAAAAATCAGACATGACTGAAAAACTGAGCACAAAGAAGACAGGATATAGGAACCAAGATGTGGGGGGAAAACTATTTCACATCCTTTTAAAGAACATTATTTTTAAAGAAAAATAATAAAGATGAGAGACCAAAGTCAGGCTCTGAGAGGAAGTTCTGCTAAACAGGGAGTCAGAGGCACCCTGGTCAAAACTGGGTCCCTGAAAGGAGGACAGGAAGTGGTAGACAGGACTTTCAAATCCAGACCATCATTTCTCTCCCACATTAAAAAAAAGCAAGGCCTGTGAGAGTTGCTGATTGGCTGAAGTCACCTGAGTTTGCAGCTTGGACGGCTCTGAGCTAGCTGGAGGAGGCAAGTGGGAGTATGTCTCAGATTATGGATTCCAGCTGCCTCACGCTTATTATCTGAACGACTTAAGTTGTTCAACATCATAAGTATAATGGGTATAATCATCATTACCTCTCCAGGGTGAGCAGAAGAATAAATGAATGGTATATGTAAAGCAAATGCCAAATATTTACTAAAATTTTTTTCTATTCTTCGAACTCCCTAGCTTTGGATAATTTTTCTGACCCTGTGTTTCTTTCTAACTCGTGTCTTTCCACTTTTCTGCATCAACACTCTTTGCCATATTGTTGCCTACATACAACCCTTGTGTGTGTGTTCTCAGTCATGTTTAACTCTTTGCGACCCCATGGACTGTAGCCTTCCAGGCTCCTCTGTCCATGGCATTCTCCAGGCAAGAATACCGGAGCAGGTTGCCATTTCCTCCTCCAGGGGATCTTCCTGGACCAGGAATCGAACCCACATCTCTATATCTCCTGTATCGCAGGCAGACTCTTTACCACTGAGCCACCTGGGAAGCCCCACATATAACCCTTACACACGTCTTTCGTTTTCACAGCCCCATGCTCTGGTTTGTGACTTTTAAAAAAGTAGTGCCTGTTTATGTGCTGGTACTGTGTTACACTGATATATTAGCCCATTTAATCCTAATAAATAATATATTATTACAGATTAGAGAATTGATGTTTCAAATGTTGAGAAACTTTAAATGCATTACCATCCATCACCATGAAAATGGTACTTTCATTTTTCCCATTTACAGACAAAAAAATCTTAAAGAGGTTAAAAAAGTGATGAGTGGTGGTTTCAACAATTTAGGTCACAGCTTTGCTTCAGCAACGACAGAAAGAGAATGAAACCCTGCCATTTGCAGCAACATGGATGGACCTAGAGAACATCATACTTGGTGAAATAAGTCAGAGAAAGACAAATGCTATATCATATCACTTATATGTGGAACCTAAAAAATAACAAAAGTTAATGTACATACAAAACAGAAATAGACTCACAGACATATAAAATATTCCCGAGGGAGGGGGCGGGGGGAAGAAAAGTAGAAGGTATGGTAATAGTTTATAAATAAAACAGACAATTTTGATAGCAAAAAAACCTGAGGGCCTTATAATGAAGAAAAAGAAGTGAGGGTCTTATCCTAAATACCAAGATAGTATAAAGCTACAGTAATTTGGATGATGTGGTATTGGCATAGAAATAGGAAATGAGCCAATGGAGCAGAATACAAAGCCCAGAGAATGGACCCTTTTATCCAGAGGAATGGATGATATGGTTGATATAGATCTGAATCATTAGGAAAAGAGACATATCCTACAGTAAGTCCTGTTGGGGAGAAATAAAATTAGACCCCTACTTCATTCTACAAGAAAAATACAAAAATAAATTTCAAGTGATGAAAGATCTAAATGTGAAAAACTGAAAATGTGTGGAAGAAAACAGAATATCTTTTTGACCTGAGAGTAGAAAATAGAATTTTCTTAATGCCAAAAAGCACAAATAATTTAGAGGAAAAAAAATGATAAATATATTCACATTTGTACCCAAGCCTGCAAAATTAACCACTTAAAATAAAATATCAAGTACAATTTTTCACCTATCAGAAAATCTTTCAAGTAAGATTCTGACATGGTTTGTGGAAGTTTTCATAAATCACTTAGTTGAAACTTTATAAAATTTTCATATTCAATTCTTTTAAATCCATCATACTTTGTGATAAGTGTAGTAGAAGCCCACCAATATTTCCTTTCAAATGAAGGAAGCTATAGAGTAAGACAAATAGTATGATGATTTTTTGATGACTTGTGACCTGGATACTTTTCTCTTTTTTCCTGTGAAGAGAATATGTGAAAAGAGATTTATCTCCAAAAGAGATCATCTCTTCATGAAAATTTGAACTCACTGAAGTAGCTGGCAGCCAAAGAATCAGGCTAGAAAACCTAAAGATAGAGAATTGTGGTCTTCCTAAGTTCTTCTAGAACTTGTAACATGAAAGTGTTAGTCACTCAGTCATGTCTGATTCTTTGTGACCCCATGGACTGTGGCCTACCAGTCTCCTCTGTCCGAGGAATTCTCCCGGCAAGAATACTGGAGTAGGTTGCCTTGCCCTCTTCCAAAGCACCTTCCCGACCCAGGGATCAAACCGGCATCTCTTCTGTCTCTAGCATTGGCAGGTGGATTCTTTACCACTAAGCCATCTGGGAAGCCCCGTGGAATGAAATTTGCCAAATTTTGAAATTACCAAAAAAAAAAAAAAAAAAAATTAGTGTTTTCTGTTTCAACTATAAATAATCTAAAGAAAGAAAATGGTATTCAGTAAAAAAAAAAAAAAAAATTAAAATAGCAATAAATAGTAGAAATACGTGGGAATAAATTTAACAAAAAAAGCACAAATCCTATATGAAGAAAATTATTAAAATTTATGAACTTATGGAATAATATACCATGTTCACAGATGGGAAGCAAACATATGAAAAAGATTAAATTTCCCCAAATTAATAAATAATTTTAATGTCATTCTAATTGGACTTTCAATGGAAATTGTTTGTCCCTTTATCTTGGGAGATGATTGGGGTGGCAGTGGGTATTATCATAAAATAATCTTAAAGTTTAGAGGAAGGATAAACCATCTGATGAAAGCTAATAAATTTAAATTATCTGTAAAAACAAGAGTATGGGTTAGTACTAATTGTGACTCAAATGGTAAAGAATCTGCCTGCAATGCAAGAGACCCAGGTTCAATCCCTGGGTCAGGAAGATCCCTTGGAGATGGGAATTGCCACCCACTCCAGTATTCTTGCCTACAGAATTCCATGGACAGAGAGCCTTGTGGGCTACTGTCTGTGGGGTCGCAAAGAGTTGGACACAACTGAGTGACTAACATCCATTCAGTCAGTTTTAAAAGCTCAAGATTTTTTAAAATGTCAAAATTTAGGGCAGGCTATATAGAGGAATAGCTTCTGTAAAGGAAAACATAAATCCTGGTTTCCACCCCTTCCCTCTACTCTCTCTATACCTGCTTCTCTCTGACTTCTCCAGTTTTAAAGATACCACCATGAACCCAAACATAATCCAGATGAAACCCAAATCTATGATTTTACAATTTTCAATACCACCACCCCGGACTAAACCATTCTCATCTCTCATCTTGGACTCTTGAAAAAACCTTCCACATGTCTTGCAGCTTTCACTTTGGTCTCCTGAAAGCAAAGTATCAATAGTATTTCAAAAATATCTTATGGTTTCCCAAAGTACTCAAATCAAAATCTGAACTCCCCACTTCTCCAAAGTTCTACAGAGTTGGTTCCAGCCACAGCAGTAAACTCTTTTATACCACTCTCTGTTGTTACCCTCTATGCTCCAGCAACAATGGCCTTCTGCCAGTATTTTAAACAAACCAAACTCGTTTCAGCCATAGAAACTTCTCATCTGTGGGTCTCTGGGTCTACCAAGCTTTTGCCCTGATTAGCATATGGCGGTGCTATAAGCAATTCCTCCTCAATATATATCCCTTGACCACCTTTCAAAGCATCCTGTTTTAAATATCTGCAAGGGTCTTTCTTTTGTGTATTTATTTGTTTGGTCTATATTTATTCCCACATGAGAATGTAAGCTCCAAGAATAACCAACGTGTCTACCTGATCTCTTCAGTACCAGGCACAGTGCCGGACAAAGAGCAGGCCCTTTGACAAATACTTGTTAAATCAAAGAACAAATGCTTGACCAAAGTTTTACGTCTGAGTGTTTTCCTAAGAAAATGCTGAACCTCCAGAAACAGGTTTGCTTTGAAAGATCTTTGAAGGAATGTGCCATATGTATCACATACATAGACCTTTATCATTTCAAAAAGGAGACACTTCGATAGCCTAATTTCAGGAATATTTTTAAAATCTAAATGAAAACACAAATGCCTTGCCTTCCTTATATCTGAAGTCACCATCATCAAATATAGATTGACTGCCTTCATCTCTCAAATGTCAAGAGACTGATTAGCAGCATCTAACATCTTGACTGTAGAGACCATGCTCACTGCACTATAATGATTCATATAAATTAGCTGCCACATACTGTAAGGGAGACATTAATTTCCCACCACCTATTTCTAAGATAAAGCACTAAGTCCTAAATTCACCCTCAATGAGGTTATCAGTCACCCAAAAAGCTTGATGTCAATGAAAAGGCCTCATTTGATATTGACATATATCTTAGCTTGGGGCAAATAGGAGAGCAGCATCATGATGAACTAGATGAATAATGGATCACACTGTGAGTAGTTACTGTGGAATGCGTACTGCCACCAACTGGGTCACTTGGTAACATTCACTGTCTTCTTCCTGACTTGTAGGCTTTCTGATTTAAACAGAATTTCTCCATCCCTAAAGATTTCCCTGAATTTCCCTGAGGCTGCCTGGCCTTAGTTCTCCATTAAGATTATCCCTCATCTTTAAAATGGAAAACCAACAAGGACCTACTGTATAGCACATGGAACTATGCTCAATGTTATGCGCAGCCCGTATGGGAGGGGAGTTTGGGGGAGAATGGATACCCGTGTGTGCGTGTGTATGTATATATATATATATGGTTGAGTCCCTTTGGTGTTCACCTGAAATTATCACAACATTGTTAATCAGCTATACCGTTATAACAAAGAAACTTAAAAAAAAAAGTATCCTTCAGGCTTATCTTTTCAACACAACATGAAGGTCTAATCGTTACCTGTGAACTAAACGACAATTGTTTGACAAAGACATGGCAACTATTGGTAAAACATGAGGGAATGTTGGCCCTGTTTATGGCCCAAATTGTAACTTCCCTCAAAATCTGTATGTTGAAGTACAAATATGATGATATTTGGAGGTAGACACTTTAAAGAGGTAACTAAGGTTAAATGACATCATAGAGGTGGGGCCTAATCCAACAGGATTGGTGTCCTTAAAAGAAGAGAGAGAGAGAGACACCCAGGGATGTGTATGCACAGAGCACCTGTCTGAAAGCCAGGAAGAGAGAACTTTCCAGAAACCAACGATGACAGTACCTTGATCTTGGATTTCCAGTCTCCAGATTGTGAGAAAACAAATTATTGATCTGTTAAATATTAATGATCTGTTAAATTGATGATCTGTTAAATATTAAATATCTGTTGTTTAAGCCACCCAGTCTGTGATACTTTTCTTATGACAGCTCTAAAAGACCAATACAGTCCTCCTGATGAACTCTGGTTCAGGGACTCCAACATTTACCCCATCACCTTCCCATATTTCTCTTCTGCTGGTCCCTTATCATGCCTTACACCCAAGGCACACTGACTTTGTCAGGATAGCCATTACTGGGGTGTATGACAGCTGCAGGCAGGAAGGCACAAGTAGCTTAAATGGGGACGCCTTATAATGCAGTCCTGGAAATGAAACCTAAAAGACAGAATATATTCAGTTGCTGCATGAAGCTTTCTTTTTCCAGGAACATCTGCTTTAGAACAAAGCTGCGGTTTCTACATATACAACCTCAAATGAAAGGTATAGAATAGCTTTCTAGTGCCTTCCTAGACTAAAAACAAAATCTGCTCTAATTAGCTGCTAATAATATGCCAGAGAAGATTCAGATGCTTGAGGTCCAGGCCCTGAGCACCAGCCTGCCTGGGATAAGCTGGGTTTTCCGGTGGGTCAGAGAGACCTACAATATCAGTGTTCATATCCTACTTAACTGATGAGAAACTTTTACATGCTTAAACAGGAAGCAGAGTACCTCAGAGCACCTCAAACATTAACTTATGTCCAGAAAGAGGCTGAAAGGCATCAGTAAAGCTATTAAAAACTAGTTCTTCTTGTCATGAATTCATGAATTTTGATATCAAAAAGGATAATCTCCAGAATTCTTACTGGAAATGAATAGAGAAAATAATATATACGAGTCAGTTTTTGACTGAAAACTCTCTCAAAAAACCAAACACAGTCATATTTTGGGTTCTTCTACCTGGTTGATTGGTAATCTCCTGATTATTCTATACTTTTATTTGACAGCTGAGAGGAAGCCAGTTGCAGAAAAAGATTAAAAGTTCAGTCATCCAGTTTTTAAAAAGAAAGACCAGCAGCTCAGGCTCTCTAAGTGACAATCATTCGCTCCAAACTTCTATTACTCTGTGGAATAAAAGACCATCCTCTAGATGCTCATCCATTTGTATCTGGGTGCTCTCCAACTTGTAAAAACTTTGCAAATTAGTAATCATAATTAAAGTTTATTGAAGACTTACTTTCCAGTTAAAGTTATAAATTATTAAGCAACAGTACATGACCATTTGTGTTTTATAAGCCCATTAGTAGCAGCTTTATCTGCCTCATGAGGTACAATGATGAAGGTCAAGTGACCCTAGGGATCTTTAAAACACATTAATAACCTGGCCTGATAAATGACCTCGAGGTCTTCCTGGCATTCATAGCAGCTGGAACATTTTTAAACAAAGAAATATTAATGGATTTTAAGTTGTTCCCCCTTGACTATACATTATTGTGAAATAAGAAATTGTTCAAAAAATGGAAAACAATATAATGTTGTGTTTAAAAAAATATATTTGTATGGAAGATTAGCGGCTATACCCTGCATTAGTCTTTGTTTTGTTGTATGATCTGTGTCAAGTAACTTTACTTCACTGGGTTTTAGCCACCTCAACTGTGCAATCAGAGGGTCAGAGCAAGTGAGATAAGGCTTCACAACTTAGGAATCTTCCATTTGCTTCTCATAACTCGACTTTTTTCCCTTTGGTAAAATGCTCTAGGTGAGGTCTTTGTAGTTGTCTTCCTCTCTGCTCTTTTTAGGGAAACTATAAATGACAGGTTATACTATAAATAATCAGGAGTAGGAAATGGCAACCCACTCCAGTATTCTTGCCTGGAGGATCTCATGGACAGAGGAGCCTGGCAGGTTACAATCCAAAGGGTCACAAAGAGTCGGACACAACTGAGCACACACTCATGAGACAACTATAAATAATAGGATGCACTGATAGAAATGAGGTGTTGACACTAATGGGGCTGATTTTGATCAACTTCAGGAATTTTGTTTTTTAAGATGTGCTGAGTCCTCTTTATAAATTGGTCTTTGAAATTCAGAAGTTAAAGCTATGTTTAAAATGGTCCACTTTCATTCATTTAACTTTCTTGTCAATTCCCTTTTACACTCTCCTTCCTTTTCTTGTTCCACTCTTGGGAAAACAAAGACTATGCTTCTAGGTGACTAGGTATGTGAGGGGAGCAATGTAAAATCTTAGGTCAGTCCAATTTTTTAAGGAGCTCTCAAAAGTTCAAAGGAATCAACAAGTAATCAGAAACCATCTGATCACTTTATATGTGCTCAGAGCTGTGAACAATACGAAGAAGGATGTGAAAAGCATTATCACTGTTTTAGTATCATCAAAGTAATGCAATCTACTGTCAGAGCTATAAGTAACACAACATATGAAACCCAAGTAGAGGACAGTGTCTAGCACAATGCTTAGCAGTGAAAGCGTACAACTGATGTCTGTCAGGCTATCACGAGTTCTACATTTTTTAGGAGGAATAGTTCACTGTGGTCTGTTAGGCACCAACCATGATGAGAATGCTTTCCTCAGTTTGGGGTACCTATCTCAAGGCTGTCATTTAAGCAGGCAGGAGGACGTCCAAAGGAAGAAGGTAGGGGTGGTGAAGATTCTGGAAATCATGATCTACAAAGATTAGATAAAGATAATCTTTAAGAGTACTGAATCACTATGTTGTATACTTGAAACTAGTTTAATATTGTAAATCAAGTATACTTCAGTAAAAATAAATAAATAAAATAGAAACAGATTTCAGTACTAAAGAAGACAGGGAGAAAGATTAGTGGAAGAAACTGGAGTTGTTGAACCTGCAAAAGGGTTTTGGAAATAGAACACTGATAACTGTATTCAAACATTTGAAGGGTTGATTGATATGCTAAAACAGAAAATTAAGGCGGTATCAGCTAAGAGTGGCAGAACAGTATAGTTCCAAGTTATTAATACTGGTTCCTCACAATAGCCCAGTGAAATACAGCTGATCTTTGAACAAGGCAGGGGTTAATCCATGTATAACTTATAATCAGTCTTCTATACTTAGGGTTTCTCCAAATCAACCAATCCATGTATAAGCAGTATTACAGTATTTAGTATTCAAAAATACCCACATGTAAGTGGATCTGTTTAAGGCTCATCTGTATATTCATTTGCCAGAAGAGAAAAATCTTGCTATACCTATTGGAAATGACATTACCATGTTAAACAAATTGTTCATATTGTGAAACAGAGATCACAAATCTATTTGTTCTGTGGTAGTGGGTAAATAACATCACAGACATAGCAATTTAAAAGAACAGAAATCTATCTAGAGATTATTATAATGAGTGAAGTTAAGTCAGACAAAGAAAGACAAATATATGATATCACTTATATGAGGAATCTAAAAAAAAGGTATAAATGAGCCTATTTACAAAACAGAAATGGAGCCACACATGTAGAAAATTTATGGCTTGTTTTTACCAAGGGGGAATAGTGGGTGGGTGGGATAAATTGGGGGATTGGGATTGACATAAACACACTATTATATATAAAATGGATAACTAATAAGTATTTTCTATATAACACAGGCAATTCCTCTCAATACTCTGTAATGACCTATATGGGAATAAAATCTAAAAAAGAATGGATCTGTATGTAACTGATTCACTTTGTTATACAGCAGTAACGTAAATCAACTATATTCCAATAAAAATTAATTTAAAATAAAAATATATAATAAACAAAATTCTAGGTGCACCGCTGCATAAATCACATTTTACATGTCACCCTGACTACACACTCTTATGCAATTTTAGTTACCCTAAGGCTCTGGAAGAAAAGTTACAGATGAACAACCATTACAGGAGGATTAAAAAAGAAAGTAGAACTGTTATCAATTAAGGTTATGCATCTTTTTAGAGGTCTTCTCTCCAAGTCCCAAACTTAACATTTTTATCACTGTAAACACTGTTTTGCTCTAGATGATTATAAGGGAAGAGAGGAAGTCAAGAGAATGAAGTCAGAGAAGTCTTAGTTTTCTGCAACTTTGTGGGTATAAAGGACTTAGAACTAAGACAGGAGAAAATTTATTCCACTTAAATCAAATGGAACAAGACTGCAAAAGGCAGAGAAGTAACAGTAAACATCAAGTTGCGCCTCCCCCAGGGGTGGCTAGTCAACAAAGCTGATGTGATCAGCTGTTTTAGGGTAGTTGTGATGGTGCTGAGAGGTGAGGTGAAGCCATATTAAGAAAAAGACAGAAGCAGACAAATACGGCAAAAGTGGCGTTCAGGAAAGAGTAAATATAAATATAAAAGAGGTCTCTATTAATAAAAAGGCCAAGGATGTGAACAGTGAATTCACACAAGGGAATACAAATAAGAATCAAACATATGGAAACACATTCAGTCTTATAACATGCAATTAAATATAATAGAACAGTTAACCAAAATTTTACAAAAGAAGAAACATAATCGATGCAAAGTTCAGGAGAAATAATAGTATTTATACATGGTTTATAGCACTGAAAATTTGTATGAGCCTTTTGGAGGGAGATTTAGTAATACACTCACACACACACACGTGTGTGTGTATACACACATCTATACACACATGTGGGCTTCCCTGGTAGCTTAGATGGTAAAGACTCCACCTGCAATGCAGGAGACCCAGGTTCAATCCTTGGGTCCAGAAAATCTCCTGGAGAAGAGAATGGCTACCCACTCCAGTATTCTTGCCTGGAGAATTCCATGGACAGAGGAGCCTGGCAGGCTACAGTCCATGGGGTCACAAAGAGTCAGACATGACTGAGTGACTCACATATATAGATACACACACATATATATATAAATTTATTATAACCTTTAGCCCATTAATTCTATGACTTGGAATTTTTCCAGAAGAAATAATTGAAGAGGAAAAAAAATCATTTGTACAACAGGATTTTAACCATTAGCAAAAAACTGGAAATAGTCCAACCATTCTTCTGTCATTAGACATTTAATTATGGCACAGAATCAATGAAATTTTATGTGATCGTTATAAACAAAATAGGAAAACTATGGAATAACATGAAACTGCTCATGAAATATTAAGTAAAAACATAGGACACAGAATTGTACACACACATTGTGGTGGTCTAGTCACTGTTGTGTCCAACTCTTGCGACCCCATGGATTACAGCCCACTAGGTTCTCTGTCCATGGAATTTTCCAGGCAAGAATACTGGAATGGGTTGCCATCTTCTTCTCCAGGGGATCTTCCTGCCCCAGGGATTGAACCTGGGTCTCCTGCACTGCAGGCAGATTCTCTACTGACTGAGCTATCAGGGAAGCCCAACACACACATTAGAGCCATGTAAAAATATATCATGTGTGGATAGATTGGAACATGAATACTGAGAAAGGAAAAGTGAAAGTGAAAGTGACATCACTCAGTCATGTCTGACTCTTTGTGACCCCATGGACTGCAGCCTACCAGGCTCCTTCGTCCATGGGATTTTCACAATCCTATTAGGATGTTGGGTAAAAGTGTAATTTCTTTTCCTTGTTTTTTTTTAATTTTTTTTAACATTTTAAATTAAATTTTAATAAATTCATTTTTGTTAAGGAACTCTGGGGGATGATAAAGTTTTTTACACAGGGAATATATATGATGAAATCAGGATTGATTGAAGGATTAAGAGCCTAAGTCATACAGTCCAAGTAAGACACTGTGATATACATACTCTAGATTGACAAGGGGTTTGATCAGAGTACAGAATGAAAATAGAAAGTAAAGCATGATCATGTCATTTTTTTAAAAAGCAACAACAGAGTTGTTTGTTTGGCATAAAATTGAGTGAACCTATAAGTGAGAAATTAATATCAAAGATACTTTAAAAATCCCATGGATTTGGAAATTAAATGTCCACTTTTAATTAATGGGTATATCTAAGAAGTCATAACAAGGAAATAGAAAATATTTGTAATAGAATAAAAATGAAAAGTGAGTTTACTGGAATTTGTTCCATGCAGTTGAAACTGCTCAATGCAGTTAAATACAACAGGGGGTCTTGAATAAGGTATGAAAACAAAAAATGGAAACTAGCATAAAACTTTGTGAAATTTTGTGAACAAAGTCTGTAGTTTAGTTAATAATACTGTATCACATATTAATTTCTTATTTTTTTAACAGCATATTTCTTTATATTCTCAGAATGGTGAACCTATCTTTTCTAGTCCTGATGAGTAATAACTAGACTAGATGCTACAAGCTTAATCATTTATTCAACAAACATTTATTGGTCACCTACTATGTGCCAAGCTCATAGTTCTAGGTACTGAGGCTTAAAAACAGGTTCATGATCTCATGGAGATTCCAATCCATTCCACTGGAGGAAGAAAAACAAATAGACTTATGACAGAAAAAGAAAGACAGACAAAAATATTATATGGTGTTAACTGCTAAGAAAAGGATTAAAATATACTAATTTGTCAAGAAAAGTTATTTTACAGTGGGTGATCAGAGGAAGACTTTAGAGGATGTAATATCTGACATGGCAATGTCAGATATTTGACAATATCTGAATGGCAAGAAGGGGCTAGCTATGCACTATCTGAGGAGGAAGGAGTGGAAGCACAGGGATATTCCCTGCTGGACAGAAAATCAAGTACACAGGTCTAGATTTAAGACTAGTATTTTTGAGGAGTCAAAAAAAAAACAAAAAAACAAAAACAAAAAAAAAAACCAGTAGCTGGATACAATGGCCCAGGAGGAAGGTGCACATGTTGAGGTAAGATATAAATCATGTAACTTTAGGGAATTTGAATAAGCAAAGTACAATGGGAGGCAGAAGAGATCCATAATTTGATGTAAGATTTTTTTAAAAAGATGACTAGTACTCCGTGAAGAATAGACTTCAGGAGATAAGAATGAAAGCAGAGAATTATATCTGGAAGCTACAACACTGACCTAAGGGAGAAAAAAAATCACCATTTTTTTTCTGAACAAGGATAAGGATGGTAGAAATAGAGATAAATTAATCAGTCAGAATCTGTACTGGAGATAGAGTCTATAGAACTTCTGATACCTTGGAGAGCAGGGTCACTGGAGGGCGATGTGTCCTAAAGACAAAGAGAAGAGGAAGAAGACGACTCAGGATGACTCTAACTGGATGGAAAGCTGCCCTAAAGGAAACACTGCCTGAATTGGTGCTGGGAGCAAGCGTTGCTAGCAACAAGTAAAGGACAGACCAGACTGGGGAGAAATTATTGCTCAGTGTATCTACCCAAGTGAGTCATTCCAGAGTGCCTTCTCACTGAGAAAAGGAAGAGCACAATGTTCTACCAGAAAGACTGTTGGGTCATGAGTTAATTACAGAGACCTTGAATTGTAACAAGCCTACAGCTTCTGGGGAAAGATATGGCTTGGTTTACATAATGGTTAAAGCAACAAGGTCTAGGAATCCATCAGCCTTTTACGCGTGACCTCATTGATCCCCACAAAAATCAATCAAGCTTCTGATATCCATATTGACAAGCCATGAAAAAATAAGTCTTCTTGTGCTTGTTTTTGTTTTAATCCCAAAAGAAATGCTCAGACCAAAGGGAAAATATTTAAAGACCACCATCACACTGGTTTTCTCTTATTTCCATTTTTAGAAGGACACTGAAATTTCACAGTGGCCTGAAATTCTCAGTAAATTTCATTGTTTAGAGCTACTCCATGCTTCATCTGGAGTATGAAGTATTAGTTCCCTGCACCATAAACTTTTAATTGTTTATGGAGAACAAATAACACTTGGATAAAATATCTAGACTAAAATAATCTATCCCTCCTACCAAGTAAAAGGCACTCCACATAACATTTGGAAAGTAATATTTGCCAACTTCTTGACTTCAACCCTAAAACTTGCTTTTGAAAAAAATGTTCTAAAATATCAGGAGTAAAAAGACTCTTTTAGCAAAGTTGTTCTATAAATTAATTTTATTTTTAGACACAATTTGATGAACAAGACAACCCACAGAAGTACTTTTAAGATGTTTTTTCAACTTTTGAGATTTTAGCCAGGCAGATGGATGGATCAAGAGACTGAAAAAAGAGCTTTCACCACATAGGTCATTGGTTCAAACCCAACCCAACTCAGTGGGAAAGCAATTACCCATCTGCAGATCTTTATGAAATGTACTGGTGGGCTTAATTCAATTTCTAACAAGGAAAATAAACAGCTACAATTGTTGGGAGCTTAGATGAGGGGCCAGGGATTCATTTAGTTGTTTCATGTCAGGACTGATATACATCAGAAATACTACATTGCAGGACTGACTGAGAATTTATATCAACAATATGCAAAAGTACTGCATGTTGTTGATAAAAATACATACTACTGATGAAAAAAATCGAGGAAATTCATATGCATCTACTTATGCATATGTGTACATCTATGGCTGTGTGTATATATACATACATATAAATGTATACACATATGTGTATGTGTAAATATATACACTTTTCTTTTGATATATCATAGATCTTAATATTTGTGAGCAGATTCACAACATAGTTCTATGAACCCTTACCACTCTTAGAGAATACATCCCTAGACATTCAAGAATCCCATATTCACAAATGCACCTCTTGCATATAATTTCTTCCTTAAAAGCACTATGATATAAATGAAAAAATTGAAGTGACTCTGTTAGGCCCTTCATAGAAATGTTTATATGTGTGCCTAGCTTTTCCCACCTTCCATTTCCATTAAGAGTCGTATGTTTCTTGCCCATATCCTCACACCACAAGTTAACTGCCTTTCCACTTTCACTTAATTTTAATCCCCTCTTTGTTGAACAATTTTTCTGCTAGCTGGAACACTGGCTGGAGTTGTTTTATGAAATGCTTTTGTCTTGTTAGCCTAGCAAAATTAATAAACCTCACGGACCTTCAGGGCCATAGTACATAGCCAAGCCCAAAAAGTTCAATCAGTAAGCATTCCTTGCAATGTACCATTTCGCTAAATTGGTAACAACTCAGGCACATTATGTTGGGAGGAGTCATTTAGTGAGTGAGTGAGACCAGCTGATTACTCAATCTTTTCCCCTCAGTGCAGCTTTTTATTTCCATTATTTGTCTTTAGTAGTATAAACTTAAATTTTGCCTCATATTATGGGACAAAAATATTTATATTATTAAAGACCTACAGGTTCTGGAAGTCTTAGGAATCTAACAAACGCGAAGGATCTACGGATTCAAGTACATCCTTCTCTCCTAACAACTAGCTGAAAGTTGGCTAGGAAAGAGATGGTCAGACCAATAACTAAATGGACAATTAGAAGAATAAAGATGCTGTTACCATGAAGAGAGAAATTTGTAGGAGGAAATGAGAATTTCAGGTTTAGACATCTTGATTTTAAGGTCTGTTGTGAGAGCTAGGTAAAAGATATGAAATAGGAAGATGAATCTTTAGAAAAAGACTAAAAACAAATTATAAACTTGGACATCTTCATTATAAAGGCTGAAGCTGAGGTGATGGGTATAGAAAAGGCTTTTCTGAAGTCAGTCAGTCAGTCCATATGAACCCAACTCTCCATGAACTTCATGTGTGTTGAGGGTCTGACTTCACAAGCTCAGTCACAGTTCAAGATGTCAATTTTGTGTTCACTGTTTTTCTTTGTATTAAACATTTTTTTTTCCCTAAGGACACTTCATTTTCACACACGAAAGTAACCACTCAATTTAGTAAAAAAAAAAAAAAAAAAAAAAAGACAAAGAAGCCTTCAGTTGACCATTTTAGTCACATGAAAACTAAGAGTAGAAGAATGTCTCTGTGAAAGTGTCACAGGCAAAGTCTCCTATTCAGTTAGCTGTCCACTCCTCCATTTAGCCCCCACTGCATGGACATTTACTTTGTTCCAAAGTTGAGCAAAATTTCACTGCCAAAATACACAAACCAGTTTCTGAAAGCAAAATGTTAATTCGTCAAGTCATGTCCTGTTTCCTTTTCTTTATGGGAAGGTTTTTCATTACAAATTCAATTTCTTTAATAGATAAAAGGCTATTTAGATTTTCTATTCTGTTTTCTTTTTCTTAAGGGTGGTAGTACAATGATACCAACTTGAGGAAAAGCTTATATTTTTATAATTTCTAACAATAAAGGAGAAAAGGGCTCTCCTTACAAGAAATCTTTTGTTTAAATCTTCCCTTTCTGTTGAAAATTAAGCCACCATGAACATGAAGCCAAAAAATGTTGGTCTTTCCTTCTAATACAACACAGATGGACAATGTGCCACTCTGAGGCCATGCAGGGGACCAGTTTTTCAGCACTGGAAAGGTCACATCAGAATTAAGTTGGTTTCAGTAAAATGAAAACAAATGAAAACTTTGTGTTTACCCCTCAAACCCAGTTTTTTAGGTTCTTCCATAAAGACACAGCCAGGCGTACCACTGCTGCTCTACTACCCACCACAGGCTCTGCTAGTCATAATCTGGAGAGAGGCACTGGTTCACTGCCCAGAAAATCCCATCAAGAAGCACCTTTAGTACTTTCATGAGACAGAGGGTCTGTGCCTCGCTCTCCAGAAAGTGCTCCATGAATGTTGATGGAACAAATTAACAAATTGAATTATTATTATGTCTTTCCTTCTTGCTTGATTCTCCCCAAAAAAGCATAAAGAAGCATAATTCCAGAGTTTTAGTAATTAATAAGAGCTTTTTGGTCTGGAGAAAGACGAATATCGCACACTAATGCATATACATGGAATCTAAAAAGATAGTACTGATGAAATTATTTGCTGGGCAGCAGAAGCGATGCAGACACAGAGAACAGACTCATGGACGCGGTGCAGGGATAGGAAGGAGAGGGTGGAATGTGTGGAGAGAGTAACATGGAAACTTGCATTACCATAATATGCAAAACAGAGAGCCAATGGGAATTTGCTATGTGACTCAGGGAACCCAAACTGGGCTCTGTGACGACCTAGAGGCGTGGGACGGGGAGGGAGATGGGAGCAAGGTTCAAGAGGGAGGGGATACACGTATACCTATGGCTGATTCATGTTGATGTTTCGCAGAAACCAACGGAATTCTGTAAAGCAGTTATCCTTCAATTAAAAAATAAATAAATTTAAAAAATAGAGCTCTTTGGTCTGTATATAATTTAGCATAAAACACGTCAGGCATGAATGATCCTTCACACCTGTGTAAGAGTTGGGAGCACCAACTTTTGCTGTAAGAAAGTATAGTGAATTTGACTTCATTTATGACTCCTACACAAAAGATTTAAAGGGAATTTATTTTGCCCTTGAAGTGTTTTGATGTGAAGCAATGTTGCTTATGAGATTTTCTCATGAATTTATCTTTTGGCTAATTTATTTATAAATTTAACATCTTCCACTTTTATAGGTAAGCAGGAAATAAAACTTGCTAATACTTACCCTAAAGTTACCTCTCCCTTTATTCAATTATTCCAAAATTTTTATAAATCCATTCATACTCAACTTACCTAGACTGATTCCCTATTGTCATCAACTGTTATAGTAAAAGAGAGAGAACTTGAAGTCAAGACCTAGATTACTCACTATAGACTCTTGTTCAATCACTTCAGGATTGGAAGCCTCAGTTTTCTTATCTGTCAGATAGACCTAATATGACCTATACTTCATAGGAACAATGTGGAGGGGTTGAAGTACCCAATATCAAAAGACTTTGTAAACTTTAAGTCCCTCACAATATGCAAAATATTATGATCCTGTCTCTATTGGTCAGCTAATCTACCCCATCCCTTGTTATTTGAAAGATACCCTCTGTACCTTCCACAATTCTAGAATGCCCTTCTTGGACACCTCTCCCTGGCATCAGACCCCTGCCCCATCCCACCCCTACACACACACACCATGAGCTCTTGGAAGGCCACATCAATGTCTCTTAGTGTACCAGATATCCAGGGTCTCAATAGATATTTGTTATAAAATTAAAGACAGAAAGCAAAACATGTTAAATATGGAAGGGTACTTTGAGAAATGTAATTTTTTTACATTTAAATGGGACCTTAAAGTTTACTATACACACACACACACATATATATATAAAACTGTAGTTCTCAAAAAGTAAACTAAGCAGATATTATTATCCTTATTTTGTCAAATGGAAAATGAAGTTCAAAAGAATTAAGTGATTTGCCTACACTACCAGTGAGTAACGTCCCATGCTTCACGAATGTGAAGTGTTTCCATTTTCTGCATGTGAAAGTATTTTCCTTTCTCACCTTTCCACCTCATTGTTTTCCAAAGCAAACTGAGGAAATGAGAAGACCCCTTCCTCACAATTCATGAAGTACATTTACCCAGCACGATCTTCCACGTGAATCCCCCTGCATCAAAGGTTTTCTTTCTGGAAGTCTGGAGTTTCTAGAATCTATCTGGGAGGGAGAAAGGTGTGGGCCATTCTCCTGCCTTGGCAAAATGGTCCTTTTCACTTCTGAGTGCTCTTGATTCCAGGAAGAAAGGCTCCATTGCCTCTTACCAATCTCCTACATAGTTCTTAATAAACTGAAGATTATATGACAGAAGGAATTGAGCATTTGAAGAAGTGACAGTTGAAAGTGCTGGAATACACGTTTGGCACAAGAACCACAAATCAGTCACAATCAGTAAGTGAAAGATTTTGTCTACCAAGCTAGCTGTAGGAAGTAATCTTCATCTCTTACCTGCAAAATCAGTTCAGTTCAGTTCAGTCACTCAGTCGTGTCCGACTCTTTGCGACCTCATGAATCGCAACACACCAGGCCTCCCTGTCCATCACCAGCTCCCAAAGTTTACTCAAACTCATGCCCATCGAGTCGGTGATGCCATCCAGCCATCTCATCCTCTGTCGTCCCCTTCTCCTCCTGCCCCCAGTCCCTCCCAGCATCAGGGTCTTTTCCAATGAGTCAACTCTTCACATGAGGTGACCAAAGTACTGGAGTTTCAGCTTCAGTATCAGTCCTTCCAATGAACACCCAGGACTGATCTCCTTTAGGATGGACTGGTTGGATCTCCTTGCAGTCCAAGGGACTCTCAAGAGTCTTCTCCAACACCACAGTTCAAAAGCAAAATAGACCTGGGGTAATATAATCATCCCTCTGTATCCACAAGGAATGGATTCCAGGACCCTTGCAGATACCAAAATCTACTGATGCTTAGGTCTCTTATAAAAAATGGTGCAGTATAGGTAACCTACAGACATCATCCAGTATATTTTAAATTATCTCTAAATTACTTTTACTTACAATGTATATGCTATGCTAATAGTTGTAAATGCTATATAAATAGTTGCTTGTGTGTGGCAAATTCAAGTTCTGCTTTTGGGAGATTTCTGGAATTTTAAAAAATATTTTCATTCCATGGTTGGTTGACTCCATAGATAGAGAACCCTGAGATGCAGAACCCACAGATATGAAGGATGAACTATACAGGTGGGGCTGCCTTTCAAGCTGCTTTATGTAGGTAGAAGCATTTTAAAGACAAAAAGGGGATAGAGAGAGGGAGTGAAGGATGAAGGGAAGAAGGTAAGGATGGGGAGAAACAACATCTCAACAATGTGTGCCTTCATAAGCAAATGGAGTGTATGGCCTACCAGCTTAGAGGTGGGACACTGAAGGACAGTTGCTCTGTGATTCTGGAAAGGAAGGCAGAGGCCACTGCCAATCACCTGCAGAAGAAACGATGTCATTCAAACACAAGATGCAGTGATTTGGAGCAAAGGATGGAGAAAATCTATGACAAGAGCTGGTGGAAATTCTGAGCAAATGGAGGTTTTTAGAAGAATGTCTGTTGCCACCCAAATGACCAAAAGAGATGTCAAACCTATCTGCTTAGTAGTAATCTATTAGTTATTCTGTATTGAACACTACTTTGTGAAAACCATTTCACTAATAACAGCAAACTCTTATAATGTCAGGTCTTGAAGTACTCTCTGCATGCCAAGTCCCTTCAGTCATGTCCGACTCTTTGCAACCCTATGGACTGCAACCTGCCATGGGCTCTTCTGTCCATGGGATTCTCCAGGCAAGAATACTGGAGTGGGTTGCCTTCCCTGCTCCAGGGTTAAGTACTCTACATCGATTATCTGAATGACTTCTGGTGACAACTCTGTGAGGCAGGTACCATTGTTAGCACTTTGCAGATGAGAAAGGGAGCCAGGAGAGAATTAGGCGATTTGGCTGAAGTTCAACAACTTGCAAATAACAGGGTCAGGACTGGAACCTGGGCAATTCCACTCCAAAGTCCACATTCCTAGCCATCCACTATGCACGTGGACTCTTATTATCTCATGTAATCCATGCAGTGACAGTCACGAAGGTACTGTGAGAAAGCTGAGACTGAGAGGTTAGACCTGCTCAGTGTCAGACATAAAAGGTGCGGCCAGGATTCAGACCAGGCCTATCGTAATCCACAGCCCATAAAATTGCCCTCAACACATAACCTGCCCAGGAAAGAAGTATCCTTTCCAGAACTATAGATCCCATAAAGGAAATGGGAACGTTTCTATGTTTTTATGTCTCAGAATTCTCAGAGCCAGGTTTGATGTGATGCTTTGGCTCAGAAAGGTGTTCACATTCCCAAGCCCCCACTCAGAAATTGCACATTTTTCCACTTGGAATATCCATTAGGATTTCCAGGAGTAATCAGCAATCAAAGACAAACTAACAACCTTCACCCAATTCAAAGTGCTAAGGAAGAGGAAACTAGCATTCTCCTAAGCAGCTGAGCTAGGGAAAAATCCGTTTGAGAACAGTTTCTGTTTTCTGTAAAGGCAAACAGGGTTGGATTTATTTCAATAGAACCACATTCTCAGAAATCCCTTTTTAATAAGTTGCAAAACTACTGTTCCCCCAGCTCACTCCTGAATGTTTCCTACTTCATCTTTCTTTACCTCTCAACTCAAAAGAACTTAGTTGGAGAATAACAAGAGTAAAATCTGAAAATGAATAAAGCATTTTGGGGGAAAAATGTCATTAAAAATATAGGTTTATTTGCCCCTGAACTTTACTTTCTTATCCAGGAAGCCCTGACCTGTCATAGCCAGGGCCTGTTCAGACAAAACTAGGAAAAATTAGGAAAACTCTTCCTAAACTGTCGTAACCTCCCCTTCCCCAGGCACCACCCCAGTATACACACTGCCTCCGTCCAGTGTCCTCTGATATCGAGCATCTTTGTGCTTTGGAGCAAACTCTATACAGACTGGTAACTCAGATATCCCTAAGTACACATACATACGTCAACAAAGCAGCTCTAAGACAGGTCAGTGGGGAATACTCTTGGATTACATGAGGTCACACAGTACACCGCCTAGGTGACAGACACCTATCACCTAGTCACTCACTTACACTAGACCAGTCCTGCCACGGCTCAGTTGTGGCCACAGCTCACAAGAGGCCAATGGCTGGCCCAACCTCTAGTCACCTAGAGTGGTGGGTTCAACTTCAATATAAGAAGCAGCAGCAAATCTATAGTCTAAACACACAGAGAATTTGACAGTTACCGGCCATCCGGCCCACCCCCATCCCATCCTCTCAAAAGTTTTCTCCTCTTCCATGTCCACACCCTCCCATGCTCTCATGTTTTCAAGCAGGCTTTGTCCAATTCTCCGGACTCTGCAGATGAGTGAGCAACATGCTCTCCTTTTGTCTGTGACTGTGCCCCAAATACTGTCAGCGGTAACCTCTCTCCTCCTGTCTTGGAAAAGAGCCCTGTATTGCGCTCTTCTACTGCCTGTCTCCGCTTTCGGAGCAGTCCATTAGATCCCTTGTGTGTGTGACCCTGTCAGTGGACAGTGAGGGAAGTCCTGGAGTGATTCATGCTTCCCGGACAATTCTGCATGGATTCATTCATATACAGTAAATCTCCTTGTCCCAAGAGTGCTAAGATGTCATCTTGGAAGGCTTAGAGTATCACAGACATAGGAAGCCAAGGGTAAGTTCATGAGAAGCAAACGCTTTATTTGACATGGAAACTCCTCAAGCATAATTCCAGAGCACCAAATTCACTGAGTTTAAAGCCAAAACTGCTCTAATTAGCTCCGTCTTGCACAAAACCACTGGCTACAAAGAAGATATTTGTGACCTATTTAATTCAAGGGCTCTGCCTTTGTGGGGGAGGTTGATTATTTTAATGCTTTGGGCTTTTTTGGACATAAATTTAAAAAAAAATCATCATTCTCCAACTGCTGCTTTGTATTTAATCTATACCAAACCATAGCCTTAAGAAACATCAGTAAATCTGAATGAGGACTTTCTGGGTGCAAGTCTCTATGTTTGGGACCAGGAAGATGGGAAAGTGTTTACCTAATGTTAGTAATCAAGGAAAAAATTCAGGCAAGTGCTGATAATTCTGATTCAACACTAAAACTTCCAGACAATTGAAGGAAGAGTGGAGAACTGCTTAATGTTAAAAAGAAAAAAAAATAGATAAAAATGCCAGCTCGGTATCTACAAAGCCAAAAGTAAAGTGTTAGTTATTCAATTGTTTTGGCTCATGCAGATAATAAATCCAGGCTCCAGGAAACCATACAAGAAGAATGGCCCAAAATAAGTGGAAATAAATGGAAAAGCTGAAAAACTCAGCCCCACCCCATCCGCACCCTACCTCCCCGATGCATACACACTCATCAGTCTATTTTTTCCCCTGGAAAACCTCCTTCCTCCTTCCCAATAGAAATGTCTTCTTGATTTTTCTAAATAATTACTGCTAGAAGTCATTTTACATTGGCTTTGTCTACACACACTAAGGGCTTCCCAGGTGGCTCAATGGTAAAGAACTCGCCTGACAATACAAGAGACACAGGAGATGAGGGTTCGATCCCTGGGTCAGGAAGATCTCTTGGTGGAGGAAGTGATCACCCACTCCAGTATTCTTGCCTGAAAAATCCCATGGAAAGGAGCCTGGTGGGCTACAGTCCATGGAGACACAAAGAGACACGACTGAGCAACTGAGCACGCATGCACATACACTAAATGGGGAAGAAAAATAAACTACGAACCATCTGGTGAGGCAGTCACATAAGGTGGTATTCTACGCCTGCCTGTATTTTTGTACTCTACCCCATTTGTGTAAGAAAACCCATGTCAGACGAGGGGGAACATCACGTCTCCACTGGAGTGGATCTCTATCAAAAACACACAGATAGAATCAGAATGCCAACATGCCAATGCCACAACCCCCAGGGACTTTTCATGTGAGCTTTTCTATCTTTTCTATCTACACTCACTCCCAGATGATCTCATCTAGTTCTATGACTTTTCATGACAAACTATTTCCAAATTTGTATTTCCAGCCAGGGCCACCCCTTGAGCATTTGAGACCTGGGCAAATGGTTTTTTTTTTTTTTTTTTTTTTTTGCCAATCTCTGTCTCTATAAACAATCTGAGTCACCCATAATCTGCCTGTCAGCACCATTCTGGTAGCCCAATTTCACTCAATCTTGAAAAGGAAAGACCCTGCTGAACAGTGGAGCGATCCCCCTGGGATGACCCCATCCATGGTGCACTGACATTTGCTGTTGTCCCAGGCCCCAGAGGGTACTTTAAAAAGCTGGAGAAAGTCAGTCCAAAGCCTGGGACCCCAGAGGCACAGGGTTGGGCCAGTGGCCTGCTTTTCTTGGATGAAGAGGACACTGTTTCCAGCCTCAAGCTCTGTTCCAAATTTCAAACTTGTCAGAAGTCACCCGCTTCCCAGCATATAACCATCCACCAGTCCAACAACTGGCACATTTACATGCATTCATTTCTCAATAAAAATATCCATATACATGTGCATATTATGTGTCTGTCTGTCCCTATCCTCTCTCCATGAAGTTACACTGCAAAATGAAGCCCTCAGGATGTCCAGACCATTACTATCATGATGGGGGAAAGAAGGCATGGTGGCCAATCAAATGCTACTTGATCAGCAATTCCATGCCAAAAGAAAAAGAAAAAAACTCAGCTAATCTCATTCTGCCAAAAAGTGTTGCTTGGGGTAGGGGAGGAGAGAGGAAGCCATGAACTCAAAAGAAGAATCTAGGCTGTAGAAGGATGATTTCCCTTCCTCTATGCCCAGAATGAGGACAGTTAAGGTTCTCCTGAACAAAATGAGAAAACCTTCTCACTCAAGATGGGCATAGAGAAGAGCTGAAAAGAACATAAGGTTGAGGAGAGGTTGTCTTCTTTCCCCTACTCCCCTTGCTTCCCAAATTTACCTCATTTACCATGAAAACTACTAATAGGAATGATCCACATCTGAGAGCTGCCCCCTCAGACATCAGGGGGACATGCCTACTGGTTCCTAGCAGTTAAAGAGGGTCACTCCAGGGTTAAATGAGACTTCTTGGGTTGCAGCACTCACCCTAGGGACCGGCATCAAGTTCTTCCAGGAAATTTTGAGGATTTGGAAAGCTCAAAGAGGAAAGCATCTACCACAATCAATCAACAGAACTGCATAGCACGTATTCAGTTAAAACCTCAACTGAAAAAAAAAAAAGACCCCAAAGGTTTTACTCCCTTAAACCAATGTTGTGACCCTTCTGCAATATTATGAGTGGTACTCCCCACTTCCGTTTGCTGGATAATAACTAGGTTTCTTTTGTTTTACAAGATAAACTATGACATTTTCCAACTATACAGTATCACTTTTCCCTTTCAAATGACTTTTAAAGTTTGCCAGCTTGTGACTTCAAGCCTACACACCCCTGTTAAATGTCATAAGTTTGCCTACCTAAATGTCACAAGGTCCCTCCTCTTCTGCTGACCTTGAAATAGTTTTGGGGTGGGGGAGCATTCTTGGGTTGTCCACATGTATAAACAGCCTATGACTAGATATGTGAAGAACAGAGGGATGATCACAACCTAACTTTCTCCTGAGTGCAGATGTTCTGAAAACAACCAAAGCTATGTTCAAAATTTGGAATGTAAAGACTTCTGTTTTCCTACAGAAAAATTCAGTGGTTTTTTTCTTACTTAATGCCAGCCAACACGCACCAAAATCTGGTTGACTCACCTTGTAATTCTACCATGGGCCTATCACTGGCAGAATTTTCCTTGAATATGTAGTACAGAGCTGCATGACCAGTGACCAAAATCAAAACATTTCCATTGCTTATGCTGACATTCTATACCCCTGCTCATTGCTTTTCACATTAACCACAGAAAGTGATTTGACAACAGGTTCAGGTTATATCTGCCTGGGCTTCCTTGGTGGCTCAGTTGGTAAAGAATTTGCCTGCAATGGTTTGATCCCTTGGTGGGGAAGATACCTTGGAGAAGGGAATGGCTAGCCACCCAGTTTTCTTGCCTGGAGAATTCCATGGACAGAGGGGCCTGGTGGGTTATATAGTCCATGGGGTCACAAAGAGTCGGACGCAACTGAGTAACTAATGCTTCACTTCACATCTGTAAATAGAGTTGGCCAAAGAGCAACATATCTGTCAACAGAGTTGGCTAAAGAGCAACATATCTTTGTTCCCTTATAGAATTCTGCATTCAATAAATAAGAGTAAAAATCACTGCTCAAGTAATATTCCCAAGAGTGTTCACCTTCATACTCTCAAAATCTTTCCTGTTAAAGGAAACATATTTAGCAAATTACCACGTTATATGCAGAACTGTGACCTCATTTACACTTGGTTGACTCATTCTTGGAGGAATAGAAGGTAATCTTGAAATTAAATGCTTGACTATCACTTTGGGGTATAGGCTGATAGACTAGCATCAATTGTATTGAGCAGCCAGTTAATGTACGGAGTAAAGACCTTTCTAATTACCCTCCAAATACCCTTGAGAGAGGCATGCAAGGTCACATGAAGCCCTTACATGTTAAAAGAATAAATGCATTGACAAGTTTTGTTCCAGTTTATCAAGAAGTTCAGGACACAGAATGAAAAAAGACTGCCCTTTGGGAAAATATCCTCAAAGAACTGGAAGAAACTTGTAGATTCCAATTCTATAGCAGAAAGAAATCAAGCCCCTCTCTTGTCTCTGGGAAAACATTGCAGGCTGATGTGTTAGTTCAGCCGTCTTTATTTCTGTTTTGTGAATCTAACCAACCAAGCCTTTTTTTTTTTTTTTTTTTTTCCACAAAGGTGTCTCACATCTGTAATTTTGGGGCCCCTTCAATCCAGTCTCCACAATGCTGCCAGCGTGGTCATCCTAAACTGTAAACCCAGTCATCTTACTTCCTTGTTTAAAATCCTTTCAGCTTCATTGATGTCATATAAAACTCAAACACCTTAGCATGGTATACAAAGATGGCCTTCCTCACACCATCTTTTTCCACTTCCCAACTCTTACCCTATGTTCCAATCATAATGAATCACTTGCAGTTCCCGGAATGCCCCATGTTCTCTCATGCTGCCATGGCTTTGCTCATGATGTTCCTTCTTCCTGGAATGTTATTCCCACCACTGATTGCTGGCATTAATCTCCTAGATAAATATATTCAGTTCTCAAGACCAAGCTCACACATTCTTCCCTGGAAAGCCTTCCTTAGGTTTACCAGTGTGATCTAGGCTTCCTCCTCTCTGTTCCTGTAGCATTGGGTCATAATTGTGTTATAGATCTTATCACACTACAGATGATGTAATCATCTACTTACAGAAAGTGGAATTATATAGGACATCTCTCATATAGAATTATATATAAGGAAATGCTATGTAAAAGTATGTTACAAATATTAAAACATAGGTAAATATAAAACAAAAAGACTGTGTAGCCATTTGGCCTATGAAGTTTTCTTTCTTTTTTCCCCCTGTGGTCTCTTGCAAGACCTTTCGGTACTATTTAGTTGATTATATTCACCAAACAGAGAGCAAGATGGCTATCTAAGACCTCCCTCTAAGATCATGAACCAGAAGGTATTCGTATTACCTTTGTTCACATTCCATTGGCCATACCTAGATGGTACGGCCAAAAGAGAGGCAAAAGAGAGGAGAAATATAATCTCGTTATATGGCCAAGTTATATAACCTAGGGATTACACATGCCAAGCTAAACTTAGGGGTTCTCATACTTACAACAGAAAGAAAGGAGAAGGATGAGAAGGAAGAGGAGGAAAGAATAGAAACTGGAGGACATCTAGGAATGAGTAACTTAAATGCAAAGTTTATTAAATACTTAAATAGTATGTTTCTAATGACATAGCAAATACAGAAGTTTACAAAAATAGAATTACAAAAATATTTTGAATAAAGTTTCCCATCACCTAATACAGAAAAAAGTGACTGGAGAATTCATGGAGAAATGGAGGAAGAGAATAGAATCAGAGCTTGACTATGTTGAATATACTTCTATTTTATAGGAACCGATAACTTATCTCTCAAATTTAAAACATGAGCTTTAGACATAACAGTCCCTGAGCTTTTTAACCTCTGGGCTATAAATTAGTAGATATGCATCAACTCTGCTTGTGAAACTTTTCTCTTGGCAGACAGAAGAAGAGCCCAGCCTATACAAAGTAGTTTCCTGAGGTTTAACATAGTAGAAGTAGAGATTGCGACAAAACTACACCCTTGCCAAAACTTAAGGAATTCACTAATTTCCCCAATGGCTTCTGTACTTGCTCAATTTCTGAACAACATGATCCTGAAAGGAGCAACTTATTACTTAAAAATAAACCTTGTATCATATAAAAATATATTTTGCAACAACTGACCTCAACTTTGGTTTCTAAAGTACCTGGGCCCTTGGTTTTTCCTTTGCTGTTGAACATCAGAGTTATGTCAAAAAGCTAACCCTTTGTACTCTGTGCTGTTCGCTGATGTGGCTCTGAATTGGGCACAGTTGCTGTTTTCTAGAAACTTGAGGCCAATAATCAGTAAAAACTGTGTTTGTCTTGCCTTCAGGAACCACAGAAAAGAGAACAATTAGGAGAAAAGCTGCTGTGGCAGAAATCAACTTTAAGATATACTAGAAGATTCTGATCCCTTGTTTGGGAGCCTTATGCTAGCTTCCAGGGATGGAAAAATAATAAATGGACTTGACAAGATGAGAAAGAAAGTCAGCCAGTTATTGGAGAAAACAACTTACTGAAAAGAACAGGAGAAAGAGAGAGGAAGAGAGACAGACACACAGATATACAGGTTTGTGGAAAGAATACAAAAAGACAGATAAATTTCAATAGCAGGAACATAGTTTTGCTCTATTGGCCAATAGAAAACATTTTTAGCAGTAGCTTTACAAAATAATTTATAATTTTATTTCTAGCCATATCATTAAACTAAATACCCACAGATTCTTTCTGCTTTCAAACACATATGCATGCACACTCACACACACACACACACCTTTTAAATACATAAAAATTTCATACAAATGTAAGGGAAAATTTTAAGGGCCAAAAGTGAAGGAGAAGAAAGTGAAAAGCAGGATAGGAATCCTTGGAAGGTTTGCCAACCTCAGGAACCTAAAGTGCTTAAGTTCTAACACATATGTGGGAGAGGCAGAAGATGGAATGAAGATCTTCACATAAAGTTGGGATTTTTAAAGATCTATACCTACATTGCAAGGGTATTTTAGAAAAAATTCCTCCACTAGTCTAGGGAAATAACAAGAAAGCTTGCCTATTTGGGCTTGGGACACTAGGTGGGTGAGATACAGTCTTCCCTGAAAATATGTAATAGTAGGTATGCCACATTTGGGTTTCTGGTTCAAATTTATATTTCCTACTTGGTCCAGAATCCACTGAGAAGTAACATAGAATCAGACCCAAAGTTTGCATATGCTAGTCCCACACTCCCAATTTGCAGATGCAAACTATTATATATATAAAAAAGAAAGAAACAGACCTAAAGTGAATGATACCTGGGCTAACTGGCATAGGCAGAACCACTCCGGAAGGATATATGTCCAACGCATGCCAGACAAAAGCCTTCAGGCAAAGTCCTGCTTAAGACTTCTTACAACTGAAAATTACAAAACATCCAAGAAACAATTCAAATGAACGAGAGATGCAGATACAACCGTAGTATTAAACTCTAAGAACTCTAGATCTTAGAACTACTAGAAAGAAACTATAGAATTAGTGTTTAAGAATAATAACATAAAAGAAAATTAAAAACAAGAAAAATGTACAGAACAATATCTGAAAAGAATGGGTAGATTTGAAGGAAAAAAGTAGACCTTCTTGAAATTAAAAATACAGGCACTGAAATAAAAGTCCAATTGTTGGTTCAAACTGCAAATTAATTACATCTAAAGAAAGAACTCATGAACTACAATTAAGTATAAGGAGTCGATCCCAAATGCAACACAGAGAGATAAGGAGATAGAAAATACAAAAGGGAAATTAAAAATAATGAAAGAAAGGATGAGGATGCCCAACATAGTCAGTAGTCACCTCAGAAAGTGAATTCGTGGAGAAACAATATTTGAAATAACATCTGAAAATGTTTTAGAATCTTTCAGAATTGATCAGAAATGCAATCCTTGGATATAGTAAATATGATTTCAAACCATTGTTAAATAAAATGTCCCTATGAGGATATTGTCTCTAACACTCAATTATCTGGGCATAAAACTGAGAAACTGTTACTTTCTCTCAGTCCTTTGAGTAGAGAAACAGCAAATTTGATACAGGTAAAAAAATGGTAAACACATAGGTAAACCTAAATAAATCCCTGGCTATATAAAATAATGATACTAACTAAGAACTAATGTAGGTAATTGTGATGGTTAATTTTATACATCAGTTTGGCTGGGACGTGGTGCCCAGGTGCTTAGTGAAACTTTGCAGATATCTGTGAAAATATTTTTTGAATGAGTCAACATAAGTCAGCAGACTTTGAGTAAAGCAAATTGTCCTCCACAAGGTGGGTAAGCCTCATCCCAACAGTTGAAGGCCTTAAAAAAAAACAACTGACCTCCTCTGAAGAAGTGGGAATTCTGCCAACAGATCACCTTTGGATTTGAAATGTAATCCTTCTGCCAGTCTCCAGCCTGCCAGCCTACCCTGCAGACTTCATACTTGTCGGCTATACAATCACGTGAGTCAATTTTTTAAGATAAATATTTTCTCTCTCTCTCCCCCTATCTATCTCCTTCCCCCGTGTATTAAAGTTTTATATTACTTTTTATTGTATTAGTCAGAGTTCTCAAGAGAAACAGAACCAATAGGATATAAGTGTGTGTGCCAGTCACAAGTCTAGGTTGTTACCTGTGCTTCTGACCAATCAACTATAAATCAGAATCTTCTAAGTTTCCCTCCTTAAGTTCAATTAATTTGCTAGAGTGGCTCACACAACTCAGGAAAACAGTCTACTTACTGTTCATCAGTTTATTATATAAGGCTATGATAAAGGATAAAGATGAATATCCAGATGGAGGAGATGCACTGGGCAAGGTATGTGGGAAGATACCCTCTCTGAGCATGCCGCTCTCCCAGCATCCCCACATGTTCAGTGACCCAGAAGCTCTCCCCATACATTGGGATTTTTATGGAAGCATCATCATGTAGGCATGATTGATCATTACCTCCATTTCCAGCCCCTCTCCCCTCTCTGGAGAATGGAGGTGTGTGGCAGAAACTTCTAAGCTTCTAAGCATGGATTGGTATGCACGATGACCAGCCCCCATCCAGGAGCCACCAAGAGTCACCTCATTAGGACAAAGGACATTTCTAACTTCCAGAAATTCCAAAGGGTTTGGAGTTTCAGTGTCAGAAACCAGAGTCAAAGACCAAATCTTAGAACAAAAGGTGCCCTTGATACTCTTATCACTTCAGAATTTCCAAGGGTTTTAGGAGTTCTGTACCAGGATCTGGGGGCAGAGATCAATATATTTTCTTTTCTGTTATTTCACAGAATACACACACACACACACACACAAACATCCTCTTTGCTTTGTTTCTCTGGAGAACCCTACCTAATACAGTTATAAGTAACATAAATATTAACACTAAGTGGCACTAAACTACCAGATAACGATAACTTATAATAAACAGGGTCTTGATTGAAGGTTGTTAGACAGTTGATGCAATATTCACAAGAAATATAGATACAGTGAGCAACTTTTGATTTTCTGATATGAATGCATGTTAGGTTTTTTTTTAAGGTAAACATTACAAAGATTAGGACTAGAATATATTACTTTAAACAAATAGAGGTAATCGAGAAAAATCCATCAATATAAAGGACAGCAGGAAGGAAAAAAACACAGAAAAGGCAGGAAAAAAGAGAAAGCAAAAAGGGTGGAAATAAATAAAAATCTACCGGTAATAACTAGGCTAAATTTGGCCCATGAAAAAGGATTGCTTGATTGAATAAAAAGAGCAAAAGTGAACACTATACTCTAGAATACATTTAAAACATCCAAACAAAAAGACAATGAAAAAAATATATATCAGAAAAATACAAATTGAAAAAAGTAGTAAACTATGTTACTATCAAACTAAATGTAGCTTAAGGCAAAAAAAAAAATCATTAAGGATAAAGATGGTTATTACATTACAAGGAAAGAAACAGCACACTAGGGAGACATAACAATTCTCAATGTGCATGCATGATGAAATAGTCTCAGACTATATAAAGTAGTAAGACTCATTTAGATGCCATGTGGGCACACAGCTAGTAATAAGGCTTGCAACATGCTAGCTTTGAGATTCTTCAGGGAAAGCAATCAGTCCAGTCACAGAAAGAATGAATATGGATATCTTTAGAACCAAAAAGTTTAAGATGGAAACCATGCAGCTCCACCTGTGTTGGCCCAAGAGTCACCATAAGGCAAGAGTCCACTGACTGTGAGGAAAAACGAATTTTTCTTTTTATAGAGTTTGGAGGCAGGAGTTAGAAACTAGGGACACGAAGATCTCCTATCTCCCCAGTCTCTCACTTCCTCCCTGGCAGTAAGCTAGACACGAAGGTAGGTCCCACCTTCCTGCAGCAACATCTCAAGATGGTCCCATGAGACACATAACTCATTTATGGAAAGTGGCCTCCACCCAGAGAGACTCTGCTTCAGTACTTCTTAATAGAAAATGTAATGATAGCAGTTTGAGGCAGGCCCAGGTCTATTACAAAGGAAGCTTCTTGGTTCCTCCCTTCAATTAAGATTACACAACCCAACTTCAGAAGTGGGACATCATGGTGACTAAAAGCATGGCCTTGCCATCAGGTAGTTATGGGGCCACATTTCACCTGCAACAAATGAGCTGAACAATAACTTGGGCCTTAAACTCTATATGCCTCACTTTCTACAATTATCAAAAGTGAAACAGTATATATAAATAGTATATAAAAAACAGGACAGTATTTGTCACACAACAATCAT
The DNA here is from genome assembly GCF_910594005.1 of Cervus elaphus. NCBI lineage: Eukaryota > Metazoa > Chordata > Mammalia > Artiodactyla > Cervidae > Cervus > Cervus elaphus. The sequence continues at coordinate 82,580,356 of NC_057823.1, read as the reverse complement.
GGAGAGCCACTTAAAAAAAAAATTATTATCTCTGGCTGTGTTGCATCTTAGTTGCAGCACGCTGGCTGTTCAATGCTAAGTGCACGCGTTCCAGAGCACGTAGACTCTAGTTGTGTTGCACAGGCTTAGTTGCTCCATACCCTGTGCGGGTCTTAGTTCCCCAACAAGAGCTGGAACCCACATCCCCTGCTTTGGAAGGCAGATTCTCAACCACTAGATCACCAGGGAAGTCCTATGGAGAGCTACTTAAGCACAGATTGGCTGTGATTTGATGACGATGATAGTTTGATGAGTCTCACCCCCCACTAAGATACCCGCTCCAGTTACTCAGGAATGAACGGAATTCTATAGTCCTTTGAAAGCTGAGGACTGAACCTCCTATCACACCATTGTTCTCTTACACAACATTAGGGTGAGTGTTGTATACCAAGGCATCTCCTTCTCCTGCTCTTCATGGACACTGTGTTCCACTTCTTGGCACTGCCCTCTGCAATCGACTGAAGAGGAGGAAGTGACCACTGTGTGCCTTTGCTGGATAACAACTCGGCCCTGCAGAAATCAACAAAGTGCCCCATTGCCAACAGCAGTGCCTGGAATTGCCCTGCCTTCATCACCACATTTGAGTCATCCAATGAGAAGAAACGGCTCTTTCATTTTTCTCTCTTTTGCAGGAGGGACTGGGGACTTGGTCCTGGTTCTGGTCTACTTTCTATGCTTCTGTTTCTTGTCAGCAGAGCACTAAGGGGCTCTCTGAGTCACAGCTCCATGGGTTCCAACTCTCATTCTGATTTACAGCCTGCCAAGAAGGAACATGGCCCACCAAGAAGACAGGGACATGCCATAACCTTTGCAGACACCCGTCAATATCTAAGGGCTTCCCTGGTGGCTCAGATGGTAAAGAATCTGCCTGCAATGTCGGAGACCTGAGTTCAACCCCTGGATTGGGAAGATCCCCTGGAGGAGGACATGGAAACCCACTCCATTATTCTTGCCTGGAGAATCCCAAGGACAGAGGCGCCTGGCGGGCCACAGTCCATGGGGTTGCAAAGAGTCGGACATGACTGAGTGACTAAGCACACAGCAGTGGCTCTAGTTCAGGAAAGCAAAAAGAGCAAGGGGCAACCTTCCCCTTTACGAGAAAAGAATGAATAAATGCCTTTTATAGAATCACATCTAAATGTATTGGAAAGGAACACGCATGATGTGAGGAGGAAGGCAAATCTATCCTGGTGTAACTGCCTGGAGTCCCTTTGTGGATTTGCAATAAAAACATGAATTTTTCAGCTCCTTTCTACCCCTTACTTTTTGTTTCTTTGTCTCACTTCTTCATTTATTATTCAAAATATTTACTTGGTTGATTGGAAAGCAAGTCATACCAGAAACAAAATCAGCTACAGACAACTGATTGGTTTCATATAAACAGTACTCATTTTGGCTGCACTTGTAATGCAGTGTGTAAGCACAAAAGTCAACCCACTCTCAATCATTCTGATATTTTTTATTCCAGCCTTCAGTTAGATATGAGAACAAGAGAACTTACCCTCATTCCTTTGCTGCCCAAAGTCACATAAATATATTCTACCCCCATCTATCTTTGGGAAGTGTCTTTCTGTTCATGTGTTTCTGACTTTCTCTAACTTGGGCATGGCCCATGAATCAGTTCACATGACCACTGACTTATTAACAGTTGTTCTGAGACCCTGCAGTGAGGACATCTTGCCTGAGACTGCAGGGGCTTCTCAGATTTTAACATGCAGAGAAGCAATGGTTGGATGTTTTCGCCCACCTGGCTGCAGCTCCCCTCTGTGGGGACACTGTAGAGGTAAACAGATGCAGAATGGAGCAGGCAGTGTGCCTCTCAGATCAGAGAGCAAGGTTAACTGTTCGCAGCCCTAACAAGCCAGAACTGAAATTCAGCATGCTTCAAATCCCAAAGCGCCACAGCCAGGTGAAAGGAAAAACAGCAGGAGCAGCAATCTTGAGGCTTCTGCCCTGTACACTGTTGATATCAGTTGTGAAACCTCTGATGAACCAGAGGAGAAAGGGCAAAAAGCAAAGCAACAGGAAGAGCCTGTCTGAAGCTTTGCTCCTTAGGCAGCAGAGCCTCCCAAGGCATAGACAGAATTCCCAAGACAAGCGTTCCACAAAGTTCATCAAAATATACGGCTCCAGCCTGCCTGGAAGCCACAAGTCTGCACTGCTCTGAGGTTTGTCCAGATATTTTGAATCTGATTCTCTACTCAGTGTCCACCCAGAGGGCAAGCAAGGTCCAGGGGGGCTTTGGCCAATGGCTCTGGCAGAAGCTCCTCAACTCAAAGAGCTGATGCCAAGCATTGTATCCCTTCTGAGTGTCAACTAGGCAGTGTTCTCAGAACCCACCTTCAAACCTCCAGTTGTGCAAGCTGTTGAAAGGGGCAGTGTTAGAATGGGCTGCCCACCAAAAAGTGGTCCAGAGAGCCAAGGAGCAAAAGGGCTCCCAGGAGCACTTCTCAGGCCCTCACCTCTGTTCAGTGTGGACGAGGAATGCTAGAGTCAAGGCTTGAGAATCTAGTGTCCAATAAATCTAATACTTTTCAGGACTATAATAACCAAAATTGCTAATTAAATAAAAATTAGCCAGCTACTCAGCTTGAGAGCAGCAAGGCACCAAATCAATCACTATTTTGATTCATATTTATACAGGACTGTGTGGTTGATAACCCCAAAGAATATCTCACTCATATTTATGAAATATAATGATTATTATGCACTCCTGAGATAACCAGAACCTCAGCTAGACTAGTCAGTAAAGGGCAAAGCTCAAACTAGAATCCCGGTCTCTGAGCTCTTAACTTGCTATTTTTCTACTTGACCTCAGCTCTCTCACCTGGGAAGTCGTTACATGTATTTTCAAAGTTCCTCACACATTTTACCCCATTTTACGCTCACACATCTCTGTAAGACATGCACTATTACTGTGCTCATTTTTATAGATGAGAAATTTATACACAGAAAAATTAAGGGATTTGGCCAAAATCCTTCAGCTAATTAATGGCCATGATCCAGGTCTCCTGAGGTCCCAATCCAATGTTCTTTGGGCATTATGACAACAGCTATCAAACTATGATCCCCTAACAGAGATGGGCAATAAACTAGGCCATGGCTGGAGTCAGGCCATCCAGAGAGACCATGATGGTATCTTTCCATCAGCACACTAGACTTGAAGTGATGGTGTTGACACAGTGCCGGATGTATTTTTCAATTTCCAATAGTTCTTGTGCTTCAGAATAGCTTATTGGCCTTAACACTCCACTGCTGAAAGCTGCCACCCTGCCAAGCCTGGCATGTGGTTCCTATTTCACACCTTGCATCCTCCAGCCTACAGACTCAACTCCTTAAAGTACATGAAAGCTATGGTGATAGAAAGAGGAGGCCTTCTGCTTCTTGAACCAGGGAGCTGAGTAGAATGACACATTGATTATGAAGTACAGATTTCCAGGCTCGATCTATTTAGTATACTACATACATCAAAACAGTGACCATAAGTCTAAAGAAATAGTGATAAACATTTATTATTTCTAATTGGGAAACTACCCCAATGACATATTTAATATTAGTCTTTCCATGATCAAAAAATGAAAGAGAAAAGTGCCTTCTTGGCATCAGGCAAGGACAAAACAAAATGGCAACCAGTTGCTCCAAATCCCAGGTGACCCCAACTCTGGATGAATGGAAGTGTAGATGCAGGTTGAAAAAAGCTCATTGGGGACTGGATGAAAAGAAATCAACCAGCAGCATCTCACTTCTCTCTCAAGCCTGAGTTACTTCCCTTTCAACAGAACACCTGCATCACCTTAAGCCAGATGGCAAGTTCTCCAAATCAGCATCCAGTAGTATAGTGGTCTAAGTATCAGGGACTTTGGCCTTGGGAAGGAAATGCATTTCTTTCTTCATTGGGCTTTTATTATACTTTTTTTCTGCTGGATGATATCTTAGATATTAACTCTAGCTGAGGACATCTGGGTGGGTAACAGGATAGATTGAAAAAAATTTGAGGCAGGGGCTGGTGTGCAAGAGGCAGCGAGAAATACTTTCTATTTGAAGACCCCGATGGGACCCAGGAATTCTCAGCTTTGAAAGCTGCACCCAACCCACATGACACAAATGTTTTAGAATATGGCCATGCTTCACATGAAAAGTAATTTGTCTATAACTATGAGGTCTCAAACTTTTAATTGAAGATCTATTAATTTTTATTTTGAAAGTGTTTGTATTTTATAGGCAGTAAGATTTAGGGGGAACTTGATCTTCCTTAGAAGCCTGTGAAAATCCTCCCATCTTTGGCACTGTTCCCACCTAGCCTGATGGGTGCACAGCCCTGGCTAGGAGAAGGTAGTGTGTGAAGGCAGAAGTGGGTGAGGGACTGAAGAGGCAGAGGGCAGAGATTAAGATGGCAGTAACCACGAAGTCTGACAGTAGCCCACTTATGACACCCATAGAAAAACAGCTCAGAAGTGGGTCTAGGATTTGCTGGAACCCTCAGTATATGGCAGCTCAGCAGAGCTAGAGGACGAAGGTGGAAGGAAAATAAGCTTCTGTTCTCCTCTTCACTGTTGTGCATCCCTTCCCTTTTGAGATCTCTTTCCTTCTTTCTCTGTAGATGGAGCAAGCAGAAGGGCTAGGTCTCCCCCCATAGGAGAGTACCTCATACCTCAAAAGACCCAAGAAGTTCAGAGAGAGTCCAAATTGAGGGGAGATGTAACCTCACACTCAGTCACCAATTCATGACTAGGAAATGAGATTACACTTCTTTTTTATTCCCAAATCACTATGACATAGGTCCCATGATCCCAGTTCCTGGAATCTAGGCCTAGACCTACTTAGCAATTTCCAAAAATGCTCACCAATTCCCAGCCCAGCAAAAGTCCCCAGATTTTTGGGGTTTCTTTGTTGCCCTGGAGTTTCTTTGTTGCCCTGCCATGCACTGCCTTTTCTAACCACACCCTCAAGGAAGGCCACTCTGCTGGATTTAGCAGTCTTTCACTGGTGCCTGCAGCCAGAGTCCCATTCTAGTCTCAGAAAGGGGACAATTCTCTTCCGTGTGTTAGTCCTCTGAAACATGGACCAGAACGCCTTGGTCCTCAAAACTCAGTTTGTAACTTTCAAGGTCTTTACTGATGGTTAGAAGATAACAGAAATGTAACAGAGAATAACTTATAAGTCTTGCTAAAATTAGCTACCCCAAGAAACAATAGCCCCAGATTGACCTCAGAGGCTCTTATCCAGCCAGCTTCCGGTTTGGCTCCTGCCATGTCTCCACACATATCAATGTTCATACTTCAAGGTTAGGGTTCAACAAACCACTGGCCCTCGAAAAAAATAGCACCCTTTTCTCCTCAGTTCAAAGATGTCTAATTTTTATTCCAGAAATATCCTTTTCCTAGGATGTTTCACTTTGGGAGTAACCATTCCCTTGAGATTGTAAACCATCCAACTCAAAAAGAATCTCTAAGTTAGAGAGCACATTTTTCAAAGAATGGCTTAATCAAAATGAGATAAGATCTTGTGTGGGACACCAGCCTACTTAGCCAAGCTCTTGATCTTGCCTCCAATAAGAGGTAAGAAGATCAAGCATGCATATCACCTTTGTCATAATCAGGTTTCTACTTTTGATTTCCTACATGCAAGGGGTTGAAAAACATACACATATTTTGAAGCACTAAGTTACACACACACACCTCTTCCCAAAATACAAATTATAACAAATTACAATTTTAATCACAGCGTAGTCTAACTTTAAATATAGGAGGGAAACATATCTAATTTTACAGAGGAAAAAATTTGCCAGTTACTAAACAAAACATTTAATGGTTACAGCATTCAAGTTTTTTCTTCAAAATCAGGAAAGAAAAGAAAAAATTGTCTTACATTTGCCAGAGTAAAAGGGCTAACTCAAGTTGTTTTGCCCAAAGCAAAAGGTCAGGCTCTTATAATCCCTACTCTAAAAGGCATACATGTTTGTAAATTTTTAGGCACATAATCTGTGGGTTTTATTTATTTTTCCTCCCAGTTAGGTTGCCCTCCAAGATTCAAAAACTTCCCCGAGACCTGCCAGTGAGAGGGTTTCCGGATGTTTGGAAACTTCCTCTATTAGGACTCCCTTCCCAGGACGGGTCTCCGTCCCTAAATCTTTTGTCTCTCTTTATATCTTTTATATTTTATCCTACCTCCCTTCGAAGACAATGGGCTGCTTTTCTGGGTGCCTGATGTCCTCTGCTAGTGATCAGAAGTTGTTTTATGGAGTTTGCTCAGCATTCAAATGTTCTTTTGATGAATTTGTAGGGGAGAAAGTGGTCTCCCTGTCCTATTCCTCTGCCATCTTAGCTCCTTCCCCCCGTTTGTAAATTTTTAGATGATGCTTTTCTATATCCCAAGGGAAAAAATCTTGATGTCAATTTTCCATTGGAAACTTTATTATTGTAGAGTGGGTCACTTACTCCTTGGAAGAAAAGCAATGACAAACTTAGACATCATATTAAAAAGCAGAGACATTACTTTGCCAACAAAGGTCTGTATAGTCAAAGCTATGGTTTTTCCAGTGGTCATGTATGGATGTGAAAGCTGGACCATAAAGAAAGCTGAACACCTGTGGTGTTGGACAAGACTCTTGAGAGTCCCTTGGATTGCAAGGAGATCCAACCAGTAAATCCTAAAGGAAATCAGTCCTAAATATTCTTTGGAAGGACTGATGTTGAAGCTCCAATATTTTGGCCACCTGATGTGAAGAGCTGACTCATTGGAAAAGACCCTGATGCTGGGAAAGATGGAAGGCAAGAGGAGAAGGGAACGACAGAGGATGAGATGGTTGGATGGCATCACTGACTCGATGGACATGAGTTTGAGCAAGCTCCAGGAGTTGATGATGGACTTGGAATCCTGGTGTGCTGCAGTCCATGGGGTCACAAAGAGTTGGACACAACTGAGTGACTGAACTAACCTGAGGCCACTTAATCCAGCTCCATTCAAGACCTTTTGGGAAAATCCTCAATTTGAACTCACTTTCTAGAAACAGCTCGTTTTAGTGAGAATGGTGGTGTCCAGAGAGCTAAGAGAGGGAGTGAACCTAGAAGAGATGGACCAAGGCAAGACCTTACTCTAGGGAGCCAAAAGGAATCCTCTCAGTCTATATGCAGTCCCGCCTAGGACATAAGCACAGCAGATCATAATGTTGTCCTGGGACAAACTTTTAACTCACTATATAGAAAATGCATCTAGAAAGTATTTGGTGTATGTACCTCCTAGGAACACGAAATAATGATAGCAATGGATCGACAGTTTGGGATACAGGCAAAATGTCTTCCTTCTGAGACTCAACAAACAGATGGGTAGCATTAAAATAGGCACAGGGACGTAGACATTCAACAACCAGCTCTTTACTGAGGTGGAAACTGCATCCCACTTTAAATCAGTTTTATGTACACTGAAAGAACTCAGAGACCTCACAATCATTTAAAATCCAACAGCATATACAACACTCCTACCACCCCCACCTTAGCTGCACATGTTGGCTAGCCATGGGAAGCTATGTTTGTTTGTGTATATTGGTTGGTTCAGACAAAGCAGTTGACGCCAATACAGCATTTCCACTGATAAGTGAAGTCTATTTCTATTATCTAGTATATCTTATTAGTGTTCAGGGGGTAAAACCAAAGAATCAATGTCAAAAGATTTCTCCTGTCAAGTCTACATTCATGGAAATGTGTCTACAGTAACATCCTGAAGGGCAAGCTATTTATAAGTTGTAAGTAAGGTCTTTTGTTACAAGATGCTTTCCTCTGCAGGAAGAGGGGGCAGCCGATGGCTAATAGAGACCCTCTGGATGCAATCTCCCTGAAGTGTCACCTTGCCATCAGAGACTATAAGGTTTAAATTGTGACTGGAAGACTATTATGCAAAAACTCCACCTGAGGCAGCAAAAGCACTTAAATGAATCTCTCTTTCAATTCTTTAATGTGGAAGCTGTTAGTTTTCTTGACATGCTTTGGAATTTTGCTTTGCAGGCTCATCTTTGGTGAAAGCCTCACCTTCTTTCTCATGTGCATGTTCTCTCTCTTTCCAGTGAAGGTTATTAGGGCCCATCTCATTAGTAACCTCATTTTTCTTAATATTCGACCTCTTTAAAGACCCCATATTTTCAAATACAGTCATATTCTGAAGTACAGGGGGTTGACTTTAGAGGGAGGGAAGAATCCAGCCCATAATAGGGCCATGAGGAAAGATTAAATTGTGAACTTAGAATGTCTTCTCTACCAGCCTTCCTGGCAAGAAATTTTACATCATCCTCTAAACTCTGAAGGGTAGACACTTCTTGGTGAAGCCTAGCTTCATCCCTCTAGCTCATAGCCCAGATGCCATCCTGCAGCACCATACATGTCAGTGCCATTCTGTAGCAGCCATACATGTCCTTGGACATACAGTCACAAAACAGATAGGTAAACAGGAAGGCACAGGTATCCTTTTCCCACTGAAGTTAGCAGTAAGAAAAGGGACTCTTCAGCCACAAGAGCAGGGAGTGAAGTGGAATTGAAGCTGGTCCCAGTGCACCCTATCACCTGGGGATAAACCACTGCACAGGAGTCCTTGACACATGCATGCTCCATGAAGAGAAAATGAAAGATTTATATACCTTGTGAAGGAACGGAGGGTTGAAGGACAAATTTCACTCCAACAAGAAAGAAAATAAGAGAATCAATTGGTAATTTCTCAATAAGCAGGCCGGTATTAAAACCACTATCATTACATGTGGATCCATCACAAGAAACTATTGAGGATGTTTGTCTTCGATACCATAAGCAAGGTTTACCAAGCACGGAAGTTTATGTCACCCCACTTACAGTCTCACAGTAAGCCTGTTTAGCCTGTTACTGTTTCCTGGATCTGGTAGAAGACAAAAGATCCCTGGGTCAAAGACAAAAGGCTTTATTACTCATCTTACAGCAAGCAGCATAATATGTGTTGTGTTCTTGACCCCAAAGTCCTACAGCGATGGTGTGGAGGGTGTGGGTTGTATCATAGGAAGGAACACTGCTGAATTATGTTCCCCCAAGTGAATATGTTGAAATTCCAACCCCTCAGCATTTCATTCTGACTATATGTAGAGATAAGGTCTTTAAAGAGATAATTAAGTTAAAATGAGGTCACTGGGGCTGGCCCCAATCCAATACAACTGGTGTTCTTACAAAAAGAGGAAATTTGAATAGAGATAGGTGCAGATGGAAGACCATGTGAAGACACACAGAGAAAATGGCCATCTACAAGTCAAGGAGAGAGACTTCAGAAGAGTCCAACCCTGCCAATAACTTGATCTTGAAATAAATCCTAGCCTCCAGGACTATTAGTAAATACAATTCTGCTATGGAAACTATGCAGTCTGTGGCAGCCCTAGAAAATGAACACAAACACTAAGTCTGGGGGATCCAGTGCTTTTATAGGAAGCCTGATTTTGGCCTGGAGACATTACCTCATCTCTTAAGGTCTTTCTCTGCAAACATAACTGTGAGAAATGCCCCAGGTAGAGAGTACTCAGGACCTTGCACTGGACAGGTAAAGAGATAGAGGTGTATGGAGGATGGTTTCTCCCAATAAGATGGTCAGTGAGCATCTTACAACATCTCATCTGAGAAATCTCAAAGACTACATAGTTAGGGTGGAAAATTCAATTATACAAATATCCCCATCAGCCAGTAGAACCCAGCTGTAATATTTAGAGTTCTCAATTATAAAGGACTGGCACAGGTGAGTAATAGTATGTCTTCAACAACGTTACATCAAAAGTTGGTCTGAGTGGAAGTAGCAGTTGAGAAACACTAGTGTCAATGCTACGGTAAGGATGGTGTTTATGTCCACCAGACTGTTAGAAAAATAACAAGACTATGTGGGTAACCTTTTTTTTTTTTTTCTTCAATACATTATGGTATTTGGTTTTGAAAAAAGGGCAGGAAGTAGTTAGTATGCAAGGCTTGGTAATGTGTCAACTTGTCTAGGCTGAACCACATTTCCCAGAATTCTCCTCCCTATAGGTAGGGCAGGCTTGATGGATATGCAAACAGTACAATTGCACAGGGATCTGTTCTCAAAAGGGGCCTCACACTGGAGTTCAATGCTCTCTGTTGAAATTCTTACTAATTTTATCTTTGAATTTGTGTTTTATAAGTGAAGCTCACTGGGCTGCTGGTGACTGTCCTGGAAGCTTGGAAACTTGGCTCACACAACATCCCACCTCTTACCACCTCCCTAGGATTCCCCTTCCCCATCATATTGGCTGTTGTCACTCTCCATCCCAGTGGGATCCTGGGCATACAGCAGGGAGGGCTGGAGATATGGCCCCTGGATGGTGAGTCATGGTATAGAGTCCAAGGCCCCTGTGAAGTTTGCATTTACAATTATCCCATAAGATAGGGGAGCGTAGAAGTAAATAGCAAATAATAAACACCATGACATGTCCAGAATGAAACTGCAGAAGAAAGGCGAAACACTTCTCTTGTATTCTAAAAAAGAGGCTCCACATTTCCATTTAGCCCTAGCCCCACAAATGATATTGCCAGCCCTGACTGTATGTTTCATATCAGTATGTGCCATGGATACATATTCATATGAGATACAGAGTATAGAAGTGAAGCAGCAGTCATATTTCTTTTCACCTTAGAAATGTAGAGGCAGCTATATGAGTAGCTCAGGTATGTTACAATTGATCTGCTGATTCAACACAATGGCTCAGCGCCGCAGCTGGTCCCGCAGGTTCCCTACCTTCCCCTACGTCTTCTTTCAGCTGTTCCAGTTCCTGGGCATGCTACGTATGTAACTCCATGATGAGAGACACCTGCTTCTCCTAACGGCACTCACATCATAGCCAGGGATGACAAGAACTGACATGATTCCACTGTGTGTTTATGGCTTCCAGTTTGTCCTTGCTCTCCTCCAGTTTACAACCATCTTCCCTTCTACACTGCCCATCCAATGGACTTTGGGCTCCAGCATCAGACACCAGGACTACTGCTTAGTCAGCACTCATAATTGTGTAAAGTTAAGTGACTATAACAATAAATCTCCTATACTACATCTAGCACTCTGCCTCTGTAACTGAACTATAACCAATAAGTATGGCTAATTTTTTTAAAACTTTAGGTTGAGGAAATAGGATTACATAATATATAAAAATAAAAACAAAGGAATATGACATAGTGAAAGAATACCATGCATTTATACAATCTTTTTTGCAGTTGACTTACCTTGCCTTATTTGGTCATCACCACAAGCCCCATGAGGGAGGTTAGGGCAGCTATTACAATTTCCTTTTTACAGATGGAAGTGAGATGTCAGGGGTTAAATACCTTGGCTAACATCACATAGATAGAAAGTAGCAGAGTTGGAACTGGTCCTCTAGTACCTTCCCCAGTGCACTCCCATTGACCCAAAGGGTCTCTGCCAAATATGAATTATTAAGGTCAACTATGAAGCTCAAATCTTCAGTGTAATGAAATACATTTCAACCAGAAGGCATGGTCTCTGGTTCTCAGTTATGTAATTATATTTTTGCTGCCCAAACATTAAATAAGCAGACTATGAATCATTCAGTTCACACCTTTACATCCATCTCCTCTGCCCACAACCCCACCATGGAGTACAGAGCACTAGAAACTCTCACTCAGCACTGAACAGTCCAGCTTCCAGTCTCAGCAAATAAAAAGAACACCTCAAATAACTGCAAGTATTTCCAAAACTCATGTTTCACACTGGTAGTTTTTAATACTTGCAGACATATGTGTTGTAGGTAACAGAGCTGAAAGCAGCTCTCATCATTATAACTCAGGCATATGATACACTGGAGCAAGGTTTGGCAGTTGTTTCACGATTATGAAAAGAACCAGTTTCATTTCAAACAAATAATCAAAATTCCACAATAGACTACAAAAGTAAGTGAGGCTTGGCTTTTCTATTTTTACTAACCACAAAAATGAGAAATAAGTCATTTTATTAAAGCCTTTGAGCTATAACCATATAAAGTAATGAATACACCAGCACCATGAAAAATCCAGAGAAAATGCACATTTTCACCACTTGTCAACAATTGCAAAATTACCCAAAAAAGGTTTTATGTAATTACAGTCCTCCCTCATGGAAGAAAGCAACAGTTGAGTTCACAGAGAAAAGAATCTGTCATGAATTTCTGTTCTTCTAGAGGTACTTATAAACCCATAAATCTCCATAAAAAAAGCAGGCCCACTGTACCCTCCTGCTACATCCATGCACATTGAACATTCCCAAGATCCACAGGCACAGGAGTCAATGGGGCCAAAGCCTTAGGAGGTGCTGAAAATGCCTGGGCTACTCTCTCAATACTCTAGTTCTTGCCCACATACTGGCCTCCTTAGATGATGAGGATGGCTTCATTCCTTGGATGTCAAGCAGAGGTATCATAAGCATGCTCCAAGAGGCCTTCATCTATTCATCAGAACAAGCATTCATCAGGAATTTAGTCCATGCCAGACATTGTACTCGGCCTGGGGACACAGTGGTAAGAAAAGCAAACTCCCTCTAGAGGTTACAATCTAACACAGGATATAGATGTGAATCACCAATCATGCAGATAAATGTGCCATTGCCAACAGAGGCAGATTCAGGGAAGGACAGGTTATGCCACCAGGAATATGTCTTAGAGAAGCCTAATTTCATTCAGGGTCTCAGACAAGGCCTCCCCAAGGAAGTGACACTGTACAGGCAAAAGGGGTAAGAATGTACTGGGTGCCTCTAGACGAGGGAACACAAGTCTGAATGTGGGGCCCCAGTGGAGCCCTGACCCAGGCCAGGTGGGAATGAACAGTAAGCTCTGGACTGAGGAGATCAGGCCTGGACACAGCAGGAAGGGAAGCTGAGAGAGAGGTGGGGAAGCTAGGTAATAAATCATGAGGCTTGAGGGGGTGACTTTCATCTACAGCAGTGCTGTGCTTTAGGCGGCCCTGCACCCAGGAGTAAATAACGTGGGTGGTGGGAGAGAGAAGGGAAAGACACGAGGGTGGGAGGAGGCGAGTGGAGAAATTCAGTCCTCTTTAGGCAACAGCAGGCTCCCAAGGCCCTCAGCAATATTGCAAACAGCGTACGTTTATCGTGCTGCCCCCCTGAGTGCTCCCCTCCCAGCGTGGCCCCTGTCTGCTTCCTGCAGCCGCTCGCACTCTTCAGCATCCTCCTGCCGCTTTGGCCTGCCCTTCCTGCCTCATTGCTAACATTCAAACACCAGTTCACCTCCAGTTTCAGCTTCGGTGTCAGGAGGAGAAATGTGATTTCCTGATTTAAGTAATAAACTCCAAGGTATCGATAGCTAACCAAGTCTTTACTGACCTTCGGGGCTCTCGTCTTCTGAGACAGCCCACACTTTGTCTGTAGAGGGCCCCTCGCCTTCCAAGACGGACCACATTCTGTCTATAGACTGTGTATCTCTCTCAGTGAACCTGTTTTCACTTTACTACGGCTCACTCTTAAATTCTTTCCTGTGTGAGGTGAAGGGCCCTCACTTGGCAGCCCATCACGGGAACTCACCCGAGATCTGAGACATAACCATCCTCTCTCACCCCAGGGCAGAGCTCTCTTGCCTGCCCCCTTGTATCTTTCACAAGCACCCCATATTAAAGAATCTACTTCTTAATCTATCAAAAAAAATTTTTACTGACCTTTGATAAGACGACTTCTCTCAATTCCATTTATTGAAACGGGAGAATTTGGGAAACACTGAGCAGGAGGCAGAGTCAGAGGGCCCAAAAGTCAGTCCTGAGACGTGGTCCCAGCTTCATCCTGAAGTGATGGAGTCCAGAAGGAGGGCAGAGGAAAGGCCTGTCGGTCTTTATGAAGACCCTTCGCTGCTCTCCTGAAGGCAAGCAACTGGAAGAGCTAAAAAGAACAGGAAAGATAACAGCACTTCTCAGAATAGGTACTCACATCTTCAAACTTTTTCCTTTTGTCCTGGTATTAAATCAGTACAAGAGGTAATTCCCTGGCAGTCCAGTAGTTAGAACGCCACACTTTCACTGCCAAGGGCCCAGGTTCAATACCTGGTTGGGGAACTAAGAACCCACAAGCTGTGTGGTGCAGCCCCACCCCCCAAAATCAATACAAGCATATTAAGAAAAAAAAACTTGTATATGCATGTATGTTTGTGTAAATTTATTTCTGAACTGCTTAATTTTTTAAGAATCAATAAGATTCCAAAGCATTGTGTCTAACAAACATCATGTGCCTATGCTATTCTAAGTAAAAATCTTATTTGAGTCTCAAAAATTCCAAAAGGTAGGTACTATTATTCCTGCATTTGAGAGAGGAAATTGTAGTATAGAAATGGTCAGTAACTTCCCCCAAGAAAAAAATTTTATGATTAAACATCTAAAGATTATTTTCTCTTTCTCTGAAAGTCCAAAAACATATTTGTTTGATATCTTTTACATGAATGTCTATTTTGTAGAAAATCACATAGAATTTAGGAGATACATAGTAAGTCAAATTTATGTAATATTTCAAAACCATCAAGTAAACTACAACTTTGATTTTTTTTAAATACTAAAAGAATAAAAATAAGAAATGATTGATGTAAATGTTCTAAGCCTTTGAGGAATACGTGGGCTGCTATTTAGCTCAGGGTCTATCCAGATCTAGTAGAACTCAATATTCACAATGGTGGAGTGATGGTCCATTGCATGTTAGTTGCTCAGTTGTGTCTGACTTTTTGTGACCCCATGGACTGTAGCCCATCAGGCTCCTCTGGCCATGGAATTTTCCAAGCAAGAATACTGGAATGGGTTGCCATTCCTTTCTCTGGGCAATCTTCCTGACCCAGGGATCAAGCCTGGGTCTCCTGTATTACAGGCGGATTCTTACTGATGAGCCACTAGGGAAGACCCGATGGTCCATTAGAGGCTATATTGATTGGCTAGGACTTTCACAACAAAGCACGACAGACCGGATGCCTTAGACAGCAAAAATGTGTTGTCTCGCAGTCTGGAGGCTAGAGGTTCAGGATCAGTGTTGGCTGTGTTGGTCCCTTCCGTGGCCCCTCCCTTGGCTTGTACATGACCATCTTCTCCCCGTGTCTTCATGCGGTCCTCTCTCTGTATATGTCTGTGATCAAATTTCCTCTTCTTATAAGGACATGAGTCATGTTGCATTAGGACCCACCTGGGTAACCTTATTTTAACTTAATCACCTTTTAAAAGACTCTATTTCCAAATATAGCCAACTCTGAGGTACTGGGGAGTTAGGATTTCAACCCAGGAATTTTGAAGGGACACAACTCAGCCCATAACAGAAAAAAAATGATCCAGGAATCAAGAGGAAGCTAGATTCCTCAAATGAACAGGAACACACCAAAAGAGCTAGATAAGCAACCTGGTTAGGAACCTACCCTTGGATGTGTCCTGTGCCTGAAGGTATTAAGCCCAAAAGTTAAGAAGAAGATCTGAATAGTCACCCAGTCACTACTGTCCAAATGGGAAAAATGCTTCATAGCTATAGCTCATATATACTTAAGAGGATAAGTATAAGCATGAATTTGGCTAAAATCCATGCTTCCTTCCCCTAATGTAGCCTTAGATCATTATTTGATCCTCTTCAATTATGTGAGAGTTCAAACAGGAAGATATATGTAATAGATTTGATGTTGGAAATTAACAAGCCCAAGTCCTTCTCTCGGCCTTTTACAGGATGTCACTTGATTATGTGGTCAAGAGCCAATTCTAGTGATATCTCCCAAATTGTTAACATATTTGTTTTCAGAAAGAAACATAGCATGGTTTGTCTAACAAAAGCAAAATAGAGATTAATCCTAAAATTCAGAAATCTGTGGATTGTTTTATTTACTTCTTAAATGAACTGGTTATTCTAACTTTCAGTACTTAGTTTTCATGTCTTTAAAAATATTTGTCAACTTATGCTACATGAAGTATGTTTACTTTTATAATTAAAAAGAAAACTTTTAAACAATTACCACATCTTTCTAAATGTTCCTTTTGGGGAAAAAACCATTTTTAGATTTGTTGTTTTAATTTGCTCAGTCGTTTTTACTTCCTCTAATTAAATAAATCTGATCCTTAAACAGAGTAAAATAAATTTTTGCAGGATGAATCACATGTTACCATTTTAACTTCAGAGAAGTGTCTATAAGGGGAAAAATTGGGAGGACATAAGCAATGAAAACTCTTCCTGCAACATCTCTCTTCTTGCCAATTGAAAAGAAACCTGCTTGAAAGACGAAAGCAGTCCATCAAGTACTGTAATTAGCATGAGGCAGGCACTAAAACCCTACAGCTATCTCACAGGAAAATTTTACTTTTTAAAAACTGACTTTGCAGTTTTCCACACAATAGGGAAAACTTTGTTACATGCATATCTTTGAGGAAGATCTGTATCTTAATATATGAAAAACTTTTAAAGTCAAATCAATAAAAAAAAGAGACAACCCAATAAAAAAATGAACAAAGCCTTGCAAAGTCAGTTTACAAAAGAAAATATACAAATGGCCAATAAGCACATAATAATATAGTTAATTAACATCATTAATTATCAGATAAGTACAAATTAAAATCACAATGATTTACCATTTCACACACACCAGAAAAGCTAAAGTTAAAAAGAATGAGTATACCTGAATGGCCAGGATGAGGAACAACTAGAACTCTTGAAGCCTTGGTGGTATGAAATGTGTGCAACCACTTTGAAACTGTCGTGCGTGCATGCTAAGTCAGTTCAGTCACGTCCAACTCTTCGTCATGCTATAGACTGTAGCTTGCCAGGCTCCTCTGTCCTTTGGGATCCTCCAGGCAAGAATACTGGAGTGGGTTGCCCTGCCCTTCTCCAGAGGATCCTCCTGATCCAAGGATGGAACCTCTGTCTGTGTCTCTTACATCTCCAGCATTGGCAAGCAGGTTCTTTACCACTAGTGCCACCTGGGAAGCCCATAGGTGAAACTGAAACTGGCAATTTCTTTTTAAATATATACCTATCTTATACACCTCTAATCCTCGTTATTTACCCAGGAAAGATGAAAAGTCTTATCTGTAAAAGACTTGCACAATGTCTACAGTAGATTTATTCAATAGCTCCAAACTGGAAGCAACCAAAATGTCCAACAAGAGAAAGGAAAAATAAATTGCAGTATATTCAGATAATACAATACTACACAGAATAACAAAGAATGACTACTAATAACACAACATTGGATGTATCTCAGAAACAGTGCACTAGTCAAAAGAATAGGGCAGACACCAGCATTGCATCCTATTTGATTCCATTTATATGAAGCTCAAGAACAAGCGAAACCAAGCAATGGAGGGAGACATCAAAATGGTGGTGTCTACAAGGTAAAATTTGACTGATATAGGGCAACATACTTTCTAGGGTGGTAGTTACGCAGATGTATAATTTTTATCAAAATTCATTGAATTGGAAACTTAAGAACTGTGATTTTCGTAGTATATCTATTTCACTTCCATAAAGATGTTAGCAAGAGTTGTTAAAACTGACTTTGCCGTTTTCCAATATTTCATGCATACCCGCCTTGTACACTTTTCATCTGCGACTTGGCTGACTAGCTGACTGGCTGCTCACATGCCCCCTACAGGTCGTGACACCCTTCCAGGGAGGTCAAGCAGTAAAAACACTAGTAAGCCCACCCCCACGCTGGACCTTTCTGTTTTGCAAGACCTTACAGAATGTGACATGTCAGAGAGATAAAAATCTACAAGACCCTCTTTAAGAGCCATTAGCTCCAAGTGCTCTCAGCCAAACATAACACGGTGAAGAGGAAAGAATGGGGTCTGTGGAGCCAATTAGACCAGAGTCTAGTCCAGCGCAGGCATTCACCAACTGTGAGCAGGCCACCTAGCATTTCTGAACCTGTTTCTTCTCTCGTAGAACCGATTATTCTATAGGATCAGAGACCATGTTAATAATAGATCTAGATTAAGCCTTGCACATAGTAGGTCCTCAGTGAAGCAAAGCCATCACTGGCCAATCAGCTTCCTGAAAATAAGTAGGGGAGTTTGGCACATAGTCGGGTTCAATAAATATTTAATAAATGAGTGAATGTGTATGTATATGTGTTAGTCGCTCAGTTGCGTCTGACTCTTTGCAACCCCACGGACTGTAGCCTGCCAGGCTCCTCTGTCCATGGAATTCTCCAGGCAAGAATATTGGAGTGGGTTGCCATTCCCTTCTCTCCAGGGGATCTTCCCGACCCAGGGATCGACCCTCGGTCTCCTTCATTGCAGGCAGATTCTTTACTGTCTGAGCCACCAGGGAAACCCAAATGAGTGAATAGTCTGAGAAATTTCTGTTTTCTCTAATTCCTATTAAGTAAATACCAAGGGATGTGCCCAAGCAGCAGCAGGATGGATGATCAAACAGGAAGTATTTTTGCCAATATATTGTCCTATCTCGCATACCTCCTGTTCTTTGGGTCAGATTATTTCAGAACTCAGAACTTGTCTGATTTAGGGAAAGTAATATCGTGCATACACCGTACATATGCAACTCATCTAGTAGATTGGACAACACTCCAGATCAAACATATTAACATTTCCACAGCAAACTTTATAAATATTCACATAAAATAGAATAAAGATAAAAATAGTCTTATATTGTTTCATGTTCATTTTGGCCATGAAATAAATTATTTTTAAAACAATAATAATAGAGCTATTAGGATTGCAGAGTTGCTGGAGACCCTGTAAAGGCTAGCATTCAGGAAACACAGTGCACCAGGCATTCTGGCCTAAGCGTTTTGTATACATTAACTTTTTAAAAACGTTTTATTTTGTACTGGGGTATAGTGGATTCACAATGTTGTGAGAGTTTCAGGTAGACAGCAGAGGGTCTCAGTCATACATATACCACATCGATTCTCCCCCAAACTCTCCTCCCGTACAGACTGCCACATAATATTGAGCATAGTTCCCTCTGCTATACCGTAGCGCCTTGCTGTTCATACATTTTAAATATAGCAGTGGGTACATGTTGATCCCAAACTTCCTAACTATCTCTCCTTCCCCCCATACTTTCCCCCTGGCAACCAGACCCCCATTAACTCTTCACAACAACCCTTATGAAATAGGTACTATTTTTACCACTATTTTCATTTTAAAGGCAAGGAAACTGAGGCACAGACAGGATAAGTACTTGCCCAAGGTCAAAAATTTCACCCCGGAATCTGTATTCTTAGTCATGCATCTATACCGCCTCAATCTTCCCTTTCATCAGAGTATGCAACCTCATACCTCCAAATTTAAAATTATTAAATAGAATTGGTACAGGCCCTGGGTTTCCTATCTTTTTAATGCCTCCGCCACTTGGAAAACTCTAAAGCTTGTTGGAAAGAGTGACTTTAAAAGATCTGTCCTCTTTAACAGACTCAAAAAAGACATTCTTATCTGCCTGAGACAAACAACCATAAGCTAGAAACTCATTTTTTAAATTATTTTTTTAATTTCAAACAGATTATTAATAGAAGAGCACATTCACAAAAGGTTTAACTAGCAGTGTGAGTGACAAAAGAAAAGCCAGCAGCCTACAAAAGCAGAATAACACTCTTTCAGCACCACCAGGTCATTAAAAAAATACATTCAAATTTATGGGTAGCCCAGCCACCTTATCAAACGAAAACAATATAAAAAGCTCACAACTCTGAGGTGGAAAGAGGAGAACTTACTCCACAGAAAAGAGGAAAACTCATGCATCAATCACATAGCTGGCCCAATGTTAACAACTTCTAAACAGTGAAGGTGAAAGAACATTTG
Organism: Cervus elaphus; assembly: GCF_910594005.1. Taxonomy (NCBI): domain Eukaryota; kingdom Metazoa; phylum Chordata; class Mammalia; order Artiodactyla; family Cervidae; genus Cervus; species Cervus elaphus. The sequence goes on along the minus strand of NC_057823.1, from coordinate 82,560,545 downwards.
TTCACCGAAAGGTCACTTTCTCCACTGCGGGGGAAGGTTTAGGGGCACACGTTGGAAAGTTTGCCTCAGTATGCATGTTATTTTACCCTTGGGCACCATTTGCTTATGAAAGAAGGTTGGTGGTGGAGCAATTAGTCTGGCAGCTAATCAATGTCATTGTACTGAAAGCTTTCAGGAAATGATCCCAATCTAGAAGAATGATGCTTCAATGCTGGGTTTGCTTCTCATGGAAAATATCAAGCACAGAGGATGCTCCCTTGGGAGTACACACTTGCCCTCATGAGTCAGTATTTACCAAGTGTCTATAAAGTAGTTACACTACAATATGTGCTTGGGAACACTAGTTAAACCCAGTTTCCTCCCCACAAATAATTTAACATCTTAATTGGGGGGAATTAAAAAATGTAATCACATCAGGGACAGAAAACATATACAAATTCAAGAGTTGGCAAAATGTTTTGATTTTTCTATTTCTCTTTCTCTATTTGATACACAATTCAAATTACAACTTTTATTCCAACTGACTGAACTCTCAGAAAATACCTGAACCTACTCAGGTCAAGTATTTCCAAACTACCCAACACATAATCAATAGTAATCTATACATATGCATGCATGCTTAGTGTGCATGCTAAGTCACTTCAGTCGTGTCTGACTCTTTGCAACTTATGGACTTAGCCTGCCAGCCTCCTTGTCCATGGGATTCTCCAGGTAGGAATACTGGTGTGGGCTGCCATGCCCTCCTCCAGAGGATCTTCCTGACCCAGGGATCGAACTTGAGTCTCTTATTTCTCCTGCATTGGCAGGCAGGTTCTCTGCCACTAGCGCCACCTGGGAAGCCTGCTTCATATATATGGGGCAGAGCACATAGAAACATAGGTCTCACTCAGTGAGTAGTTGTTGAAGTAAATTGAAATCCTGCTCAATTATACCCAACATAGAAGATTTTTTTCATGAATCTGAGAATGATTCACTAACCACCAGTGACTATGCTTTTGGGTTTAAAGAAACATTCTCCTCAGCCCAGCCTACATTCATTCCTGTAGGAAAGCTTCAGGCAAGGCATAACTTCCTAAATAAACTTTTGCTGTCCACAAAATGTTTGCTACTGTTTAAGGTAGCAAATTGTTTTTTAGTACTTGTTTTTTAGTACTGACCTGGCCCTAAATATAATTCCACCCAAGATTCTCTGTTGTCTTATTCATGATTTACAGTAAAAGGAAGAAAGGTAGTGAAACATAAAGAAAATTAAACTGAGTACTACAGACGGTGTGGAGAAGGAAATGGCACCCCACTCCGGTACTCTTGCCTGGAGAATCCCAGGGACAGGGGAGTCTGGTGGGCTGCCATCTATGGGGTCCACAGAGTCGGACACGACTGAAGCGACTTAGCAGCAGCAGCAGCAGACGGTGACTACAGCCATGAAATTAAAAGACGCTTGCTCCTTGCAAGGAATCCCATGACAAACCTAGATAGCGTAATAAAAGGGCAGAGCCTTCACTTTGCTGACAAAGGTACATTTAGTAGTCCAAGCTATGGTTTTTACAGTAGTCAAGTACAGATAGGAGAGTAAAACCATAAAGAAAGCTGAGCACCAAAGAACAGATGCATTTGAATTGTGGTGCTGGAGAAGACTCTTGAGAGTCCCTCAGACGTCAAGGAGATTAACCCTGTCAATCCTAAAGGAAATCGACCCTGAAAATCCATTGGAAGGACTGATTCCGAAGCTGAAGCTCCAATACTCTGGCCACCTGATGCAAAGAGCCAACCCACTGGAAAAGACTCGGATGCTGGGAAAGATTGAAGGCAAAAGGAAAGGGGGGTGGTAGAGGATGAGATTGTTAGATAGCATCATAGACTCAATGGACATGAGTTTGAGCAAACTCCAGGAGATAGGGAAGGACAGGGAAGCCTGGGTGTATTAAAGTCCGTGGGGTTGCAACGAGTCAGACATGACTCAGCAACTGAACAGCAACAACAAAACTGGGTAAGAAAGTTAACATGAGTTGAGCTGAGGAGGAGGAAGCTGCCAGCCCTCCATTTCCAGCCCTACCTTGTGCCAGGAGGACAACTTCTGTTTGAAGGAGTTCAGGCTCCTGCAGTTCAGGCTGACTGAAGTAAAGAAAGTTTCCTTATCTTTCCTTGAAGAGACCCAGCCCTGCTTCATTGTTTCTCCTGTGTGTGCGCTTACTTGCTCAGCCATGCCCCACTCTGAGAGACCCCATGCACTATATAGCCCATTAGACTCCTCTGTCCGTGGGAGTTTTCAGGCAAAAATACTAGAGTGGGTTACCACTTCCTTCTCCAGGGTCTTTTCCTGACCTAGGGTTGAACCCAAGTCTCCTGTGTCTCCTGCACTGCAGGCGGATTCTTTACCTGCTGTCATCAGGGAAGCCCACTGTTTCTCATGCAAAGCCTGTTAGATACAAATACACTGATCCGAAATGTCAGACCATGAGTCACAATTTCTTACAATGGTACAGCACCTATTCAGCACAAATACACAATTTAAATGCCAAAGCCTTTGACTGTGTGGATCACAACAAACTGTGGAACATTCTGAAAGGATGGGAATACCAGATCACCTGACCTGTCTCTTGAGAAATCTGTATGCAGGCCAGGAAGCAACAGTTAGAACTGGACATGGAACAACAGACTGGTTCCAAATAGGAAAAGGAGTACATCAAGGCTGTATATTGTCACCATGCTTATTTAAGTTATATGCAGAGTACATCATGAGAAATGGTGGGCTGGATGAAGCACAAGCTGGAATCAAGATTGCTGGGAGAAATATCAATAACCTCAGATATGCAGACGACACCACCTTTATGGCAGAAAGTGAAGAGGAACTAAAAAGCCTCTTGATGAAAGTGAAAGAGAAGAGTGAAAAAGTTGGCTTAATGCTCAACATTCAGAAAACTAAGGTCATGGCATCTGGTCCCATCACTTCATGGCAAATAGTTGGGGAAACAGTGGAATCAGTGGCAGACTTTATTTTGGGGGGCTCCAAAATCACTGCAGATGGTGACTGCAGCCATGAAATTAAAAGACACTTACTCCTTGGAAGAAAAGTTATGATCAACCTAGACAGCATATTAAAAAGCAGAGACATTACTTTGTCAACAAAGGTCCGTCTAGTCAATGCTATGATTTTTCCAGTGGTCATGTATGGATGTGAGAGTTGGACTAGAAAGAAAGCGGAGCACTGAAGAATTGATGCTTTTGAACTGTGGTGTTGGAGGAGACTCTTGAGAGTCCCTTGGACTGCAAGGAGATCCAACCAGTCCATCCTAAAGGAGATCAGTCCTGGGTGTCCATTGGAAGGACTGATGTTGAAGTTGAAACTCCAGAACTTTGGCCACCTGATATGAAATGACTCATTTGAAAAGACCCTGACGCTAGAAAAGATTGAAAGCAGAAGGAGAAGGGGATGACAGAGGATGAGATGGTTGGACTGCATCACTGGCTCAATGGACACGAGTTTGGGTAAACTCCAGGAGATGGTGATGGACAGGGAGACCTGACGTGCTGCAGTCCATGGGGTCACAAAGAGTCAGACACGACTGAATGACTAAACTGAACTGAAATGTATTTTTAATATTCATAAACTATAACCAAATTCTTATCACATCTAACCTTTGTCTATAAGTCAGATATGACCTGAACTCAACCAAACCTTTAAAGGGGTAAGTAAAAAGTGCCCAAGATTCCATCCTATGTCCAATGAACAAAAAAGTCTAATTCTTCTTACCTTCCTACTTTTTTTAGTCTATTTCCCTTGGGTTCCTCCCCTTCCCATAATCAGTTACAGTCAGTCCTCCTATCTGTGGATTGGTAGAGCTAACTGTACTGTAGTTAGTCATTTCATATAAGAAACTTGAGCATCCTCAGATTTTGGTACCTGTGCAGGGTGGGTGGGGGTCCTGGACCAATGTATATTCAAGGGACAACTACACCATCATAATTCAATAAATGTTACAGGGAGTCTATTATATGTCTCTTGGGCAGTGGGGATGCTGTGTAAACAAAACAGATGCAACTGTTCCTACCTTCCTGTCTGGTGACAACAATAGGCTTCAAACAAAGGACATTTACAACCAGAGGCTTAAAATCAGTCCTCATAGGAATAAGCAAGCTATGGTGGAATGATTTTCCCACTAAAAGGAATTATTCTATTCACTTGGGAATGTCAACATGGTTTCCAATAACAAATAGCAATGAGACACATCAAAGGCAGTATACCAAACACCTGCTCTGACAACAACACAAGCAAATAATTGTCATCAATGTGGATGATATTTTAAAATTTTCACTGGAGTATAGCTGATTTACAGTGTTGTGTTAGTTTCAGGCGCACAGCAAAGTGAATCATTATACATATATGTGTGTACACGTATATGTGCATGCTCCATTATGCCTGGCTCTTTGCGACCCCATGGATTGTATCCCACCCAGCTCCTCTGTCGATGGAATTTTCCAGGCAAGAATATTGGAGTGGGCGGCCATTTCCTGCTCCAGGGGATGTTCCTGACCCAGGGATTGAACCCACGTCTCTTGTGTCTCCTACATCGGGAGGCTGATTCTTTACTACACCACCTGGAAAGCCCATACATACACATATATCCACTTTAAATACAAATAACCTTGTCTGAGAAGAGCTGAATTATGGTCCTGAAATGCAAACCTCATACTAAGTCCCTGCCCTCACTGTCCTTCTCTTATTTCTGCATCCCTTTTCCACTCCCCCTCGCCCCAGGTTTTATAGAGGCTACTAGGTCAGCAACCTAATGCCAGGTCATTCTGAACCTATACACTGCATATCCAGGTCTAGTTCTCTGTAACAATCTCCCCTTCAGCTGGTTGTGATCATCTCATATGAAACTGAGCATGACTTGAGTTAATTACAATTAAAACCAAAGCATAGTAAGAAGCTGGTAAAATCCCTTTAACAAGGAAACACCAAGTTGTAAATCAACTATGCTTCAATAATAGTAAAAAAATAAGAAGCAGGGGGCTCTACTGTACACTGCAGGATATTTAGCAGCATCTTTGGCCTCTACCCACTAAATGCCAATGTTCTAGGGTGTCTACAGATTTTGACACAAATGAAACATCTTGCTGTTGTTGAATGGGAAGAACATCAACCTATGCAAGACTCTGGCTATAGTGGTAAAAGAAAGCAAAGGCAATGGACAGCCTGGGGGCGGTGGGAAGCAAATGAATTACAGGTTGGAGCTGATCCTCAGGGCAGATGGCAGGGGTCTGGGGAGCCAGAGCCTTCAGGAGTTGTCACAATGGACCAGCTTCAACACTTAACACTCATACGTCATTTTTCACTAAAAATGGTCCTTCCCAACGTGACTGTCCATCTTCTTCACTAGATTGCCCTCCAAATGCCTCTGGCTGTTTTAAAGATCAAATATCTTCTCAAAGGGCAAAGAGTTGCTATATTAAGAGCACTCAGGAGAAGGAGACACAGGCATGTTGAGAGAATATGTTGAGAATAAAAAGCAAAACTTTCCATGATGAGTATCTCGAAAGGGACAACACTCATGTGAACATGCAAGTTTTAACATACTTGTTTGCATGTCAGTTTAACTACCTGATAGTCATAACACCATTCCTTGCATTTACCCTAAGGAAATGCACAAAAATAGGATGCCGGACAATTCTATGAATGAAAAGGATAGAAAACAAAAGGATATGAAATAATTTAGAGGTTTCCACAATATGCTGAAAAATGTTTAGACTTTGGAAATCAGGCAGAGCTGGGTTCAAATCCTGACACTGTCTCTTACTAAGCATGCAACCTCAGGCAATTTTCTTAAATTATCTGAGAGTTTACTAAGTGCAAAATGGAAATTAAAAATACCTACCTCTTGAAATCACTGTGAGGACTAGTGGAGTAATACATTTAAGTACTGAACTGATGCCAGGTGGCTCAGTGGTAAAAAGAATGCCTGCCAATGCAAAAGACGAAGGAGACATGGGTTTAATCCCTGGGTCAGGAAGATCCCCCAGAGAAGGAAATGGCAACCTACTCCAATATTATTGCTTGGAAAATCACATGGACATAAGAGCCTGGGAGGCTATAGTCCTTAGGGTTGCAAAGAGTAGGACATCACTGAGCATGCGCACAAAAGTAATGCCTAACTCTATACCCAGAAGAAGCTGTATATAAAAAACTACGTGCGTACATGCTAAGCTGCTTCGGTCGTGTCTGGCTTTTTGCGACACTATGGAGGGTAACCCACTAGTCCATAGGATTCTCTAGGCAAGAAAACAGGAGTGGGTTGCCATTTCCTTCTCCAGGGGATCCTCTCAATCCAGGGATTATATAAAAGATCTACATCTCACAAAAGAACTAGAATGCTATTCTAACCCCAACAATGATGTAAACTGAGAAGGCAGGCTGAAAATATTCCTCTTTTCATTCAGCAAATATTGCTGAGCACTGGTTCCTCTACTAGGGGTAGAACGGTGAACAAGATTATGGATCTTTCTACAACGACGTCTTCAAATTACCTGCAGCTCAAAGATCCCTATAGAAAGGAGAAGAGTATAATAGCAGGTCTAAGAAATAATGTATTTCAGATTCATGACAGCTGTCTTGCCTGGAAAAACTGGCCTTAATTATATTTATATAATTAATATCTTTTTACATTCTTTCAGTTTAGTGGCTCAGTCATGTCCGACTCTTTGTGACCCCGTGGACTGAAGCACGCCAGGCCTCCCTGTCCATCACCAACTCCCGAAGTTTACTCAAACTCATGTCCATTGAGTCGGTGATACCATCCAACCATCTCATCCTCTGTTGTCCCCTTCTCCTCCCGCCTTCAATCTTTCCCAGCATCAGTGTCTTTTCCAATGAGTCATTTCTTCGCATCAGGTGGCCAAAGTATTGGAGTTTCAGCTTCAGCATCAGTCCTTCCAATGAATATTCAGGACTAATTTAGTTGCAAGAAACAGAATCCAGCTCTGAGTAATACGAGCAAAAGAGAATTCATTTCAAGGTGCGGTGTGGCTCAGAGAACCAGAGGCCTGGAGAAGCAGGCTTAGGCAGGGCAGGGACCAGAGACACCGCTGGGTTTTCCTGTATCAACAGAGCTGCCACGTGACTGATTCTGCTCCAATTATTTTGTTAGTTTAGCCTCCATTCTTGCATCTTACCTCTCAGGCCCCAAAGCCCCAGAAGAGTCTAATAGCCTATTTTAGGACACATATCAACCTCTCAGCTAAGGAAGATCAAATCTCCTTCAATTATAATCTCAGCAAGATTGTTCAAATAGCAGAGTTCAGTTTAGTTCAGTTTAATCACTCAGGTGTATCCAACTCTCTGTGACCCCATGGACGGCAGCACGCCAGGCCTCCCTGTCCATCACCAACTCCCAGAGTTTACCCAAACTCATGTCCATTGAGTCAGTGATGCCATCCAACCATCTCATCCTCTGTCGTCCCCCTCTCCTCCTGCCTTCAATCTTTCCCAACATCAGTCTTTTCAAATGAGTCAGCTCTTTGCATCAGGTGGCCAAAATATTGGAGTTTCAGCTTCAACATCAGTCCTTCCAATGAATACCCAGGACTGATCTCCTTTAGGATGGACTGGTTGGATCTCCTTGTAGTCCAAGGAACTCTCAAAAGTCTTCTCCAACACCACAGTTTAAAAGCATCAATTCTTCAGCACTCAGCTTTCTTTATAGTCCAACTCTTACATCCATACATGACTACTGGAAAAACCATAGCCTTGACGAGATGGACTTTTGTTGACAAAGTAATGTCTCTGCTTTTTAATATGCTGTCTAGGTTGGTCATAACTTTTCTTCCAAGGAGTAAGCGTCTTTTAATTTCATGGCTGCAATCACCATCTGCAGTGATTTTGGAGCCCAAAAAATGAAGTCAGCCACTGTTTCTCCATCTATTTGCCATGAAGCAGCAGAGGCCATTTACCAAAAGGAAATTGGAATAGTATTACTGAAAGATAAAGACTGAATGATAGTGACCAAAATAAAACATACAGTAATAGTAATAATAATAACAACAGAAACTAGCTTTTAATGAGCACTTATGTAGTATTGGGGCTTTGCTGTTGGCTGAGATGACAAAGAATCTGCCAGCAATGCAGGTGACCTGGGTTTGATCCCTGGGTCAGGAAGATCCCCTGGAGAAGGGAATGGCAATCAACTCCAGTATCTTTCCTGGAGAATTACATGGACAGAGGAGCCTGACAGGCTACAGTCCTTGGGGTCACAAAGAGTCGGACATGACTTAGTGACTAATATTTTTTATTTTATGTAGTATTAGGTACTATGTTAAGCATCCTATTGGACTATTTCCACAATCCCACAAGGTAGAAAGTATTATTACTTTTAAAGATTAACAAACTGAGCTCAGATATGTTAAATGATATACCATGTGTCACACCGCTAGAAAATTGAAACCTATTCTGATACCAAAAATGTGCTGAATTGCTATGCTATTTTGCCTCTTTTCTTAACTCTGGGCAGTAAATAACCAAGTGCTCAATACTCGAAACTTTGATACTTAAAAGAAGAAAAAAAAAACTCCTATAATGTGATAAGTATATTTGGTGTTGGCAGCGAATGATAATCTAGCTATAGAATGGGAAGCAGCAACCGCAGAGCTTATAAATGAAACATAGAAACCCAGAATCATGTTTTGCAAAAAAGGCAAACGGCAATTCATTGACTACAGATATTTTCCTCATCTCTCTGTAGCTTAGAAACTGTTAACCTTGACAGTGAACAAGTAGCTTACTGCAAATTGGATTTTAACCACCAGCATGAGCAGGCTTTCAATCAAATGTCTGTGGATTAGTCAAGTTCAGTGAAAAACTGAGAGTACACAAATATCGTCTGTCATGTTAGTTTTACCTTTACAATGAATTCTCTGTTGCTGAATTGATAGAATGAAAGTTGAAATAGCCTCTATTTGCAAAATTTTAAATAAACCAAAGAATATGTCTCTGCTGTACTTTTCAAAAATGTAAATAATCTCATCCATAGCTTGAATAGTGCTAATAAATAAGAGACAATGTGCAGAACTGGGGGACCGGCCACCCTTCCTCCAGTGCTCATCCATGAGTGGTGTGCCCACCGGTCCTGTGAGCCAGTCACAGACCCGAGCCTGGAGGCAGTGTGGGTGAGGGACAGAGACCCGGCAAGGACCAGACTTCCTCTGTGCAAGTCTCAGGGCACCGCTGCGTGTCTTCACAGCCCTGGGCCCATTTTCAGTAAACAGCTATCTCCACGACTTGCTCTCAGGACTAGATAAGTAGCACTGTAAATTGCTTGGAACCAGGTTCTCTTCGGGTGGTTCCCCAGAAGCAGAGTGTGAGGTAGAGTTTCTTGTGAATGTGATTTTTTAATAAAAGAGTAAGAAAAGCAGAATAGAGCAGAGTAAGAAATCTGAACAAGGATGTGGTCTCCTCTGGAAATTGCTTTAGCCTGATCCATGGGAAGATCTGGAGCAGCAACTGTACTATAGAGGCAGGGGACTGGTCATCGGCCACTGGTTAGTGGCTTAGGAAAATGGTGGGATAGAGGGCCAGGTGGCAGTTCTATGCAGAAGAGGGTAGCAGTGAGCATTAACGATCAGTCCTCAGGTAAGAGGATTTGAGCAGAGAACCAACAGCATCTATTCACATGCTTGTGCGGCACATGGTAAGTGCTTGATAAATATTAGCTCTTTATCTTATCCTCTACCTAGCAAATATTTATTAAGCCCAGGAGCCTTGTTAGGCAATGAAGGTAAGAAGATGAATAATGTATAGTTCTTGTCCTGGAAGCGTTCACAGACCAGCTGGAAAGACAGGTGAACATTGGACTATAAAAATGCAATGGGAAGTAGGAGAAGTTATCTTTGGAGCCTCTTCTCACACACCCCTTTCTTTGAATGACCTCCTTTCACCCAGTCTAAGGGCCTAGGGTCTTTTCCTTGCTAGCCATCTCTCCCCTGGCAACACTCAATGTCCAGATCTTTATTTCAGAAATTATTTTTTTTTCTTTTTAACACCTAGCACAGATATATGTGTGATAATGGCAGTGGTTGCATTCGTGAGCATGAAATCAATAAGTGGGCCCTACAACCTGTATTTTTAAAAAATATAAGGAGACTTGAACATAATAGAGGGAAAAAAATATCAGAATGCATCATAGTGTTAAGTAAGGCTAAGAGTAGATATAACTATGGCCTTTGCGTATATACATCTGTATACATGTATTTGTATACGCGTATGTATTAATAGACATTCTTCCTTTCCTGCTTTCAGGGTAAATGTTTTTTTTAAAATGAATAACCACTAAACACATTTGAGAAACACTAGCCAAACTAAACCTGGCTGTTAGTTTGCGAAGGTATCATTTCACTCAGATAACAAACAGTCCCAAATCGTTCACAATACAATTTCAGAATCAAAGTATGAAATTTGAGGTAGCAATTCAAGTAACTTTGCAGAAAAAAGGTGTAAATATTTTGGTTAACTGTGTCTTTCATCATCCCTCCTGTTAATAACCCTGCTTTTTAACCTAAGATTTTTGAACGTCTTACCAAGTTCAGAGCTGTGTACTGAGCATACAACAAACAGAAAGACATAGGCCATCGAGGAGTTATTAATTTTACAAATACAAGTCGACAATTTTAGTTAAGCATGGTAAATGCTATAACAGAAGCATGTAGCTGCTAGAACCTGAATTTAAAACCTCTCCAGCACAAGGTGTCTCTTCTGATCAGTGTGAGGGACCGTCGGTGGCTGCCCTCAAGGGCCTTACAGTCTTATTTGGCAGATATAATACATGGAAAGAGATAAAAATATAATAACACAGAAGTATTTTTTGAAGCAGGGAGGGGGTTTTGATTTTTTTAAGCTCCAGAAAGACAAAGGAGAAGTGCAAAACCAGGAGACTAGCTTGATTCTGGAAAGCTAGCCTGGGCCACAGATTCATGAGCAGGGGCCAGAGAAATGCAATTAAGCATGGGTATTGCTGCTTAGCCTGGAACACAATTAACACAGGCACTTATTGAATGTGTGAACACAGGCAAATACCTGTTGCCCATCAGTGGGTTGCTCCTCTGACCATTCCTTATAAGCAGCAAGAATGTAGTTAACAAGAATCTGCTTCACATTAGATTTACCAAATCTAAGAAAAATCAGCACAAATCTGGTGAAAATGATAAGACCTTGAAAACCCGTCTCCTGGGACTGACAATGAGTGTTGAAACCAAGAATGTAACACCTATCTTAGTCCATTCAGACAGCTCTAACAAAAACATCATAGAATAGGTGGTTTAAACAACAAACATTTCTTTCTCACAGTTCTGGGAAGTCCCAAATCAAGGTTTCTGGAGATTCAGTGTTTGGTGTTTCTTGGTTTATCGGCTTTTGCTCATTGAGTCCTCACTGGTAGGAGAAGCAAGGAATCTCTCTGAGGCCCTTTTATAAGGGCCCTAACCCCATTCATGAAGGCTTGACCTTTGTGACCTAGTCACCTCCCAAAGACTTCACCTTCATATACCATCATGCTGGGGAGTAGGTTTCAATGTGTGAATCTGGGGGAAGACACATTCAGTCTGTTGCATTCCTCCCGTGACCTCCCTAAATCCGTATCTTTCCAGCACACAGAATACATTCAATCCATCCAAGAGCCCCCAAAGTTTTAGCTTGTTGCAGTGTCAACTTTAAGGTCTAAGTCCAAGCTCTCATCTAAACATCATCTAAATCATATACGGGTGAGACTTGAAGTATGAGTCATCCTGAGCAAATTCCTCCCCACCTGTGAACCTGTGAAACCAAACATGTTATGCACTTCCAAAAAACAATAATGGGACAGGCATAGACGAGACATTCCAATTCCAAAAGGGAGAAACAAGAAAGGAGTAACAGCCTCATGTAAATCCAGAACCTAATGAGGCAGATAACATTAAACCTTAAAGCTCAAGAATAATCCCCTTTGGCTCAATGCTCTGCCTTCCGGGCTCATAGCATGGCAACATCACCCCTGCTGGGGAGTGCCCCCCTCCTCCCCATGCCACCGTTCTCCTGGGCTGGGGGCAGTTTCCCTGTGGCTCCAGGCAGCTCTAACCTCAAACCTACAAGGAGACTGCCATGCCCCTGAGGCCACATGCTCTGCATGCCAGTGGAGACAGCATCATATAGATGCCACCACATTTTGCTGCCTGAATCTTTCTGGAGGTCTGGCCTTCAAGGCTGAGCTGCACTGGGCCCCCTGTAGCTGCACCTGGGATGAACAAGGAACACTGAACCAGAGGACAGCGGGGCAGGGGGCACCCAGGTAGAGTCTGTGATGTGAGAGAGCTCTGGCATCACACACAGGGGTCACACGGGCACAGTAGAACCCACTTTGAAACCACTCTGCCTACCCATCTGTCCCCCTCTCCCTGCACTAGGGACCTGTGATGGAATTGGCAGCTCTGATTATCTCTCAGTCACCTTCTAGGTCATTCTTCTATTGCTTTGGAGTAATTCCTGGCTTCTGTTCAGATGGGCTTCCCTGATAACTCAGTTGGTAAAGAATCCACCTGCAATGCAGGAGACCCCAGTTTAATTCCTGGGTTGGGAAGATCTGCTGGGGAAGGGATAGGCTACCCAGCCCAGTATTCTTGGGTTTCCCTTGTGGCTCAGCTGGTGAAGAATCCACCTGCAATGTGGGAGACCTGGGTTTGATCCCTGGGTTGGGAAGATTCCCTGGAGAAGGGAAAGGCTACCCACTCCAGTATTCTGGCCTAGAGAATTCCATGCACTGTATAGTCCATGGGGTCGCGAAGAGTCAGTCATGACTGAGCGACTTGCACTTTCTCTTCAGGTGGGTGACCGATACTAGTTTAGTCATACAGTCACTTGGCCACATCTTCAGTGTTCTTACTTTTCTCAGTATGAATGGGCTGAGAATTTTCCAGATTTTCAACTTCTTTCTTTGCTTACCAATTCCTTCTTTAAATCATTTCTCTCAAATTTTACTATAAGCTGTCAGGAAGGGCCAAGGCTCACCTTCAACACTTTGTTTAGCAATTTCTTTGGCTCAATACCCAGTGTCATTGTTCTCAAGTCCTACTTTCAATAAAATGTTGGGACATGAATACAATTCAGCCAAGCTCTTTGCCACTTTACAAGGATGGCCTTTCCTCCACTGTTTAATAATGTGTTCCTCATTTCCAAATGAAATCTCATCAGAATGGCCTTTACTGTCCTTGTTCCTGATAACAATTTGTTTAGGACCGCTTAGGCATTTTCTAAGATTGAGGTTTTCTCTATAGCTCTTTCTTTTTGACTTTCACCAAAACTGCCTTTAAAGATCCATTTATGTCAATCTGGTTTTCCCTGGTGGCTCAGATGGTAAACAATATGCCTGCAATGTGGGAGACCCAGGTTTGATCCCAAAGTCAGGAAGATACCCTGGAGAAGAGAATTGTGACCCACTTCAGTATTCTTGCCTGAAGACTCCCATGGACAGAGGAGACCAGTGGGCTACAGTCCACTGGGTCGCAAAGAGTCAGACACAACTAAGCGACTAACACACACAGGCTCTTTTGAACACATTAAAACTCTTCCTGCTCCACCCACTGTCCAGTTCTAAGGCTGATTCCATATTTTTTGTATTTGTTACAGCAGCACTGTAATTTCTTGGTTCTAATTTCTGTCTTTTTTTATAAGCCACCCAGTCCTTGGTACTCTTTTGTAAGCAGCCCAAGAACACTTAAAACAATACATAAGGAACAAAAGGAAAAAGATATTTGGGATGGTTTGGAGGAAACAATGCTAACATGTGGTAGGAAAATCTAAGATTTCAATCATTTTTACTTAGCATTACTTCTTTTTAATCAGTTTTACTGAAGTATTATTTATACAATGTAATTTGGCAATTTTTAAGTGTATGATTTGAAGAGTGTGGACAAATGTATATAGTAGCTTAACCAACACCATCAATACATGGTACACATTCATCACATTAAAAATTTCCACATGTACCTTTTACTTTAAATTATGTCTAAAGGAAGCACTAAGGTTAATAAGTTTAGTCACTAATATTATACACCAAAATCACTGCAGATGGTGATTGCAGCCATGAAATTAAAAGACACTTACTCCTTGGAAGGAAAGTTATGACTAACCTAGACAGCATATTAAAAAGCAGAGACATTACTTTGTCAACAAAGGTCCATCTCGTCAAGGCTGTGGTTTTTCCAGTAGTCATGTATGGATGCGAGAGTTGGACTATAAAGAAAGCTGAGCACTGAAGAATTGATGCTTTTGAACTGTGGTGTTGGAGGAGACTCTTGAGAGAGTTCCTTGGACTACAAGGAGATCCAACCAGTCTATCCTAAAGGAGATCAGTCCTGGGTGTTCACTGGAAGGACTGATGTTGAAGCTGAAACTCCAATATTTTGGCCACCTGATGCAAAGAGCTGACTCATTTGAAAAGACCCTGATGTTGGGAAAGATTGAAGGCAGGAGGAGAAGGGGACAACAGAGGATGAGATGGTTGGATGGCATCACTGACTCAATGGACATGAGTTTGGGTAAACTCTGGGAGTTGGTGATGGACAGGGAGGCCTGGTGTGCTGCGGTTCATGGGGTTGCAGTGAGTTGGACACCACTGAGAGACTGAACTGAACAGAATATTTCACACACATAAGCAAAAGGCAAACCCTGTTATCTCTAATTGAGATCTCTTAATTCCTCAGTAAATGTATCAAAAACAATGAAAAATCAAGAGGTATAATTTAACAAAAACATAGATAGCAAAAAGATAAGCTTTCTCCAGAAAATTAACCTAATAGTTAATTCATATAATAGGTCTTTCTTTCATCTGTTTCAGTTTGATCAAAGTGCCTGTGCAATATTGTCATCTTCAGAGACAATGGATATTTTTCAGGGAGGGTGGAAGACAAGCTCTCTGTCCCCAGAGTAAATTTTCCTTTGAAAAGTTACCAATCAGAGAGACCAAAGAAGGAAATGGCCTAAACATTCTCAATAGTCATCTAGTTACCCAGACTTGCAGCAAGTTTCTCCCATGTTCTATATAAGGAGTTATTGTGGACCCCAGTTCCACACAAGAAGAACATTACTCTAAATAACCAAGTGGTCATGGGGATGACTATGTAAGTTTCAGACAGATGTTTTTATTTAAAAAAAAAGAACGAAAGAAGCCAGATGGGAGTATTAAAGGCAGGAACCAATAAGCTGAAGATTACCCAGAAAGATAAAAAGATGACTAGGAGAGTAACAGCCAGTGCTGCCCGGAGTCAGAGTGCAGCCGGCCAGCCCGTGCAGACGGACGTGGCTCAGACTTGGCTTAAACCCAAAACAAGCACAGAGTACCCATATCCCAAGCAACCAGAGAATGAACCGTGTGCTAAGCAACTGAATCATCACATGTTACAATAAGGTCTACAGTCCCTTCCCAGGAAGAATGTTTTAAGAATAAAAAGAAATCTCATTGCTGGGCAGGATGAACCCCACATACTCTTGCCCAGAGGCAAGAGACAAGCCAGCAATGAATAAAATACAACTTTGACTCGCATACCCCAGCCTGTTTTCAATCAAATTTCAAAGAAAGTAAAATATGTAAAGAAAACACAAATTTAAATTTTCACCCCCTAGAAAAGCTAGATCAAAGGGTTCCTATTTTATAGTTTCAAAAATGTTAGTCCCATTAAATATTTTCTGGCCTGCATGAACCTTTCCCATAATAATCAGTGTTCTGGAGGTCGAGTGTCTGATCAGCTACTAAAACCCTTCAGCTGCGAATTTGAATTGTGATTGTCTATGGCTTGTTTTCTCTTAGAGTTGAGACCTAAGAACAAATGCTAATTCATTCTGAGATAATGGGTGTTAAGTTTTAAAAATATGAATTTGGGGGAAGGGTACACAATTCAACTCATAACAGAAATAAAATAATGATTTAATTTTTTTTTAAAGGAGGAGTGCTAATTTACCTAATTGTCTTGCTGTGTGCAACTCATAAAAGCACCACAGAATACCATAGAGTTAGCAAAACACACAGATATGTGTGACTATAACTGATACCTGCTACATTCCCTGGCGGGGAACAAAGAAATACTCCACTAGAAAGGATCCCACGGGTCCCTGCTAGCTGCTCTCACTGTGAATGTCCATCTCTCCTCATTCCAAGCTTACCCGTCATCCTGCAAGTCCTCAGGAATTTTCAGGGCCTCCTTCCTTTGGTGCAGACTCAGATTAAACCCAAAAAAGCTGTAGTTAACATTCTCCTGAATGTCAGTGAAAAGACTGAAGCCCCAGAGAAGACAAAACAGAGGGAGAAGAGATGGCGGCGGGAGCTACCACCACTGGCTCTGAGGAGATTGTTTTAATAAGAGCAGTTAGGTGGTGTTTTACACAAGATGGCTCCCAGAACAATTAGATCACCAGCTGAGTGTTTCTCAAATCACCTGGAGATCTTATCAAAATGTGTCTTCTGATTCTCTAGGTCTGGAGTGGTGGATACAAGATTATCTCCAATTCACTCCCAAGTGATGTCAACTTTGCTGGTCCATGGGCCACTGATAATTTCTTTAGGTTTTCAGCTGTCCAGTTTTACTAAACTGCACTATTTTTAGCTGAAATAAGTGGTCCACACTATTTCCTAGAAAGTAAACACTCTTATTTTGATTTTGCTTCCTCTATTGTTTACCTCATTTTTTTATTCAAAGGTAAACTTACAAATGATGACAACTAGCTCACTTAATTCATCCCTACCCATCCTCTCTATATTACATTGCTGTTAATCATCACTATTAATTACTCTCCCTGCCACATCTGGAATTTTAAATATTTTTAAAGCTGTATTCTTATTTTGTCAACTTTTGACCTGAACTAGCAACTTCCCAGTGTGACAGTGTTAAAGATATTAACCCCTTGCCCTTAACTTCACTTTTCCTTCTTCTTTCTCTCTTCTAAGTTCTGCTATCTAAACTTTTAATTTTATAATTTATATTCAGTATTATGACCATAATTGTCTTTAATGGTTTGTATATAGATTCTGAAAATTTTAAACCAATAAACAGTATCTATGTCAATGTAATTATTTAAATATAATTTGAGGAGGAGCCAAGATGGCGGAGGAGTAGGACGGGGAGACCACTTTCTCTCCTACAAATTCATCAAAAGAATAACTGAACGCAGAGCAAACTTCGCAAAACAACTTCTGATCGCTAGCTGAGGTCATCAGGCGCCCAGAAAAGCAGCCCATTGTCTTCGAAAGGAGGTAGGACAAAATATAAAAGATAAAAAGTGAGACAAAAGAGCTAAGGACGGAGATCCGTCCCGGGAACTCTTAGGCGGCATTGCTTGGGGTAGGGTCCGGGCCTGAGTGCCCTGAGGACAATCGGAGGGAGCTTCTGTGAGTTGCCAACTTGAACTGTGGGAGACCAAAAGAGAGAGAGTAAATTAACCGGCCGAACACACTGCCGGCCGTTCGCAGAACAAAGAGACCGAGAAAATCCAGAGAAGAGCTCGCAGGCTGTGGACCGGCCCAGCCCCGCCGGAGGGAGGAGGCAGGGGGGAGGGGAAGGTCGCGGCGAGACACAGGGCGCAGGCACCCGACCGGCGCGGGCGGGCACTGGGGCTGGGGACACGGAGGGCGGAAGGCGCGCGCACCCGACTGGCGCCAGCAAAAACTGAGACTGGGTCCGCGGAAGGGAGTGGGCGCGCCACACCTGGGGAGAGTGCGCCCACCAAGCCCCTGGCTGCCTGGACCGCTCTGACGGGGAAGGCACAGAGAGCAGGCGCAGCTTTTCGCTCCGCGCTTTTGTGGAACACCCGAGGGCTGGAGCCTCGCGCAGCGCGGGGCGCGCTCCATGTAGAACAGCCGGAGCCTGAGCAGCGCAGACGGAGAAAGCAGCCCCAGCCCATCCCCGCGGCACAAGCCTCTCCCTGCAGCGCAAGCCCCTCCCCGCAGAGCGACGGAACTAGCTACCTGAATAAGAGTCCACCTCCGCCCGCCTGTGTCAGGGCGGAAATGAGGCTCTGAAGAGACCGGCAAACAGAAGCCAAATAAACAAAGGGAACCGCTTCAGAAAGGACTGGTGCAACAGATTAAAATCCCTCTAGGAAACATTGACTACACCAGAAGGGGCCTGTAGATATCGAGAAGCGTAAGCTGGAACGAGGAGCTATCTGAAACTGAGCCGAACCCACACTGACCGCAACAGCTCCAGAGAAACTCCTAGATATAATTTTACTTTTTTCTCTTTTTTTTTTTTCTTTTTTTTCTTTTTTCTTTTTTCTCTTTTATTTTCCTTTAAAATCCCCTATTACTCCCCCATTACTCCTTAACTTTCATTTCCATAGACTTTTACGATTTTTTAATTAGGGGAAAAAAAAAAAATTTTTTTTTCTTTCTTTTTTTTTTTCTTTTTTTTTCTTTCTTGTTTTTTTCTTTCTTTTTTTCTTTTTCTTTCTTTTTTCTTTTTTTCTTTCCTTTTTCTCTTCTATTTTCCATTTTTCTTTTTCTCTTATTTCTTTTAAAGTCCTCTAGTACTCCTCTACTACTCCTTAATTTTCATTTTCAATACACTATAACCTTACAAAAAAAAAAAGAAGAAGAGAAGCCCTATTTTTAAACCGAAGATTATTCTCTCCCAATCTTGACTCTCTGTTTTCTACCTCAGAACACCTCTGTTTCCTCCTTTCCCCTTCTCTTCCCAATCCAATTCTGTGAATCTTTGTAGGTGACTGGGCTACGGAGAACACTCTGGGAACAGACAGCTGCATAGATCTGTCTCTCTCCTCTTGAGTCCCCCTTTTTCTCCTCCTGCTCATCTCTATCTCCCTCCTCCCTCTCCTCTTCTTCATGTAACTCTGTGAACCTCTCTGGGTGTCCCTAACAGGGGAGAATCTTTTAGCCATTAACCTAGAAGTTTTCTTATCAGGGCTGTATAGTTGGAGAAGTCCTGAGACTACAGGAAGAATAAAACTGAAATCCAGAGGCAGGAGACTTAAGCCCAAAACCTGAGAACACCAGAAAACTCCTGACTACATGGAACATTAAGTAATAAGTGACTGTCCAAAAGCCTTCATACCTACACTGAAACCAACCACCACCCAAGAGCCAATAAGTTTTAGAGCAAGACATACCACGCAAATTCTCCAGCACCGCAGGAACATAGCCCTGAACATCAACATACAGGCTACCCAAGGTCGCACCTAACACATAGACCCATCTCAAAACTCATTACTGGGCACTCCATTGCTCTCCAAAGAGAAGAAATCAAGTTCCATGCACCAGAACACTGACGCACGCTTCCCTAACCAGGAAATCTTGACAAGCCAATCGTCTAACCCCACCCACTGGGTAAATCCTCCACAACAAAAAGGAACCACAGACCTCCAGAATACAGAAAGCCCACTCCAGATACAGCAATCTAAACAAGATGAAAAGGCAAAGAAATACCCAACAGGTAAAGGAACATGAAAAATGCCCACCAAGTCAAACAAAAGAGGAGGAGATAGGGAATCTACCTGAAAAAGAATTTAGAATAATGATAATAAAAATGATCCAAAATCTTGAAAACAAAATGGAGTTACAGATAAATAGCCTGGAAACAAAGATTGAAAAGATTCAAGAACTGTTTAATAAAGACCTAGAAGAAATAAAAAAGAGTCAATTAAAAATGAATAATGCAATGAATGAGATCAAAAACACTTTGGAGGGAACCAAGAGTAGAATAACGGAGGCAGAAGATAGGATAAGTGAGGTAGAAGATAAAATGGTGGAAATAAATGAAGCAGAGAGGAAAAAAGAAAAAAGGATCAAAAGAAATGAGGACAACCTCAGGGACCTCTGGGACACTGTGAAACGCCCCAACATTCGAATCATAGGAGTCCCAGAAGAAGAAGACAAAAAGAAAGGCCATGAGAAAATACTCGAGGAGATAATAGCTGAAAACTTCCCTAAAATGGGGAAGGAAATAGCCACCCAAGTCCAAGAAACCCAGAGAGTCCCAAACAGGATAAACCCAAGGCGAAACACCCCAAGACACATATTAATCAAATTCACAAAGATCAAACACAAAGAACAAATATTAAAAGCAGCAAGGGAAAAACAACAAATAACACACAAAGGGATTCCCATAAGGATAACAGCTGATCTATCAATAGAAACCCTCCAGGCCAGAAGGGAATGGCAGGACGTACTGAAAGTAATGAAAGAGAATAACCTACAACCTAGATTACTGTACCCAGCAAGGATCTCATTCAGATATGAAGGAGAATTCAAAAGCTTTACAGATAAGCAAAAGCTGAGAGAATTCAGCACCACCAAACCAGCTCTTCAACAAATGCTAAAGGATCTTCTCTAGACAGGAAATGCAGAAAGGTTGTATAAACGTGAACCCAAAACAACAAAGTAAATGGCAACGGGACCACACCTATCAATAATTACCCTAAATGTAAATGGGTTGAATGCCCCAACCAAAAGACAAAGATTGGCTGAATGGATACAAAAACAAGACCCCTATATATGCTGTCTACGAGAGACCCACCTCAAAACAAGAGACACATACAGACTAAAAGTGAAGGGCTGGAAAAAAATATTTCATGCAAACGGAGACCAAAAGAAAGCAGGAGTCGCAATACTCATATCAGATAAAATAGACTTTCAAATAAAGGATGTGAAAAGAGACAAAGAAGGACACTACATAATGATCAAAGGATCAATCAAAGAAGAAGATATAACAATTATAAATATATATGCACCCAACATACGAGCACCGCAATATGTGCGGCAAACACTAACGAGTATGAAAGAGGAAATTAATAGTAACACAATAATAGTGGAAGACTTTAATACCCCACTCACAACTATGGATAGATCAACCAAACAGAAAATTAACAAGGAAACACAAACCTTAAATGACACAATGGACCAGCTAGACCTAATTGATATCTATAGGACATTTCACCCCAAAACAATCAACTTCACCTTTTTCTCAAGTGCACACGGAACATTCTCCAGAATAGATCACATCCTGGGCCATAAATCTGGTCTTGGAAAATTCAAAAAAATTGAAATCATTCCAGTCATCTTTTCTGACCACAGTGCAGTAAGATTAGATCTCAATTACAGGAAAAAAATTGTTAAAACTTCAAACATATGGAGGCTAAATAACACGCTTCTGAATAACCAACAAATCATAGAAGAAATCAAAAAAGAAATCAAAATATGTATAGAAATGAATGAAAATGAAAACACAACAACCCAAAACCTATGGGACACTGTAAAAGCAGTGCTAAGGGGAAGGTTCATAGCATTACAGGCTTACATCAAGAAACAAGAAAAAAACCAAATAAATAACCTAACTCTACACCTAAAGCAATTAGAGAAGGAAGAAATGAAGAACCCCAGAGTTAGCAGAAGGAAAGAAATCTTAAAAATCAGGGCAGAAATAAATGCAAAAGAAACTAAAGAGACCATAGCAAAAATCAACAAAGCTAAAAGCTGGTTTTTTGAAAAAATAAACAAAATTGACAAACCATTAGCAAGACTCATTAAGAAACAAAGAGAGAAAAACCAAATTAACAAAATTAGAAATGAAAATGGAGAGATCACAACAGACAACACTGAAATACAAAGGATCATAAGAGACTACTACCAGCAGCTCTATGCCAATAAAATGGACAACTTGGATGAAATGGACAAATTCTTAGAAAAGTATAACTTTCTAAAACTGAACCAGGAAGAAATAGAAGATCTTAACAGACCCATCACAAGCAAGGAAATTGAAACTGTAATCAGAAATCTTCCAGCAAACAAAAGCCCAGGACCAGATGGCTTCACAGCTGAATTCTACCAAAAATTTAGAGAAGAGCTAACGCCTATCTTACTCAAACTCTTCCAGAAAATTGCAGATGAAGGTAAGCTTCCAAACTCATTCTATGAGGCCACCATCACCCTAATTCCAAAACCAGACAAAGATGCCACAAAAAAAGAAAACTACAGGCCAATATCACTGATGAACATAGATGCAAAAATCCTTAACAAAATTCTAGCAAACAGAATCCAACAACATATTAAAAAAATCATACACCATGACCAAGTGGGCTTTATCCCAGGAATGCAAGGATTCTTTAATATCCGCAAATCAATCAATGTAATACACCACATTAACAAATTGAAAGATAAAAACCATATGATTATCTCAATAGATGCAGAGAAAGCCTTTGACAAAATTCAACACTCATTTATGATTAAAACTCTCCAAAAAGCAGGAATAGAAGGAACATACCTCAACATAATAAAAGCTATATATGACAAACCCACAGCAAGCATCACCCTCAATGGTGAAAAATTGAAGGCATTTCCCCTGAAATCAGGAACAAGACAAGGGTGCCCACTCTCACCACTACTATTCAACATAGTGTTGGAAGTTCTGGCCACAGCAATCAGAGCAGAAAAAGAAGTAAAAGGAATCCAGATAGGAAAAGAAGAAGTAAAACTCTCACTGTTTGCAGATGACATGATCCTCTATATAGAAAACCCTAAAGACTCTACCAGAAAATTACTAGAGCTAATCAATGAATATAGTAAAGTTGCAGGATATAAAATTAACACACAGAAATCCCTTGCATTCCTATATACTAACAATGAAAAAACAGAAAGAGAAATTAAGGAAACAATACCATTCACCATTGCAACAAAAAGAATAAAATACTTAGGAGTATATCTACCTAAAGAAACAAAAGACCTATACATAGAAAACTATAAAACACTGATGAAAGAAATCAAAGAGGACACAAACAGATGGAGAAACATACCGTGTTCATGGATTGGAAGAATCAATATTGTCAAAATGGCTATTCTACCCAAAGCAATCTATAGATTCAATGCAATCCCTATCAAGCTACCAACGGTATTTTTCACAGAACTAGACCAAAGAATTTCACAATTTGTATGGAAATACAAAAAACCTCGAATAGCCAAAGTAATCTTGAGAAAGAAGAATGGAACTGGAGGAATCAACCTGCCTGACTTCAGACTCTACTACAAAGCCACAGTCATCAAGACAGTATGGTACTGGCACAAAGACAGAAATATAGATCAATGGAACAGAATAGAAAGCCCAGAGATAAATCCACGAACCTATGGACACCTTATCTTTGACAAAGGAGGCAAGGATATACAATGGAAAAAAGACAACCTCTTTAACAAGTGGTGCTGGGAAAACTGGTCAACCACTTGTAAAAGAATGAAACTAGAACACTTTCTAACACCATACACAAAAATAAACTCAAAATGGATTAAAGATCTAAATGTCAGACCAGAAACTATAAAACTCCTAGAGGAGAACATAGGCAAAACACTCTCCGACATAAATCACAGCAAGATCCTCTATGACCCACCTCCCAGAATATTGGAAATAAAAGCAAAACTAAACAAATGGGACCTAATGAAACTTAAAAGCTTTTGCACTACAAAGGAAACTATAAGTAAGGTGAAAAGACAGCCCTCAGATTGGGAGAAAATAATAGCAAATGAAGAAACAGACAAAGGATTAATCTCAAAAATATACAAGCAACTCCTGCAGATCAATTCCAGAAAAATAAATGACCCAATCAAAAAATGGGCCAAAGAACTAAACAGACATTTCTCCAAAGAAGACATACAGATGGCTAACAAACACATGAAAAGATGCTCAACATCACTCATTATTAGAGAAATGCAAATCAAAACCACAATGAGGTACCATTACAGGCCAGTCAGGATGGCTGCTATCCAAAAGTCTACAAGCAATAAATGCTGGAGAGGGTGTGGAGAAAAGGGAAGCCTCTTACACTGTTGGTGGGAATGCAAACTAGTACAGCCGCTATGGAAAACAGTGTGGAGATTTCTTAAAAAACTGGAAATAGAACTGCCATATGACCCAGCAATCCCACTTCTGGGCATACACACTGAGGAAACCAGATCTGAAAGAGACACGTGCACCCCAATGTTCATCGCAGCACTGTTTATAATAGCCAGGACATGGAAGCAACCTAGATGCCCATCAGCAGATGAATGGATAAGGAAGCTGTGGTACATATACACCATGGAATATTACTCAGCCATTAAAAAGAATTCATTTGAACCAGTCCTAATGAGATGGATGAAGCTGGAGCCCATTATACAGAGTGAAGTAAGCCAGAAAGATAAAGAACATTACAGCATACTAACACATATATATGGGATTTAGAAAGGTGTTAACGATAACCCTATATGCAAAACAGAAAAAGAGACACAGAAATACAGAACAGACTTTTGAACTCTGTGGGAGAATGTGAGGGTGGGATATTTCAAAAGAACAGCATGTATACTATCTATGGTGAAACAGATCACCAGCCCAGGTGGGATGCATGAGACAAGTCCTCTGGCCTGGTGCACTGGGAAGACCCAGAGGAATCGGGTGGAGAGGGAGGTGGGAGGGGGGATCGGGATTGGGAATACATGTAAATCCATGGCTGATTCATATCAATGTATGACAAAACCCACTGGAAAAAAATAATAATAATAAAAATAAATAAATAAATATAATTTACTTTACATTTATTTAGAAATACGCTTGCTTACCTTTTACTTCTCAGGTACTATGTCCCTGTGCTGGGTGGCCCCAAGAATAGCACTCCAGCATAACAGTCAAATGGTTTCTTTTATCGTGTAGCCTCAATTATGCCAAACCCTGTCACATTTCTGTTTGCTCCATATTTGGACCATGACTTTCTTGTACTTTTTGAATTTGATCTGGTTTGGAAGACAGAGAGGTGGAGGTGTTTAATTATCTTGTTGTTGTTTTCTTTTTCTTTTAAAAAGAGGAAATATACGCTTTCACTATATCCTGAAATTTATTCTCAATCATATAATAAAATCTCCTTTTTCCAAGAGACATTTCTCCTGTAGTCCTAGGTCCTCCACCTCCCACACAGCTCTCATCCTGGCCTTTCCCACACTGCATATCTGGCCGAAATACCGTGCCTTCTTTCTCAGTTCCCTTTCTCATTTTGCTGTCACTGAGAAATGTCTGCAAAAAGGATCCACGGTAGGCAAATTTTCTGAATCCTTTCATACCTGAAAATGCCTTTATTCTACCCTAATTGATTCATTGATTGGTTATGGAAATTTCGTGTCAAAATAACTTTTCCCAGGAGCTTTGAAAGCATAATTCTATTATATTCAAACACCCATGTGACTGACGAGACGTCTAACACCAGCCTGATCCTCCATCCTTTTAAGGAAATTTTTCTTTCTGAAAACTTCTTATCTGAATCTGAAATGATCTTAAATTTCATAGGAATGTATTGGGGGGTATTTTTAGTCATCTCTTACAGCATATGAAAATATTACATTCAGCTCTGGGAAATTTTCTTTCATTGTTTTGTTCATGTCTTCTCTCTTCTCTTTGCTTTTCATTTCTGGGACTCCTGCTAGTCTGATTTTTGACCTTCCAGATTTATCATATCTTGTTTTTCATATTTTGGTGATTTTGTTTGTCTTTGGTTGATGTTATTGGAGTTTTACTTTTCAGCAATCATTTGTATTTTATAAAAGTCATTTCTCATTTTGTTCATTATTTCTTCATAGCATCCTGCTTCTGCTTTCTGGATATAATGTTGTCTCACATCTTAATGCCAATACTAACAGGATATAATTTTTTTTAAGTTCTCTTCTGTTCCCTAGTGTGTGTGAATGCTAAGTCATTTCAGTAATGTTTGACTCTTTTCAACCTCATGGATTATTGCCCACCAGGCTCCTCTGTCCATGGGATTCTCTAGGCAAGAATACTGGAATGGATTACCATGCCCTCCTCCAGGGAATCTTCCCAACTCAGGGATCAAACCCTGTGTCTTATGTCTCCTGTATTTGCAGGTGAGCTCTTTACCACTGAGATACTAGGGAAGCCCTAAATTTACCTCAAGTTCCTCTGGTGTCAATATATATTTTGATATATTTTAATATATTTTCTTATTTCCATTTTCTTTCAGCACTACTATTTTTTTCAACAGTCTGGTATCTTGGATTCCATTTGTGTTTAAGAAGGAAAATCTGGGTTTATCATTATAAATAATTGAGGTTTCCTCTGCACTGTTTTTACATATAACCCTTCCCCTGAGTGGGAAGAATGAATGACTTTATGTGTTCATGGGCTGTGAGGTATAAGTGTTCAATGGGCAAGAGGCAAACTGATAATCACAGTGAGGACCATAGTTCTCTAGAAGGTTTCATTTTCTTCGGACAGTTTAATTCAGGAGAACACCATTTGACAAACTCTTTCACACTAACAAATATATCAGAACGGATATTTTTACTAGAGCATTTGGCCTACTTCCAGCCAGAGAAGATCCACCAGGAGTTCTTGCTGCTCCACACATCTCAGGCTTCCTGGCAGTGCTAGGCATGGAGGTAAGAAGGGACACACCTATCACATAGCACTGATCAACCTTCAGAGCATCACTTCGGTTTTCTTCATTCTACGTCTGCCAATGAGCCTAGTCATCTTCCATTCCATTTCCCATATGCCCACCAGTCAGCTACTTCCTCTTTAATGTGTCCCTCCTCATATTTCTCTGTGATCTATCTTCCAGAAATTAATTTTTATCTCATTTTCTTATAACTTCTGCCTCCCTTTCTCCTGGGTTTTATTAATTTCTAGCCTAACTCTTTTATTGTGACATCAATTGGACTTGAGATAGAGGGCAAGTCAGTAAATATGCTTGGTCTGCCATCTTGTAATCTTGGACCTGAACGCACTATGTTGCAGGCAACCAAAATAACTCTTCTATCTTTTCCATGCTTTGTTTAATTTTAAGACAGATGTTGTCTTTTAGTTAACAAAGACTTAAATCATAAAATTATCCTTAATGCCTCCTTGACTTTGATTCTCACATCTAGTCAGTCATTGGATACTATCCACTGAACCCTGGCAAAGGTTTAAAAAGCTGTTTCCTGTTTAACATTCCCATCATCCATGCAGAAAGTGTAGACTGGTGAGAGATTCAGAACTTAGTAGTAGTAACTATGTGAGGTGACAGGTATGTTAACAAACTTACTGCAGTAATCATTTAGCAACAAATACATATATCAAATCATCTTAAACCTACATCATGTTATATGTCAATTATATCTCATTAAGACGGGTATAATATGTGCTCAGTCACTCAGTTGTGTCTGACTCTTTGAGACCCCATGGACTGTAGGTTGCCAGTCTCCTCTGCCCAGGGGGCTCTCCAAGCAAGAATCCTGGAGTGGGCTGCCATGCCCTCCTTCAAGGGATCTTCCTGACCCAGGGATCGAAACCATGTCTCTTAAATCTCCTACATTGGCAGGAGTTCTTTACCACTAGTGCCACCTGGGAAGCTCTCATTAAGATGGGGAAGGAAGAAAGAAAAAGAGTGTAGTAGTTCTAACCCTCATAGAGCCACCTGTACTATTGTGACAGCTCCTGAAACTTCTTCCTGCTTGTAATTTCCCTTTTTAATTCATCCCACCTACTGTTCTTCTTCCCCAGCAATTTCCCCACAGTACAGATTTTACCATTCACCATAGGTGTATCCATCTCCAGGACATGAACTCCTGGAGATGCTATGAGAACTTCAGGGGAGGTTTTTTTAAGATCCACCCTCTCCCCAGAAATAAAAGAGGAAAGAATAAAGTGCAAGTGTCTAAGCTTGTCTATAAAGCCCCTCCACATCCAGATCCCACTCTGCACTTCTGCCCTTACCTCTCATTCCTCCTCCTTATGCTCTTTGAATTCTAGCCAAGCTAAACCACTTTCTAGGCCTTTAATTTGTTCTGCAATTTCCTACTCCTGTGCCCTTGGTTTTCCTATTTAAAAGGCATGCTCCCCTCATGGAGAAAAGGTGTTGTCAAAATTTCCTTCTTCTTTCAAGGACCAATTGAAATGCCTGCTCTTTTCTCAGGTATTCCTGAATCCTCCCAGCTAAAGTTAATTTCTCATCCCCTCTTCTATCTTAACACTTGGTTTACTCTTCTCTCACTTCTCTTATAACTCCTGTCATAATCTGACTTATTCAATAGTTGCTTGTGTACATCTATTTTCTCCTATGTAGTAGACTATCAGCTGCTTGAAGGCAGAAGTCATCATTGCTAATTTTTTAACTTCCTATAATACTTAACACAGTGACTCTTACAAATAGCTGATGCTCAATAAATAAGGTAGATAAACCTTCTGGTGAAAAATGACTGTAGTAACACTTAATAACTTACCACTGTTCAAATTTATTACCCTAGAATTCAAAGTTCTTCATAATATAGCTCAATTTCCTTTCCTACTATAGGAATCTCAGTTCATGCTAAAAGATTCCATTTATAGACCACCAGACTGGTCAGTATGCCGTGTCTATCCCCTCTAACTGACCACATTTATGTTCATTATATATCACTTCAAAGTGCTTCCTTATAACATTTTGACACCATTCAACTTACAATGCTCTTTCTGTCTGCTGATTTCAATTAGCAATGTTTGCATCAACTGTAATTTTTTCTTGTTATGCAAATTTAATTATTATTAAATTCCTTTCCTAGCTAAATTATGTTTCTTTTATTTGCCATAGTACTTTACATATGACAAGACTCTGGACTTTTTTGATTAATTGAAGATTTTATCATTCATCCAAATTAATCATCAGTAATATTACTCTAGAAGTCCAACAACATTAATTACATGATTTTAAAATATGATTTGGCATTTTTAACAATTAACATGAATGTATTAATGAAAAACAATAAATGTATATGCTAATTGATTATTTTAATGTATTTAAAATATCTTTAAAATAGATTAAATTGTACATCATCATGTTTATGTTGGAGTCTGGTGGACTATAGTCCTTGGGGTTGCAAAGAGTCAGACACAACTGAGTAACTATGCATGCACTCATGTTTATGTTATACATGTGCTTTGCATATATGCCATAATTTATTCAAGATATGTCTAAATTATCATCAACTTGAAGCTAGTAGGCTCTGATATAATCAAAGCTTGTTTGTAAAATAAGTAATAGAAAACAATCCTTCTGTTTTCAGTGTGACTTTCCTGGTGGCTCAGTCAGTAAAGAAGCCTCCTGTAATGCAGGAGACCTAGGTTTGATCTCTGGGTTGGGAAGATTCTCTGGAGAAAGGAATGGCTACCCACTCCAGTATTCTTGCCTGGAGAATTCCATGGACAGAGGAGCATGGCAAGCTACACTCCATGGGGTCACAAAGAGTTGGACACAACTGAGTGACTAACACTTTTTCTCTTTTGCCTACATTCTGTAGATTTTTCTGGAGATAATTTTAAAGCTAATCTGAACTTATTCTAACAAAGATTTCATACAGCAAAACAAAACTTCACTACAAAATCAAGATTTGTTGTTGCATATGTTTACTGTGCTCAGGAGTCGTCAGCACATCAAAAATACACTTATTCTTACTTATTTATTTCCAGAATTTTCTTTCATCTTACAAATATATTTATATCTTGTCTTAATTACCTGATTCATAACTTCATATTATATTTCATTTTCTGTTTACTTGTAATTTGACAGCTTTCTTTAGGCTTATTCTGTATTTTAGTGAACTTTGTTTCTGCCTCATTTGAATCTTAAACCTATTGAGTTGTCTCTCATCCACTTTTTGAATGGGGCACTGAATCTATGGTCTTCAAGTGGCTTAGGTCTAATGTGCAGATATATTCATACAATCACTTAAGTTATAATATTATAAACCATGATACCACTAAATACTAGTTGAGTATTATGATTAAAAAGAGAACATAATAATTAAGATCTCTGCTTTGGAATTATCAGAAAGAGATAGGTAGAAATAACAAAACTTGACCTTTAGTCATGTAGTACTTAACAAGGTAAAGAGGAAGCATGACAAGTAGAAATACTCTGAATTTGATGCTGGACAAAACTAGGTTTCATCACATAGCTCTTCAGTCGCTTTACTTTTCTAAACTGTGCGTGACATGCTAAGTCGCTTCAGTAGGCCATGCCCTCCTCCAGGGGATCTTCCTGACCCAAGGATAGAACCTGCATCTCTTACATCTCCTGCATTGGCAAGTGGTTTCTTTACCACCGATGCCACCTGGGAAGCCCAGGTAATAGCAAAATAAAAGTCTATCAATAGGAGTACTGATTCTTACCTCACAGAGTTGTTGGAAGGACAGAGAGAATGCAAGAAGAACTGAACACAGTACTTGGCAGAGTAAACATTCAAAAAATTAGTTTAAAGGCTAGGGCAATACAAGTGGAGGCAAAAAGGCAGGGGGAAGGAATGCATTGCCATGATCAAGGGATGCTATAGTCTATACTCAAGCAGAGTAGCTGATTAGTGTTAAGTCTATGATGCTCAATGGAGCAAGTCTTAAAGGGTTTTCAATTATTTTAGAATTAACTGTGTTGACCATGGTGAGCCGTGGAGCCAAGGTAAGCCTGGTTCTACAAAATGGAGCTAGCTTTGAATGAAGATTCCTTTAGGAAGCAATGTTCAAGGTGGGTTAAAATCAAGGAAAAGATGGACAGAGAGAAAGGCACCATGTTTTTAGTAAGAATACTATACTTAAAAGGTCTTTCCTGGTAGCTCAGCTAGTAAAGAATCTGCATGCAATGCAGGAGACTCCGGTTCAATTCCTGGGTTGGGACAATCCCCTGGAGAAGGGAACGGCTACCCACTCCAGTATTCTGACCTGGAAATTCCATAGACAGAGGAGCCTGGCAGGCTACAGTCCACGGGGTCACAAAGAGTTGAACCCAACTGAGTGACTTTCACTTTTCACTGCACTTAAAAGCACAGGACCTGGCTTTAGGTTCCAACTCTGCACATGATCACACTTTGCAGAAGCGACTTTTGGATGTATAATCCAGATTATGGCTTTCCTTCCCAGAGAACTCCTACCCACAAAAGTGGTACCCTGCAGTCATGCTTCTTCTATGTGACACTATAGTAAATTGGACGACAAGTGGACACTCAACCCCAATTAGCCCAAGAAGTCTATAAGAATTTTGAGTTTGTATCCAATAAGTCTGTTCAAACTCTACTAATATTTCAACTGAAAAAATAGGGCCCCTTAAAGCAGTCCTGTTATGCTCAGTGGCATCGGAAAGCAGGGAGAAAAGGGTCCATGGACAGAGAAGTATAAAGGAGTTAGGAAAGACAATGGGCAGAGCAACCTGGGCAGATCCCCCTGCCCAGAAGAACTTGCTCCCCAGATTCAAAGAATGTGAGTAGCTGATAGTCTCCAACTGTCAGCAACTTCAGCGAGCCCTCAGTGTACCCCTGAACCCACACACCTCCTAGGGTTTGGCCAGTGATTAGTGGTGGTAACCAAAATCACATTTCTTTTGAGATGGCCCAACAAATGACCAAGCAAAAGGATGGAATAAGGGTCTAGCCAGTCTTGCCCAGTGCAGAACTCTTCTAGCAGGCACACTTCAGTCCACAATTCCCCCAATGCACTGGCAGAGACATCATCCATGTCCGCATCATGATCTGAGTGGTTCCTCCTGCCCAAACCTGCTGCCCAAGCATCAGTGGTTCTGAGGTTGATAAACACTGCTCTGTGTGACTCTTTGTTGCCATTAAATGATCTCTAAGTCAGAAATCCTTTCAAAATTATTTGAGATGTATTATGATAAAAGAGAAATATGCAAATGGATTATTAATACAAAGACAAAAAAGGTCACACAGTAAAGAGGCAGCTTTGTAGAGAACAAATGTACTAGAAAATCTATGCTAAGAATATGTCACCACTAAACCCCAAAGATAGCTCTCAATGGCCAGGTCAGAAAGGAAAACATTATGTTGCATAGTTCTCATCATGTGATATATTGAAGTTTTTCATAAAAGTATTAGGCTCTTCAGTGAGGCCTAGAAGGATGATGACATCATGCAAGAAAAACTCTGAAACAGAATTTTATTTTGAAGGTCAGTGGCAGGGTCATTTCCGATAAGTCAAGCATGAATGAATGCCAAGCAGAAGCATAAAGTATGGGAAATCATTGGACATTATGAGATTTACAATATTTTAATTTTACTTCATTTTTTTTTTTTTTTTTTGCTTGGTGTATATATGACTCTCAGACTTGCCTTCTTCTCAGGGAGAATATGAGATACCAAATCTGGAATACAGTGTCCCTGATGTTTCTGAGGTTGGAATTTCTAATTTTTGCTTGTTTGCTTTTAATGAACACATGTAGCCCAATTATGCTACAGATATAGAGACTTGCCTGTTTTTTCTGAATGGGGTAAAAACCCACATTCTCATCAAGTGGCACAGAAAAAACAGTAAGAATAGTCAGGGCCCATACATACCAAGCCAGACATTGTCCCAGCAACAATGAGAGAGGAACATCTATTGTCCCTCTGGACAGTCGGGGACACTGCCTTTCAACCAGAATTCTATCCATTGTCTCCCATTCTCCTTTACACTCTCAAACAGGAGGGTTTCCTTAGTTAATCATAAGCCCAGAATCTAATCCACAGATAATTTAGATAATTCGGCCAAATTTTTCCTTTGGACAAAAAAAAAAAGAGGGAGGTAGAAGGAAAAATACAGCTCTGTTATTGCCTCAGACAACATTCTCAGGCAAAGAAACTGACTCACAGCCAGACAGCTTCCTAAAAGAAAAATTTCCACAAGACAGCAGTGATGCCACAGAAAAATACTGAAAAAAAAAAAAAAGAAAAATGATGAAAAGTTATGACCTGGGGTTCCATAACTACATCTCCACTGCCTAAGTTCTCTGTGAACCTAATGACTCATCATTTTACTGTCAGATCGTGTTTTAATCACTTCGCGAAGGAGAACATGGAGGGCTGAAACTTTCCTGAAATGATGACTTTCCAAAAAGCTTCATGCAAACACAGCCAGTGTTCTCAAGGCCTTGTCTGCCTCAGCCTGGTCAACATGAACTTGTCCACCCCACCTTGGGAAAAGGAGGACAACCTACAGAGGGAACATTACTGTGTTGGGTCCTTATGTCCAGCACAGACAGCATCTCATAAATGTAACGCTAAGTCACATTAGTGTAGCTGAGGCAAAGCAAGAAGAAGTAGCCAAAGATGACCCCAGAACAGAATACCTGATGAAAAGGGGCGATAATAAGAAAAGACCCAGCAGGCACATGAGCGTGATTGGACGGCATCAATTAGGTTGAAAGGCTCCAGCTGGAAAAAGCCGGAGGTTAAGAGCCCTCAATTCAGTGAACACTGGACGTGTGGGAGCAAAGGAGTCTTCCAAGAGAAAGGGGTCAGCGCTCAGCTTGGCAGACCACAGGAACTTGGTTGGAGGAAACCATCAGGGAGAACAAGCAGGAGGACTTCAGGGGGAGGAGGTCAGCCTGAGGGTGACCACACACTCAGAGTCAGGAGGGCAGAGCAAGGCCGGGCCCAGAAACCCTGGGTGCAGCCAAAGGGAGGCAAAGTCTAGAGTATAACACGGATGAGGTGATGAGAGGGGCTGCCACTGAAAAAGAAATTGGAAAGATAAATGAAAAAGAATCGGAAAGATAAATGTGGTCAGAGAGGCTGATAACTTTCATAAGAGCATTCCAGAATGAGCAGATGAGAAAGGCAGTTCGGGCAAGGAGGGAAATATCTGTTTATTTTCATGGGCAACTGTAGGCTTAAAAGGCAATGTTGGAGAGATCTTTAGCCTTAAATAGACAAATGGTACACTATTTTCTAGTCAACCACCAAATATAACCTGGTATCTGGAATACAATTTAACATGCAATTCCCAGAATAAATTATGTCAACCTTGCTATATATTTCCAGTCTCGTGAAAGGCTGTTGTATATTTTCCTCTCCCAGAAGTGCACCAAAAGTTTTACTAACTTGCAGCCTCCAGCTCTCCCTTGCTGCCCGGGGTCAGATGATGACTCTGGCAGCCCCCAGCATGGATCCCAAAGCCCCAGCATTGGGCCTCATAGAACTCTGCTCACTCCACACATCTGCCTTCCCACAGACAGGATTCTTTCAAGTCTGACTCTCATCCTGCAGGGACTATGGTGCATGGCTAGTTTTCCTAACACCTAATGGAAACTAAACCATCCCCAGAGACAAACACAAGTGAGTGGGACTCACATGTGCAGGCTTTACACACTTGACACATAGCAAACATAGAAAACATCTCCCAATTTCATAGTCTTCATTGAGTTTCATGCTATTATACACCTCAATTCTATTAGAGGAAAGCATGTAATAAAAAAAGTTCCTACTTCAAAAACTAACAAATTACTTTGATGCTACTTCAAACTTTGTGTTTTCAGTTCTCCCACATTTTTGCCTTGATCCCCTGGATAAGAAACCAATATATCAGAGTGAATACCTTGTTTGTGTTTATCATTATCTTTATGAGATGGCATTAACCCTTGGCCTTTGAGATAGAGAATCAGTCGTCCTCAGATCAAACTGAACTAAGAAATGTCAGACACAAGAAGTTCGCTGCTGAGATGTTGGTTTTCAGTGCCCCGATCCAGCTTTGCAAAATGAACCCACCTCACGCCCCCAAGGCATTCAGAAATAATTTTATTTGCTCTTATTCATCAGCCAAGGAAAAGTAGCAAACTCCAGAGCCAATGATTATTCATCCCACCCTGTGATAACCCTGACCCTACTAAAGCCAACATCTGTCTTGTGTTTGGACTGGCTGACAGCCAACTGGGGATCAGAAAACAACAATTTCCCTGGTCAGATGTAAACCTTGCCCAGCATGTTGACTTTATAAACCACCCCGTAAGCTCAGTAAATTTAATTGGTAGATAGGGTTGTCTTTCCTTGGCTCATTTCCCGCCGATTAATATCACCACCATGAGCCCCCATATGGTCAGACATAGACTAACAAGGCTCTGTCTAGACAGCAGAGAAGGTTTTTACCCGCCTCCTTTTTTTTTTCTAGAATTAGGCATTAATATGCTACTTTCCAATGGGACAAATTTTGACATAAATCATACTAGGAAAATAAATACTTCTCTCACATACTTCCAGTGGAGACACTTTAGGCAGGATTAGTTAGGTAGAGGCACTACCACATTAGTTCATTCCCTGTATGCTTCAAAGTGGTGTGAGCCCACAAGAGTGAGGGCAGTCGTTCTAAGAAATGTGAGGAGCAGAACTATCTATAAATCAGTGCTTTTGACAGGTTGATCAATCTAGCTTCACTTCAACCAACATTCTACCTTAATTTATGGTGGTGAGGAGGTATCAGGCATGGTTAATAGTGTTCAAAATGACACTGACCATTCCTACAATGTGATATGAAAAATTATAAAAGGCACTCTCAATAATGACTTTGAACATCTCAAGTGAGGAATATCTTGAAGGGAAATCTGTTGTCCAAAATCTAAGATTCTTATTATTTTCCAAAAAGAATTTTTCAAAAGCATCACCTCAAAAAATAATTTTAAAATCAACAGAAACAACGTTAAATAAGGCCTACCATATAAATGAGACTGCTAATTTTCTCTAACTACCCAACCTACACACACCCTCACCCAGTCCCTTTTTAATATTTTCTTATACTGGGAAATTACAAAACTAAATCTGCTAAAGAACAAATTCTAAGTTTTCCCATAAGTAACCCCAACACCATCATTGTGATTAATTTTATGAATCCATTTATTACCATAAGTGATCCAAATCGATGTTTCAGCATATTTTCAAAATTCTCCTGTCAGAGCAGAGAATACAGAAGTATCATAAAATATAATCCCTGTCTTCAAGGAGTTTCTAATTGATTATCCATTCTAGTTTAATTCTTAAGGTTTTACTATTCTAGAAACTAAAGTCCAACAGATAACTTTGAGAGTTTTCAGGTTGAAAAGACAGATTTAGATTTTCATCAGCTGAATGGACATTGGCAATACACCCCTTTGAAGACAGAACTTCTGCCTGACTCTAACATAATGCTGCAGTTGAAGCTGGGGCTGCCAAATCTCAGTATTCATTCCCTCTAGACCGCAAAACAGACGGGGGTGGGGGTCAATCACAGTCCTGCCCTTGGATGGTTTTTATATGGAAATTAAAGGGAGTTGCTTCTTCTCCAGTGGAAAGCTTTGGGAAGCACAAGACAGGAGCTTTGAGGCATTGCTGCTTCTCACAGAGAAAGCCAGTCTGAGAGGACAGAGTCAACGTGCTGAGAGAAGCATAGAGAAGACAGAGGCCTAAGCACACTGCAGGCTCTGCTTCCAGAGGCCTGAGGTCAGCCATACCCCTTCCTTTCCCAGAGTTGCGTTATGCTTGCCAAGAAAGTCCCTTGTTGGTAAGTTAGGCAGAGTTGGGTTTCTGTCGCTTGCAATCAAAACATGTCTTAATTACTCCATATGTTGTTCTCCATCTCCAGTACACCTGACAAGAGGAATGGTCTTAGATTTCATCAAGAATTACACGATGAATGTGACTATTATTTTATAGATAAATTTGATTCTAAAGGAGCTTGAACACTAAACTCACCATAAAGTGTATACATACATCTTCAAATTATCTTGGATAACTGTCTTGAGTAACTTAACACAGAGAAACAGGGCCTAGGCTGGAAGATTATTTCTCAAACTATTTCTGCAAATTCGGAGCCTGTTGTAGTGATCCAAAGACCACCTATCCCTTTCAGCAGTGCAACTTCCTATTCCTGCCTTCTCATTTCAAATGCCCTCCCTGCTACTTCTGCATCTCCACACATGCAAACACACTGCAGTGTCACCCACACATTCTCTGCCTTTTCACAGTCGCCTAAGTGAACCTCCTCTTCACTCCTGGCCCTCTGGGCAGCCACATGGGCCGGACCAGACCTCCAGCTCTTCCTTCTTAGGTTCCTCCCAACTGAGAGAATAGCTGGTGCTGCAATGAAGAGCATGTTTGAGAATCATTAGACAAGAGGACTTCCAATTCTCCTATGGGCACTGTTATCTCTGCATTATAGCACAGATATTCTCTTTTTCTGCACATTGTGTGTCTTTTTTTGGCAATTAAAGGGGCTTATTTTGGAAGTTGTCTCCCCATCCTATCCTTTACTTACATAAAAAGTGAGCAGTAATGAACATCAACCAAGAAAACTGTTTTCTCAGCTGCTTTTCCTTAACCTTGGGATTCCTGAATTGAAATGGGGAAGGGAGAATAATTAGATCTGATGCTTGAGAAATTGATTTCTAATAGTTTTGAGGTTGAGAGTATTCGTCATTTCACCCGCTAGTCAAGTATTTCTTCATGGTTTGCTCCACAAAGAAAAAGAGTTCTTGGGAGGCGAAGCTGTTTGAAATTATGAAAAAACAGGTCAAATAACCTTACGGCAAAAGTGTCAGTGGATTTCCAGAGTAAAGTGTGCTGCTGGCATCATGCAGAGGTTTTAAGACGGCCACAGACACTGAAAAGACAAAAAAAGAACTTTAAAAAATAAACAGAAGGATTCTCCTTACAGTAGAAAAGATTCAAGTCACACCAATACCATTTTTTCTCCTTTTTTTTTTTTTTTCGCCTTGACCCTCAGCTGCTAAAACAGCATAGAAATTACCTCAGACACAGTGGAGTTGGAATCTCCATTAATATTTACATAGCTTGCCACCCAAGCTAGGGCCCACCCTGCTGCTAGAGAATGATAAATTCCTTTGTCTCCACTGAGGCCTGAGAAGTCTTATTTCACTAGGGAGTAAGCATCATTTCTGCAGTACACGTGAAGTGATTATCATGTCTGGTTTATTAAGTCAGCTATCTCTTGAGGTTATTTCATGGTAAAAATGTACTCATTCAAACTTTGGAACAACCAGGATTATATAGCTTTCTCCAAAAGTGTCCTTAGTAACTGTTAATATCACTAAAGTGCAAGTAGGCACAAGGCCAAGAAGGAGCAAGAGGTAACCATTCTGCAAATATGCCGTGAACATAGGGCCCCCGCTAAATAAAGAATGCACTCAGCAGCTGCTAGATGCAGAAATGCTTTCCCGCCCTGCAGCTCTCCATGCCAATAAGTTTGTTTCGTCCTTTGTCAGGAAAAAATGAGTGGACAACATTGGTTGGTCTGATGATTTGGTTTAAAAATAAACAAGTTGGAATCACCTGAGTTTTAAGAACCAAAGTCTACAAGGAAGTTAAACCACATGATTTCTAAGGACTCTTCCAGATCTAAAATTCAAAGTCACATGCAATGAAATGACAAATCTTTATGTGCTATGTGGTTTAGTCTCTCAGTCATGTCTGACTCTTGTGACCCCGTGGACTGTAGCCTGCCAGGCTCCTCTGTCCATGGGATTCTCCAGGAAAGAATACTGGAGTGGGTAGCCATGCTCTTCTCCAGGGGATCTTCCTGACCCAGGGATCAAACACAGGTCTCCTGCATTGCAGGCAGCCTCCTTAACAACTGAACCACCAGGCAGGTGGTGTCTATGTACTATGCTGCTGCTAAGTCACGTCAGTTGTGTCCGACTCTGTGTGACCCCATAGATGGCAGCCCACCAGGCTCCCCCATCCCTGGGATTCTCCAGGCAAGAACACTGGAGTGGGTTGCCATTTCCTTCTCCAATGCATGAAAGTGAAAAGTGAAAGTGAAGTCGCTCACTCGTGTCCAACTCTTAGCGACCCCATGGACTGCAGCCTACCAGGCTCCTCCGTCCATGGGGTTTTCCAGGCAAGAGGACTAGAGTGGGGTGCCATTGCCTTCTCAACTATGTACTATAGATGAGTGCAATTAGACAACACCTGGTCATACTTTTTCTGACATTTATGTTGCTGTTATTGTTGTTTTTTCCCTTGTAATGAGAACTTTAAAATTTACTTTCAGCAACTTTCAATATACTATACAATATTGTTAACTGTTATTGCAATGCTGTACATTACATCCCCCTGATTGATTGATTTATTTTTTAACTGGACTCCCTTCACCTATTTCACACCTCTCACCTCTAGCAAGCACCAATATATTCTCTGTAACTATATACTTAGTCTTTTTGTTAGTATTCCATGTATAAGTGAAATCATACAGCATCTTTCTTTCCGTCTGATTTATTCTTAGAGCAAGGCCCTCAGACTTCACACATTGTTTGAAAAGCTTCCACATTGTTACAAATGGCAGGATTCCATTCTTTCTTATGACTTAGTTCAGTCTTTCAGTTGTGTCCGACTCTCTGCGATCCCATGGACTGCAGCACACCAGGCCTCCCTGTCCTTCACCAATTCCCGGAGCTTACTCAAACTCATGTCCATTAAGTCAGTGATGCCATCCAACCATCTCATCCTCTGTCATCCCCTCCTCCTGCCGCCTTCAATCTTTCCCAGCATCAGGGTCTTGTCCATTGAGTCAGTTCTTTGCATTAAGTGGCCAAAGTATTGGAGTTTCAACTTCAGCATCAGTCCTTCCAATGAATATTCAGGA
The DNA here is from genome assembly GCF_910594005.1 of Cervus elaphus. Lineage (NCBI taxonomy): Eukaryota > Metazoa > Chordata > Mammalia > Artiodactyla > Cervidae > Cervus > Cervus elaphus. Next base: position 82,521,155 of record NC_057823.1, on the reverse strand, counting down.
CTGATATCCTTCAGGATGGACTGGTTGGATCTCCTAGCAGTCCAAGGAACTCTCAAGAGTCTTCTCCAATACCACAGTTCAAAACCATCAATTCTTCTGCACTCAGCTTTCTTTATAGTCCAGCTCTCACATCCATACATGACTACTGGAAAAACCATAGCTTTGACTAGATGGACCTTTGTTGACAAAGTAATGTCTCTGCTTTTTAATATGCTGTCTAGGTTTGTCATAGCTTCTCTTCCAAGGAGCAAGCGTATTTTAATTTCATGGCTACAGTCACAATCTATAGTGATTTTGGAGCCCCCCAAAATAAAGTCTCTCACTCTCTCCACTGTTTCCCCATCTATTTGCCATGAAGTGATGGGACTGGATGCCATGATCTTAGTTTTCTGAATGCTGAGCTTTAAGCCAACTTTTTCACTCTCCTCTTTCACTTTCATCAAGAGGTTCTTTAGTTCTTCACTTTCTGCCATAAGGGTGGTGTCATCTGCATATCTGAGGTTATTGATATTTCTCCCAGCAGTCTTGATTCCAGCTTGTTATTCATCCAGCCTGGCATTTCACATGATGTACTCTGCATATAAGTTAAATAAGCAGGGTGACAATATACAGCTTTGACGTACTCCTTTCCCAATTTGGAACCAGTCTGTTGTTCTATGTCCAGTTCTAACTGTTGCTTCCTGACCTGAATACACATTTCTCAGGAGGCTGGTAAGGTGGTCTGGTATTCCCATCTCTTTCAGAATTTTCCGCAGTTTGTGGTGATCCACACAGTCAAAGGCTTTCGCATAGTCAATAAAGCGGAAGTAGATGGTTTTCTGGAACTCTCTTACTTTTTCAATGATCCAGCGGATGTTGGCAATTTGATCTCTGGTTCCTCTGCCTTTTCTAAATCTAGCTTGAACATTTGGAATTTCACAGTTCACGTACTGTTGAAGCCTGGCTTGGAGAATTTTAAGTATTACTTTACTATCGTGTGAGATGAGTGCAGTTGTGCGGTAGTTTGAGCATTCTTTGGCATTGCCTTTCTTTGGGATTGGAATGATAACTGACCTTTTCCAGTCCTGTGGCCCTTTTCTTCTTATGACTGAATAATATTAATATTCCATTGTACATATACCCAACATCTTCTTTACCCAGTCATTCATCAGTGGGCATTTACATTGTTTCCATGTTTTGGCTACTGTAAATAGTGCTGTAACGAACATAGGGGTGCATATATACTTTTTTTCAAGTTAGTGTCTCCATTTTCTTCAGGTAAATACCCAGGAGAGGAATTGCTGGATCATATGGTAGTTCCATGTTTAATGTTTGGAGGAATCTACACACCATTTTCCATAGTGGCTGCTCCTATTTGCATTCCCAACAGTGAATGGGTGTTCCCCTGTCTTTACATCCTCTCCAATGCCTGGTATTGTTGTCTTTTTGATAATAGTAATTCTGATGGCTCTGAGGTGATATCTCATTGTGGTTTTTAATTTGCATTTTCCGTAAAGATTAGAGATGTTGAGCATGATATGTATCTGTCAGCCTTCTTTGGGAAAATGTCTAATCAGATCTCCTGCCCATTTGCTAATTGAACTGTTTTTTTTTTCACTCTTGAGTTATATGAGTTCTTTATATATATTTTTAATTGAAGTATAGTTGATCTAAAATATTATGTAAGTTTCAGGTGTACAACATAGTAATTCACAACTTTTAAAGGTTATATTCCTTTATGGTTAGAATAAAATATTGTCTATATTCCCTGTGTTGTACAATATATCCTTGTAGCTTGTTTATTTTATACATAGTAGTTTATACCTATTAAGCCCCTATACCTTTTGTGCCCTTTCCCTTCCCCCTTCTTTCTCCCCACTGGTAACCTACAGTTTGTTCTCTGTATCTGTAAGCCTGTTTCTTTTTTTGTTATATTCACTTGTTTATTGCATTTTTTGAAATCCAGATAAAAGTGATATCATACAGGAATTATCTTTCTGTCCGACTTGTTTCACTTACCATCAGTTGAGTTCAGTCACTCAGTTGTGTCCAACTCTTTGCAACCCCATGAATCACAGCACGCCAGGCCTCCCTGTCCATCACCAACTCCCGGAGTTTACTCAAGCTCATGTCCATTGAGTCGGTGATGTCATCCAGCCATCTCATCCTCTGTCGTCCCCTTCTCCTCCTGCCCCCATCCCTCCCAGCAACAGGGTCTTTTTCAATGAGTCAACTCTTCTCATGAGGTGGCCAAAGTATTGGAGTTTCAGCTTCAGCATTAGTACTTCCAATGAACACCCAGGACTGATCTCCTTCAGGATGGACTGGTTGGATCTCCTTGCAGTCCAAGCAACTCTGAAGAGTCTTCTCCAATACCACAGTTCAAAAGCATCAATTCTTCAGCGCTCAGCTTTTTTCACAGTCCAACTCTCACATCCATACATGACCACTGGAAAAACCATAGCCTTGACCAGACGGACCTTTGTTGACAAAGTAATGTCTCGGCTTTTTAATATGCTGTCTGAGTTGGTCATAACTTTCCTTCCAAGGAGTAAGTGTCTTTCAATTTCATTGATGCAATCACCATCTGCAGTGATTTTGGAGCCCCCAAAAATAAAGTCAGCCACTGTTTCCCCATCTATTTGCCATGAAGTGATGGGACCAGAGGACATGATATTAGTTTTCCGAATGTTGAGCTTTAAGCCAACTTTTTCACTCTCCTCTTTCACTTTCATCAAGAAGCTCTTTAGTTCCTCTTCACTTTCTGCCATAAGAGTAGTGTCATCTGCATATCTGAGGTTATTGATATTTCTTCCAGCAATCTTGATTCCAGCTTGTGCTTCTTCCAGCCCAGCGTTTCTCATGATGTACTCTGCATAAAAGTTAAATAAGCAGGGTGACATTATATAGCCTTGATGTACTCCTTTCCCGATTTGGAACCAGTCTGTTGTTCCATGTCTAGTTCTAACTGTTGCTTCCTGACCTGCATACAGGTTTCTCAAGAGGTGGGTCAGGTGGTCTGGTATTCCCATTTCTTTCAGAATTTTCCACAGTTTATTGTGATCCACACAGTCAATGGCTTTGGCATAGTCAATAAAGCAGAAATAGATGTTTTTCTGGAACTCTCTTGTTTTTTCGATGATCCAGCAGATGTTGGCAATTTGATCTCTGGTTCCTCTGCCTTTTCTAAAACAAGCTTGAACATCTGGAATGTCACAGTTCACGTATTGCTGAAGCCTGGCTTGGAGAATTTTGAGCATTACTTTACTAGCGTGAGATGAGTGCAATTGTGTGGTAGTTTGAGCATTCTTTGGGATTGCCTTTCTTAGGGATTGGAATGAACACTGACCTTTTCCAGTCCTGTGGCCACTGCTGAGTTTTCCAAATTTGCTGGCAGATTGAGTGCAACACTTTTACAGCATCATCTTTCAGGATTTGAAATAGCTCACCTGGAATTCCAACATATCCACTAGCTTCGTTCGTAGTGATGCTTTCTAAGGCCCACTTGACTTCACATTCCAGGATATCTGACTCTAGGTGAGTGATCACACTATCGTGATTATCTGGGTCATGAAGATCTCTTTTGTACAGTTCTGTGTATTCTTGCCACCTCTTCTTAATATCTTCTGCTTCTGTTAGGTCCATACCATTTCTGTCCTTTATCAAACCCATCTTTTCATGAAATGTTTCCTTAGTATCTCTAATTTTCTTGAAGAGATCCGAGTTTTCCCATTGTGTTGTTTTCCTCTATTTCTTTGCATTGATCACTGAGGAAGGCTTTCTTATCTCTCCTTGCTATTCTTTGGAACTCTGCTTACCGTAATACCCTCCAAATCCATTCATGTAGTTGCAAATGACGAAATTTCATTCTATTTTAAGGGCTGAGTAGTATTCCTTCATATATATACATATATATGATCTGTTATATATAAGATCCATATATATACATGTATATATATGTATATATATGTAAGAGCAAACACGTCTTGTTTATGCATCTGTTGATGGATACTTCCATTGCTTCTATATCTTGACAATTGCAAATAATGCTGCTATGAACATCAGGATCCATGTATCTTTTGAATTAGTGTTTTTGTTTTTCTCCGATATATATCCAAAAGTGTAATTGCTGGGTCATATAAAAACTCTATTTCTACTTTTTTGAGAAACTTCCCTACTGTTTTCCACAGTAACTGTGCCAACTGACATTCCCATCAACAGTGTAGAAGGGTTCCCTTTTTTCCACATCCTCAGTAACATTTGTTATTTGTGTTCTTATTGATGATAGCCATTCTTACAGTGTGGGTGATATATCACTGTGGTTTTAATTTGTATTTCTCTGATAATGATGTCGAGCATCTTTTTCACATGCCTAATCTTTTCACATGATAATTAAAGATGTTGGCCATCTTTATGTCTTTGAGGAGAATGTCTATTCAGATTTTCTGCCCATTTTTTAATCAAAACACTTGGTTTTATTATAATTGAATTCTATAATTTTCTTATATTTTGGAATATTAACCCCCATCAGAAATATGACTTGTAAATATTTTCTCCAAGGTGATTTTGAAATACATCCAAGATTGAAAACTATTGGTCTAAACAGTATGGGTGAAAGTAGAATAGGAGAAGAGTGAATTCCTAGGATATCAAGAAGAAACCCAGAGCTTTTGCAATTTATTTCCATAAGTTTCAAAAATATGAGATAGGGTTTCCAGGTAACTTCAACAAAGATACAAAATATACTTGTTAAAAATTCACAAAACCAAAAGAAAAAAATTACATGATGTTCAGTTAATAGCTTACAATGGTCATTTCTTTTTTACCACTTAAGTTATATGTTATAGATCATCAGATTTTTTAAAAACCTTAATCTTTTTCTTTCAAAATAAAAGGAAGTTCAAAGAAAGTTCACCTCTAAATGATTCAAATGTCAGTCTTTCAGTTTCACATGTCCATTTATTACCCACGGCACTAATAAAACTATTCCTAACAATATTAGTTAGGTCAGTTTTCATTCCAATCCCAAAGAAAGGCAATGCCAAAGAATGCTCAAACTACCGCAAAACTGCACTCATCTCACACACTAGTCAAGTAATGGTCAAAGTTCTCCAAGCCAGGCTTCAACAATACATGAACCATGAAATTTCAGATGTTCAAGCTAGATTTAGAAAAGGCAGAGGAACTAGAGATCAAATTGCCAACATCCGCTGGATCTTCGAAAAAGCAAGAGAGTTGCAGAAAAGCATCTATTTCTGCTTTATTGACTATGCGAAAGCCTTTGACTGTGTGGATCACCACAAACTGCGGAAAATTCTGAAAGAGATGGAATACCAGACCACCTGACATGCCTCTTGAGAAATGTGTATTCAGGTCAGGAAGCAACAGTTAGAACTGGCCATAGAACAACAGACTGGTTCCAAATTGGGAAAGGAGTACGTCAAAGCTGTATATTGTCACCCTGCTTATTTAACTTATATGCAGAGAACATCATGAGAATGTTGGGCTGGGTGAAGCACAAGCTGGAAATAAGATTGCTGGGAGAAATATCAATAACCTCAGATATGCAGATGACACCACCCTTACGGCGAAAGTGAAGAGGAACTAAAGAACCTCTTGATGAAAGTGAAAGAGGAGAGTGAAAAAGTTGGCTTAAAGCTCAGCATTCAGAAAACTAAGATCATAGCATCTGGTCCCATCACTTCATGGCAAATAGATGGGGAAACAGTGGAAAGAGTGAGAGACTTTATTTTTTGGGCTCCAAAATGACTGCAGATCATGACTGTAGCCATGAAATTAAAAGACACTTACTCCTTGGAAGGAAAGTTATGACCAACCTAGATAGCATATTAAAAAACAGAGATATTACTTTGCTGGCAAAGGTCCATCTAGTCAGAGTTATGGTTTTTCCAGTAGTCCTGTATGGATGTGAGAGTTGGACTATGAAGAAAGCTGAGTGCCAAAGAATTGATGATTTTGAACTGTGGTGTTGGAGAAGACTCTTGAGAGTCCCTTGGACTGCAAGGAGATCCAACAAGTCCATCCTGAAGGAAATCAGTCCTGACTATTCATTGGAAGGACTGATGCTAAAGCTGAAACTCCAGTACTTTGGCCACCTGATGGATAGAACTGACTCAACTGAAAAGACCCTGATGCTGGGCAAGATGGAAGGCAGGAGGAGAAGGTGATGACAGAGGGTGAGTTGGTCAGCTGGCATCACTGACTCGATGGACATGAGTTTGAGTAAACTCTGGGAGTTGGTGATGGACAGGGAGGCCTGGCATGCTGCAGTCTATGGGGTTGCATAGAGTTGGACACGACTAAGCAGCTGAACTGAACTGAACAATATTAGTAGCTAATGTTTATTGAGCACTTAATATGAGCTAGGCATTGTACTGATTAATTTGTGATCATAACCTCACTGAGTTCACACAATAACTCTGTCAGATACTTACTATTATTATCCACATTCTTCAGAAGAAGAAACTGAAGCTCATGGAAATGAAGTCAATTTACCAAGAATGTACAATATATCAAAGTAGATCATGGAGAAGAACTCACATGTTTCTGAGTCCAAACCCGACCAGTTTGACTACTACACCAAACTAATGCACCAAAATTCTTTCAACCTTTTTCCTCAATAATTTGAATTTAATAGTTTTTAATTTGAAGAAGGTATTTGATGGAGAAAACAAGTCTGCTTATCAAGAAATTCTATTTCTTCATGGGAAATATATATCACATCCAAAGTATCACCATTGTTATAAAAATAATTTGCACAGAGGGAAAGAGATATTTTCTCTCCCAACCCCCAATGGTGACAACAGAGTAATTCGTTTACGTTCATAACTAGCCCAACTCAGAGTCAGCCCCTATTTATTTAGTGTCACAGAAGTCAATGTTTTGGCAATATTAATCAGTTCTTCTGCAGTACAAAAGTAACTTCCAAATAGAAAATTTTACAGTCAAGTACTATTTAAATTTTTGGGATATTTGGAATTAAATAAAATTTGAAATTTTTTGATTCAATGTGACTACCGTCTTTGGGAAGTGAAGTGAAGTTATTCATCATGTCCAACTCATTGCTACTCCATGGAGCCTACCAGGCTCCTCCATCCATGGGATTTTCGAGGCAAGAATACTGGAGTGGGTTGCCATTCCTTCTCCAGGAGGTCTTCCTGACCTGGGAATTGAACCCGGTCTCCCACATTGTAGGCAGATGCTTTACCATCTGAGCCACCAGGGAAGTCCAACATCTTTCGGAGTAAACTACTAAACACCTCATATTAAAAAAGTAGTTGAGAAACTATAACACATATATCCAATATGCCTATAGAGAGGTATACTTCTTGACTGACAGATAAAGCTTGCAAGAAATCAGAATGTTGCCAATAATCTTGCTGTGCCTAACTCCAAAGAGAAACACAAATTGATATGCCAGTAAAAATCATATTCCCATCTCCAAGGACTGAATAGACACAGCAGTATATAACATAGGACCAGAAGATGAGTGAGAATATTCACAAACAAGTCAGTGATGGTGCTAGTTCACTTCAAACCCTCCACAGGCCTCCACCAAATTTTATTCAATATGTGTATAACCCATAAAATCCAAGTGACCTATGTGGTCCAAGATTGGAGTAATACGTAATACTATATTCAAGAAAATAAAGCCTAAATACTAAAAGTAATTTTAAAGGTAATTTAAATAATTTACTTGCATTTCTGGAAGACTCTATTCATAATGTGTAACAATAAATTTTATTTCTTCTCTTTCTCAATTCTCTAGGACCTAGGACTACTCTGAGACTAAGAATCAAATTTTCCAAAATTCTCTATGGGAACTCAGCCATGAATGGTTAAGTTGCATTGTTGATACACTTTCTCTTTTTGGACTCTTCCTCTGTGGGAAAAGCAGACTTCCTTCCAATCCCATTCACCTTGGCCTTAGCCAAATGACTTGCCTATCGGAAAGAGAGCAGACATAATGTAACCAACATGCCAAAAAAAGTAGAAGCTTTAAATGCACTTGTTTGGTTTGACTCAGTTTCTTGGGTTCACTTCTGCTGGCCTTCTCCCACGAGAACTGAAAGCCCAAATAGTTCTGACATGAGAGGTACATGGCACAGAGAGGAACTTAACTCAGAGCCTGGAACAAAATCACCAGAGCTGACCACAAGCCTATGAGTGAGAAATTACCATTTTGGTTTTTGTAAGACACTGAGCTTTGGTATTGTTTGTTACACAGCATATTGCAGCAAAAGCTAATACATAATATGACTTTTCTCCTTTGCTTCAGTTTTCCCTGGAAGTAAGTACTCTGCCTCTTTAGCAAGGAATAGGATAGAGAGATTTGAATAAGTAATACAAGATTAATTCAACTGAGAGAAAGAAAAGGTATTGCTAAGGTAATAATTGGGAAAATGACATCATATACCATCAAAGAGTGCAGCCTCTAAGATGTAAAACCAACATGGCCATCAGTAAGTCTTCCAGTCAGCAAAGAAAGAATCAGAGCCAATATCACCCAATGTTTAACTGGAGGACTATCAGTTCAGTTCAGTTCAGTTCAGTCGCTCAGTCGTGTCTCTTTGTGACCCCATGAACTGCAGCACACCAGGCCTCCCTGTCTATCACCAACTCCTGGAGTTTACTCAAACTCATGTCCATTGAGCTGGTGATGCCATCCAACCATCTCATCCTCTGTCGTCCCCTTCTCCTCCCGCCTTCAATCTTTCCCAGCATCAGGGTCTTTTTCAAATGAGTCAGTTCTTTGCATTAGGTGGCCAAAGTATTGGAGTTTTAGCTTTAGCATCAGTCCTTCCAATGAATATTCAGGACTGATTTCTTTTAGGATGAACCGATTGGATCTCCTTGCAGTCCAAGGGACTCTCAAGAGTTTTCTCCAACACCACAGTTCAAAAGCATCAATTCTTCAGTGCTCAGCTTTCTTCATAGTCCAACTCTCACATGCATACAGGACTACTGGAAAAATCATAGCTTTGACTATACATACCTTTGTTGGCAAAGTAATGTCTCTGCTTTTTATACAGAAATACAGAAATATACTATAAAAGAAGAAATATTGATACTATTTCTTGTATGAAACTAAATACATAATTTAGAGACCATTCTTTATTAATTAAGCTGATACATTTGTCATCCCAATTGCCTTTGTACTTCCATCCTGCTGTGTGGCAGACCAAGGACTGGGTATTAATGTTGACTTTGTCCCATGAACAGTCTAACCCTCAACATTTAGTATGGGATATAGTGTGTTGGTAATTATATCTTTAACTGAATTATAAATTGGTATGTTCTTAGAAATGACCAGAAGCTGAACATCTCTGCCTCCAGACAGAGAGAGGATCATAAATCTTGATGAATCAAGTAGGCACCTGAAGGACCACAGCATCCTCACTGATTGCACTCAAGATGAGTTCTAAGAAAAGACTGACTTTTGACCAGATAAAATGTGAGTAAACCTGAATTTCTCTCAGGTTCCTACAGGTTGAAGTCAATATGGGCCCAAGGTGAAGAAGCCTTCACTGTTGTTTCTTAAACTGATCTGTCTCAAAAAAACATAAACTCCTTGCAAGGCTTCTCTTTGCTAATGTTTACCAAGCTAATGCCACCAAAGTACTCAAAGCCATAATGAAATTAAGCCAAGCGCCATTTTCCAAGCACCAGATCCCTCTGCAGCTTTCTCAAGAAGCCTTGTGTAAGTGCTTTCTTTTTTTAAACTCCTTTCTTCTTTAAAACACCATATTTTTCTAACACATTAATACAGCAAGTCATTTTTCACCCACTTAAAATTACCAATATAAGACAGCGCTTTGTACAGAGCTGATGAGGCAATTGTAAGGGATGAGGAATGAATTCTAACATTTATGCCCTGCCCAAATGACTAAGATTTATAACTGTAAACCTACAAATCTCTGGCTTATGTATGCAAATGTGAGACCAATTAGTGATTCACCTGCAACTGCTAATTAAAATGCTTGAGGTGATGAATCACCACTAAGCATGGAGACTGGGGCCTGGAGGTCCAGCATCATCTATTCCCACACAAAGGACACCCCAAGGAGAGAATATCTGAAGATTAGCTCCCTAAAGAGCCATCAGAATTTTATATCTACTAATTTGGAAGAAAAAAAATGAGTTGTGTGGGAAAACGTAATTATAATGTAGCTAGAAAATAAAAACAGGCAGAGCAAACCAAGCATTGTTGCATCATTAAAAGAGAAAATAACCCTTCTGGGTAATTTTCCCATGGAATTCAGGACAACAACAACAGAAAAAAAAAATTGGAAAAAGGTTTGGAAGAAACCACATGCGATTCTTTCCCCTCCAATTACAACAAATTTCCACAGTTTTCAACTCAGCAAAATGCCTGAACCAAAGCTTGGCAAATAGCAGAGAATAAAATTGTTAATAAAATAAAAATTTTGAGTCCAAGCCTTTCAGACAGCTAGGTTGAATAGGTTCTCATGTTACTTCAACTAAGTTTGGAGATATTTATTCAGTATCTGACTTCCAGTTTCAGCTGAAATAATCTAATTAAAATGCAGATTTAGAAAACCCAGCCTGCTTCTCAGAGTCCACAAACAGCTGCGTCTATAAACCTCCAGTTCCCTCCAGGATCAAGTGCTCGGATATCGCTCCCTTTGTCAGCCCTCTGGCTCAGTCACAGACGTATGTTACCACACCATTGCTGTGGCCAGAGCGCCTTATGATCTACCATCCCTCAAACCCACACCTCTTCATGATTCTCATGCCTTAACCCAAAGTGCCACCGCAGGATCAGCTACTTGGACCAAGGGCCAGGCTTGTGGCCACAAAGACCTCTCCTTTAAAGGACTGCTGAATGCAGGATCTTCTTTGGTCAGGAGCATCTCTCCCACGCAGACCTCGTGTATTCGGGAAGTACCGGTGTCAGTGTTCCTGCTGAATGGCTTCCCGCATACGGCATCCTGGAGGTTTGGAACACCTAATAAGGTGTCATATCAAAATCAGTCCTTAATGCAGTGACCTCAGAGGAGAAACAGCAGGTGGGCAACGCCAGTGAGCTACTGGCAGGAAAATCTAGTAGATGCTCATTAGGTTTACCTAATCAGTAAATATCACTGCCTTGGAGAATGAAGAAATAAATAACTCTTTGCCAAGGTATGTTGAAATCCCAGACTTCTAGCCTAACAGCTACACCACCCTGTCTCCTATTTGCTCCACTTTGTTAATTGTCTCTTATGTTCAACTTGTATATGCTATTTAGTTTCACCCTCACAAGCACCTGTATTTACGGTAAAAAAAAAAAAAAAAAAAAAACAGATAACATGTTTAAATATTTGCTGAGTGCCTACTATGAGTTGGGTTTTTCTTGCTGCCAGCCATGAATCTTTCCACCAATCTAATGAGGCTGTGACTTGCTCTAAGCCTTGAAATGATCAGGTAGCTGAGCAGGCTTTCAAGCTCCAGACTTAACTCTTCCCTGCCACGCAGGTGCCACCCACTACTTGGAGAGCCGTTGTCTCCCCTGGCTTTGTCTCCTATTACTTTTCATTTGAATGTGCTCCCCTATTCTTTTTGGAATCATCTTCTTATGGCTTTTACTGATTTATCCCTGCTTTCCTCACACTTCTGTTTCCTCAGTCCTCTATACTTGTTTATACTCTCTTGACCCTCCAATTCCAATTGCTTTCTCCTTGACACTTACCCCTCACCTTATCAATCATATCAGGTAAAGACACCTGACTGCCCACACTGTCTGTGATCCCCACCTGCACTTAAGAAACTGAGTGTGGAAGAAGTTAGGGAACAAATTCAAGGACCCACTGCTGGTAGGGAGTGAGATTCAGCCTAGAAACTAATCTTCATTCTTACCTTCGTGTTTTTACTACTGATGCTGAGCAGGGCCCTGTGGGGTTCCTGGGCATGAAGGCCTTCCTGTCCCCCATCTCTTTTAGGCAAGACTCCAGGTTCCATGACCTTCTCTGAGTTCCAAAGGGCACAACCGTTGCCAATCAAGGGAGGAGCAGCCAATGAACCACCTGAGGCAAGATTAAAGAGACCAGAGAGGCTCATCAAGCTTAGGAGACCACCTAAGACACTGCACACACTCTAATCTTGTCAGCAACCCCACTCTTCAGAAACTTTGCAGAAGAAAGAAGAATACAAGACTGTTGCTGCCTTGATCCTTATGCCATATCCCTGTCTGACTACATAACCACTCCCTACTTGCCAGGGAGGAGGGCACAGTTCTTGAGGCACTAATCTACTATGTTCCCCCTTTGCCTGGCAAAGGAATAAAGCCACTCTTTTCTTTTCCTTCTTCTCCATCACTCTGTCTCCATATTTCTTTGGCACTGGTGCACAGAGAGCCAAGATCTTGGCAACACTCCCTCTGAACTTTCTTCTCACGCTCTTTGATCATAATGACATAGTTCAAGTTCACTTTTCATCACTGACTAGTTTTCCCGTATTTTTCCAGCCCCACCTCCATCACAACTGTCCAACACTTTTCAACACAGTACTCCAGATTTCAGTCCCTGAGGCCAGAGATCTTGGTTTATTAATAAGTCTTTGGCAATGAATGGAGCTCCATAAGTGATTATTGGATGAATGAATAGATACTGTCTGTTCTAGATTTCTTCCCAGATCTCTGCACACACCTTCCCCATTCCAACCTACATTATCTGAAGTCCTCCCGACTGGAACGCTTCTCCCTGTCAACCACAAACTGGCACGTGCCAAGGGCATTTGCCAGTGTCTGAACAACAACAAGGGCATTTGCCATCTGCCTCTGCAGGGATTGAACTCTGTGCTGCTGCAGCTGTTGACCTTTGACACGCCCTGAAGGGAGTTCAGGGTGGAGAATAAGGCACTTTGTACTCCAGGAAAACTGGCGGAACAGGTCTTTTGTTAGATATTTTCAGGAACTGATTTCATGATCTCAATCCTTGCATTTCCTCATATCGAGAAAAGCACTAAATCCTTTCATGATGACATCAGGCCCTCTTGACTAACAGAAAAACTTTTGTGAAATAAGCGCTTGATTGCATGAACTTCCCCTTCACCAAAATCACATATATTGACCTTCCTCCACTACCTTTTTGGAATAGTTTCACAGAGCTATCTGAGGTGCTGTCTCCCAGGCTACAGACATCATTTTGCCCCCAAATAAAACCTAACTTGCAAGTCTCACACTGTGCATCTTTCTCAGTCAACATTCCTAAACCCACAATTCTCATGGTGTATTTCAGTTCAGTTCAGTTCAGTTCAGTCGCGTCCGACTCTTTGAGACCCCATGGACTGCACACCAGTCTTCCCTGTCCATCACCAACTCCCGGTGCTCACTCAAATTCATGTCCATAGAGTCGGTGATGCCATCCAACCATCTCATCCTCTTGTCCCCTTCTCTTCCTGCCTTCAATCTTTCCCAGCATCAGGGTCTTTTCCAATGAGTTACTACTTCACATGAGGTGACCAAAGTATTGGAGCTTCAGCTTCAACATCAGTCTTTCCAATGAATATTCAGGACTGATTTATTTTAGGATTGACTGCTTTGATCTCCTTAAAGTCCAAGGAACTCTCAAGAGTCTTCTTCAACACCACAGTTCAAAAGGAACAATTCTTCGGTGCTCAGCTTTCATTATAGTCCAACTCTCACATCCATACATGACTACTGGAAAAACTATAGCTTTGACTAGATGTACCTTTGTTTGCAAAGTACTGTCTCTGCTTTTTAATATGTTGTCTAGGTTTGTCATAGCTTTTCTTCCAAGGAGCCAACATCTTTTAATTTCATGGCTGCAGTCACCATCTGCAGTGATTTTGGAGCCCCGCAAAATAAAGTCTGTCACTGTTTCCACTGTTTCCCCATCTATTTACCATGAAGTGATGGGACCAGATGCCATGATCTTAGTTTTCTGAATGCTGGATTTTAAGCCAACTTTTTCACTCTTCACTTTCATCAAGAGGCTCTTTAGTTTTTCAATTTCTGCCATAAGGGTGGTGTCATCTGCATATCTGAGATTATTGATATTTCTCCCAGCAATCTTGATTCCAGCTTGTGCTTCATCCAACCTGGCACTTCGCATGATGTACGCTGCATATAAGTTAAATAAGCAGAGTGACAACATACAGCCTTGACGTACTCCTTTCCCGATTTGGAACCAGTCTGTTGTTCCATGTCTAGTTCTAACTGTTGCTTCCTGACCTGCATACACATTTCTCAAGAGGCAGGTCAGGTGGTCTGGTATTCCCATCTCTTTCAGAATTTTCCATAGTTTGTTGTGATCCACATAGTCAAAGGCTTTGGCATAGTCAATGAAGCAGAAGTAGATGGTTTTCTGGAACTCTCCTGCTTTTTCCATGATCCAATGGTTGCTGGCAATTTGATTTCTGGTTTCTCTGCCTTTTCTAAATCCAGTTTGAACAACTAGAAGTTCATGGTTCACATACTGTTGAAGCCTGGCTTGGAGAATTTTGAGCATTACTTTGCTAGCATGTGAGATGAGTACAATTGTGCGGTAGTTTGAATATTCTTTGGCATTGCCTTTCTTTTGGATCAGAATGAAAACTGACATTTTCCAGTCCTGGGGCCACAGCTGAGTTTTCCAAATTTGCTGACATTTTGAGTGCAGCACTTTAACAGCCTCATCTTTTAGGATTTGAAGTAGCTAAACTGGAATTCCATCACCTCCACTAGCTTTGCTTGTAGTGATGCTTCCCAAGGCCCACTTGACTTTTCATTCCAGGATGTCTGGCTCTAGGTTGAGTGATCACACCATTCCGGTTATCTGGGTCATGAAGATCTTTTTTGTGTAGTTCTTCTGTGTATTCTTGCCACCTCTTCTTACTATCTTCTGCTTCTGTTAGGTCCAGACCATTTCTCTCCCTTATTGTGCCCATCTTTGCATAAAATGTTCCCTTAGTATCTTTAATTTTCTTGAAGAGGTCTCTAGTCTTTCCCATTCTATTATTTTCCTCTATTTCTTTGCATTGATCACTGAGGAAGGCTTTCTTATCTCTTCTGGCTATTCTTTGGAACTCTGCATTCAAATGGGTATATCACCTGCAGCTAAAAAGCAAGCTCAAGTCTGCTCTCTTCCATGGAGCACTGACTAAGCACTTCAAAATATTTGGATTTTTCTCATGTCAGGTCTCCTATAGTAATTACCATCTCTATATAAACCAGTTTAGAATTTGGTTATATGTCATTTTGCTTCATTCATGTTAGTTTTGTCACAAGATCTTTGGGAATAAGTGCCAATTCTTATGTTAAACTAGAGCTTTGTAGCTCAGGAAGTACTTTTCTCACACAGTATTATCTCCTTTAATCTTCTCAGCAACCCCAGGGAGGAGGTAGATCTGCTTCTGCCTAGCTTTGTGAGCCACAGAGCCAAACTCTTCCTTCATCTTGCTGCCACTCTGCCCTTTCAGTGATGAGGACTAATACACATGTCCAAGGACAAGAACTGATATGTACATTTGGTAGTGGTTCACATTTTCTCTTTAACCACAAGAGTAGTAGAACATGACACCCCTAAATATTCCCCTTTAGCATAAGGATTATTTTGAGCTGAAGACACAGAGATGCTCTGTAAACAGCAGACGTCACCCTTTCCTAAGGAAAATTTACATTAGAGAGGAAACTTATCCCAGGAAGAGAACTATCACTAGAGATCACTTTTTCACCTGAGACACCTACAGAAGAGGGCAACCACTGTTTTGTTTTTATTAGATACAAAAGACTAATAGATTGTATTAGTTTCAGACGTACCACATAATGATTCAATATCTATGTGTGCATGCTAAGTTGCTTCTGTTATGTCCGACTCTTTGCAATCCCATGGGCTGTAGCCTGCCAGGCTCCTCTGTCCATGGGTTTCTCCAGGCAAGAATACTGGAGTGGGTTGCCATGCTCTCTCCAGGGAATCTTCCCAACCCAGAGATCAAACCCATGTTTCTTACATCCCCCGAATTGGCAGGTATGTTCTTTACTACTAGTACCACCTGGGAAGCCCTGTGAATCCCCTCCTGTGAGTCTGTCTCTTTTACAGGGGCTTTTAGCAAAGAACAATGAAGGTCAGGGGAGGAAATTATTTTTCCTCCCCTATACTTTTAAGTCCCATTACTTTCTTAATCTAGATTTTTTAAATCCTTCATTTAATCTTAATCCTCTATATCCTTTTATCCCTGTCACAACAAATGAAGTGTGTTAGAAGGACTCTAAATTTCTTTAACTTAGCCTTTAGGGCATAAATTCACTACACATTTAGAATTTTAAGGTGTCTAAAGTAATTACCATGTATGTATTGTCAAGAGGGCTTAGCACTTGGTCACTTAGGTTGCCTTCGGACCATGTGAGATAATTAAAGGTCCTGATGCTTATTCTACTATAAAGATAAACTAGTATGAATCAGGTGAGTGTGTTTTCTGCATTTTGAAAGAACTTGGATAACAGAAGTTCAAAAGAAACTCAAAGGATATTCTTGTAAAAGAGTTTTTGAAGACCTGTTGTCTGTTGGCCTCTACCAGAATCAATGCCCCACAATGATGTTGAATTTAAGAAGTCTTCTTCTTGGGCTGACTAGATATACATCCACATCTTCATTCTGTCAGGGAATTATTGTTTGGGATAACCACTTTACAGTTCAAGATTCTCACCCTCTTATTCACTAAGCATATGCCCTGACAAAAACTTTGGTCTAATTGTACTTTTTGTAACATGTACTGCTATGCATACTGTAACATGCTATCACCATGAATAATGCTTGTTCTGGGGACAGGTTGGAGCAGCCAAAAAGAACAAAAGTTATGTAAGAATTTAGGTTGTGGTTTGTTTTTTTAATCCTGAAACTGCCCTGAATAATACTACAGTAGTGAACATATGTCATTATACATTTGTCAAAACTCCTGAAAAGTACACTCGTCATTGGAAGGACTGATGTTGAAGCTGAAACTCCAATACTTTGGCCACCTGATGCGAAGAGCTGACTCACTTGAAAAGCCCCTGATGTTTGGAAAGATTGAAGGCAGGAGGAGGAGATGGCAGAGGATGAGATGGCATCACCGACTCAATGGACATGGATTTGGGTGGATTCCGGGAGTTGGTGATGGACAGGGAGGCCTGGAGTGCTGCAGTCCATGGGGTCGCAAAGAGTCAGACACAACTGAGCAACTGAACTGAACTGAAAAAATCAATCCTCATGTAAACTATGAAGTTTGAGTGGTAATGATGTATCATCACATCACTGATACTAATGTATCAATATAAGTTCATCAATTGTTACAAATGTATCACTGTGATACAAAATGTTCATAGTTGAGGAAGTTGTGTATATAAGCAGGTAGGGGCTATACAGGAAATCTTTTACCATTCAATTTTTCTGTGAATCTAAAACTGCTGTAAAATAAGTAGAGTCTACTAAAAAATGAAATTCAACTCCTCTTACTATACATATATACCTGTACATGTTCTAGAAAACTTTTTTTGGTTTGATGGGATATCAAACCCAATTTGCACCTTGACTGCAAATTGTTTTTACTTTGACATTATGACATTTCAGTAAAAAGAAAACAATGAAAAAAAGTAGGTTCCAAGAAAAATACCAAGAAATCCACCAAAGGAATTAAGTCTGATTCCCAACAGTTGTGGGAAAACCTCAATAGAAATTCAGCCAGTATATTGTCAATTTTTAATTTAACAAATATATCTTCAAGATTTACTAGCCAGGAGAGAGAGTGGTAGGAATTGATACTTGCACATCCTTTTTCAATCATCAGCTGTAACCATCCTACAGGAAAGAATGTTTTCTTTTATTTTCTGCCTTTGATCCATACAGGCCCAGGCTTACAACCTGTCAACAATCTCTTCCAAGCAACCAGCAAGTGAAAAACTTCTGTCGATAAACAGCTCACACACTTGTCTACAGCATCAGAGTAGCTTCTTTCTTATTCTCTGCTAGCACAAAGGACCAGGCTTCATCATGTGCAGCTCCAATAAAGTAACTGCAACCAATTTATTAAAAATAGCAAGACAGTAACCTAGACAGAGCCATTTCTCTGCTTTTATTATATCTACTTCTTCCTCAGCACTGGCTTTCTGAAGCTCCCAAAGGTCTCATTTTTCAAGTCATTTGTCTACTTCCAACTAACCTTGGTAAAAGATGCTAGTGATAAATATGTAATGATTGAAATGAGTCTTTCCTAACTCATTCATGCATACTGAATTAATTATTAATTTTCCAAACATGCTCTTCCTGGGGTCCCCTTACTTATTCTTTCAACTCCAACTGGTCAAGGGCTCAAATCTGCATAATCTTCAGAATTACAACCAGTGAGAATGAAAGTAGAATGGTCAGAAAGCAGAGAGAAGGAAACCTGGTATTTTTAGAAAAGGGTCAGAGGCCATCTCTTATCCCAAATCCCCAAAGACAATGAAAGGAAAAAAAGAAAAGAGGCTATAACCCATTCCTGTAAGTTTAGTAAAGCTTATAAGAAGGCCCAATCTGTTTCTGTTTTTATGGAAATTTGTTTGCCTGTCAAATAAGAGTCAAGATTCTTACTCTGGTGGTAACAAGCCTTGCTCTTAGGTTGGAAAAATAATTTAGAATTTGTCCTCAGAATCATCCTAATATTTTGTTCCTATGTATCTGAACAGAAAGAAAAAGCCCAAGGGTAAGAAATATTTAGAGAGCAAAGAGTGTTAAACTCCTTTAATAGAAACCCTGTAAGTTTTCTCTTTTTTCTCCATTACCAGGTCTTCCTTTTAGGAAGAACTGAAGACAAAAAATCTTGAGATTAATCAGAATACAAGTCCCATGTAATGCATTTCATGTGTCTTCTAATGATTCCTACCAAATTCTAATATGTTAGGAAAAGTGGTCATAGCTGCCAGGCCTTCGTTCTGTCCAAAACCTTCCCCTGTCCCTAGCGAATCTGGTTTTTTTCTAGACCACATTCAACATCTATTCAATTAACTGTCTTCAAAACATCCCATACTCCCAGGGGAAAGTGAATGGGGGTATAGATTAAACAAGATTGGCCATAAGTTAATAATTGTTGAATCTGATTATATGAGAGTTTATTACACTATTTCGTCTACTTTTGTATACTTGAAATTTTTCCTAATAAATTTTCCATAATAATAAGTTTCACCCTCCATCTTCTCAGGAAAGTGCAGTATTTTAAATAAGCTCTGCCCTGAAAAATATCTCCCAGAAAATACTGTAGTACCATAGTTATTCTAAATTCTGTCCCTAAGCATTACAGCAGAGTCCTTCCTTGTCCTTCACTGCACATAATTCAGTTTACATGCTCATTCCTCCCCTCTACTTTAACCTTCTCTTGCACCTAAAAGACATAATCAGCTATTTTGACCAGCCTTTTGTGAATTATTAGTTCTGTGCCCCACCCCCACCCCCAATACCATATACATTTTAAAAGAGGCTAGGAAAAGCAAACCCTAAAAGAATTTCTAGCTAACTGACAGATCAGTAGGGGAAATCATTTGTGGGCAGGACTTCCCTGGTGGCTCAGATGGTAAAGCGTCTGCCTGCAGTGAGGGAGACCTGGGTTCGATCCCTGAGTGGGGAAGATCCCCTGGAGAAGGAAATGGCAACCCACTCCAGTACTCTTGCCTGGAAAATTCCATGGACAGAGGAGCCTAGGCTACAGTCCATGGGGTCACAAAGAGTCGGACACGACTGAGCAACTTCACGTCACTATGTAACCTAAATGCCCTTCCCCAGCCAGGGTACCATCTCTTTGTTGTTGAGAGTGTTGGCCAGGGGTGTGCCAGTAGATGTTTAACAACTGGCTCTTGATGGGAGTGTAAGAGCTCTTGATTTGTAGCTTCTGTTGGTTTTCATGATGCAAATGCTCTCATCATGGCTGAATCCAAACTCCCAAGATGATGTGACTGAATGGGGAGTTGGGAAGCAAGGCACACAGCCAGCTTTTACGAGCTATATGGACTCCAACACACCACTGGCTGAGAAAGCTGCACATAGCTGTTCCTATCTCTGAAGAATGGCCCCCAACTGTCCTTCCCACTCCCGATGAAGAGAGTCACCTCTCAGACCTCATGCAAGGATAGCCTGCAGACAATAACTAAGTAATATGGAGATACAAAATCTCAGCCCCCTTGCCTCAAGGGCAGTGAATTCAGTGATGTGATTTATTCCTCACCTCCATAAATCAGATTATGTTCCTTCAAACCACATCATTGTTCAGCTCTTTCTTATTTCCTATCCAGTTTCCCTCACTTTATCAGCAGGCTTTTTTCTTTAAAGACCATGATCTTAGTATATTACATGTAGCAGAATGCCTACCTGCTTCTAGGAAAGCTAACCTAAGTTACTTTCATAACATGCTCCAAGGGTTAAGCTTTCCCAAACTCTCCCTCTGAAAAAACTTCTAATGAAATGAAGAAATAATTTAATTCCAGGAAGTCCAGACGTATAACCCAACGCATTCAACTACAAACCCCACACTTTTGAAATTTTCTATTTCACAATAAAAATACATGTAAGAGTTTACTCTATATTTCGTAATATATGTGTTTAACATAAAACACGTCCTCCTTTTCCCCAGAGTTCTTAAGTAGAATCAATACTCCAAGGTCCTGGACTGTAATGGTCCCTTTGCCATTTCATCCTTGAAGACGTGCATGCCCCAGTCTGGGAATCCTGAACAAAGGGATGGGGAGGGGGGTCTACATGCAGAACTTGGATGCCAGCCTCCAACTTCAGAATGTCCAGTGTGTTTTGCCAGTCCTTTAGAAACTATCTCTTCAGGACTACAAGCTCGTAATAGACTTGCCCCAAACACACAGTCAACAAATCCCAGTTTCTCCTTTAATCAGGAAGGAAAGGAGGATGGGAGGAGAAAGGAAGGAATTTAGTTGTTGACTGTTAGAATTCAGAGTGATCTTCAAGCATGCGTTCTAGTCTTCTGTTTCACAGATGAGAAAATTAAGAACTGAGGCATAAAAGTCATTTGCTGAAGGTCAAAAATTCAATCAAAGCTGGAACCAAATTTGTCATGTCTCTGCTAGCCCACGCAGACTGTCCAGATTTTGAAGACAGCCTTGGTTAGGATCAGTGCAGGAAGTGAAAGTAAAATATCCCTGCTGATACCCCAGGGTGGAGTGCTGGTTTACTTAGCAAGGCAGCCTTCAGACTCCAAGTGAGAATTTGAAACTGCCTCTTCATCTGAAAGGAGACCTAAGTGAGAATTGCCTGGTACTTCTCAACTGGAGTCCCTTGATAATAGATGGTCTGAGAATGCCCTCTGGTGACTTTCTGCTGCGTGTTCAGGCAATTTAGAGATGAGGTGGCTGCAGAGGAAAAGGACAAAGAGAAGCTGGACTCCTGGAAATGGTTTTCCCCTCCAACAAATGTAGTGTGGGTGTTCTGTCAGCAAACTATGGAAGGATCCAACTGAGAAGTATGGTAAATACATAATACATGGTTATCCCTCTGTGGCATTTGTCTTCTGTTCTCTAACAATGACTATAATTCTTTTTAATTACACAATTATTTCAATACTTGCTGAAGTCATATTATATTAATACAAGGCATAGAAACAACAACAAATTGGTAGGCATGAAATTTTCTAACACAATTTTAATTTAGGCATATCCTTCTCCAATTTACTGTATAATGTGACCACCATTTCCCAAGAAAATTAACAAAAGCATACCCCTAGGCCTTCAGATTGGAACTCATCTTCTCAAGGTCACTGCCACTTCATTTTTAGTGATACATATTTGAGAAAAAGAACACTGATGCTTATGTTCCAGGATATACCCCTGAATTAGTTGGAAGGAACATTCCAGTGAAGCAATGGGTAAAGGGAGACTACAATGCAATGAACGGTTTTCTAGGACTAAGACCCTTTAAACCTTATATAGATCCAAAATATAAAATGTTAGATTTGGAAAGGAGACCATCTATTTCAACATTCCCTCATACCAGGACCAGTAATAGTAATAGCTGTCACGTGTCAGGTATTTGCTAGGTGCCAGGTAATGTGCTAAGCACTTCATAGGGATTAATTTAAGTCCTCAAAACAACCATAGGAGAAAGAAACTGTGATTATCCAGGTTCACACAGCCACTAGTGAAACTAGAACTCAGACATCAACAAATTCATCAAGCCCCAAGGCCACGCTTTTTTGCCATTCTGACATATGGCCTTCACAACTCTCTGAAACAGCTATCCTGCCCCCTCTCCTTAAATTTATCCAATAATGAGCAAATCCCTCTATTATCTGACAGCTCTTATTGCTTAAAGAAATCCAGCTGCCCCATGTTTTGTACCCTTTGGTCCTATTCTGCCTTTCAGAACTACATAGGAAGCTAAGCCCTGTTGTGCTTGACATGCCTTTAAATATTTCAAACCAAGTATCAGGTCATCAGTCCCATCTCCCAGCCTTCTTTGCTCCAACCTTGCCATCCCCAAGGCCTTCAACTTTTTCAAGTATAATTAGTTTCTAGGCTTTTCACTATTAGGGTTCACTCCAGCTTGCTATCACCTCTCCCCACAAAATATAAATGTAACGGCCAGTGCAGAACAACACTCTAAGTGTAGCGTTACTATTACTTCCTTTGTCAAGATCATATTTTTAACTAAAAAGCAGCAGAAGATGACCTTAGTTCTCACAGCGGCCCACATCCAATTGCTATTCAGACAGAGCCCACAGTCAGCAAGCATTCTCAGCCTTTCTCATCAAGAAAGTAAGACCACCTCCAGCCCATAAGTGCACAGTACATGTTTAACCAAAATGAAGAAGTTTTTACTTTAAACTTTATATTCTTCCTTATTCTCATTTCTTAATGTTTCTTCTCTATTAATATCAGCCAAATCTCATGTCAAGATGATCAAAAGGTGGTGTCCACAAATAGAGCCCTGCAGCCTCCCTCCCAAATGCCCCCTGCATATCACTGTCCACTGGCCATGGGTTCTTTTAGTTTAACTATCACCCAGTTCATATATCTTCATCGTTCCCACAAGGACATCATAAGAGACTCTATCAAAGGTCTTCCTGAAATCCAGACACATTTTGTCTGTGGCATTTCCCCTCCCTACCAGTCTCCCCAGTCTATCAAAAAAGGAAATGAGGTTAGTTGGGCATATCTTATGTTTAAGCAAACCCACATTTAGTGAATCCATATTTATATGTGCCAACAGGCTCAATGGGATTTTTTTCAGAAAATGGAAAATTCCTCCAAGATACCAAATTTTGAACAGATTTGAACAAAGAATTGACATTTTAGCTACGTTTTCTTCACTTCTAAAAGTGCTTCGCAAAAATACACTTTCTGGACCATCACTGTCATCATGGAGTTCAGCATCAATAAAAGTATAAATCCACTTAATCCTACACTTCCAAACTACAATTAAACTTTAAAATTATATTAACTGGGATTGGAATGTTTTCTGAATCACACTCTCACCAGAGAAATAAATCTTGCCAAAACAGTTTGATACCTGGATTGAGTTCTATAGTCAGTGCACATAAGTTTTACTTTCTAGACCTTCTAGTGCTGTCATTCTGGACAATGAAAGCTGAACTGGTGCTGAAAGATTTCTAGATCATAGACAAAGATTCCATTGTGAAAGCATTCCATAGAGCCCAAATTTTAGAAATTGAATGAAAACATTTTTAAAAGACACTAATTACAAAAAGTAATCTATCACTTAGAATATATCAGGCATGTTCTCAGAGTTTTACAAATATGATCTCATCAATCTTCATAAAAACCACTTGTGATAGTGCTTTTATTTCTTCATTTTAATGAAGAGAATATGAAGGCACAGAGAGGTTAAGTGACTTGGCCAAGGACACACAACTAGGAAATGGCATGGAGTTCCCATACTGAAAATTCAGTTTTATGCATAAAACTCAAGCAAAATAATTTATAGACATTCCATTACCTCTCTAGGCATTCTCCAAAATGTCCTAAATACTTTTATATTTCTCCTCATATCAATTGGCAATGTTACGTTCATCTTCATAGAAGAATAAGATAGAAATGTAGACAGTAAGAAAAAGTAAGCAATATTCAGGGCCATGCATGGACTGGTTTTAGTTTAAAATTCTTAAAAGATTTAGTTTTAATTCACTGACTTCATTTTAACTCCTGATCCTTATGGCAGCCCCAGGTTTGCTACACTGTCTGACCTTTAGTAGGTATTGAATAAGTCTTTATTGAATTCAATTAAATTGATTTGTTTTTGAGGCATTTCCAAGTTGCCATATATAAAAATAGTAATAACAGTTCCAATGATGATTTCAAAATCCTTTCCAAGTCTTGTTAGTCTATCTTCTTTCTTATAAAAGGTTTAGATCTGTATTTCTAGATAAGCAAGAGTTTGGATACTTGTCCTCAGAAAGGAGAGTAAGTTACTAGACATAAGTCCTTAAAGAATACCCTAGAATGGTTACATTTCAAGCAAATTTGAACTAGTATAATATTTTAAGATTAATAAAATCTTTTCATGTACAAAATTTGAAGTAAAAAGACCCTGATGCTGGGAAAGACTGAACCAAAGGAGAAGAGGAGGGCAGAGGATAAGATGGTTAGATAGCATCACCAACTCAACAGACATGAATTTGAGCAAACTCTGGGAGATAGTGAAGGACAAGGAAGCCTGGCGTGCTGCTGTCCATGGGGTTGCAAAGAGTTGGACATGACTGAACGGCTGAATACACAAATCCCCCAAATTTAAGTTCTTTTCAAGGATCACATAATTTCAAAGCTGGCAGGCCCTATGAATTGTAAAACTGAGTTGAGGCTATTGCCTAAATTATGCAAGTTTTAAATTACGCAAAGTCTTCAGGGCCACATCCTTTTCATAAAATGCCACTAGCCTTTACACATAACCATGGGACAGCATAAATGAAGAGCTAATTTATAAGCTTGGTAGCTAAAGCTTGGAGGCCAAACAGACTCAGAAGCCTCAAGCCAAAAAGCTGTCCTCCACTTCTCAAAAATCTATGGCACTACAAAGAACAATGCCAGGACATGAAATGAAAAGATGAAACTAAACTGAAGAGGCCCATGACCGCTTTGTACCCATACATCCAAATGCTCATGGTGATGGCCCTGAGACAGCAGGCTCCTGGGAGCTCAGAGAACCAGGCTCCGTTCTCCACCAAACTCTCCAGTCCTAACAGAACCATAAGCTCTCAGACTTCATCTGGGTGAGAAACCACAGCTCTCAGAAGCCACATCATTTGAGGGTGAGAAATGTTGACAGATAGACAAGTTACAAAACGACAAAGTGAGTTTCGCATGTTGCGCACTTGAGCAATGGCTAGAAATGTTTCCGACCAGTTCCACAGAGCCAGGCAAAAACACTCACATTCAGAGAGTGTGAGAGGGAGCAGAAAGACTAAGAGTCTATCATTTCCCCTCTCCATCACATGCTCACTGAAATTGTCCTTGGTCCCTGTTCCATGGAGTCATTAGAACAGAACAAAAATCTAAAATCGGAAGGAACTGGGGCAAAGATTGGGGGTGACAATGAAGCGAATGGGGCTAGAAATCTTTTACAAGCATGTATGAATCTGCAATAATACATTGCTTCTTTTCTTGGGTCTTACCCTTCTGTGGCCTTCCTAATTAGGAAAAAACTAAAGCCAGTCACTTTTGGTGTCTGTATCAACCTTGTAAGACACACTAAATTCTCCCTGTAATGCATAACTGTCAGCCTCCCTCACTCATCTGGAGTGATTTTTCCAATTAACCACGACAGGCATTTCACTCAAGCCCCCTATTTTAACTCAGAGGCCGGGTCCTGAAGAATGAGACTTCAGGCGGCTGCTGACACTTCTTTTGTCTTACAAGCTATTCTAGACAAACAATATTGACTACAAATTTGTCAGGACTTTCTATGGCCATCAATCATTCCTGCCCTTTGCCTTCTTAGGTGCCCCTGAGTTTCCTCTCACTCCTATCCTTAAAAAAATAAATAAATAAAGCAAAAAATTAAAATCCCTCAAAGTCTGAGTCAGTACATGTCCTGAGGTATCTGGAATTTGAAGGTTCATTTGCTACAAATAACGTATCCCTTACATAGGAAATTAAAAGCTATAAAATGATACACTGCCTCAATAAGGTGAATGCCATAGCCTCATGTCAGAATGCTTTGGGGTCTGTTTTGTTGTTCTTGTTGTTGTTTTTGTTCTTATACAAAATCTCAGAAAGTACAAGACAGGAAAAGATTTAATCCACAGGTCCCAAACCCCACCACCTTCAGCAAGCAGAATTATAAACGATAAAAACCCTAGGTGTAAGAAAATCAGGACCTATTGACACTGGGGTGTGCATCCCCACTCAGTTTTTCCAGGACTGTGCTAACCAAACAAAGCACATCTGAGGGCCAAATTCACAGCAGGTGCCGCCAGTTTGTAACCGCCGGTCTAGTGCACACACACACACATACACACACGCACACTCAGTATGTGTACTGGGTGTTATAACTCTTCCTTTCTCTCCTATGGTCGTATGTGTGTGTATTTTTTTTCAGACTGAAAGTGAAGAGTAAAAAACAAAAAAGAATATAGACTCAGTTCATACATAGTTCAGACAGGCAGGATTCAGAGGACTCAGCCTCTGTTAAAAGAAAAAGAGCTCCTGTACCCATATTCCTTGATAGTCAAGATTACCAGTGGCCAACACTTTGAACTCTGCCCCCATCTCCACCCTGTGAGCACTAAAACAACCGCAGCATCCAGAACTGTAACTCTCCCAAGTTCATCTTCAAGCAACCAGAGAGGTACTTTTCCTGCTCAGAAAAGGCTATGACCATTCCCAAGAGCTCCTCTGCTGAGCTCAAATTAGGTCAAGGGCCCACACTGTGGCAAGCCCTAAGGCAGGCTGGTCTGGGTCT
This sequence comes from Cervus elaphus, assembly GCF_910594005.1. Lineage (NCBI taxonomy): Eukaryota > Metazoa > Chordata > Mammalia > Artiodactyla > Cervidae > Cervus > Cervus elaphus. The sequence goes on along the minus strand of NC_057823.1, from coordinate 82,494,270 downwards.
TCTGAAAAAATGTCTGATACTAGCTCCAGAACCTCTAAAGTTACGGTTGACTTGAATGAGAAGAAATTCGTTTTTTCAATTAAAGTTTAAAATTTTCTTTTCTCTCCAAAGTTTTCTTAGCCGACATGCTGGCAATCCATCAGCTCGGATGACAGAGATGAAGAGGACTAAGACCTAGGTGTCACTTTCTTACTGCTTTCCTGCTGCACCTCTATCACTTGAAGGAACAAACTGTCCTCATATACGACATATAGGCTGCTTCCTCAGCAAGTTCGTACATATATAATTACAGTGCTATTCGCAGGTCTGGCTCATAATAAAAGCTAAAGTCAACATGCTTAAATATAAAGCAGACATTTCAAAGAACATCTAGTTAACATAGAAACTAATTTCATTTTTTTTTCTTTTTCCTGATTTATGAGGACTAGTCACAAACTGATGTAGATTCAAAGCAGGAGACAGGGGTGGGGAATGGGTCTCAGGATCTGACCGTTTTGGAGCCAGTGCTTGAACCACAAGAGAAAGTATCTGGTCTGAAGCCAGCAGTAGAATCATCACAACAGACAATGCAACCAATTTAAGGGGGAAAGGAGTTAGGCAACGTACTAAAAACCACAGGCCTGATCTACATTTTTTAAACTTATGACCATGTCTGGAAAAGTGGCTTAACTCTTCTGTGCCCTGTGTTCCAACTCTCAGAGCTCCATGAGACTCAACTGCTACCCCTCTTCTACGTTAGGTATGAGTGAGGATGCCCAAACCTGCACAACTCTCAGAATACCCTAGGAAGAAAATCTTTTTTCAAAAATGAAGGTTCTCTACCCTCACCCAAGGTCTTACTCTTGGCCTACTAAATCAGAAATCTGCAGCCTGAGGCAGATTTAAGAAAGTATCTAGGTGAATCTAATGATCAATCAGATTTAGGAATCACTGGCCTAGAGCAAAGTGACAAACATATGGCATCTGAGTCACTTCTTCTACTCCTTCATCCGTGGCAGACATTAATAATCAATATTAGCACTCTTTTCCATTGAGCCCAGCCAAAGCCTCAGAATTCTTCTCCAAGTGGAACTCGAGGCAGCCACCACCAGTCAGCGAGAGCTGGCTCATAAATTGAAATCTATCTGCCACCCCTGAGTGAGAATCAACTAGCCCAACAATATTTTGTGCTCAGTTGTACTTTCAGCCCAGCACCTGTTAATAGAATAGCTCTACAGTACAGTAGTTCCCCTTACCTATGATTTCCCAGGTTTCAGTTACCCATGGTCAATGGAAGCCCAAAAATATTAGTTGGAAAGTTCCAGAAATAAACAATTCATAAATTTTAAGTTGTATGCCACTCTGAGTAGTATGATGAAATCTTGCTGCACCCTGCTACATCCTGCCCTGGTGTGAATCATCCCTTGGTCCAGAGTACCCCTCCCATTAGTCACTTGGCAGCCACCTGGGTTATCAGACCCACCATCATGGTATGTTACCACACAAACAGTTGTCTTACTTAAATTAACCCCTATTTAATTACAGCCCCAAAGTACAAGAGTAGTGATGCTGGCTATTCAGATATGCCAAAAAGAAGCTATAAAGTGCTTCCTAAGTTAAAAGGTGAAAGTTCTCAACTTACTGAGAAAAGAAAAAAAATCATATTTTGAGGTTGCTGAGTTCCACAGTAGGAAGAAATCTTCGATCCATGAAATTGTAAAGAAGGAAAAGAAATTTGTACTAGCTTTGCTGTCATGCCTCAAAAAGCAAAAGTTTTGGACACAGTGCATGATAAGTGCTTAGTTAAGATGGAAAAGGCATTAAATTTGTAAGATATTTTGAGAGAGAGAGAGAGACCACATTCACATAACTTTTATTATAGTATTTGTGATAATTGCTCTATTGTAGTTATTGTTGTTGATCTCTTACTGTGCCTAATTTGTAGATCAAACCTTATCATCAGTTCAGTCACTTAGTCATGTTCAACTCTTTGCGACCCCATGGACTGCAGCACGCTAGGCTTCCCTGTCCATCACCAACTCCTGGAGTTTACTCAAACTCATGTCCATCCAGTCGGTGATGCCATCCAACCATCTCATCCTCTGTCATCCCCTTCTCTTCCTGCTTTCAATCTTTCTCAGCATCAAGGTCTTTTCCAATGAGTCAGTTCTTTGCATCAGGTGGCCAAAGTATTGGAACTTCAGCTTCAGTATCAGTCCTTCCAATGAATATTCAGTGTTGATTTCCCTTAGGATTGACTTGTTTGATCTCCTTGCAGTCCAAGGGACTCTCAAGAGTCTTCTCCAACACCACAGTTCAAGAATATCAATCTTCTGCACTCAGCTTTCCTTATGGTCCAACTCTCACATCCATACGTGACTACTGGAAAGACCATAGCTTTAACTATACAAACCTTTGTCAGCAAAGTAATGTCTGCAGAGAAGAAAAAAACAAAAACCTTTTCATAGGTATGTGTATAAGACAAAACATAGTATATATAGGATTCAGCACCCACTGGGAGTCTTGGAACAAATCCTTCAGAGATAATGGGGGATTACTGCAAAATCCTTTCAGGTTTACAAAATCTTTTCAAATACCTGATCTCAGAAACTTTGTGAGGGGAGAAAGGCACATATATTTCAGATTTGACAGGTGAGGACACTGAAAGTCACTGCAGCTTTGTCCTGTCCAGAGTCAGAGAGCTGGTGAGGAGCAAAGACACAATATCCGTCCTGATTCCCTGCCTCCCAGACAAGCATTCTTCCTTCTACATTGAGCTGGACATGGAGTGTTAGGGCAGCATGACCACCTGAGCCTAGCAAGAAACTGAGACAACACACAGAGAAGGAGAAATATCCTATGACATCCCTTATATGTGGAATCTTAAAAAAAAAAGAAGATACAAATAAATGAAATTACTTACAAAAGAGAAAGAGACTCACAGACTTAGAGAAATGGTTGCCAGGGGGAAGGATGCAGGAAAGGGGTAGTTAAGGAGTTTGGGATCAACATGTACACATTGCTATATTTAAAATGGATAACCAACAAGGACCTACTGTATAGCACATGGAACTCTGCTCAACATTATGTGGCAACCTGGATGGGAGAAGGGTTTGGCGAAGAACAGATACATGTATATACATGGCGGAGTCCCTTTGCTGTTCAACATTGTTGAATAGTCACAACTAAAGCTATCACAATATTGTTTATTGCTATACCCCAATTCAAAATAAAAAGTTGTTTTTTTTTTTTAAAAAGAAACAGACAACAGCGCAAACAGTGCCGAAAAGGACACTCGGGCTCGAGAGGTTTAGTAAGTGGAGCAAGGTCACAAAGCTGGAGAGCCAGGTCTCTAACCAGTCTGTCTGACAGGGTTCTGTGTTCTTTCTGTCTGGACAGCAGCCTCGCACACAGCCCAGACTAGCAAAGGGAATTTCCTTTCCTCTCTGCTGCCCACCCCTCATCGACCCTCATTCCCTGCTCCTCTTTCTCTCCCTCCTCTCAGCCTAGTACCCTTCCTTCCACTAGTACCATCCTCTTAGCCACACGTACCTCTCCACAGCCCGCCCCCTTCTTGCCCTGGCTACTGCCTTCCAAAAGCAGAAGGAAACCGCCCAGCTTACTCAGAGCAGCACCAGCCAACTGACTTAAGATAAGACAAGCACCTTGGCAGTGAGATGTGAATATAAAATTGCAAACAGCTTTTGAAGTCGCAGATCCATAATCTTCTAAGCCAAAGAAGAGGGGTTTGCGTCTAGTCCTCCTTGTCTAAATCAACACTCCAAAGGTCTGAAATGAGTCCAGCCAGCCTTCGGATGTGATCTCACAAGCCTGCCTGCCACACACATGCATTTCCAGCCTGTCGCCTGGGCACAGCCCCCACGGGGCATGTCATCACTTGATACAGGGGACGTGTTTCTGCTGAAATCAAAGGGAAGGGATGTGTTTTGCTGCCCTTTCATGTGCTCAAAATGTCCCAACTGACGTGGTTGGGCCCTTATCTCTTTAAGAAACTAAGCACTTTCAAGTTTAGGAGGATGCTGAGGCTTTCAGAACACAGAGGCTGGTCAGAATCCCACTGCCACTTACTAGTGAGAGACCTTGATCAAGATACTTAATATCTCTCATCTAAACTTTTCCATCTGTAAAATGGAAATCTAACAATAACTCTTTTGCTATAAAGTTATTGTAGATATTAAAATTGTTGCTCTATGTAAAGAATGTAGTCCAGTGGCAGGAACAGAGGAAGCTATAGGTATTAACCCCACTGTGGATTTTAAAACAGCAACAGAAGGTTCAGGACACATAACATATAACCTCTGGATGTTAGATGGCATCTCAACAGGTCCTCATAGTATTTTAGGGTCACAGTAAATAGGTTTAGATGATCAAGCATAAAGCTCTAATGTTTATGCTATCATTATTATCAATGAAATGATTGCATGCATTGGAAGTTACAAGAATAAATCTTCTTTTAGAATTGTCAGCTTAAAATAACAACACTTGCTGAGAATATGCATGATTTTTTAGATCTTTATAATTTACATTTCCAAATTTTCTACAAAAAGCATGCATCATTTTATGGTCAGAAAAATTAAAACAAAAATACAAATATAATAGATTTAAGAAAAACATGCTTTATAGTATATAAACACAGTATCTTCAGGAAACTGCAATCAAACAATAAATAAGTACACTGTGAATGCATGATGGCTTCCCCTACTGGCCCAACTGGACATTTTTTTCAGAAAGTTTTAGAGCCTTAAGTACCCAAATCCACATAGAGATGGGCCCTAGATAATGCTCAGACAGGATCAGCAGTACTTTCAGCCCAGAGAAAAACAAAATAATTTTTTACAGTTGGAAGCCACCACCTGAGTTAGTTCCATTTACGTATGCATGAAACCTCAGCCACACACATACACACACACGTTCACACACACAACCTGAATACTGAGTTTCATTTCCCCTGCTTTATTCCTGTGAAGTACCAGACAGATATTGGCAGCCCCTGTGTCACTTTTTTCTTGGTGCGCTCTGGAAATTTCAGCCTTTTTCCCCACTTTAAATAGAAATATCCTCAATTAGGGCATTATTTCAATTGGTAAAATATTAGTTTAATATTAAAGCTCTATAAGTAAGAAAGTTTAAAAACTGATGTCTGAGACACAGTTTGAAGTACTCACATAAGAAAACGTAGGAGCTGGAGTGAATCTAATCTGTTCTTTGGATCTATAAGCAGAGGAACCAGCCGGGTCACTTGGCATGGGAAAAAAGCCCACTGGACCTCAACGTTGGCTACTGTTTGGTGGTAAATTAGGGGTCTCTCAGAGGCTGAGAGAGGTCTGAACCAATTCCAAATTTGGAAATTTAATGAATACATTTAAAAATGAATACATGCTTAAACACTATGACAAAATTATATTTAATATGTTTACACTTAGCAAATGAATGCTTTTGATCTAAGAATAATTTTAATAACCACATATATTCCTTCTTTGGAAGGGAGCTTCAGAAGTCAAATTTTGAGTGAAGCTCCTCAGTTATGTGAGGCTAAAGCCCAGTGGCTCCCTACCCTGCCCCTGTAATGGACCTGAGAAAATTCAGTAGAGGACAGGGTGAGGATAGCATTCTCTCCCATGCTGATGTAAACTTGGCTCCATCACCCTTGGTCCTGGTGATATCAGAGGCAAGGAAAACAAAAGCCTGGATGAAAGACCACATTGAGAGCAGTCCAGGCCTCAGGCGACCCTTGAGCTCCTTTTTCTAAAACTGGGACATATGACATCCAAAGCAAGAAAACCTATCCTGAAATTACTGTCTCTGCTCTTGGGTAATCATGCTGTTAATGGCCTCATTCCCTTCTCCCATCCCCCTCTAGACTTTGTCATTTTCACACAAGATAGATTCATTCTAAGACCACAGCATTCAATAATATCAAAGAGGAAAAACTGGTTCAAAGTTACCAAAGAGGAAAGTTGGCTCCTCGAAGATGGTGATAAGCAGTCTTAGCTCCAAAGCCCCTGGGGGTTGGGGAAGGGGAATAAGATGATGATAACAACCTATGTAAATATACATCTACGGGATGAAGAGATAATTACACACGCTGGTCTTTACTGGGCATCCATGTGATGACTCCCTGACACAGGTCCCCTGAAGCACAGAAGCAGAAAGACAAAGAAAAAGCCTCTGGGATTTCTAAGTCATGTTAGTTGTGAAAGGAAGACAGGGAGAATGATTCACAAGCCTTCCCCAAATTATCTCATGACAACCTCATCCTTTCCTCTGTTCAGGGACATAAAGATGTTAGCTCAGCAACTGTTCATCTCAAGTTCCCACATTCTCCATAATCCTCTCTCAAAGGTCTGGTACAAAGTGCATGTGGTAAATGTCAACCGACCTACATTAGTACTCTACAAATAAGTTAGGGCTTAGATTCAGAAATCCTTAATTCCTTGTTGGTAAGCCTCCCACTTAGGCCTTCATATACATGCAGTTATTCAGTTATGCTTGTTCTACATGACATCAAAACATGCCATTTATGATTATTCACTGCGCACCTCTCCCCCTCCTCCATACACACACACACACACACCCCTTCCCCGTTGTAAGAACACTGTTTCACTTTGTGGCTTGGCAGTTTGAAAAATAATAATATTTTTTTCCAGGAAGAGTATCAGAGGAAAGAAAATACAGAATGATGGATCTATTTAATTTAAGGAAAAACAAAAGTGATTTTCCAAGGAAAAAGGAGGGTCTGGCATTAACAGAAGTTCATGCCACCTAAATGTAAGAAGCCAAATGGATAAGTTCTTTATAAATAAGTGTGAATTTTACACAAGACAAAAAAAAGAGAGAGAGAGAGAGATGAAATTTTCTCTTCATGAAGAGAACTAAGTATAAATGCTCCTTGGGTCAGAAACAAAACATGTTAACACCAGACTGCAGGAAACCATCCTCAGCAGAAGAGAAGTCCTGCTGAGAATACTGGACCCAGGCCAGTGGTAAGCTTCACTCTACCTCTCTGCTCAGAAGACAGAGCTTATTCTCCCTTCTGGACACACACACTGCCAAATCTCAGACACTCACCTACTTGTCTGTTTTGTAAGCAAGTCTCCAAAAGAAGATTAGGTCATGAGAAACGGATGGCCACATTTCTTTAAAATCTATAGAAGTGAAGAATGAATGCACTTCATAACATCCCCCTCAGTAAGAAACTGTCCGTGTGTCAACACTACTGACCCAGGATTTGCAAGACATCCATTGTATAAACATAGGCAGCCCCATTGGTCACTGGTCTCCCTCAAATTAGATGAGAGGTTGCTCTTACAAAATGAGTTTTACTAGTAGAACGTGGCCAGATTGCTTTTCATACACTCTCCCCTACAAGCCTGTGGTCAGTGCCTTTTAAAGCATCTGAGAGTAATGAAAAATGTATCAAAGGCATCAAGGTGATTTATCAGGAAGACTAGTGTTTCCTGATAGTAACAATAGCAATAATAACAACAATAACAGCGGCTGATCACTGCTTTCAAAAAAGCTGAGAAAAAGAACTTTACTTCAAAAAAACTGAGGAATAAAAGCTTTTTTCCTCTTGGTTTCAAAGGACTTAGTACTTTCATACTCACTATACACTCTGTAATTGCCTTTACACATTTGTCTCTCCCACTGGTTGGTGGATTTCATAAAATCCTGCCCTATTCTTATTCATCTTTTTATGCATAGAGACTTCAGGGTAAGTAGAAAGGAACAGACTCTCACTAAGTGTTTGATGGATAGATGAATGTATGAAGAAATCCTGTGCACCAAAGCACCTCAGGAAATAATATCCAAAATTCTTGAGATAAAAATGAGAGAGATCATCAAAGTAAAATTTCCCACACGAATTATCCAAACATTGAGAGGACGTCATTAGATTTCATCAGTGATTCAATACAAATAATTACATGAGTATTCTAGATAAGGGAATGTTGAAATGTGCACTTATCATCACTGACACTATCGGAAACACTGGCCGTACCCAAAATAGCTACAGTTTGTGCGACCTGGAAAAGAGACAACAATGAAGGGTCTAGAGGTGATAGTGTCAGTGTCTCTGGGAAGTCTGGAAGCTGTTGTCTCCAACAGGAGGGTTTAAGGAAGCTGAGGGCAGTTTGTTCTCTTGACCCCAGGGTTAGCACTTAGCGAGGGGCAGGAAGTTGGAAAAGGACCCAGGGTCAGACCTCTACAATGGTGTGAAGTAGATGAAATTTGTCTCCACCTCCTCTTTCACTGACCTCCTCATTGTCTCTCCACTGACCCTGATTTGTCTGTCCTCAGTAATCACACTGAGGAAGTTCCAGCAGAGAAATTCAGACTAAGGTATAAATTATTTATAATGGTTGTACAAGTTAGTTCCCTGTGGACATGGCCTTTTTAATAAGAAGCAGTGTTGTTACTCCAAGAAATAATAGTGAAATAGTAGAATTTCTATCGTGAATATACAAGGAATATGTTTGTCTATGCCAGCTTGGAGTTGACTAGGTAGCTACCCTCTGAATTAACTATTGACTATCAACAATAGAAACCTTTTTTTTTAATCTTTGGAAATTGAAGATTCAGGCCCTGGATCTCCTGTGACTATATGACTATTTCTATTTAGAAAACACTTTTACCTTCTAGAGTGGTTGATAAAAACCAAGAGGATATCGGATATCAGTGATTCTCTAGAGACCCCAAGTGGTCAGAATAGGAACTCATTTTTGTATTCAATAGCAAATAGAATGAGGGAAGATATGGGAATACTAACGGGGCAAAATAAAGACCTACAATTTGGTGATCTCTATTAAGGAAACAGGGCTTTCCTGGTAGCTTAGTGATAAAGAATCCGCCTGCCAATGCAGGAGATGCAGGTTCAATCCCTGGGTTGCGAAGATCTCCTGGAGAAGGAAATGGCAACCCACTCCAGTATTCTTGCCTGGGAAATCCCATGGACAGAGGAACCTGGCAGGCTACAGTGCATGGGGTTGCAAAATGTCAGGGATGACTTAGCAACTAAACAACAACAACAATTAAGGAAACATTTGGAACTTTCAATGATGACAGTTTCAGCCATTTACTTTTCCTCTGCTTTTGCTGCCCTATCCTTTCTCTTTATAATCTGTGTTATAATTCCATTTGCCTGAATGGCTTTGAGGGCACTTAGCCTTATTGGGGTCCTTACTGTCCATTTTCATTGTTTTACCTGGCTTGTCCACAAAACAAAAACCAACTTGCCCTTCAAAGTATCCAACTGAGAGTTTCTTGCGTATATTCAAAGGACTCCTACATCTTGTTTCACTCTGACATTCACGTGGTCTTTTGTTACTTGATTCTCACATATACCAATGCGTACTCTCAGATAAATACAAGAATATGCTATTGCTGCCTTTGATTTTTCACCCTTCTTCTGCCAGGAGAGTGTTTCTTCAGGGGCATCAAATGGACTATCCCAGTGTATTCAACTTTAAGTGCTGGATTTTAGCTTCCTAAAGAACTAGATTTCTCAGTTCATTGTGAAGCTCAGGAAACACAAATGGCCAAGTTTTTTCTTTCAGAGATGATCCTTCCCAATGAATAAAAACAATCTCCATGGATTTGTGGTAAAAGAAATATAGGTATCTATGTTAACCTGATGCTTTATTTGCTATACTTTTTATGCATACATTTTATTTTACTCTCCCAAATTTTCTTATCTAACTGCTAAAATTATATAGATATATGTCATATATTAAAATACATACTGACCAATATTGTACTAGAAGGACATTTCTCTAGAATTAGACTGTGATTCCTCCTGGCTTTGAACTAATCATATCTCATAATGGAAAGAGGTGAATTGCATCAAAAGGAATGGGGAGTATGATCTGCAAACACATCATCTATAAATCTTACTGAGCTCCTGCTTTGCCTTGAAGTTCTAGTCCAAGATCATAAACAGGTTTCTCTAATTCATCTTTGAGAATCACTATGTCAGATGAAGCCCTTCTCATTTAATTCTGAGAGGTCTGGATTTGAGACTGAGAGTAGGTCAGGCCAATGATAGCGGCAGCATAATCATCACTCCTTTCGTCCTTCCAATTCTCCCTTTTGGAATAGCATTGTCTATCCTACGCCTGCCCTACCACTGTATTTTGGAAGGAGTTGTATTTTGTCTGGTTTCACAGATTCACAGCTGGAGAGGAATTTTGCCACAGGAATGAATCATACCTCAAGTCTCACGGATATCTGATTTAGATATTTAGATGAGACTTTGGACTTTTAGATTTCAGAATGGATGCTGGATTGAGTTAAGACTTTTGGAGCTGCTGGGATGAACTGAATGTATTTTGCATGCTTCTTGTTGTTGTTTAGTCACTAAGTCATGTCCGACTCCTTTGTGACCCCATGGACTATAGCCTGTCAGGCTTCTCTGTCCATGGGATTTCCCAGGCAAGAATTTTGGGGTAGGTTGCCATTTCCTCCTCCAAGGGATCTTTCTGACCCAAGGATCAAAGCCCTGTCTCCTGCACTGGCAGGCAGATTCTTTACCACTAAGCCACCAGGGAAGCCAGTCTACATGCTAGAAATTTGGTGGACCAGAGGCAGAATGCCATGGACTAAAATGTATCCCCCAAACTACATACGTTGAAGCTCTAACCTCCAACATGACAGCCTTGGAGATGAAGTATTTGAGGGGTAATTTAGGTTTAGATGAAGTCATAATGGTGGGCCCTCATGATGGAATTAGTGCTGCTATAAGAGACACCAGAGAGCTGGTACCCTCTCTCCCCATCCATGTGAGGACACAGCAAGACGTTGACTGTCTACAAGTCAGGAAAAGAATCTTCACCAGAAACTGGCCATGCTGACACCTTGATCTCAGACTTTCAGTTTCAGAATTTCTGTGATGCAAGCCAGTTTATGTTATTTTGTTATGGCAGCCCAAGCAGACTAGGATTTTATACACAATACCAGTTTCATACATGATGCATATATTAATACCACCAGTCTAGAAGTTAATCCCACCAAGACCTGATTCCCACCGACAAGAGGCACTGACCTAGATCCCTTCTTCACATAGGTCCCTTCTCCCCTGGGCCACTGTGCCTTTGCTCTTAAAACTTAATTTCTTCAAATCTCCTTTATATATATATACACACACACACATATATATATATGCATTTTATTTTTATTAAACTTTAAGAGATGATTTTGATTGAAAAATATGTAAGATTCACCTTTATATTACTCAAATATTTTAAAAAATTGGTTTTGGTAAAAAAAGAAAAAGGAAAACATTTCCTAGATTACTAGTTGGACAGTTAAAGCAAAAAAAGTATAAGTATGAAGGCCATTTTCCACATGTTAGAGATTAGAATGCTAATGGATTCACTTCAATAAAAATTTTTTTCATAAGCATTTACATGATTACCCACAACTGTATCAACTTGCAGAGGACCAAATAAATGTATAAGAGAAAGATGATCCCCAAAATAAGACGTATTTTAAAAAAAAAAAAAACTGAATATAGCCTAAATGTCTTCCTGTACATAGGATTTTGCCAATGAATATCAGTAAGAGAATTCTTTGTTATATACATATGCATTTTAATTGTGCAATATAAGAACTGCTGTGTGGTGTTCTCACCTTTCATTCCCAAAACCCTACAGCTCAAGACCACCCAACTCCAGCTGCCACACTCGAGGATCCTGAGGAGCCAGGGGAGACTCTGGACAAAATCCTCATTTCCTAGCAAGAGCTTCTGTGTCAAGCCCCTAGTCTGATTCCCAATCTGCTGTTCTTAGTTTCCTCTTCTTTACCTAAGGTCTAGGGTGAAGCCAAGTGAAGCCATCTGCTGTGAAAGTCCAGCTCCTGGGCCCTTCCAACCCCATGACTTCAAAAGGAAGAGAGTAGAGAGTGATTACATTATTTCTTTACAAAATCCAACCATTTGCTAATTCCTAAAATAAGTATTGAGTGCCTAATATATGAAGGTTATCACATAGAATATGCAAGTTTTTGGTTTTATTTTCCAAAATCATAAGAGTATACTTATGTGTAGAAAAACTTTTTCAATTTTATGCACAATGATTGCTTTTAGGGAAGAAGCTGTTTTTCTTTTAGACTGTCTACTGTGGTAGAAGATGGATTCTGAAGGTACGAGGGTCAGAGGAACAAAAACAATAAAGGAGATAGCTAAACTGTTCTGCTAGTGCTCCGTGGGAAAAAATGAGAGGGACTGGTCTTGCTCCAGATTGAGGGGGAAGAGGAGAGACCCAGAGCCAAACGAATGACATGGTAGGAGGAGCAGAAAAGTGTAACGCAAAGTAGCCAGTGAAGAGTCTACCCTGGTGAGCTAACTTCCAAAAATAAGAATGGTAAAAACTAAGAACTGGTTTAAAAACAACTGAGTAGTTGTCAGAAATGCTTTGTCTTTCAGCAGTGAGTCCTCATCTAACTCCCTACCCATTTACCCAGTGCACATGGCCCACTGGTCAATGGCGCCCCCGGGACCCCCCTGTGCACCGCCTGCCTGCAGGGCTGTTTGCAGACACCATTGTTTCCGACTCCCCAGAGCCCTTTCAGGCCCTGCCAGTCCAGCCCATGCCTGTTGCTCAAGTCTTTATAAATGCGTAAAAGTAATTTGGTAAATTAGTAAATTCGGTAAATTCAGCAAATTGATCATTCAACAATTGGCAAACTGGACTGACTGTCTTAGTGCCAGGAGAAGAAAATCATTTCCAGGTTTTGGCAAGCCTGCCCACCATTATATTTAATACAGTGCTTTGATGTTCACTCTCTCCATTCCCCACTTTCCCCATAAACACCAAAGTGTCTGAAATTCAAGAATCAGCCTTCATTCTCTAAGAGGATCGGTGGCTTCCTGTTTAGGCCTGGAGAGATCATCTGACCAAAGTTCATTTCTGTAGGCCCCCTTTAATCCAAAAACTAAGAGAAAATGATTAACCAGGTTTACCCATTAGAAGATTTATCTTTAAATGAGACAAGCTACTATCAACCTCGGCAAATAGATTATGTCAGAAGTAGGGCATAGACCAATGGTTAGAATGCATGGCTACAAGTCATGACTACAAAGTGAACAAGGTGGGCCTGCCCTTAGCTCCACACCCCATCTTAGGTACACTTTCTGGAGGGTGAAGGGGAGGCCTATGGCACTACAGAAAAATCAGGTTCACGTATGTCTCTCTCTTCCCCCTATAACTCACTCATTGCGTCATTTAGGAATTTAGCTCCAGATGCCATGAAAGGGCAGGGCCCCTTCTTGGTGAAGGCATTCTTTGCCCTTCAGAGAGACCATTGTCTGCCACTGAGAGGGGAGGTCACATTGCTCCCTTGAGGGATGCTCTTCTCAGGTGGCCCAGGACTGAGCTCTCATGTAGATCCTGGGTGTGCCCAGTTTTCAGGGTGGGACCACCCAGAGCAGAGCTGGGTCCTGCCAGGAAAAAAACAGGGCAGAAGGAATGTGGATGGTGGGCAAGAAAATGAGAACGTCTAGTCTTCTTACCTTAAAACCATCTCTCTCCATCACCGAGACAGATAAAACAGGGCTAAGCTCACATTGAAGAGAAGTCCTATTGCAATGAGCAGGAAAACCCAGATGGAAACGTTAAAATCACAGAAAAACACAGAGCACATGACGCCCCCATTGGCAGCCCCCAGCGCCGGGCCAGCCAACACTCTGCATCTTGAAAGCCAAAGATACATCTGCAGAACTGCACACCATGCAGCAGCCACAGTAGAGTCCCATGCTGGGGAAAAGGGCAAAGGTGAGGCTGTGAGTCTCCCCCATCACTCCATCCCCAGGTCCCAAGGGCTCATCTGGCACCAAGCCAAGGAGGGGGCTATCGGCCCGTGTCCTTCCAAGTCGGGGGACAGCAGGATGATCCGTGTATCCAACCTCAAACCAGGGATCGTCCTGCTATAGGCCAGTTGTATAGTGGGGATAGCTACCTATGACTGGCCTCCAAACACAGAGTGGGAATTATGTGAATGAGGGCGTAGCATCTCTATGCTCAAGTTTAAAAAGTTGTATGATTGTGAAGAAACAAAAGCTCTCTGGGGCCCTCTAATCAGATTTGAGGAGGGGCTAGATTTGCGCAACTGAACAAATATGGAACTGAAAGCAAAATCTAGAAGACTAGTGCATGGCTCCCTCTCCTCAGCAGAACTTAAACAGACACCACCTATTATTAATAACACTCCTGCATTTGCTTGGGAACCAGGCCAGCACACAGGCTACAGGGCTGAATGCTCAGCATGTAGCTGGGATAGATCCCCCCGGCACCATCCGCAGCTGCATGAACACTTTTCAGAAACCACCAAATTCAATACCCCACACAAGCAAGGTTGAATCCTCGGGGAGAGGCCGATTCGGCCTGCAGTCACTCGTGTTTGATGAGTTGTTCTGATTCTGAAAGGAGGTCTGACATTCCTGACACTGAGGGGCGGGGGTTGGGGGTCAGCCTGACAGGGGTCAGCAGAAAACGTCCTGTGGTCCTGTGGGAAGCCAGCACAAGCCTTCCAGAAACAGCTTGCGCCACTGTCTCCCCAGCCCTCAGCCCGCTCCACTTCCTGGGCTTAGATGAGAACAAGGCGAAGAAACAGAGATGGGTCATATTTCATCCTCCAGCCCCCGAGCTACAAAAGCCCTCAGTCCTGCGGCTTCCTCCTGAAGTCCACAGGCCACAGAGCGGCCGCAGATGGGCATGAATCGCCCTCTGTCATCCCTGGCCGGGCCCGGGTGTGGAGTGCCGTGGGGGTTCACACTGTCACCCTTGTTATGCCGACAGCCCCTCACAGAGCGCTTCTGTCTGGATGGCACATTCAGTTTCAATGGTTTCAAGTCAAGTCACCGAAGCTGACATGACCTCTTCCCCAGGAAATAAGAGTGTGAGTTTGAGAGGGGATCTGGCTCTCCACCGGGGCCCTATCGCTCTGCACCGGAAGAGACTTTTAAACCAGTCTCCCGACAAAGACGGTAAGCAAATTTTTCTTGGAGATTCCCTCTTTGACCACCAGGGTCCCACACATTCTTGCTGTCCATCGGTAGCTCCAGGAGGCTGGGGACACAGCCGCTGGCTTATTGTTGCACACACGCTCCGCCCTGTGCTCAGCACAATACCTGGCGCAGAGTAGGTGCTCAGAGGAAGGCATAGGCTGAATGAAGCAACACATCCCACATCCCTGTTTAACTGCCACATGTATATACAGATATACTTTGAGGTCTGGATTTATGTGTGGCATATTATAAAAGGGAAACCTTTCTACATTAGAAAAAATGCTCAGAGTATGAATATATAATGTGGATTGCTTGGAAATGTGGCCAGTTTTTTGGCAAAATATGACAAAAATTAATTCTGTATCTAAAATCACAATATATAATGACAAAATGAATCTTTTCCTATGAGAATACAATGATCATATTTCTCATAAATGTAAGAGTCATGCTTGAATGAGTCAGATGAAATTTCTCTGATGTGACCAAAATACATTCCCTTGTACAAATACATGATTTCACAAAGGTGCCACATTATATAATTTTAAAAACTATCAAACTGACTTATTCAAAAATATTTCAACTTTAAAAAATATCTATGTTGACTGTGTAGTGAATAATAAACCGATTACATAAATAATTTCATTTTAAAAAGCATTATTTCAGTCTTCCATTTACAATAAGCACATTAAAAATAACAGATTCCTGAGGTCATTTTGAATATTGTTTGATGTTAAGGTAAAAGAACCATATAAAACTTTCTAACCTGGGCTCAAAAAAATTGTTTTAGTTTGACATTTTAGTCTTTTATGTACATATAAAAGGAGCCTAATCACATCTTTATTGATGGGATCATAAAGATTATCAGTTCTCAATATTGTGTTATAGTGTTTAATTTATTCTAAAATTCTTGTCCTCCCAAACATGGTACTTGTAAGTGAAACTTAACTAACGTGAACTCCCTAGGGGCAGTTAAGTTAGAATTTGCAAGACCCTAATCAGTCATTCTCTGAGAAGCCTATTGTAAGAAGCTCTTAATATGGCTCTCCAAAGCTGCACTAAAAGATTAATTTATATAAAGATATGAGGTAAGTTTTCATTGGTGAAATAAGAGATATTATAGATATGTAGTCAAATGAAAATTTTATGCAGGCACCTCAACCTTTGCATAAAAAAAATATAAAAATTTGTCATATTCACCTTCAATGTGAGACCCTAGAATCTGGCCCAGTCTTCCATATTGCTTGTTCACAGCAAAAGGCTTTTTCTAAAAAAAAAAAAAAAAAACTTAAAACACTGAAAGTCTTAAAATAAAGCTCATGCAAATTGTTCAGCCCAAGTGCCTAAAAGCCAAATCACATGACTGCCTGCTAATAAATGCTGGATTACAATACAATTCTGCCTGAGACCTGCTTTCATGATTCCTAACACCTGGTGGCTAGGGTGTTCGGGAAGGAGCTTTCCAGTTACTATTTATCTCTGACTGTTGGAGGCTACCAGTAATCATCTAAGAAGCTGATGCTGTCATTGATTGAACTGGCTTACATGAGTTCATAAAGCTATAGTAGAGAGACCAGCAGAGATAGCCAGAAATACTGGCCATGTCCCTCTCCCAAATAACCTGAAGCCAAATCCTTTCTAAAGTCCAAGTCTGCCTAGAAAAAAGTGCCACACAAAATGAAAGGTAGGCACAAGAAAAGACACTGGAAAGCACAAATCAAAACTACATCACCCCCCACCTGTCGGAATGTCTATCACCAAGAACACAACAATGCTGGTAAGGGTGTGGAGAAGAGGGAACACTTGTACATTCTTGGTGGGAATGTAAATTGGTACAGCTACCACGGAAAACAGTATGGAGGTTTCTCAAAAAACTAAAAATATAAGTACCACATGACCCAGCAATTCCACTCCTGGGTATATATCTGAAAAACACAAAAACATGAATTTGAAAAGATATATGCATCTTTATGTTCAGAGCAGCATTATTTAAGATTGCTATGATATGGAACCAACCTCTGTGTCCATCAACAGATGAACAGATAAAGATGCAGTATATACATATAATGGGAATATTCAGTTCAGTTCAGTTCAGTTGCTCAGTCGTGTCTGACTCTTTGTGACCCCATGAATCGCAGCACGCCAGGCCTCCCCGTCCATCACCAACTCCCGGAGTTTACTCAAACTCATGCCCATAGAGTCAGCGATGCCATCCAGCCATCTCATCCTCTGTCGCCCCCTCCTCCTCCTGCCCCCAATCCCTCTCAGCATCAGGGTCTTTTCTAATGAGTCAACTCTTCTCATGAGGTGGCCAAAGTATTGGAGTTTCAGCTTCAGCATCAGTCCTTCCAATGAACACCCAGGACTGATCTCCTTTAGGATGAACTGGTTGGATCTCCTTGCAGTCCAAGGGACTCTGAAGAGTCTTCTCCAACACCACAGTTCAAAAGCATCAATTTTTCAGTGCTCAGCTTTCTTCACAGTCCAACTCTCACATCCACACATGACCACTGGAAAAACCATAGCCTTGACCAGACCTTTGTTGCCAAAGTAATGTCTCTGCTTTTTAATATGCTATCTAGGTTGGTCATAACTTTCCTTCCAAGGAGTAAACGTCTTTTAATTTCATGGCTGCAATGACCATCTGCAGTGATTTTGGAGCCCCCAAAAATAAAGTCTGACACTGTTTCCACTGTCTCCCCATCTATTTCCCATGAGGTGATGGGACCAGATGCCATGATCTTAGTTTTCTGAATGTTGAGCTTTAAGCCAACTTTTTTACTCTCCTCTTTCACTTTCATCAAGAGGCTCTTTAGTTCCTCTTCACTTTCTGCCATAATGGTGCTATCATCTGCACATCTGATGTTATTGATATTTCTCCCAGCAATCTTAATTCCAGCTTGTGCTTCTTCCAACCCAGCGTTTCTCATGATGTACTCTGCATATAAGTTAAATAAGCAGAGTGACAATATACAGTCTTGACGTACTCCTTTTTCCCATTTGGAACCAGTCTGTTGTTCCATGTCCAGTTCTAACTGTTGCTTCCTGACCTGCATTACAGGTTTCTCAAGAGGCAGGTCAGGTGGTCTGGTATTCCCATCTCCTTCAGAATTTTCCACAGTTTATTGTGATCCACACAGTCGAAGGCTTTGGTGTAGTCAATAAAGCAGAAATAGATGTTTTTCTGGAACTCTCTAGCTTTTTCAATGATCCAGCAGATAATGGGAATATTAATCATAAAAATTAAAATTTTGTATTTGTAACTGCAAGAATGGACTTGGAGGGTATTGTGCTAAGTGAAATGAATCAGACAGTAGAAGACAAATACTGTATAATATCACTTATAGTGAAATCTAAAAAATACTACATTGAAGAACTAGTGAATATAACAAAAAAAGAAGCAAACTCACAGATATAGAGAACACGCTAGTGGTTACTAGCAGGGAGAGGGAAGGAGAGAGGGGCAAGAGATGGGTTTAAGGGGATTAAGACACATGAACTATTATGTTTAAAATGAACTACAAGTATATATTATACAACACAGGGAAAATAGCCAATATTTCATGATAATTATGAATGGAGTGTGTGTGTGCATGCTTCAGTCATGTCTGATTCTTTGTGACCCACCAGGGTCCTCTGTCCAAGGGATTCTCCAGGCAAGAATACTGGAGTGGGTTGCCATGCCCTCCTCCAGGGGATCTTCCTGACTGAGGGATCTCTTATGTCTCCTGCATTGGCAGACAGGTTCTTTACCACTAGCACCACTTGGGAAGCCCATGAATGGAATATAACCTTTAAAAATTGTGAGTCACTATTCTATACACCTGTAAGTTGCATAACATTGTACACTGACTATACAATAAAATTTTTTTAAGTTGTTTTAAGTGAAAGGTAGAGAAATATTGAACGAGCCTAAATACAGAGGTGAAAATTTCAACCAACAAAGAACCCAGAATCTCCCAGAAAGCAAGTGAGGGCCCCACACATTACACACAGGGGAAACTAGTTGGCTGAGACGGGTCAGCCTCATTCTGTCCTGAGCATAAGACACTTTCCACACTTCCTGGGATGACTGGAGGGTAGTGGAAAGACTTCAACTCAAAAGCGTTGTCCCATGGACTGCCATCAGTTGGTGCATTTTCTACTGTGGATTTAATATTTAAATGGGTAAAACCACTAGGCAAAATATAGAATGATAAGGATGTTAGTTGTGATTAGGTCAACAGCTGAAATGTCATGGTCAGGAGCTCTGTCTTTTAAGTTTAGCTTGATTGTCTCATGTACTGCTGCTGCTAAGTCACTTCAGTCGTGTCCAACTCTGTGCAACCCCATAGATGGCAGCCCACCAGGCTCCCCCGTCCCTGCGATTCTCCAGGCAAGAACACTGGAGTGGGTTGCCATTTCCTTCTCCAATGCATGAAAGGGAAAAGTGAAAGTGAAATCACTCAGTCGTGTCCGACTCTTAGTGACCCCATGGACTGCAGCCTACTAGGCTCCTCTGTCCATGGGATTTTCCAGGCAAGAGTACTGGAGTGGGGTGTCAGTGCCTTCTCCAGCCTCATGTACTAAGGTCGTATATTTATTCAACAAACATGACAAGAGTACTAATTGTATACCATGCACTTTCCTAGACACCAGGGACATAGAAATGAAAGGCACATAATCCTTGCCTCAATCTGTCACCAGTCCTAGGAGAGTAGCATGTTCCAGAAACAACTTCATAGAACTTAATTTATCTATATTTTCCTAGATGACTAGAAGGACTTGGGACAGTCTCCAAGCAGAAATGAGGAAGGGGAAGAGTTAAAGGAAAATGCCAAAAGAAGGAAGAGATACTGAAAGAGGTGCCTTTTGGTGGCAGCCCTCCCTGCATGGCCACGTCATCCTAGGATCAGCCCTAACCTGACCAAAATAACTGAAGGTATTAGCAAAGTGAGGGTTGTAAGACTGCTAGCAAAACACAGATCCACAGCATCAGCATACCTTTAGTCTTGAAGAGAATGGAAATACAATACTTTTTCTCTGAGCATTCATGCTCTTTAATATGTTTGCCCCAAATCCTTGCAATGAAGAAGGAATTCTTTCTTTCTGTTTCCATCAACCACGAGAACTCGGAATCATCTGGTGTTTCTGTCGCACTATGTATTGGATGAAGCAGAGGTAGATGAAAGTCAAATACATCCTGTGCTTCCTGCCAAGTTAGAAAATGGGCCCCAGATCATGGCCAGATGTGTAAATCAAGCCATATCATATCTTGCCCTTCCAGAGCTACACTGCTCTGAGACACTTAGAAATAGGAGCAGGTAGGAATGTAGTTCCTAATTTAGAAAACTAAGGACGTTTTCCCTAAGATGGAAGTAAAGATTGAGACTCAGGGAGAAAAATCTGAATTTTCTGATGCCGGACATTAGGTTTACCCTTGGCAAAGTATTCAGAAATGCTTGGAAAAAGTCGAAAGACTCGTTAGACATCAAAAACTCGGAACAATGCTTTAATGATTTAAGTGTAAATGAATCTTTGACACATATGGATTAAATTTCCTTTACAAAGCACATGTTAAAGCACTGAAGAAAAATGTTTCTGAAAAGTCACATATCCAGTTTACCAAATGAGCGCAGACTATGTGATAGATCATCCATGAGGTCCAAGTTTGTGCCACCCCACAGGACACACACTGCCCACAGGTGGACACATCCCAGGTAGATACATCCTGTCTCAGGCAAAACTGAATATCCACTTTCAAAAGAATGTAATTGGAACTTTATCTTACACCATATACACACAAAAATCAGCTCAAAATGGATTAAAAATTAAAACATAAGACCTAAAGCCCAAAAACTCCTAGAAGAAAGCAGAGGAGAAAAACTTGACAGATGTCTTGGTGATGATTTTTTGGATTTGACACCAAAAGCACAAACAACAAAGGCAAAAATAAATACAAGGGACTACATCAAACTAAAAGCTTCTGGACAGCAAAAGAAACAATAAAACGAAAAGAAAATCTATGCAACAGGAGAAGATATTCACAAATCATATATCTGATATGGGTCTAGTGGTAAATAACCCACCTGCCAATGGAGGAGACATAAGAGACTTGGGTTTGATCCCTGGGTTGGGAAGATCTCCTGGAGGAGGGCAATCCACTCCAGTATTCTTGCCTGGAGAGCCCCATGGACAGAGGAGCCAGGAGGGCTACAGTTCATAGGGTTGCAAAGAGTCAGACACAAATGAAGTAACCGAGCTTGTATGAGTACATATCTGATAAGGGGTTAATATCCAAAATATATAAGGCATGCATACAACACAATTGCAGAGCAGCAAATAACCAGATTTTTTAAATGGGCAAAGGATCTGAACAGGTGTTTTTCCAAAGAAGACATACAAATGCAAACAGGTGTATGAAAAGGTATTCAACATCAAATGCAAAACCACAGTAAGGTGTCACCCCACACCTGTTAGGATGGTTATTATCAAAAAGTCAAAAGATTACTTTTGGCTAAAATGTAGGGAAAGGGAATCCTTTTACACTGTTGGTGGGAATGTAAATTCATACGGCCTTTATGAAAAACATTATGGAAGTTCCTAAAAAAATTAAGAATAGCACTACCATATGATCTAGAAATTCCACTTTTAGACATACTATCAAAGAGATAGCTGAACTCTCATGTTCAGCATTTAGTCAAGATACGAAAACAGCCTAAGTGTCTGTCAACAGATGAATGGATAAAGAAAATACATAAAATCTATTATTTAATAAAATATTAGTCAGCCTTAATTAAAGAAAGAAACCCTGCCATTTGCAACATCACGAATAAACTGGAGGACGTTGTGCTAAGTGAAACACGCCGGAGAAAGACAGCTACAGCATGGTGTCAGCTTATAAGTGGAATCTAAAACAGCTGAACAGAACTTTTTACAGAAGAAGAAGAATGGTAGTCATCACAGGCTAGGTGTGGGGGAAATAGGGAGATGCCTGATGTCTGTCAAAGGATACAAAGGTTCAGTTATAAAACGAAAACTTTGGTGACCTAAAGTACAGTATGTGACTATATTAATAATCATTGTATACTTGAAATTTGCTAAAAGTATAGATCTTAAGTATTCTCACCACCACACCACCAACAAAAAAGGGTAGTTATATGAGGACATAGGCTTCCCAGGTGGCCCCAAAGAACACACCTGCCAGTGTTGGATGTGAGTTCGATCCCTGGGTTGGGAAGATTCCCTGGAGAAGGAAAGGGCAACTCACTCCAGTGTTCCTGTCTGGAGAATCCCATGGACAGAGAAGCCTGGTGGGCCACCGTCCAGGGGGTCGCAAAGAGTTGGACACAACTTAGTGACTGAGCACATAAGTGGAGATGGATATGTTAACTTGACTGTGGTAATCATTTCACATCATATGCATATATACAACCATCACACTATACTTTCTATACAATTTCACTTGTCAATAAGACTTCAATATAGCGAAAAAAAAAAAAAAACATAGTAGGAGTCTAATAAGGTAAAAATGAGATGAAATAAATTGGAATGAAATGAAAAAACAACCTATGGGCTATGAACCATAAACTTGTTAGTCCTTTTTATTTATTTTTAGTATTTTGATTCAGTGGGTCCTAGTATAACCCCAGAAACTCAGGAGAACATTTGAAAGCTGCTCAGTCTATGTTCAGCCTGGGACAAAAGATAAGACTGTCCTATTGAAAAAATACAGATATACCCTAAGGGCTGCCATTTTTTGGGTTGGCCAAAAAGTTTCTTCATTTTGTAAGTAAAAATAAAAGACACATTTTCACCTAGAACTTTATTGAACAACATATTCACCATTTTGTTCCACTATCTTCTGCCATTTTTCAGGCAACTTCATAATTTCATCTTCCCAAAACTTAATCTTTTTGAGCAAAGAACTGTTCCACGTGCCTTCTACAGTCTTCCAGGAAATTTAAAGTTTTTCCATTAAAAGAATTTTGTAAAGATCAAAATAAATGGACATCTGAAGGCACAATGTCAAGTGAACACGGTGGATGAATCAGAACTTCCCACCAAGCTGTAACATTTTTTGCCTGATCATCAAAGAAACATATGGTCTAGTGTTATCCTGATGGAAGATTATGCATTTTCAGTTGACTAATTCTGGATGCTTTTTGTCGAGTGCTGCTTTCAGCTGGTCTAATTGGGAAAAGAACTTGGAACTAACTGTTTGGTTTCCAGAAGAAGCTGACAATAGAGGACTCCATTCCAACCCCACCATATACACAGCATCACTTTTTGGATGAAGACCTTTGGTGTGGTTGGTGGTGGCTCATTTCACTTGCCGCATGATCTCCTCCATTTCACATTATTGTACAGTATTCACTTTTCATCTCCTGTCACAATTTATTTTAATAATGGAATGTTTTCATTATGTTTAAGTAGAGAGTTGCATGCAGAAATATACTCAAGAAGGTTTTTTTCACTTAATTTATGTGGAATCCAAACATCAAAGTAATTAACATAACCAAGCTGGTACAAATGACTTTCAACAGCTTGATTTGGATGTTTTGAGTATGTCGACTATCTCCTGCATGGTATAATGTTGACTGTTCTCAATTAATGTTTCAATTTGATTGCTATCAACAACTGGTCTACCAGACTGTGGCACATCATCCAGAGAGAAATCTTCAATACAAAATTCTACAAACTACCTTTGACACATTCAGTCAGTCACAGGACCTTTTCCCATATACTGCACAAACCTTTTTTTTTTTTTTTGCATTTCAGTTATGTTTTTACCTTTCTTGAAATAATAAAGCTTAATATGCCAAAATGCTGCTTTTTTTGTCCATCTTCAACATTAAAATGGCTACACAAATATTCACCAATTTTAATAAGAATTTTTCAAATGCACCCTGTGACACCTGTCACAATACAATCTAACAAAATTGTTTTGAATGAAGTTAAAGACAACTAAGTGCCACTATGGCCATCTTATAGAAAAAAGTGAAACTTTTGTTCAACCCAGTAAGTTTAAAAGCAATAGCTCTGTGATGTTATAATTTATGCATACAGGAGAATGTTCACCAGAAATATCTGAGTTCAAAAGATCAACAGGGAACAAAATTATTCTGGGAAAAAATAATTAACTTTTAGGTTTGTATCAATCCACAGTAATCAACAGTAGACAAAACAGTCAACTTTAGAAATAGCAATAAGGCTGACACATTACAAACCTGGATGAGTGACTAAATACATTAAAGTAAAATCTAGGCAAAGGTATGAGATATGGTGCCGTGAGGTTTATAGACTATTGAGGAGCAAGAACAGCTGCAGAATTGTCCTGTTATTCTCCAGATTTAATGTTCCTAACACTTCTCCAAACACATATAAAAGCTGTGAAGATGCAATAAGAAAAAGAGTCAGGAATCATTACATACTAAATGAGTTTACTGCCTCACCTTTGGATTCAGCCTGATTTTTATTTATGTCATCTAGAAAAGGGAATCATAACTATTACTAACACCTAACAGCCTACCCTAAGAATTTCTATGATAGTTTGTGTGAATGAAGGGAGGGAGGGAGGGAGGGAAGGAAAAGAAAGGAGGAAGGATAGGTTAGTAACACACCAGATATGGAGCATTTGAGGAATTATAAGTGACTAGACTGAATTTAAAGCTTTATCATTAGACTGTGTGCTTCAAAATCAGAAGGAAGATGAAAAATGTAGGGAAAATCTGAATAAAGCATATAAAAAGCAAATAAGAAAGATTTGCTTTAGGATATAATCATTCTTATAGAACAAACTAGAAGGAAGTTTTAGATGGAAGAAAAAGTAGGGAAATCCCAGCCAACTAATTTTGATTTGGAGTAGGGGGTAAATTTTACAGTTTCCAAAATAAATTTCTAAAAAATTTAAAACTGCCCACAGGATTCCCAAACTATTTGATTTCAAGTGTCATCATTTGGTGAGTTTGATCAGTTCCATAAAGGAAACAATAAATGATGGCCAAATGAAAATATAAACTTTAAGAGCTTAAGAATCATTAGTGAGAAGCCATGCTTCTTCCCAGGAAGCCTGATCAGCTGTGGGCTCTAGACAGAGGAAGAGTCTCCTTGAACTTACATAATCATAAGTTAAAGAATGAAATGTAGCTAAATAGGAGAAAAACAGATTAAAAAGGACAAGTTCTCATTAATTACTCAAAGTTTTTATAGGAAGTAGCAATAAAGGTTTCATATGTTTCCCACTTCTCCCTAGAATAGGTTTTACCAAATTTTAGTAAAGACACGGGTGGAAATATTTCTGTCAGAGTATTAACTTAAATTTCACTTTCAATTTTTATTTTCAGACACTGAGTCCTGAGGTTGGCATTAGTGTTTCTGGAGGGTGGTCATGTTGGCAATGATTTTTAATGGATGCCAAAGTAGAAAAAAACATTCTAACTTGGAAGAAATAATTCAGGCCAGAGAAGAAAGCACAAGACGTTGTAATGCAAACCATCTACATTAAACAAACGCAGCCACGCTGAAACAATACAGTTTGTGTTTCAGACAAAAAAGTATTGTGATATTCTTACGGGTTACAGAAAATCACACAACAAATATAGAAATGATCCTCTCTTGTACTGGGGAAAATTAGAGAACACTGTGCTAATGGCAAAGACCCCTTCCTAGTCCCAAAGCCTTTTCTCTTTGCCAAACTAAAGCAGACACATGAGCTGCAGCAGGTGAGGGACCAGGCCTTGGACACTTGGGCATGTGAGCAGAGATTGGATAAAGTAATGAGAACGTCTTTGACTGTGTGGATCACAACAAACTATGGAAAAGTCTTAGAAGATGGGAATACCAGACCATCTTATCTGCCTCCTGAGAAACCTGTGTGCAGGTCAAGCAGCAAGCTAGAACTGGACATGGAACAACAGACTGTATCCAAATTGGGAAAGGAGTACGTCAAAGCTGTATATTGTCACCCTGCTTATTTAACTTACATTAGAGTACATCATGCGAAATGCCAGGTTGGATGAAGCACAAGCTGGAATCAAGATTGCCAGGAGAAATATCAATAACCTCAGATATGCAGATGATATCACTCTAATGGCAGAAAGTGAACTAAAGAGCCACTTGATGAAGGTAGCAGAGGAGAATGGAAAAGCCGGCTTAAAAACCCAACATTCAAAAAAACTAAGATCATGGCATCTGGTCTCATACTTCATGGTAAATAGATGGGGAAAAAGTGGAAACAGTGACAGATTTTATTTTCTTGGGCTCCAAAATCACTGTGGATGGTGACTACAGCCACAAAATTAAAAGATGCTTGCTCTTTGGGGAAAAAAGCTATGATAAACCCAGACAGTGTATTAAAAAGCAGACACACCTTTGCCAACAAAGGTCCGTGTAGTCAAAGGTATTGCTTTTCCAGTAGTCATCTACAGATGTGAAGGTTGGACCATAAGGAAGGCTTAGTGCCAAAGAACTGATGTTTTCGAACTGTGGTACTGGAGAAGACTCTTGAGAGTCCCTTGGACAGCCAGGAGATTAAATCAATCAATGCTAATGGAAATCAACCCCGAATATTCATTAGAAGGACTGATGCTGAAGCTGAAGCTCCAATACTTTGGCCACCTGATATGAAGAGCCAACTCATTAGAAAAGGCCCTGATGCTGGGAAAGATTGAAAGCAGGAGGATAAGGAGGCGACAGAGAATGAGGTGGTTGGATGGTATCACCGACTCAAGGGACATGAGTTTGAGCAAACTGAGGGAGACAGTAAAAGACAAGGAAGCCTGGTGTGCTGCAGTCCATGGGGTTGCAAAGAGTCGGACATGACTTAGCGACTGAAGAACAACAACAATGAGAATATCACACAAGAAAAGTCCAAAGACCTGGGATCTAGTTCCATATCTGCCATTTGCTAAGTATGAATCATGAGTAGGTACCTATCTGAGCCTCTATTCCTCATTAATAAAAAGGAAATGATAACTCTTGCTCTCTCAAAGTCCTCAGGAGGATTAAGGAACATATCATTTGTAAGGTGATAGTAATTTGGAGGTCTAATAATAATCCCCTCATGACTCAATCCTGTCACTAAGTCGTGTCTGACTCTTTGTGACCCCATGGACTATAGCCCGCCAGGCTCCTCTGTCCATGGGATTTTCCAGGCAAGAATATTGTAGTGGGTTGCCATTTCCTTCTCCAGGGGAAATTCCCAACCCAGGGATGAAATCCCTATCTCCTATGTTTTCTGCATTTAAGGCAGATTCTTTACCCACTAAGCCATCAGGGTAGCCCCCATAAATCCGCAAACCTCTTTAAAAAGAAATATGTCTTCCTCGCTTAAAAATGCAAGATAGAGCTTCAGCTTTCCAACAGATTGTAGCAGAACAAGTTAGAAAGGCGCCAGAGAGTACCAACTAAGCTTAAGAGTGAAATTTTAATTTGATCACTGGGTAGAATTAATAAATGTTTCTTTGGTACCCAAGGCATGGACAAGTAGTTGATTTAGCATTTAGGCAGACCCACAGGCATTTTTAGCCCCATATAGCATCACTCAATGCCATGTCACAGATGATAGAGGGAGTTTTACTAGACTCAGTCAACCTGAGTATTTCTCAGACTCCATCCTTCTCAGTCTCACTTGGACAAAGCTCTCAAAAAAAAAAAAAAAAAAGGTCAGCTTATCTGAGTCCAACAAGGTGCTGAGTTCCTTATGTCAGAGCTCTAGAAACAAGATACTATTCTTAGCTGGGTTTACTCGGGAAATGTTTAGCAATGGTTGTTAGCTATTCTAGGAATGACACTGAATTTGGATGGGATCAGGTTGGCGCCTCCACTAGAGGAATGTCTGTTCTGGTGAGGAAGAGGGCATGGGGATCGTAACTTCAGTTTGAACATTTTCAATCACCTTGTGGGTAAACAGAAGTTCCTGCAACCCAATTCCTCAACATAATTTACCTGTAGCTCTGAGTTTTTTCATGAAAGGTAAGGGATACTTCCAGTCAGCGTGAGTCTACCACGTGAACTGGTTAAATTCACTACACTGCCCACTGATGAAAGACAAAAACTTTAGATACAAGGAAGGTCACTGAAAACTTCCCAAAACACACTTCACATAGCTCCCTAAACAGCTTACCATAATTCCTGGCACCCGACACTGGCATCAGTGTGAAGACCCTGCTCCAGTGCTTTAGACATCACAGGTAGATAAACACAATCAGGAAACCAGAGAGACTTTATGAAGAAAAAAACAATCTTAGGGCTCAGTGGATATCTGAAGGCAGAATAACACACAGCAAATTTTGCCTACTTGACAAATTTACAGAGTGCACTCTGGGAATGAAAAACAGTAGATCACAGTCCATTTCTAGGCTTTCACAAGTCCACTGTACATAGCTAACATCTTGTATTTCTCTATTCAAGAGACTCACCTATAAAAGTCCTACATAAATCCACTTCAATAAAGGATCATTTAATCTAGATGAATACGGGAGTTAATATCTATAAGGCACCTAGAAAAATCTCTAGCACATATTCTTTATATATACAAATATTTGGTAAATAAAAAAATTAAGAATTTATTACATCTATTTCTAAACAAGTCAACATAATTATAAACCCGTTGGAACTTTTTAAAGATTTTCCTACAGTTTCATCAGATTTCTAGAAACATACTAGACATATAATAAACACTGCTTTCTAACTGATTTATTTCAAATATTTATTGAATACCTGTATGGTTAATCAAAATTAATTGAACATTTCTGAAATTTATTTTTGGTGCCTAAGTTTTATGTGAGCATTCAGTCAAACCAACTTATAAAGAAGCCTTCACAGTTATTTCTTTACTCTTGCCAATGTTCATTATGCATTCTGCTTGTCACCTGACAGGCCTCGGTCCTGCATCTAATTCATCCCAGACTGTATGGCATCATACCATCAGTGCCATGTGGAAATGGCAGGCTTGATGTGGTCCTTCCTAACCTCAGATCTGAGAGGATGAAATAGAATACAAGGATCAGGACACAGTCTCAAGAAGAAGTCACACTGTACAATCTAGGGGGCCGGGGTGGGGGTCACTGCTCCTGAGATAGGCAGGGGCAAAGCTCTATACTCAACACAAGCTCAATTCCTGCATCCCTGGCAGCATTGCCTATTACATCGTCTAAAAGAGCTCTCCTCTGTGGGCTTCCCAGGTGGCTCTAGTGGTAAAGAACCCACCTGCCAATGCAAAAGATGTAAGACACTCGGGTTCAATCCCTGGGTCAGGAAGACCTTCCAGAGGAGGACACTGCAACCCACTCCAGTATACTTTCCTAGAGAATCCTGGTGGGTTACGGCCCACAGGGTGGCAAAGAGTTGGACACAGCTGAAGCAACTTAGCACATGTGTGTGTACGTGCACACGCACACACACACACACATATATAGGAGTTAATATCTATAAGATATTAACATATCACTGCAGATGGTGACTGCCGCCATGAAATTAAAAGACACTTGCTCCTTGGAAGAAAAGCTATGACCAACCTAGACAACATATTCAAAAGCAGAGATATTACTTTATCCTCAAAGGTCTAGCTAGTCAAAGCTATGGTTTTTCCAGTAGTCATGTATGGATGTGAGAGTTGGACTATAAAGAAAGCTGGGCACTGAAGAACTGATGCTTTTGAACTATGGTGTTGGAGAAGACTCTTGAGAGTCCCTTGGACTGCAAAGAGATCTAACCAGTCAATCCTGAAGGAAATGAGTCCTGAATGTTCATTAGAAAGACTGATGCTGAAGCGGAAACTCCAATACTTTGGCCACCAGATGAAAAGAAGTGACTCATTGGAAAAGACCCTGATGCTGGGCAAGATTGAAGGCGGGAGGAGAAGAGGACGACAGAGGATAAGATAGTTGGAGGGCATCACTGATGTGATGGACATGAGTGTGAGTAAACTCCGGGAGTTGGTGATGGACAGGGAAGCCTGGCGTGCTGCAGTCCATGGGGTCACAAAAAGTCAGACATGACTGAGCGACTGAACTGAACTGAACTGAATATCTATAGTAAAAGTGACATGAACTCGCTCAGTCGTGTCCGACTCTTTGTGACCCCATGGACTGTAGTCCACCAGGTTTCTCCATCCATGGGATTTTCCAGGCAAGAATATTGGAGTGGGTTGCCATTTCCTTCTCCAGGAGATCTTTCTGACCCAGGGATTGAAGCTGGGTCTCCCGCTACAATGTGCTGGATGCTTTAAGGCACCTGGAAAAATCTTTAGCACTTATTCTTTATCTTAACAAATGTATACATATATATAAAATAGAATAAGGTAGACAATGAGTTACTTATGCTCACATTTTTCACCTTCAATTCTCTACTTACTTGTTTCTTTCAAACATTCTCACTTTTCCCATTTGAATTTCTACTTTTCTTGAGAACCAAGGTTCAGGTTAAAAGAGTCACTTTCCTAGTATATACAGTTTGTCATTCATCAGAGTCCATAGGAGCATCAGCTTTGTGTCCAGTTCAATTTTAGCTTCTCTGCCCTCTTTTTCAAATGAGCCACACTTTCCAAATATCACCTTCCAAGCTTCAGACTTCTCTGGCTCCCTCTGCTCACTGCCACTGGGAGGCTCTCCTTACATGCCTCTCGACTCAGGGTCAGTTATGTGTTAGTAACTTCTTTCAGCAAAACATTTCTAAAGATGGTCAATAAGCCCACACTTCACAACCTCTTCAAATGCCTAGGACATCTCACTCTCTCCAAAATGTGATAGATATCTATAAAATCTTAGCCCTGAGACTATATAGACATAGATATCTATGTGATTTCCATGGTCTATTTCCACTCATAGGTCAAAAAAACCCATACAGTCCGGCACATCCATAATTCGCTTCATAGGTCACATTTCATCAAATCCTAAAAAGAATGCGGCACTAAAATCTAGTCAAATAATCTATCGTCACTCTCTTCAGTCCCCTAACAAATCTGTTGTACCAAGAATGGCACTCTGCATGTCCATAGAATTGTTCATTTAGAAACACAACTATGAACAAGAGTATTGCCTCTACTCCATTAGTGGCAAGCCAAAGAAATTCAAGAGACTAGAGAGGGGTTAACACTTAAAATTCCTTTCAGAAAAGTGACTTCCTTTATTTCACTGGCCTCAAGGCAACTCTTTCACTCCTCATTCCATACAAGAAAGATCTCAGAGGAAACACAAATTTTAGACAAGAGAAGAAACGGAAAGACCTCAAAACAAAACAAGACCTCAGAGGTGTTTTTCTGGAGTGAATATTTCCCAGGCTGGTGCTGACATTCCTTCCAATCACTAAAATATAAGGAGATTTGAAGTTTGGTTTTTCTTCATCTGAACATAATCATCACTTTCATAGTATACCACAAACTCACAGCTTTACCCTCACCCTCCAACAAAAATAAACCCATTCCTGCCATGCACTTCCCAAGGGTAACTACCTACTCTTCCACTCACATTCCCACCAGGTCACCTTTCCCAGCGCTATGCTCTCTAGGCTTAAGGGTGTGAACAAGGAATAGACAGGCCCTCACTTTCATCACCCCGACTTCCACCAGGATTAAAGATTCCATAATACAACTGAATGGTTCTTAGGTTTGTGGAATGTCCAAATTCTAAAGGTAAATGGACATTAGACATTCAATAAATGTTGCCCATTATTCCACTAAACTCTAAGCAAGGCCTGAATCTGAATTTTCTTTTCAGTGCGTCTCAGCACCCAACAGAGTATCTAGCACAAAGTAGATGCTCAATATCTATTCGCTGAATTAATGAACACATAAATGAGTAAATGAATTAAATGAAAGATCACTTATTCCAAATGTTTAAGGATGACAAATGCTATGTAGCCTTAATAGCAGACATTTCATATTTGTTTTCTGTCTCACCTGCAGTCTACTCGAAGTGTTAAATAATATAAAAAATTAATTTAAATGACTTGGCCAGGTTCTCATAATTCTAATACCAATATTTCAGAGCTCCTAAACTAAAAAAAAAAAAAAAAACATGGTTGGAAAATCAGCTCCAGTAAAAAGCTGTGAATCTATATGAGCTTATAAGTACAGAACTTATGATCAAAAGTATGTATGATATATTAACAAAAAATATGAAAAGTGAATGTGAAAGTGAAACTCGCTCAGTCGTGTCTGACTCTTTGTGACCCCATGGATTATACAGTCCGTGGAACACTCTAGGCCAAAATACTGGAGTGGGTAGCCTTTCCCTTCTCTGGGAGATCCTCCCAACCTAGGGGTCAAACCCAGGTCTCCCACATTGCAGACAGATTCTTTACCAGCTGAAAGGTATACTATAGTATAATTTAATATAAGCTCTAAATTTGGATGGTATTATGATGTTCAAGCACTTGATAAGCTCTGAATGCATAATCAATATCATCTTGATATTAATATGAAAATGTTAAGCTGATGACAATTTTGCTGGTTAGCCAGTGTTTGCATATTGATCATTTGTTTCAAACTATCTATGAAAGCAAGATCTCCTTAAGGAAAAATATAAATAATGGGGTAATTAAAACCAAATAAGGTGTTTTTATATCAGTAAGTGAAATATATGTCTCTATTTTAAAAGTGAAACATTCAATTATTCAAAGCAGTGAATTCAATGCAGAATTCAATATACTCACTAAAGAGAAAAGTGGAGAATTTCAGCAAATATCTACCTATTGTAAAAGGGGAAATATATTTTACTTATCTCATTAGATATCTCATACAAAACTGAGGGATGGTTTTGTTTCACCTAATTGGAGAAACAGTCTCAGTTTTCTCCTGAAAAGCTGGTATTTACATGTATGAATAATCTCTATTCCATAGGAAAAACTGAATTTTCGTGCAATTCACTGGTCACCTATATGTCACATATATTACAAAATGTATTACTTTTTATAATATTATTAATACTAATTAAAAATAAAAAAGCATATAAAATGAATATGTTGATCTAGAGAGAGGGAGGAAATACCACTATTTATTCACCCAAATATTACATATTAAATGTCATTTTGTGACTCTATGTACTAATGAATTTGACTAAACACAAAATGTGTTACTCCACTCTTTGCTGACTGTCACACAGACTCTAAGAAGTCCACCATTTACATCATAAGAGTTAAGGATTACTAAATTCTGTTGTGAATCAAATACCAGCTGATAGAAAAGCAATGAATCATTAGCTTAGTCTTCTCTGAGTGAGGAAGAACCAGATTGAGTGTGTTAATCCATCTACTTAAAAGGAAAATATTTTGAAGATTTTCAAAAGGAACATTGAATCCCCCAAACAAATACATGAAGATCTGGGAGAATCATTTATAAGAAAAGTTTGGGTGTGTCTATGTTTTCCTTACTGATAACTGTAACCGATTAATTGGCAAAACTTGTTAGCAGGACAAAACTGGAAATAAATTTACTTATTCTGACAAGTTTTCTACTAGAGATATCAAAGAACAACTGATGCCTCTTGGAAATAACTAAAAACAACACTCTCTTTGGCATCAGCTGTGTGTTTTCTTTGATTTTCCCTGGTTTTCCATGGCAAACAGAATTTGCTTAAAGACACCTCTCTTTGCTCTGCCTGCCTATTCTCCGTGGGAATCAGAGCTCCCTATCTGATGATATGTCTGCTTTCCTGCAGCAAATGGAGTTGATACCTGAAGCCCATGAGGTGTGTTCCCCCAGGGAGGTAAGCCTACTGAATGTGTGAACCATAGAAAGAGAAAATGTTTTCCATTACCAAAAGCAAACACAGAAAACCTGAAGGAAAGAGAAACCCTCAGTTCTGAGATTGTACAAGGTGGTCCAGAGAACATCTGCTGCTTTCTAAAGAATATATTATGGAGGATACAATCTTTGTCTAAGTGGATATCTCCCAAAGTCTATGCAGCAAAACCTACCAAAAATTGTGAGTGTGAGGACACAGGGCAGGGATCTAATTCAGTTTCTGTTTTGACATTCAAACAAAGAAATGTGGCTGTTTGGGAGAACTCTCCTGACTATAAAGGAACCATCTGGTACTAATTATAATATCCAGCCTTATTTAAAACCATCATTTCATTTGTATTTCAAGTTTCTAATGCAGTTAAGGTTTCCCCTATTCCTACCATACCATAATTATACATATATATATATACATATCAAGCTTTTGCAGAATTGTGTAAGGATTACTTCTAAGAATAGCAGAGAGTTACAAAATTCTCCAGGACTTTTAAAACTGGAAGTCATTTTCTGTCTTCTTCAACAGATAACAGTAATAGTTCCAGAACCATTTAGTGCTTACATCATTGGAGCATTACATCTGGACACCACGAGTGGAGCACACTCTTGTCCCTACAAGCGTGTGAGGTTTTGCATTCAAGAAACATTCCAGATGCAGAATAAGTGAGACCCTGCCTCTCTGGTCTATTGAAAACCCTTGTGAGAGCCATGAGACCATAAAGAGTTTATAAATCAATTTCCTTCTCTCAAATGGTCAGAGACTGAACCAGATAAAATAAATCCTTTCACTTGCAGGCTGCTGGCTAGATGTAGAAGGTTCGGTGGTGACATGCTTCCTTCCAATTCAGCTGTATTTTAAATCTTCCCTTTTTAAGAGAATAGCTTCAAAGAGGCCTCAGAATTCTCTAAAATACTTTTACTTTTTTCTTTTTATTTTAGTTACAAACTGAAAGCTGAATTTAGAAAGGAGGTAACATGAGTTTTAGCAGATGATTCTCCTTTAAGTCACAAGGAGAGACAAGACACTTTACTAAAGGAGCAGGAAGACTGTTATCCTCTTTTACTATAGAGTAGTTTCCTTGTCCCACAAAAGAGCTATAGTCAACATGCTGAGAAAAATCTAATGACCATGAGATTTGTGAATAAGTCTTTTGATTCTACCCTTCTTTCCTGCTGGCTATTTCTCTACCTCAGAGTCTGGCTGAACCAGGAATAGGAGGAAAAAGAACGACTTGACTACTTGTGGATCTCTGGCAAGAGGCTTAGTGTAGGACAAGGTTCAACCTAATCTCTAAAATAAATTTTTCAAATATTATTGGTACAAACTCAGTCTGTTCCCCATTACTACAGATACCAGGAATTAACTGTAATTTTGCTTCCATTTGATTCCCCGTAGGGACAAAACCACAGTTTTAATGCCAACACATGCACATTCTAACATTACAGTAAACGTTTTTCTGACGCATTTACAGATTCACAAAAAAAAAAAAAAAAGAGAGAGAGAGAGATAAACTGAAACATTTGGCTAAGGCTTAGTTACTTCTCTGAGAATCAGTTATATTTCAGAAAGTGGAACAATGTAGAAATTACTAAATCCATTCTTTTAAAACCCTCAGGTTAGAGTTTGAATTACTAGAAAAAGAAAGAAATGCAAATTGTTTATTGTTTTCACATGTACAGTAAATTCAGAAAGTTGTACTTCTTTCAAGAACCATATGGGAGAGAGAGACTTTCTTTTCATCAGGAGTGGTTTTGCTTATTGTGCCAAGAGCTAAAAAGATGTTTTTAATAACCAAAGCCAGTTTGTTATACAATCTGTCTGGATCTTGCTTGTAAGAGAGATGAAGGTCCCTTGGGTAGGAAATAGAGGGCGATGGGGGAGTTGTCTGAGATGACAGAAAAGGTGTGCAAGAAACGCAATCTAAAGGGAAGTACCTTTAACTCATGGTTGATAGACAAACTGGTTTGCATATTTCATTGAGGAACCATGGGAGGTTACTGAGGCTCCTTTTGTAAATATAACCATGTTCTTTATGAGGGGAATGTGACAATGAATTGAGTGCTGAAAACATGTCCCCTAAATATCCAAGTTTGGTGCAAGTGAAGGATTCACTCAAAGATGGCCTGAGAGGGCCTCAGAGAGATGACTGCTCTTTGAAAATGACTTGAATCAACAGAAGGCCAGAACCCTGCCTCAGAGGCTAGGGGAAAAGCATTCTTAGGAATGAGAGTGATCCTGAGAGGATCACACAGCTGTGTTTCCCTAGACCTGTGTTTAAAGAGGACACATCAAAAACTAGTGCCAGACCTTTATAAAGTGTTCATGGTTCATGATGAAATAAGAAAATTAAGGAAAATATAGTGCATTTTTCATAAAGTTAAATAAAGCCATTGTAAAGGTCAGTTCTTTATTATAAGAGTATATCCTTCCTATATTTCTCAAGTTAAAATATGCTTCAATATATTACATTGAACCACAGGAAATTGCCAATATTCAACTGTTTTTGACCTACAAAAATGGCAATTTCCTTGGTTTCAAGCTAACATTACATGATGACGATTGGATATGGGAGCTTGTAATGACTCTATATGGCAAAATACAGACCTGGTAACCATATGTCGGTACCCAGATTTATTTTTGAAATTTTTCTATTCCATAAAATCCACATAACTATAAACTGCTATTATAGAGCACTCAATTAGCAGGCTTCTAGATTTTGACAATTGTAAAATAAAACAAAACTACTTTTTTTTAAAGGACAGGAAAAAAAACAAAACAACTCAGATGCTGAATAGAATATTTAGTTCAGTTCAAATATCATGGACACTGAAAGCTAGCTTCATAGGAAGGAGGGGCTGGAATCCCTGAGTCTTAGGACATAAGGAGTATCATAAAGACATGAGACTCTGGGCTAAGAGAGATTGTCCAATCCCTGCCCCAGCCTGATAAGGAAAGGAAATTGCTGATTATTGTCATTCATATTTCTCCAGTGGAAGGACGCAGAAGTTGATTCTCCATTGGAAAATAAACGTGAAAATCTATTTGGTAACTTGGTTAAAAAAAAAAAAGAGTTCCAGAAAGTAAGGTGTGGTTCCTGCCAACAGTAGAGATTAAGAACAGTAATGCAGTCCTCTGGTTCTTACAAAAGATATCTGTCAAAAAAGGGTTCCTTTATCTGACTTACCAACCACCACTGTAGCACAATTAACTGGCAAACAGTGGACCAAATAGGATTCTCTCTGAATGAGAATTTGAATTTATGGAAGTTGAGCTAAAAGGTCCTGAAGAGTGAAGTCTGAGCCTGCTATTTTGAAATGGGCACAATGAAATAATGTATAAGCAGAGAACTGCAGAGAGAAAAAGTGAAGCAAACATACAGAAGTGATGAGAGATCTTGAGAAAGAGGGGGAACAACAGTAAGGCAGGGAAAGTAGCTTGCATGTTTGCAGACTATACTCCAGTTCCAGGGCCAGTCTCTCAAGACTTAGCTGAATATTGGGATCCAGACCCCTTGAGTTACAGGAGACTAATTTTCCTTTACTTAAGCCAGTGGGGGGGGGGGGGGGGGGGGGAGTTTCTGAGTCTTACAAACAAAAGATTCCAGTTGAATTGTAAAGTGATCTATTTAGTAAGATAAGAAACTGGATTACCATCAGAACTCGCTAAGAGTAGTAGCAATCTGACTATGTATTCTTCCTTTTATCTCTTCCATATATGGTTCATCCTTAGCCCTTTCTTTCCTCTTATGTGGCAGGTGTGATAACTCAGCAGTGGATGTAACCCATAATGTGGAAATGCTTCTAACCTTAATGACAAATCCGTAAACTTTGGCTGCATAGCAAACCACTCCAAGCCATAGTGGCTAAAAACAACCAAGTTTTAGCCACAATTCTGCAGGTGGGCAATTAGGCTGACTTTGGCTTGGCAGTTCTTCAGGTCTCAGCAAGGCTTACTAGACATCTGTGATCAGCTGCTGGGTCAGCTGGGTGCTGGCTAGTCTGGGGTGGCCCTCTGCTCAGATGGCTTATCTCTCTTCCAGATGGTCTCTCACCCTCAAGCAGGTTCTTCCTCTGTGATTATTTACTTGACAGCTGAGCAGTGTTCTAGGAGAACTAGTGGATTCTTAGGCTGAGAACCAACCCAGCATCACTTCTGCATTCCATTGGCCAAAAACAATCCTCAAGCTAGCCCAGATTCAAATGCTGGGGAAATACACTCCATTTCTTAAGGTAAGCAACTGCACAGTTACAGCACAAGGGATAAAGAGAGGGCAATAATTCTGGCCATTCTGCAAAACACCCACCACAGGTGGTCTCCCACAGGGTCTATTAACAAAAGAGATTTTGCATAGTGCGCAGTCCATCTCTGCTCTAAGAACCTGGAATAAAGGCTATTTTCCATTTCCCTACTGGCTTCCTTCTGTCATATATAGAGTCATAGGACGTGGAGGATCAAATTCGAGGCATGGGTTCACAAAGCTAAACTATGGACTTGGATGGTTGCAAGACATGAAGTCTAGAATCTGGAAAGCCAGAGACAGCTGGTTTTAATAGTCTAAGAGAAGATTCTAGCCAAAGATTTGCAAACTCTGTCAGGCGCAGATGGTGCATTATGACATGGCAATTTAAAAGTATCTCTTTTAACTATAAACTTCCA
Source organism: Cervus elaphus (assembly GCF_910594005.1). Classification (NCBI taxonomy): domain Eukaryota; kingdom Metazoa; phylum Chordata; class Mammalia; order Artiodactyla; family Cervidae; genus Cervus; species Cervus elaphus. The sequence goes on along the minus strand of NC_057823.1, from coordinate 82,455,900 downwards.
GTTGTAAGATGAATAAGTTCTGGGGATCTAATGTACCTTTTTATTATATTAGTAATACTATATTATATACTTGAAAGTTGCTAATTGATTGCATCTTAAATGATCTCACCACAAAAAAAATGTCATGGTAATTATGTTACATGATAGAGGTTTGCTAACACTATGCTGGTAATCATTTTGCTCTAAGTACATCAAATCAATAGGTTGTACACTTTAAGCTTATATAATATGTCAATTATATATCAGGAAAGCTGGGGTTAAAAAAGAAAAAGTACATTTAAAAAAAGTATCTCTTTGGTGTGCTGTTTCAACTGACACTACTTGACTACAAAGATGGAAGATGGCATCTTCCTTAAGAGCCTCTCCCACTCTTGCATGGACTCATAGTCTTCCCAGAGCCACTAATACAGGCTGTACTTATCCAGGCTACCACTACCGAGGAGACTAGCAACAATGATCTGAGTGACACGGAGCACAGAGCAGCAGAAATGTCTTACTGTCACATCCAGTGGAACCTGAGAGCAAAACAAACTAGACAAAAGAACTTCATTACTTCAGTAGGCTGTGTTCTGTGTTTAGTCGCTCAGTCATGTCCAACTCTTTGCAACCCCAATGGACTGCAGCCCGCCAGGCTCCTCTGTCCATGGGGATTCTCCAGGCAAGAATACTGGAGTGGGTTGCATGCTTTCCTCCAGGGGATTTTCCCAACTCAGGGATCGAACCCAGGTCTCCTGCATTGCAGGAGGATTCTTTACTGTCTGAGCCACGAGGGAAGCCCACAAATACTGGAGTAGGTAGCCTATCCTTTCTCCGTGGGAACTTCCTGACTGAGGAATCGAACTGGGGTCTCCTGCATTATTGATCCTAAATAATATCCCAAGTCCAAGTTTGTAAGTGAACAACAAAAACCCTTGAAAAGTCATGATTTTCCAGACACAAAACAGGAAATATTAATGGACACTTGGGGATAATCAATAAGGAGTCAGAAAAGGCCCTGCATGTAGACTGGCATGTATCTGAAATAATTTGAAAGACATCAAATTTCCCAGGATTAGCTGGGAAAAACTAAAAAAAAAAGAAAAAAAACTGAAATTTTCACTATTAGAGTAACTCTTTCTGTGACTTAAGAGTCTGCAAGAAATCACTATAAAAATATAAATGTTTCAAATATATTTTAAAAGAGAAGTCACTGCTTCATTAACAATTTATCATGTTTCTATTAGAGTTCAAATCCACAGCAAAAGAAAAATGAAAAAGGAAGTCTTGATGAAAAAAGCAGATGGGGCAAAGGGAGAACTCAGTAGGAACCTCGAGTGGACAGGGGTTTACGTAGGGACACAGGGCACAGAAAGAGTAGAAGGAAAAGTTTTGTGATGACTTTGAGTCCTTCGATGGTTTGCCTGGAGCCAGTAATGTGGAGAATGATGGAGACTGGTAAGGAGAGAAGGGGTACACAGAAGGAGAGGACACTGCCAGGACACTTGGCATTTCCTTTTGGGTCCAGTTTCACATCAAGATTTCCTATTGTCGCAGTGACAAATCACCACAAACTTAGTGGCTTAAAGCAACACAAATCCATTATCTCATAGTTCTGGAGGTCACAAGTCCTAAAATCAAGATGAAAACGAGTCCCCAGAATATCACCATTCCCCAGGCGTGTTCTCACTGGATCGGCACTTACCAGAGGCATGGATTTCTATTCCTTGCCCACAATGCTTCTGCCACTGTCCATGGACTTACAGAATGTCTTACCATGTTATTTTACAGCACTGCCTCCAGCCAAGCATTTCACAACAAATGAAATGCAGTCAATGGACCCATCCCCATGGAATTCACTGGTTTTCCCATGATGCCATCTTGAAGTAGCCGACTTGACAGAATGACAGAATGGCTTTTTGAACACTCAGTTTTAGTGCCTGAAGGGTGACAGTACTTTTCAAAGCTGGGGCATTATGGACCAGGAGGTAATATATAACTTAATAACAAACGTACAGTTCTGTTTCTCCCATTAGCAAAGTTCATGAATCTAAGATTCAAGGAATAGAAATAGGATTAACAGCTCTCACTAATACCCCTAGTGATTCACTAACAAAGTGTTTGCTATTCATCCCTGAAACTTTAGGCTCAGCTTGTTTGGACTCAATAGTTCCCAAATGAGGAATGCTTTCAGCAAGAGACAAAACAGTGATTCCACTGAACTGGAAATTGAGATGATCACATAGCCACTTTGGGGTCCTTATGTCTATGAATCAACAGTCAAAAGAAAAAGGTTACTGGGGGCAATTTTATCTAGAGGACATTTGCAATGTCTGGAAACATTTTTGTTGCCATAAATGTCATAACAGGAGGAGAGTGAACTAGTACCTAATGGTCAGAGGTCAAGCATGTTGCTAACCATCATATGATGCACAGCCACTACAACAAACAATGATCTAGTTCAAGATGCCAAAAATATGGGAATCCTGCATTGCTCAGATGATCCTGGTGAATGACCCTCACGATCAAGGGGAAACTGGGTTGCTACTGCACAATGGGGGTAGAGAGGAACTCTGGGGAGCCCATCAGCATTGCTGTTATGTGATTGAAGTCCATGGAAAACTAAAACAAGTCAATTCATGCAAGACTACTAATGGTCCAGAAACTTCAGGAATAAATGTTTAGGTTACCTCACCAGGAAAGGAATTCCAATTGCAGAAGAAGGCAGTTATAAACACCAGCTAGACCATGTAACTAACTGCAGAAATGAGAAATATTCCTGCATTTCTTCCTTATTTTGATATGAACATCTGTGTACACACTAAATAACTGTTATGTTCCTTCCTTCTCCCATTTCCTGAGCAACTAATATAAGATATAGGGGTAGTTGTTAACCTTACATGTCTGTATTTAAGGTACAGGATAACAAAGCAGGCATTTGAACGACTTAAGAGAAGAATGAACATGATCAAAAACACAAAAGGGAATTAGTATACACTTAGGGGAAAAGGGTTAGCATATTTTCAGTTGTACACAGAATAGTTTTATCAGGTCAGGCAGAAGTATAACTTTGCTAAAGTACTTATTTTTAAAATAAGCATGGTTTCCAGAGATGTATATGGGTGCCACATTGAAAATGGGCAGATAATGGTGGCTCCGTAATACATCAGTATACCTCAGCTGAACCGTGTTTTGTAGCATTCACTTCCCTTTGTGTCTCTGGTTAAAGTGAACCATATCTGAGAGACCTATTTGCAGGAGATTTAGAAGGCCATATTATATTTGACCTTCAAAAGGTTGAGTTGGGTGCATTTGTAGCTCAAGCATATTACCATTTATCTGTTGGTTTACCTTGTTGGCACCGGGCAGTGCCCAGGCCTGCAGCGACTCCACTGTTTCCTGGGACCTCCCTTCCACATCTTCCTGGGGCATTTGTCTAGCTCTGTAACAAAAGCCACTATTTAATAAAGGCTGGAGACAGTGAAAACTGACATAGGTCCCAGTTCATTCTCATGATCCTGGCTCCTCTTCATGGATTCTAGCTTGTTCTTGCTCTCCCCCACTTTACATCTATCTTCCCTTCCCAACTGTTTGCAATGTAGACTTCAAGTTTTAACATCCAACGTGAAGACAATAGGCCCAAAGAGTCTATTTAACCACACCCACAGTTGTGTTTAATGTCAGATCTCTGTGAAAATCCCATACACACACACATACCACATTTTATACAGGCGTCTTCCATGGCCCTAGAAGGATCTCAAGCATTATGTTCTCATGAAAGTATTTTTTTGAAAAACTTGTAAAAATAAACTGTTTCGAACTCAGTCAACTTTAAAAATTTTCATGTTATTATCTGTTTTCTCTTTCTAGATAGATAATCACCTTCATGCCTAATTTAAATTTATAACTTTATATTCATTTCCCCAAAGAGGGTCTTCTAAATAGTGCTTCAAAATCGGCAAAAGCCCCTGCAGAGGTCTCCCTGCACTCGAGGTCAGTTCAGAATCCATCTCCCTGAAAACAAATCAGAAAACCTTTTGCAGCTGCAGGATGAAATAGATGGAAACTGCAAACAAATGGAGAAGCCTGGCAAGTCCTGAGTTCTGACCACAAGGCATTTACACATGAAGTGAATTCATTTCAGCTCACATTAAGGAAAATATCACTGTAAGAAGGAGGGCTGTACTGGAAAATCGGGCTCAGTCTTGGAACATGCATATCCTCAATAAGCAGAGGGACGGAACCGAGAGCACGGGAGCTCCAGAAACGGGAGAATGACTAACTAGGAGCACAGGAGCTGCAGAAACCGGGGAAAGACTAATTTAGAGCATTTATCCAAATCTCCACAAGCCAAATCTCCTGGACCCTGGATCCTCCTGAAGAACAGAAACATCTGTAACACAAAAAGAGACTTTCAGATCTCATTGGAATGATTCATTGAAGTAGGAACAAGAATATGCCTTGTTCAAGGAGAATTTGAGACTTCGGAGTAGGTTTCTAAATCCAGTGCCTCATATAAATGTGACAACAAACTCTGAAGGCCAGAGATGAGTTTTGCTCAGAATGCCATTGCTGGATACAAATGAACACTTTATCACTGTAATAGGGTTGGAAGTAAAATTTAACTTCTTAAAAACTGGGATAATGTTCATTCTACAGTTAAGTATTTTATTAAGAAAAAGTAAACAAAAAACTTGTTTCATATTTCTAAGCTTTTCTGTGATAAATTTTGAAAAGCTAGTATGCATCTTTTATAGCCTAAACATATAGACTTTTAAAACATCTTTTAAAAAGAACCACATTCATTTTATATATGTACCAGGCTAGATGGATAAAGGAAAGAGAGAGATGCATCAATAGATGAAGAGCTGTTATTTTAAACTTGACTGTAGTTTGGCCTGGGTAGGTTGAAAAGAAAGAATTCTGAAGAGGGGGAAAGACTCTTTAAGAGCTACACCATATTTCCTAACTTTCAGTAAAAGTCTGTGACATTCACGTCAGTGTCAGACAGCAGCTCCAGGAACTGAGAGCCATGGGAAAAGGTGAGGTCACCAAGGAGGAGTCTGAAAATCAACAGAGGCAAGAAATCAGAACTTGAAGGAACAACTAGAATATAAGTCACTACTGCTCATGCCGCCAATCCACCCTCTTGCTATCTTGGGGAACAGATGTTTCTCCCATTAAAGCGACTCATGCCACTTTATAAGGAGAATAAACTAAAGGGTGACTCCAGAGGATTTGGGGACATGAAGGGGGCCACCCTCAAGGTTACAGGTGTTACAAAATAATAACAATTACAACAACTAAATTTGACTTACCAACGTGTCCTATTTTCCCCTCATAAAATATCAGAATGTCCAAACTACATTTTAAGTTCCATTTACTTGGAACTCGAAGTTTTACTCAAGTATCATTTGGTCCTTATAAAATGTTGTTGATCTCATCTCAGTAACTGAAAGCATCATATAGCAAACATTACAAGTTCTATCATAAAAAGAAAACTTTGAAATAAAGACAGATTGTCCCAAAGAGTTACAGAAAAACTGGATCTGTTCATTTCATTCCCTTCTGACTCTTACGGTATGAGGGCATGAAAAGCAAGATCAGGGACAGAGTCAGAAGGGGCAACTCTTCAGTACTCTCCCTGGAAGGTTGCATTCCTTCTCTGTGTCTCCACTGAGGAAGGGCAAGTAGCTTCTCCACCTGGTTTCCCAGAAGAAAATCTATAACACTGAGGAACTTGATACAGTTTTCTCACCTCTCTGGAGTATATGTTTTTAACCTTTCTCTATAGTCTGGCTCCTTACTTCCAGTCCAGGCACTCCTAGCTACAGAGGCATTCGACTTGACAGGATGCCCATACAACTCATTGGTAATGGTTGTTTGTAAATGGATGTTTATTTGCATAAATTAAGGAACAGTCAAGGGCTGTACTACAATAACACCACTCTCACACTCCATATGCTTTTTTAATGAGAAAGCTTCAGTTTATTACCTGGGAACTGTCTGTAGCATGTAGCTATCTATTTCACCTACCAATGGACCTTTATGCAGCAGGGATCTCAAACGATCACCAGGATGTAGGGTCCTGAAAAATGGGGCATAGAGTAACAACATGTGGGCATGTCTATGGGAGAGTATTACACGTGTGAACATCATCATTCATAAAGTCACAGTGGGCAAAAAATATCCACCACAACCTCAGAAATGCTGACTTACCCTACAACATACTCAAGTTTCTTCTGATTAAAATATCTGTTTTAAATTATTTCTGAGAAACTACTAGTTATTAAAAAAAAACTGCAACAAATAAATTTTAATCTTTCTAAATCTCTGTATAAGTCTAATTCCCAACAGGAAGCAGGCACCCTCAAAATAGCATAATTTAAGGAGAGTTTATTCACAAAGGGACCATGGGCCCATTTATACAGATCCCAGTAGGGTACAGGGAAGATGCCCTGGAGAAGGGAAAGGCTACCCACTACAGTATTCTGGCTGGAGAATTCCATGGACTGTATAGTCCATGGGGTTGCAAAGAGTCAGACATGACTGAGTGATTTTCACCTTCAGTAGGGTATCAGTTCAGTTCAGTCGCTCAGTCGTGTCCAACTCTTTGCGACCCCATGAACTGCAGCAAGCCAGGCCTCCCTGTCCATCACAAACTCCCAGAGTCTACCCAAACCCATGTCAATCAAGTTGGTGATGCCATCCAGCCATCTCATCCTCTGTCGTTCCCTTCTCCTCCTGCCCTCAATCCTTCCCAGCACTAGGGCCTTTTCCAATGAGTCAACTCTTTGCATGAGGTGGCCAAAGTATTGGAGTTTCAGCTTCAACATCAGTCCTTCCAATGAACACCCAGGACTGATCTCCTTTAGGATGAACTGGTTGCATCTTCTTGCAGCCCAAGGGACTCTCAAGAGTCCTCTCCAACACCACAGTTCAAAAGCATCAATTCTTCAAGCTCAGCTTTCTTCACAGTCCAACTCTCACATCCATACATGACTACTGCAAAAACCATAGCCTTGACTAGATGGACCTTTGATGGCACAGTAATGTCTCTGCTTTTAAATATGCTATTCAGGTTGGTCATAACTTTTCTTCCAAGGAGTAAGCGTCTTTTAATTTCATGGCTGCAGTCACCATCTGCAGTGATTTTGGTGCCCAAAAAAATAAAGTCTGACACTGTTTCCACTGTTTCCCCAACTATTTGCCATGAAGTGATGGGACCAGATGCCATGATCTTAGTTTTCTGAATGTTGAGCATTAAGCCAACTTTTTCACTCTCCTCTTTCACTTTCATCAAGAGGTTTTTTAGTTCCTCTTCACTTTCTGCCATAAGGGTGGTATCATCTGCATATCTGAGGTTATTGACATTTCTCCCAGCAATCTTGATTCCAGCTTGCGCTTCTTCCAGCCCAGCGTTTCTCATGATGTACTCTGCATATAAGTTAAATAAGCAGGGTGACAATATACAGCCTTGATGTACTCCTTTTCCTATTTGGAACCAGTCTGTTGTTCCATGTCCAGTTCTAACTGTTGCTTCCTGACATGCATGCACATTTCTCAAGAGACAGGTCAAATGGTCTGGTATTCCCATCTCCTTCAGAATTTTCCACAGTTTATTGTGATCCACACAGTCAAAGGCTTTGGCATAGTCAATAAAGCAGAAATAGATGTTTTTCTGGAACTCTCTTGCTTTTTTGATGATCCAGCAGATGTTGGCAATTTGATCTCTGGTTCCTCTGCCTTTTCTAAAGCCAGCTTGAGCATCTGAAAGTTCACAGTTCACATGTTGCTGAAGCCTGGCTTGGAGAATTTTAAGCATTACTTTACTAGCGTGTGAGATGAGTGCAATTGTGTGGTAGTTCTAGCATTCTTTGGCATTGCCTTTCTTTGGGATTGGAATGAACACTGACCTTTTCCAGTCCTGTGGCCACTGCTGAGTTTTCCAAGTTTGCTGGCATATTGAGTGCAGCACTTTCACAGCATCATCTTCCTGGATTTGAAATAGATAGGAGATCTATAAGGGAGAGTGTAGTAACCTGGAGCTACTATCAATAGCACTGATACCATCGTGAAGTCCAAAGGGACAAGGGAATAAGAAATGACTAAAAGCTAGGAGAGAATCATGTGCAGGAGGCTAGGTTAAGAGAAGCAGTGATATTTAGAGAAGGGATACAACCAGTCCAAGTTATTCCCTTCAGGAGAAAACTGGGGCAATGAATACCATGACCTATTTCTAATCCCTCTTTTCCACGAAGCATGATATTCATCAATGACCTATTATTGACCAAATCCAAGGAAAAAACACTTTTAAGTTCTTTTCTTACTTCATCTTTCTCCAGAATTTGACATAACTGAGTACTCCCTTCATCCTGAAAGCCTTTTTCCTTTGATTTCTAAGACAATATTCTTTTTTTGGTTTATCTTCTTCCGTCTCTGATTCTTCCTAGGAGATCCTTTAACAGAGTTCTCTTTCTCATCCTACTCCATAAATAATGATATTACCTAGAGATCTAATATCAAACTATCCTTTTTCCTTGGCTGATCTCATTCATTTCTCCATCACCACTACCACCTTGTTTTCAGAAGTGACCATTATCACTTGTCTTAGTTTGGGTTTCCTGAGAAGCAGATCCCGAGACAAGGATTTGAATGCAAGCAGTTTATTTTGGAGGTGATGACAGGAAACATCATTATGGGAGCAGAAAAGTAAGGTAGTCAAGAAACAAAAGTAGGAAAAAGTAGGAAGTCAAGAAATACCTGGAGTAACAGGCAACTTTGGCCTTGGAGTACAGAATGAAGCAGGGCAAAGGCTAATAGAGTTCTGCCAAGAGAATACATGGGTCATAGCAAACACCCTCTTCCAACAACACAAGAGAAGACCCTACACATGGACATCACCAGATGGTCAACACCAAAATCAGATTGATTATATTCTTTGCAGCCAAAGATGGAGAAGCTGTATACAAAGCTGTATACAAAAAGCAAAAACAAGACCAGGAGCTGACTGTGGCTCAGATCATGAACTCCTTATTGCCAAATTCAGACTGAAATTGAAGAAAGTGAGGAAAACCACTCGATCATTCAGGTATGACCTAAATCAAATCCCTAACAATTATACAGTAGAAGTGAGAAATAGATTTAAGGAACTAAATCTGATAGAGTGCCTGATGAACTATGGTCAGAGGTTTGTGACATTGTACAGGAGACATGGATCAAGACAATCCCCAAGAAAAAGAAATGCAAAAAAGCAAAATGGCTGTCTGAGGAGGCCTTACAAATAGCTGTGAAAAAAGAGAAGCAAAAAGCAAAGGAGAAAAAGAAAGATATACCCATTTGAATGCAGAGTTCCAAAGAATAGCAAGGAGAGATAAGAAAGCCTTCCTCAGTGACCAGTGCAAAGAAATAGAGGAAAACAATAGAATGGGAAACAGCAGAGATCTCTTCAAGAAAATTAGAGATACCAAGGAAACATTTCATGCAAAGATGGGCTCAATAAAGGACAGAAATGGTATGGACTTAACAGAAGCAGAAGATATTAAGAGGTGGCAAGAATACACGGGAACTGTACATAAAAGATCTTGATGACCCAGATAATCACGATGGTGTGATCACACACCCAGAGCCAGACATCCTGGAATGCAAAGTCAAGTGGGCCTTGGGAAGCATCACTATAATCAAAGCTAGTGGAGGTGATGGAATTCCAGTTTAGCTACTTCAAATCTTAAAAGATGAGGCTGTTAAAGTGCTGCACTCAAAATGTCAGCAAATTTTGAAAACTCAGCAGTGGCCACAGGACTGGAAAAGGTCAGTTTTCATTCCAATCCCAAAGAAAGGCAATGCCAAAGAATGCTCAAACTATCACACAGTTGCACTCATCTCACACACTAGTAAAGTAATGCTCAAAATTCTCCAAGCCAGGTTTCAACAATACGTGAACCATGAAATTCCAGATGTTCAAGCTGGTTTTAGAAAAGGCAGAGGAACCAGAGATCAAATTGCCAACATCTGCTGGATCATAGAAAAAGCAAGAGAGTTCCAGAAAAACATCTATTTCTGCTTTATTGACTATGCCAAAGCCTTTGACTGTGTGGACCACAATAAACTGTGGAAAATACCGAAAGAGATGGGCATACCAGACCACCTGACCTGCCTCTTGAGAAATCTGTATGGAGGTCAGGAAGCAACAATTAGAACCAGACATGGAACAGACTGGTTCCAAATAGGAAAAGGAGTACATCAAGGCTGTATATTGTCACCCTGCTTATTTAACTTATATGTAGTGTACAGCATGAGAAACACTGGGCTGGATGAAGCACAAGTTGGAATCAAGATTGCTGGGAGAAATATCAATAACCTCAGATAAGCAGATGACACCACCATTATGGCAGAAAGTGATGAGGGACTAAAAAGCTTCTTGATGAAAGTGAAAGAGGAGAGTGAAAAAGTTGGCTTAAGGTTCAACATTCAGAAAACTAAGATCATGGCATCCAGTGCCATTACTTCATGGCAAATAGCTGGAGAAACAGCCTAAACAGTGGCTGACTTTATTTTTGGGGGCTCCAAAATCACTGCAGATGGTGACTGCAGCCATGAAATTAAAAGACGCTTACTCCTTGGAAGAAAAGTTATGACCAACCTGAATAGCATATTTAAAAGCAGAGACATTACTGTGCCAACAAAGGTCCGTCTAGTCAAGGCTATGGTTTTTCCAGTAGTCATGTACGGATGTGAGAGTTGGACTCTAAACAAAGCTGAGCACCAAAGAATTGATGCTTTTGAACTGTGGTGTTGGAGAAGACTCTTGACAGTCCCTTGAACTACAAGGAGATCCAACCAGTCCATCCTAAAGGAAGTCAGTCCTGAATGTTCATTGGAAGGACTAATGTTGAAGCTGAAACTCCAATACTTTGGCCACCTGATGCGAAGAGCTGACTCGTTTGAAAAGACCCTTGGCTGGGAAAGATTGAAGGCAAGAGGAGAAGTGGACAACAGAGGGTGAGATGGTTGTATGGCACCACCAACTCAATGGACATGAGTTTGGGTAAACTCTGGGAGTTTGTGATGGACAGGGAGGCCTGACGTGCTGCAGTCCATGGGGTCACAAAGAGTCAGATACAACTGAGCTACTGAACTGAACTGAACTGAAGTAATGCAGGGCAAAGAAGCAAGTTAATAAAGTGTACATTTTCAAGCAAAGATACTCCAACGGACAAAAGAGCATAGTCTTACTGAGAAGATCCAAGCAATGGTACAAAATACATTCTAGAATTATCCCCATCAAGAGGCAAATCAGCTGGGGTAATTATACACAACTCCTGAGAGTCACTGCATGAAGACTATTCCCAGGGGGCATTAATTCCCAGCACTTCCAACCTCCCATGAACACAGGCAGAGCAGCCTCTGAGGTTAATTACCGTCAATGGAGAGATGAGACAAGGTGCACAGAAACGGTAAGGTATAAAGGTGGATGCTGACAGCATCTGCTACATTTCCAAGTTTCTGTTTCTAGTTTGACCCATATTCATGCATCCACCCACCTACTTGGACCTCTGCTACAGGACCGGCCTTCAGGAACCTCCCATTTTTCACTCCCACTCCTACCCTTACCTGTTTCTCCTTGATTACAGAGATCACCTTCCACCAGCACCCAGAGTAAGTTATCTACCGCTCATTTGTGAGTTGCCAACCAGGCTAGGCAGTGTTCCTGCAGCACTAACAATCACAGGACAATAATCACATACCTGTGTGTGCCAGCCACTCAGTTGTGTCCAAATCTTTGAGACCCCATGGACTCTAGCCCTCCAGGCTCCTCTGTCCACGGGATTCTCCAGGCAAGAATACTGGAGTGGATTGCCAGTTCCTTCTCCAATCATATACCTACTGGGTTAATAATAAAAGTATCCATGGGAATAGTGTCAGTTCTTTATCTAAAAGTCAGAACATACCAGAAGTGATACAAAAAAAATCAGATACTGGATAAAGCATAATATTGCTCAAACATTAGATATGAAAACTAAAGATCATCTTTTAAGAGGTCTCTTCTTCAGTGAAGAGTTTCTTAAGTCATTAACAGACAGCTCCATGAACCCAGCATGATGGCTCAAGTAAGGTCCTCTTACACCAGAACTAGCTCATTTATTATTATTCAGATAAATAAGTATTTCAGTGGATTGTTTAGCTGCATCTGCCATAGAATACTTTACTATTAATAAACATAATATAATCTTACTAACACTCCTGGCCTTAGCCCCTTAAGGCTGCTGTGCTGCTGTTTGACCCCTCCTACTCCAGGATCCCAGCACTCCTTTGAGACTAAGGATTCCAGTTCAAGCACAGCATCTCTTACCTTCACCCACAGCCTACAGAGGACAGTTGCTGGAACACTCTTCAGAAATTCTGACACTACGTTCCCATTGTATTTCTCAGTGCTATGGCAAAAGGAGTATCCTCCTCCTGTCCTTCACAGAGGAAAACAGTTATGAGAATGGAGAACAGGTTATACATGAAAAATCCATTCCTATATCCCAATTTTCTATGTTTAATTTTTTTTTCCTCTATAGCATACCAAGAAATTTCTGGCCTATTTCACTGTGTCTGATACTGTTGAATTCAGATTGTAATGAACCAACTGAGAAAGCTGTTAGAAATGCTCTCAGCTGCTCAGTCAGCACAATCCAAAATCTGGTAAGAGAACCTATCTCAAAAGACTCAGCCTGGTCTAAAATTATACACCTCACTCTGAGCTAGCGCCTCCAGAACCCATTCCCACATATATTCCCTAAGTCTTATGCTGTGAAGTGAAGTTGCCCAGTCGTGTCCGACTCTTTGCGACCCCATGGACTGCAGCCTCCCAGGCTCCTCTGTCCATGGGATTTTCCAGGCAAGAATACTGGAGTGGTTTGCCATTTCCTTCTCCAGGGGATCTTCCCAACTCAGGGATTGAACCTGGGTCTCCCGCATTGCCGGCGGATGCTTTACCCTCTAGTAAATCTTGCAATTTTACTCTCCCTTATTTGACTTTGCTATTGGTTCCCTCGGATATGCTAGAAGATAACACTAGTTGTCTAGAAGCATTGAGGAAAATGGGCAGGATAACTGTCTCTGGTAAGGTTATCAGAGGACCTGCAAGCAAGGCCAGGATAGTTTCATCTCAGAGAGGATGCTTCTGCTGGCAAGAAAAACAATGGAGTTTGGGAATTTGATATTCTTTAAGTTGTCTAAATTCTCCCAACAGTTACCATTTCGATTTCAATTTTCTATTTTGAAATAAATGTTCTCATGAGACCTGGCAAGTCTATGAATTTCACTTGCAAGAAAGTTAACCAATTTGCAGGATCAGACCTGTATCTGATTTTCAACTACATCAGCCTTTTGACAAGAGGTAAGAGATCCTTGCAGATCAGTCATATAGACACTCCCTGGATTTTATACCATGCCTTGAGCTGTGAATTTACAGTCTTGAGCTATCATTTTCTTTCCGTAAGTCCTGCAACACAGCCAGAAAGAGCTAGCCTACCTTTCAGTGTGATCACCATGCCTAAGGTGACTATATTCCCCAGTTTGCCTGGAGTGATCCCATTTATATCTGCTATCTTAGAATGGTTAATGACACTCATTTTCACTTTCAAAAGTGTTCCAGCTTGAACAATAAATTATGTTGACCCTTCATGTATTTACAGCCCCTCACAGCAGCTGTTTCTACCACCAACGGACACTCAAGGCAACCATAATGAATTTTTTATGGAATGGCATGGCTATCAGTTTCCCATCCTCTAATGCAAACAAATCCTGCCCTGATTTAAAGCTAAACAGCGTCAGATAATCAATCCTAGATTCCCATTTTCCTGAAGGTGTGTTCCTTGCAATCATCTTTGTTACAAGTAAGTACTTAAGTCAAGACTCTTTGTTGCAAACTACAGAATCTACTTCAGCTATTAAAACAGAAAGAATGCAGATCACCATGCTTCAGTTAAAAACAAAATAGGAATTCGCTACAGACTAGTAGGAACTTACAGAGTTCTGAGAGGGCTGCAGCCAAATCTACATTCATAGCCAAGAATAACGCAGCCAAAAGAAATGTCCAACAAGAGACTGTTTTATCAATCCCACAGTCATTATCATTCACACTTGGCATCAAAGGTGACTCTAGACTATAGACCCATCACCCCAGACCACAGCTGCCCAAAGGATCCAATGTCTCTGTGCATCACTCCCTACCCCACATTGTTCTCGGATACTTTTTAAATTTTTGGGCAGGGTGTCTTACTAGAACCTAGCTCATGTGTTTTTGAAACCCTAGCTAAGGAAATGCAATGTAGTTTTCACACAGAAAGCATATTAGAGACGCTTCAATAAGGATGCAGAGTGAGCCATTCTTCAGTATAACAAGAACTGAAAAGCATTATGGGGAAATCCATGAGGAATAAAATGGTTGTAAGATCAGTGGTAGTTCCAGAATTTCTATTAAAAAAGAGTTTAGGGGAAACTTTCTCATGGGAGGGGGGCTTGGAACTGTGTCTGCATAGCAAGCACATTGGCTTTACTTAGCTTAGTTGTTTATTTCAGGTGATACCTAGGAGAGCTGATGGAAGTCTAAATTAGACAAATGAGGCAAGCCTTGGCACCAGAATTAAATAAGAAAGGTAAGATACTGCCAAGATTATTATTGCTCCTTCAGAGACTAAACTGGGCTGCCTCTGAAGAGCAGAGCAAATGTCAAGGATGCCCTTGAATAAAGTATTCCATCATATTGACAGGAGTCTTCCCTAAACAGTTCTGTGAAAGAGGGGGAAAAAAAAAAGACTACTTTTTAAAACAAAATTGGGACATAACTTCTGAAAAATGCAAACTATGCTAAAAAATGTTAAATTCTGAATTTCCAGATAACCTTATATTAACATTTATATATTTATCACATCCAAACTGGCACAGACAATGAGGACCAAGTGTGTTTTCCCTTCTCTATATTGCATCAACCTCTTTTATGGGGGGTGGTGGTGGTTTAGTCATTAAGTCGTGTCCGACTCTTGCTACCCCATAGATTATAGCCCACCAGGTTCCTCTGTCCTCTGCCCATGGAATTTCCCAGGCAAGAATACTGGAGTGGGTTGCCATTTCCTTCTCCATTTTGGGGGGGCGGGGGGGAGGTGTCCCTAATTTGAAATATTCTTTTACTGTCAAGGAACCTTGGGGCAGCAATCACAGAGATAACTCTGTGAGATTAAGATGCCTTTTTTCATTGCTCCAAGTCTATCTAAGAAAGACAGAAGATGCTCCAAAATGTATTTTTTGCATGTTATTTCCTTTTTAAAAAATCCAAGACTTTTGGTGAAGACCTTGTATCACAAAGCAAACAGCACAGAGCACGAACAACTCTTTTCGGAGCCTAGTGCAGACCTTCTGAGGGAAAGGGAGCTGTGCTGTTAAACATAAATGTTGCAGATCTGTTGGCTTCTCAGTTCATAGCATTCAGCTCCCTGGCTCCTCAGCAGCTCCTTCTCCTCTACCACGTCTTGAGCTGTCAGCTGGGGGAAGTGGGCCGGGGAGGCGATGAGATCATAGTGCCGATCCAGATAGCGCAGGTAGATGAGCATGTGCAGGGCGTAGGCCAGCACCAACAGCAGCAGCAGGGACATCGCCAGGCCGATCAGAATGGCTGGCGAGAAGGAAGAGGTGCAGTCTCGGGCCTTGGCAAACTGTCCCCCCTTGATGGGAAAGCCTTGGATCTGTCAGGAGACAGAAAAGAGCTAAAGTAGCATACTCTTTTTCTTAGAAGATCTACTTAAGAGCTTGGCAAAGGGTTCTGGACCCTAATTACTTAAATTTAAATATCAGGCCATACTTGCTGAATAATCTAATCACATTATCTAAAAAATGCTAGTGAAACTTAATTTTAAATCAAGGCTGACCCAGAAACTCTGGGATATATGGTTGTCATAATTAAGAGGCCAGTGAAATTCAAGGCCCTGAAATAAATCCCCTTTTAATCCGATCCTTAGTTCATCTAAAACCAAAATGTCTGGTGTCTCTAAAATTCAAAAAGTCTACTCAAAATTTTACAAGTGTTAATATAAATTTCACAAAGAATATTAATTCTCAGTTCCTCTGCCTTTGATTCTGCTGACAGTAAGTAGGTAGGAAGAGTTTTTTAGGAACCAACATCATGATGCCTAGTGAGGTCAACTATAGATAACAAAAGCTAACACAGCATCACCTCATTCAGTCACCTATTTGGTTTTAAAAGAGTATATCAGAAAATTGAATTATCCAAGAATGCTTTATTGAGGATTCATCTTTATGTCTTAAGTGGGCTCCTTAGCATTTTCCATGTTAAAATGATTGTAGCCTTCCTATCATACCATAGAACTTAAGGGTTTTGCTCACCCAACTATTAATATCTGTGCTTAGACTGAGCCAAAACAACTCCCGAAGGAGACTCTTGGCCTAGCTTTTGGGATACGTGGCCTGCCCACTCTGTGAAGGGGCAAAGTGACCTCCTCACGCACGAGCCTGAAGAGTTAAGCTACTCAATGACCAACAATGGCCTCATTTGATGCTATTGTGCTGGGCTTAGTCACCTAGTCGTGTCTGACTCTCTGCGACCCCATGGACTGCAGCCCACCAGGCTCCTCTGTCCATGGGGATTCTCCAGGCAAGAATACTGCAGTGGGTTGCCGTGCCCTCCTCCAGGGGACGTTCCCAACCCAGGGATTGAACCCAGGTCTGCCGCACTGCAGGCAGATTCTTTACCATCTGAGCCACCAGGGAAGCCCGAGAATACTGGAGTGGGTAGCCTATCCTTCCCCAGGTGATGCTACAACTCCAGCCAAAGAGAATGTCCTCACATGGACTGCCACTTAATTCTTAAGACTTGATTGAGAACAGTATCTGTGGAGGATGCCTGAAGGATATGCTGTCTATCCATTTTCTGGACTAGAGTTTGCAGATCCTCTGTATCTAGTCCACAGGTAAGTTCTGTTTGCTCCTAACATCCTAAAAGCCTCCCCCCAGGAATCTAGATTTCTAGCTTTAATCAAAAAGTCAGAAGGTCTGGCAATATTGGGCTTACATTCCTACAAAGCAAAACTTATCTGGAGCTGAATAAAATATTCTGCTTGTAATGCCGGCTACACTTTGCCATAGTCCCTAGCTGGCCTGCCTGAGGCATCTGAGTTCACCATGAATGTGACTTCACTCTATTCCTAGAATAAGCCAGAGCAGCAAAGCTGCATATGTGGAATGTAGGCTTTTGCACACATACCTGAACCCCCATCACCACCGCCTCTTCCCTGGACTGGGCTTGAATTCTGCATCTGCCCACACGAAGGGTGTTTTACAAGGTTCACCTCCGACACCCAGTGCTCTGTCCACCATGAGGCTGCTGTTGACGATGTTGGCACACATCACACACACCAAGGACGGATGTGCTCATCACTGCACATTTTCAGTAGCCTTGTGGATCCCATGAACATGTGAGGGGTGATTCTTTCTTATGCTGGCTGCTCCAAAGCTTCTAAGCCAAATTACTGTGCTGCTTCCAGCCAGGGCAGACAGATGGTTGTATGCTTTTGTGTGCCAGCTTTACCAGTGGTTTGACTAATCTATTCTTCTCTTATTTTTCTTAGTCCCTTGCTCCCGTTTTTCGTTTTATATTTTTATTGGAAAATATACATGAAATCTACCATTTTAAACTATTTTTAGGTACAGAGTTCACTGGCATCAAGTACATTCACATCATGTGCAACCGTCACCACCATCTATCTTTTCAAAAAACCATCTGTACCCACTAAACACTAACTCTCCAGTCCCCTCCTCCCCTGGCCCCTAGTCACTGCCATTCTACTTTCTGTCTTCAAATGTGACTACTCGAGTACCTCATAAATAGAATCATACAAACATTTGTCCTTTTATGTCTGGTTTATCTCACTCAGTATAGTAACCTCAAGGTTCATTCATGCTGTTGCATGTATCTGAATTTCCTTCCTTTTAAAGGGAAGGCTAAATAATAGTCTGTTGTATGTATATGCTAGATTTTGTTTTTCATTCATCCATTCATAGGCATTTGGGTTATGTTCATTTTTTAGCTATGTTCAATACTGCTGCTATCAATATAGAGTGCACAAATATCTGTTCAAGTCCCTGTTTTCAATTCTTTTAGGTATATACCCAGAAGTGGAACTGCTGAATCACACTGTAATTTTATGTTTAATTTTTTGAGGATCTAGCACACTGTTTTCCATGGTGTCTGCACCATTTTACATTTCCACCAGCAATGCACAAGGGTTCTAATTTTTCTACCTCCTTGCCAAAAGCTGTTATTTCAGCTTGGGGATTTTTTTTTTTTTTATAATAATCATCCTAATTGATGTGAAGTGGTTTGCCTCTTTTTCAAAATTATTTTTCTTGAAGTATTTCTATAGTCATTTTAAGTCATTTCTGAATCAAGGTGGAAGTATAAATCAGTTAATTCTGTCCTAATTAGGCAAGATTATGTGTGAATTAGTCCTTTTTTCATGATTACCTCTTCATTGCCCTTTCTGCCTGCTTCTTTTTTGAAAGGACAAGAGAAAGAAATAGATATAATATATATTTTTAAGTATTATATAAATATATATATATATTATATGTATTACAAAGTATCTTTGGAGCTAGACAGTCCACAATTCAAATTCTGCCTCGACCATTTACCAATTATACCACTTTGAACATTTATGTAATCCCCAGAGTTTCAGTCATCTCATTGGTAAAACAGGGATAACAACAGCTATCTTGCAGCATTATGTTAAGTTTTTAAGACAAAGTATGTAATATAATTACAACAGTGTCACTGTTAATCCATGCTAATCCATGCCTAATACAGTCCTGGGTGTTGCCGCACATATTAGGCCATGAATTCTTTACATCCATGAAGATAGGTCAGAAATCAAGAGGGTGGAGTAGCTCAGCCCAAGTGACTGAGAAGTTAACTCAAAACCATGTCTTTCGAATCCCAAAATGGAAACTCCTTCCCTACCCCAAACAACCACACCACACTTCTCCAAGCTAGGGGGAAGGGGAATAAATATACACTTATATATGGGAAAAAATCAAGAAGTACCCAGAAAAGGGACATGTAAAACCCTGCCTATTTCAGTGAGTTAGAAGAACAAGTTAAGCTGTTTTAACAGGTAAACAGGATGAAGTTGACAGATGTCTCTCAGCCTGAGATTCTGGTGGTGAAAAGCAACCTCTTGTGTCTCCATGACTTTCCCCAGATACTTTCAAGAGGATCTTTGGGATATGTTTGACTCCCTGGCTGACAGTTCCATTCCTATGCCAAATGCCAAAGCTGTCATTCACACTGCAGATGTACTTCTTATCTGCCCTGATAAGATCACTGCTCCTCTCCCTGAAGGAAATAAAATAATTGTCCGACAGTTCCTCTCCCCAAAAGGGCCTCTTACTCCAGGAAGTATCAGTCACCGGGCTTCATGCCACAGCTTCACTCTGGCTTAGATTGTTGGCATTCCTCGCTGATAATTACTAGGGGCTGGAAAAACCTGAATGTAAAAGCAAGTTTCGGGGATGAGAGCATGGGGGGATCACTGCAGGAAGAGGAAATACTTGATCCTTCTCTATTTCATACCTTAGAAGATTAAGAAGATAACTCATACCAATATTATTTTAAAGATATCTACTCTCTTTTCCTTAAACGTCTGTGTTTTCAAACAAACACTGAGTTTCTTTGGCACCAAATACACAGGGCCACTGAGCACAGGTTTTAGTTTGTTACCTGGAAATCAACAAAAGTGACCTCCCACAGGCTTGACATATCATTGGAGTCGCTGGGCAGCAAGAGGGCATCGTGTGGCTGCAGGCTGCTGACGCGTTGGCAATGGTAGGAGTAACTTGACGGAGCGTAAATCCCAGTTGCATTAAAAGTTGCTTGAATTGAGTTATTAAAAATAACCTCGACTCGGTGCAAACTAAACCATCTCTGGATAGACAACTTGTAACTGGTAAGGGCGAATCTGAAAATGATTATAAAATAGTATTACCCCGAAAGCACTTTTACATTTGCTGACGCAGGGCATTGTCTACGAACGGTACAATTGCGCCCTCTTTTGTCAGGAAGTAGAACTGGCTGAGAGAGAGGCTTTACTTTCTAGTTCGGAACTAGAGCTCTTCATGTGCGAGAATGAAACCAATTAACAGAGCAGCCCCCAAAAGTAAGGAAGACAAATTCCTACAAAAGGGAAAATACAGAACACTTGTGTTTTTTTTTTCTTTTTTTTAATTAAAATAATTTTATTATTGCAAAAAATCTGAAAATTGAGTGGATAATAATACAGAATTAACTAAATAAATAATGGTCAAAAATAAAAGTAGTAGCTCTTACTATGTGTCAAGCATCTAAGTTCTTTATGTGTATTTTATTTAATCTTCACTGCAACACCATGAGACAGATAACATCCTCATTTCACAGGTGAGAAATCTAAGACACAAAGGGGTTAAATGACTAACAAGTAAGCACTGGAGCTGGGCTTAGAATCCAATCTGAGACAAGAGCTCTTAGCCATTTTGGAATGGAATATTCTCTAGCAATAAAAAAAGGTGCAATATGCATTGATGATCATTTTTTTCATTTAAAAAATGTGTGACTGCATAGAAAAAAATTCTAGAAAGAGATCAAATGTTAATGTGATTATTCATTTTGCTATACACCTGAAACTAACACAACAGTATAAATCAACAATATTTAAATTTTTAAAAAGAAAGCAGCTGAGATCAGTATAACTCAGGGTAAAAGCGTGGGCTTTATTCTGGCTTTGCCCACCTGTCGTTTACATTCCCGCTCCCTCTGGGAACAGCAACTTAGTGTATTAGGGCTGACCCTCTCCCCCCTCAGAGAAGTCTCTCTGGCCCTGCCAATCAGTGTATTGCAGCCATTTAATCACTGTGATTGGTTTACAGCGGGCATACACCCCCGGGAGGGTCGAGAAGATGCAGTCCTGGTGCTTCTGCTATGGCTACGCTACAGCATCGGGCAACAGAGCTCCTTCACGTTGCTTAAGTGAATAACTGCCAGCTGGTCACCGTCTCGCCAGCCTGAGGGTGAAAGCTGACGCAAGGACAGCAGAGCCAGGAGATGGAGAAAGACGCCGCCCTGGTGAGGTCAGTTAAGCGTCTGAAGCTAACATTTTCAATCCTATTCATCCGTCAGTTACCTTTTGGCTTTATGCAGCCAAAAGAGCTCTCACAAATACAGTTCTTATTAGTGGTAATGATAAGGGCTGTTCAACCACCTCTCTGGGTCTAGCTTTCCTCATCTGTAAAACAGGCTGGGCTTGTCTAAGTTGAAACGCACGCATGGTGAGTGTCCTGTGCCTGCCTGGTGCTGTAAAACATTCGATGTTATCTAAGACACCTGCAGCTCACCCTGGGCTCCTGACTCGGATACAAAAAGGTTTGTTAGGGCATGCAATGGAGCCTGGCCACCCCTGTCCACTGCAATAATCACACCAAGAACACTGAAGGCCAGAAGGTGGTGGACATCTCAGATGGGGACTGTGGAGTCAGACATTCCAGAGTAGGCCACAAGAGCCATTCCTAGAAAGGGCAAGCTGCCTCTGGAATCCCCGGAATGACTTCTCTTGAGCTAGGGCTGCAGTAGAGCCTGCCACACTGTCTGCAGCCCTGTTTCAGATAACGGCCTGAGACTGTTCTGACACAGCCTCAGTGAGGTGAGAGCAGTGATGCACCAATGGAACTGCTCAAAAAATCCTTCAAGACATGCATCTTGTCTCCAATCCCCCGTCCTTTCTTTCTTTTTTTTTTTTTTTGCCTCTAACTTAGCATTTCCTATGTTTAAATTTAGAAAGCTCTTTTCTCAATATCTGCTTGCATATCATGGGATACTAGTGTTTCATTGGTTATAATTTAGAACATACATGCCATCATCTTTCTGAGAAATCTTATTAGGAAAATAGAATCTCACAAGGTGGCCAAACATATATAAATATCTGTTTGATATAGGAATGGGGAATATTTTTTATTCAAATAACACTTTTTTTAACCTAGAGGAAAGTAGCCACACAGCTTTATCATCAGAAAAAAAATTATAATTTTAAAGCATTAGAGAAAAGATGGTGGAATAGAAGAATCTAAGCTCATCTCCTCTCACAAAGACACCAAAATCACAACTAAGTGAAGAAAAACCCCATTGACAAAAAAAAAAAAAAGCCAGGAAATGAGTGATTAATCAAAGTCACCAAGTATAGCATTTTTCTTTAAGAGCGTATCTTCACAGAAACTTCAATATACAAATTTCTACTGTGAATCTCCAAGAGGACATGGTGTGCAGTTTTTCTCAAACATGTTTAACCATAGGACCCCCTTTCTGGAAATATTATAAACATTTACACAGAGCAAAAGTGCTCCATAGAACACAGCTTTGCAAAAGATTGCCCTGGTACAACCTGTTGGTTTTTCAAGTAAAGTTAAAGACACAGGTGTTTATCTCCACTAAAAGGCTGGTCCTGTAGGAAAGGAAACATTATAATTTTATAAGAAAAAAATTTAAATGCCTTCAAATTGCTCCCCACTCCTGAAGTCGTTCCTAACTGCTTGCTAAGCCACTGTTAGCAGAGGTGTTATTCTATACATAAACACAGAAAAATGTAGACCTATGTTGATTGTCTGCTGGGGAATTCAGCTAACAGAGAATTTTTAGTTACTGTTAAGTTGTAAGTGTGACTCAGTTGTAAGAAGCTATGTAGAAATAACTTGAAACTAGAGCCTCAGCTCTGGAGCTTTAAACATATTTTATTCTTTGCTCAAAGGAAAGAGGTATTACAGTCTCAGATTTGTGTATTTTCTAGGGCACTAAAAGAAGAAGGAAAAAATACAGATGATTTGGTATTATAGAAACTAAGAAAGTATTACTATAGGATCCCATCATAACACCACTGACTCTTCAGTGAAATTAGATAAATGTGGCATTTCATGTGTCACAATGCTTATCACAGCAGGCCCTTGATACATATATGTGGAATGGATAAATTATATGGAGCTAATCTGGAGTTTTGAGCGTATGATATTCCAAAATGGCATCCATACCTACCTTATATCAAGACCTCTGGGATTTTCAGCATCACCAAACTTCAGAGACAACCTAAGAAAACAGAAATACAATCTATCAAGAATAACCCTTACTCCACACTATACTAAAAAATTGCCCCGAAATGGATCACAAGTCTAAATGTAACAACTAAAACTATAAAACACAGAAGAAACGTAAGAAAACATTTTTGAAATCTTGGGGTTGGAAAGTTCCTTGAAAAAAATATGAAAAACTGATAAATTAGACTATATTAAATTTTTGAAACTTCTACTCTTCAAAAGATAATGTTAAGAAAATGAAAAAGGCAAGTCATAAAATGGGAGAAAATATTCACAACACATATACAAAAAAAAAAACTTGTATCTTAAATACAGCAAATAGCACTAACAACTCAATAATAAGGAGGCAACCCAACTTTAAAATGTTCAAAAGATGTACTTCACAAAGGAAGACATACAAACAACCAATAACATGAAAAGATGTCAATATCATTAGTCATCCAGAAAATACAAAATAAAACTACAATAAGATGCCATGGTACAGTAATCAGTATGGCTAAACTGTTTTTTAAAAAAGTCCACTCTTAAGCTTTTATTATCTATATTTAATCACATTTTCCTGAAAGTTAACACAAGATTTCCTGGAGCAGAAATAGATTATTACTAACTCAGAGCAATAACCGTATTGGTTCCCCTTTTAGCCCAGTTCTTCCCCCTCATGAGAACCAGATGTCATCCTGCACATACAGGGATTTATAACATAGGTGAGGAATACTAAAATTATGAATCTGGAAGCTCATATTGGAGTGCTTTCTTCTCCATCTCCTGAGAGAAGGAAACATTTACTTCCTTAGTGTCAGAAATTTTCCTTGGGAAAATAAAAGTGTATGAGTTATATTATTAGTCTTTGAATGGGAGCAAACAGCTCATTATAAAGGAAATAAATGGCTGCATCTAATACCCACATATGTAAATAAATGTCTCCAAGGAGATTATAAGAAGCCTCTGGGTTTACAAGTCCTGGAATATCTCAGTGGCACTAGCTTCATTACTTCTTGACATGTAATCACATTCCTCTGAGGAGGTACATCTCTTACCAAGATTTATCTTTAAACCCACATCTCAGCAACATTTGTTCATAAATTGCTAACCATACAGAAACATAATAATATTTTCTCTATAGTCTGACCGTGACCATACCTAAGGTTGGGAAGGATGTGAAGTAGCTGGAATGCGCATACAGTGCTGGTAGGAAGGCAAATGCTACAACTACTTTAAAAAAACAGTTTGGCAGTTTCTTAATAAGCTAAACATACACATGCTATATGATACAGCCATTCCACTCCTAGATATTCACCTAAGAAAAATGAAAATATATGTTCCTACAAAGACTTGTACATGAATGTTCACAGCAACTTTATTTGGAAAGTTATCTAAAAACTGGAGGAAAAAACAAACTTCCACCAAGAGGTAGATGGATAGATAAACTGTGGTATATCCATACAAAGGAGTACTTACTACTCAGCAATAAGAAGAAACATACCTTTGACATACCTTTGACACAAGCAACAACATAGAAGAATATCAAAATCGTTACACTAAGTGAAGGAAGCCAGACTAAAAAAAAGAGTGTACACTGTTTTATTATAGCTATTATTATACAACATTCTAGAAAATGCAAACTAATCTATAATGATAGGAGGCAGAACAGCAGTTATCTGGCAAGGTGGGAATGCACAGGGATGGATTACAGAGTGGTACAAGGAAACTTCTGAGTGTGATGAAAATGTCTGCTATCTTGATTGTGACGATGGTTTCACAGATATAAGCATATGTCAAAACAGACCAAACTGTATAACTGAAATATGTGCAGTTTAGTGTATTTCATTTAAATTTCAATCAGGTTAAAAAGTTAGGATGATGAAAAGCAAAATACAATTGAAATGGAAAAATGTGAGAAATTTAGATATATGAAGGATGATGCTGATACGTGACATTATAACATTGAGAAGTTATAACACCTCAATATACATTCTAAAAAATCAAAGTCGATGTTTATAAAATATCCAATTACGAGTTTGAGAAAACTCACACAAATATAATCTCATTAATTCAGTCACACTCATCAAGAAACAGAAATGTCAGTGACTGAGCTCAAGTTTATCTTCCTACTACTTATGGAGAAAGGGAAGGAGTATTTATAAAATAAACCATATTAAAAAGATCACTAAAAGAAATATCTTTATTTCATAACATCATGAGCTTAGATACCTTAGAAGCACTAATTTACACTTTATAAGCTATTTTGCTCACTAAAGCAAGGTTTCAGGAGGATTTTTCTCCAACAGTATTCTGATAATTTGTTACGAATTACTGAAAATACTTTAAAGAAATGAAATGCACTTCTTAGACTGTACTTTATAAATTTGACTGGTCACTTACTCTAACAGAAATTTCTCTAGTTCCTCCAAGGAATCAGAATAGCTTAGTTATACACAAACTCTCTCTCCAGCTAACGAACTAAATAAAGCTCAAAGCAGAGCCATGC
Organism: Cervus elaphus; assembly: GCF_910594005.1. Lineage (NCBI taxonomy): Eukaryota > Metazoa > Chordata > Mammalia > Artiodactyla > Cervidae > Cervus > Cervus elaphus. The sequence goes on along the minus strand of NC_057823.1, from coordinate 82,430,270 downwards.
AGTGCCCACTCAGACCTCTGGTGGAGCAGCTCAACGGCCTCCACGCTTCTGATGCCCCGAGAGCTTTCTCCAGCAGCCCTGGTTTCAGTGAAAGCTGTTAACATGCTCTGTAGCAGAGTAAATGACGGGAGGTCTGGTTTCAACAATGCAAATTCAGCAATCATTCAATGAGATTCTTTCATGTGCCAAGCTGTGCACAATAAGATGCACCATAAAGGGAAAATACAACCTAGGGACTCACTCAAAAAAGAACTTCTTTACTTTTCCAAGCACCCTCCTCTCCCCATGTTTAAAGCAGATTCTGAATTCTTGAGACTATAATGGCCTAAATTCAAAATACACACAGATGCTGGGATTATGCTCTATTTGTAAGGCTTTCACTATTTAAAAAGACTTCCGTAGCAAATCTGTCTGCCAACAATTTGCCTTTCCCTGAACATGTTATTTCCAAGCACTAAAATGTGGTCATCTTTTTTTAATCTGTGCTTTTGACCTTACATGGTTATGTCTTTACTTGGGTTTGTTCTTTCTGCAAACTCCCTTTCCAATTCTTGAATATAAGATTTCCTTGCCAGCATGACAAAGGCATCTCACTAATCTGTGTAACTCACAGGAGTCAAGGATAGCATCAGCAGCTGGTCCTTGAACGCCTCACATCCTGGGAAGCCTCCCACTTATGCCCTTTGGTGGGCTCTCCAGCATGCCTGCACACTCACCTGAGGACCCCAGAAGGTGGGTGATGCACGCCTGGGACTCACCCACTGGAATTCTTGGGCAGTGACAAAGAAAAAATATCATTAATTTGTGTACTGCAAAAACGAAAGGTTCCCTTGGTCTCTCTACCAGGTAACCGGACACTATTTTACTCTGGTTATCATTACTATCTTGGAAAAATAACATTAGAACTTTGACTAGCACTTGACAAAGCTCTCACATGTCCATTTCCTCATTTGATCTTCACACTCCTATCAGATAGGGCCAAGAGAGGAGGGAAGATGGTGTTGTTAAAGATGTTTTAGACCCCAGCTCTATTACCATATAAGCTGTATGATCTTAGCAAGTTTCCTAACCTCACAAGCTTTGATTTTCTCACTTGAAACACAGGTGATAACTGTACCTGTGACTCAGGGACTTATTCACAAGAGCACTACGAGGGATAACAGATGAAGTGACTGTGAAGTCCTCACAAGGTGCCTGGCCAAGGCCAAGTGCTCAAGTCTTGTTAGTTGCTATTACCAGATGCCATCAACTCCATCTCACCCTACAGTGGCTCCTATTTGTAAAGTCACAGAGCTCATTGGCAGAACTGGACCTAGAAGCTAAGTTTTCATTCTTTCTGTCTCTAGGTTTCCAGTAATAATTAAAGTTTCTGAAGTCCAGCAAAAATCTGTGGTGCCCTGATCTTCCCCACAAACCCCCTGGGGTCAGGATAAATGGAATCAAGAAGGGCCAGTCAGCCATGGACAGGCAGACAGGCAAGATGATCCTCAGGCAGGCAGTCTCTCTCCCTGCAGCTGACCACAAATAAAGAGCCCTGTAAGGAATTAATTAGAGCCTGAGGAAAAAGCCCTGAGCTCTCAGCAATGTTGAAATCTCTTTGATAGTTGTGCTATAACAGAATAAACGAATCTGGGCATACTCTCGTTTTGCTTACAACTCCCTAGTTCTCTGATAAAGAGAGTCATTTTGAATAGCAATGGGAAATACTTACTAAAACTTGTAATGTAACTTGTAAGTATATATGAATATAATCCATTTTACCCATCATCAAGAATTTTTAAATGACAAGTTCAGCAATGAAAAAGTATTTCTATGAAAGTATATGAGAATACAGAGAAACACACACACATACACGCACAAAACACAGAGCATGTTATGGTTTTATATGAAGCATTCTGCCCATCTAAACAGGCCAGAACAAATGCAGAGAATCTTCCAAAAGCCTCTGTTATACCAACAAATGTTGAAAGCAAGGAGTTGTATAGAAAGCAAGTGGGATATGCCAGACTTCCTCCCTCTGGACCAAAACAAATACAAGCAAAAAAATATTTGCTTGGATGACTGAAAAGCAAAGAAAGGCAGTGGAAACTAATTTCCTCTTCAAAAGGGATATGCTTATCTCAAGTGAAAAAGAATTATTCTAATCACATTTTAATGTCCTAAAGAATTCTCTGAAATTTGGCCCCTTGCACATTTGCAAACAGGCAATGTTCTACAACTTCAGAACACTTCCTAGAATCGAATACCTGCCCTGGCTAGATAGAGGCAGCTTTCTCTGCTTCACCACTAGAATATGTATGACTCTGCTCAGTGATATGGAATCTCCTCCCTGCTAGGACAAAAGTACTTTGACACTTTACATTTGGAGCTGACACAGAGTCTGGAATCCATCCACTCTTTCAGAATGAGTTTGGGAAGCTTCCTTATCAAAACTCTGATCTTCCACAAAGCACGATATAACAATTAGCTAGAGTGTTCAGAAGAAAATTACTGGGGGAAAAAATAAGAAACTAAAACAACTGATTTCTAACTTGTTCTTTCATTTTAGACATTTACTCAGAAATGTATGTCACGGTCATGTACAAAGGAGCCTACTTCTACTTTCTGAAATGACAGAAAACTCGACCACCCAGTTAACAGGCTACACTCGCCCTAAGGACTTGCTCCTCAAAGCAGTCAACTTACATGGCACTTTCTTCACTGCAGTTCGAGTTGCCAGCATCCACTGTTGCCTTCTGGCCAATAGCTTCATCTGTAAGGTCCAGCCAGGTCTGATTCTTAAATTTAATTGTTATTCTCTTGGCCCAAAACAGAATGCAGGGAATTCCATCCATGGAGACATTAACTGGGCTATGATGGCTGAATGCATTCCGAGGTTCTTTTTCTAAACGTCTGCTCAGATTGTAGTTGAGAGCCTAATGAATCCAATAAGTGAAATTTAAGATATGAATTTGTTTCCATAGTACAGAAGGCTTCTTGGAAGCAAAAGAGCCAATTCAAAGCCTGTTCCTCTGCTAGCTCCAGAGCCCATGCTATTGTGGGTAAAAGGAGATGGGTGGACCTAATAAGCTTAAAAATATAGGTATACCTGAAGGTACATGAACCCAGTTCCACAAATTAGAATGTATAATTTTTTAATGTTAAAACTCATAAAGTATACAATACAAAGAATGAATGCTAATATAACCTATCAATTTTAGGTAAAAGTATCAGTTTTAACAAATGTAACAGTTTTAACACTGATTTAAAAGATTAAATTAGTGTTAGATTCAATTAATTTATCTTTTAAATAAGTGTTAGATCAAATCTATTTTAAAGATTCTAAATATAGAGAAAATTAGGGATGGTGTGAGTTGTAGATTGAGGAAGTATATGGGAATATCCTCTACTTTTGTTCAATTTTTTTTCTGTAAACCTAAAACCGCAAAAATAAAAGTCTACTAATATTTCAAAAAAATTCACTAATCGCAGTAATCGTCTCTAAAATAATAAGAACCCAAATAATTTAGAACTTTAAATAAATTAATTTAAATATGTTAAACAAAGAAAACAAGAGGTTTCTAGAAATACAACAAAATTCTCCAGACCATTAATGTCCAACAGGACATTCTGTGCTATTGGCTATTACGTACTAGAAATGTAGCCAGTGCAACTGAGGGACTTAATTTTTAATTTTACTTAATATTATCTAAATTGAGTTTAAATTTAAATAGCTGCATGTGGCTAGTCTACTCTCCTGGAGAATGCAGTTCCAGGTCATTTAATATACATAAGCTAGCAAGATATTCTAACCCTGTTCTACATCTTACGAAACCTTTGCAGATTTCTAGGAAGCCCAAGACAATGCACTTTGGTATATCATTCTGGAGGTCACAAAAGCAATCTCTATCTGAAAGAGGTGATCACTTATCTAGATCAACTATTCCATACCAATAACTCCAGTGTAAATAAAGATAAGAGAGAAATTAAACAGGCAGCAGCAACCCAAGTTTATCAGTAACCAAAGATAAATTGTTACTATAGTGATCCTGTCTGGAAGGCAACAAAAGTAAAACTGAATACTTTAATGAAAACACTATATATGACAACAAGGAAAACTTTAGTGTTTTTTCAACTATAAGATTACCATAACATTTCCTCACCCAAAGTTCAACCAAGAATGTTAGTTATTAACAGAATTATTACTTATATTTTCACAGTGGCTCTGACTTGATTGAAATGTGTTTACATTTTTTTTAATGATTCAGTCTAGTTTCCTAAAATGTCCATACCTCTGTGATTGGTATCACTGTGAAATTCTGCACTGGCTTCATATCGCCACTATTCTGTCGATCTGTCAAATAAAATGACATGAGTACAAAGGCAAAATGTCACCGGTTTATTAATGTAATTGAATGACAATAATATGCTAAGCACTGTAAAATGTACCAGGCTTGAGACTCTTCTGGCTCATAATTTAGAATACAGTATTTAAGAGATTTTTCACATCAGAGACTCCAGGTGCAAGTACCAGTGTTCAGGGAAGCCCATCATAGACAGAACCCGTCCTCAACCCCGGAGGGAACCATAAGGGCAGTTACAAGTCTTACCACTGTTTACAACCACTTCTTTATTTGAAGATGTTCGAGAGATGAAACTAGAAAAAAACAAAAATAAAAAGATGGTAAGTAAATATATACATTTTAGATTTTATATGAAATTTTAAGAAGGACATTTCGGTTTACTACATCTCAGAGAAGAGGAGGAGAATCACAGCCTGTAAAACTGTTCACTTTTGAATAGTGAATTTCTGATTAAAAAGTAATACTACATATGTTCTTCAAAGGAAATAAGGAAAAGACTGCAAATTTTAAAGAAGAAAAAACTTTAAAATATCAATCTTAATCTTTATTCATTGATAAATAGTCTACTCAAAGAATAGTATGCTAGACAAGCAGTATTCTAGACACTAAGGTTTAACCAAAATAAATAATAACCAAGAATAAATTAAATAACTAAATTATAAAACATAATAAAATATTTTACAGTGAAATTTTATACCATATTCTACTGTTAGCATATTAAAGCAGAAATATTCAACCCTTTTTATTAAAAAAAAAAAAGACTCTATTGCCAAAAAAGTATTTCTGAAAATTATGAAGATATAAATTATAATAGTATGTCCTTCCAGCATTTTACTCTACATACATGCACATACACCCTATACACAAATGTAATTTATTATTTATATTATTTAAAAACAGATTTTTATAAACATACTATCTTAACGCCTACAATTTTTTACTTAAAAATATACATATTTTTATGACTATGACATAATTGTAAATTTCATCTCGTATAACATCATACAAACACATTAATATATTTAAATAAATCCCCATTAAGTATTTAAGTTGTTTCCAATTAATAGTATTGAACATTACCTTGGATTATTTGTTCACACCCCTGAGAAGTCCCTTAAGATAAATTCTTAGAAGTGAAATTACTACGTTAAAAGATACATACATCTTTTTATCACGGAATATTGCAAACATACACAGATTCAAACAGAAAAATAAAAGCTCCCTCACCCTCCCTAAGTTCCTGTTCCCATCATCCAGCTTTAGTAATTATCAAGTCATAATCAATCCATGTATTCATTAATGAAAAGCTTTTAGCACACAACACAGGCTTATTTTCATTTCAGTGAATCTATGGACATACAATAAGGCTGGTGTACTTCTTTTTTCAGATAAACTCTAATTTGAATTGGCTTTGCCCACACCCATAAGCCTCAACTAATGAGGCTTTAAGGGAAGCCATAATATCAACCAAAGACAAAATACTCTACACATGCATTTTCACATCACTACATGATCTCTGAACTAAGGTAGAACTAAAGGATTATCTGGTTAAAATTATCTGTGTGAACATACTAAGAAACACTGATTTTTAATTTAAAAAAAAGTAAACCTATATTAGCACTAAAATATTCAGAAACTTTCCAGTAAAAGGGATCTCTGCAATGTATGAAAAGTAACGAAGAGCCCTAGGCCTGCAGTGGCTGGTGCCATATTTTTTATTTACCAGGTGTTCCATTCAGAGTCTCCCAAGTACGCCTTTGTGGAGGTGAAGGTGAAGCAGCTCCTTCATGCTCTGCTCAGGATTGAAGACCATGTTCCTACGAAGGCTGACAAGGCCCTAAAGGCCTTGGCCTTAGTCGTTGTGCTCATTTCCCCTCATCCCCTCTTCCTCCAGCTACACTAGCATTCTTTAGTTCAATTCCCTGAATGCTTCATGTTCTCTTCTTCCCTCTTAAGAGTCTTAGTACCTGCTCTTCCCTGTATCTGGAATGTTCTCCAGCCTGTCCTTCCCTCTACCTCCTCATCACATCCTACATATCCTCCAGATCACAGCTCAAACGTTGCTCCCTCAGAAATGCCGTCCCTAACTTTTCAGACGAGTTCAGATCCCCTATTATATGTGTTCACAGTTTACCATACCTTTCTTTCAAAGAACATTTCACAGTTTATCTGTAATAACACCGTTCATTTGATTAATGAGCACCTCTGCTCTAGACGTACAGGTTCATGAGGCAAGAGATTTTATCTGTTTTGCCACCACTGCATAACCAGCACCTAGCATTGTGCCTATATAAAAAATATCAAGTATTAAAAAACTATGCATTACATATACAAATGAACTAATAACTTAATGAACAAACTCTGAAAGGGAAGTGGGAAATGGGAGATCACAGGAAATGCTGTGTGAAAGGGAAGAGATTTTCTTTTTAAGTATAAACCCAATTTGAGAAATGAATATGTAAAGGAAGAAGGATGACCCCTTCTTTCTCTAAGCATCAGAAACATGTGTCAGGCTTAAAATGCAATTATCCTTCCTAGAGACTTAAGGACCTTAAATTGCCCATAGAGGTGAAATATAATTTAAATTCCAGATTTATGATTTGAAAGAACATTCACAAAACAGCAACTGTTGTTTCCATCACAATGAGTTAATATGCCATATTATTAGATACAAATGATGATTGATTTGTGTGATTTCTAAGGTCTCTTCTGAGGCTAAAATGATTTAAAATCATTAATACTGCTTCAAAAACCGAACTGGGATTTTTATAGTTTCTAGTGCACATTTTATCAGTGTAATACACAAATCAGTCACTTCTATATAAACCAGGTGAGACAATATTACTAAGCTTTAACCACCTAAGGAGTATAGGTCACTTACATTACTTGAAAGTGAACCCGAAGGAAAGAACTAATTGATTTGGAACATGGGAAAACAGATGTTAAAAAATGTCTGTCCTTGTTGTTTTTATTAGCTGATGACTTAAGAATTCCTTAACACAAGTTTTGGCAGATAATCCTGCTTGACACTTTTCTTTGTGTTCACACTAACCTCCCTGACAGATTTGTTGTGATTGCACATAATGAGTAATTGGGAGACATGACATAAGTTAATTGCTATTCAGATTTTGAATATTCTTCTTTATGGAGAAATCTCTATATGTTTCCTTATATGGTATAGAGAGAAGCCAAAAGGACAAAGGAAATAGAAACAGATATTTTGCTTGTTAGTTTTAAGTAGTGTGTACTCCACACAATTATCATCTCCTACCAGGTAAAATGATTTAACACCTATTCTTTGGGGGTCAGGTTATATATTTCTTAGTTTTTAAATTTTGCTTACTCTCTTCTCACATAAAAACAGCAAGATAAACTGAAATTAACAGTACTTATGAGTATAAAAGAAATATGAACACTGATTTGAGTCATTTTCTTATATATTTTGATATGTAATACAAATTTTCTTTGGATACTTTGAACAAATAAATAACTCCTCCCTCTTATAATAAAGACTATATTTTTATCTCATCTATAAACTCTAGTTCAATGATTTTAGTAACTATCAAATGATCTAATCTAGTATATCTGTTTTGAATTGTTAACAAATGTAGCTGTGCAACCACATAAAAAATTACAGAATCATCTAATTTCACACTTGCACTTGCACTGAAGTTCACAGATATTTAAAGATGTGCAGTTACTCACCTTACATTCTTCCTGGCTAGTATCTGGTCCAAAGTTAGTGAAAATCCCATACATAAAAAAATAAGTGAAAAACTAAACAAGATTTTTCTTCCCATCAAGAAATGAATCTGTTTCTTCAAACCAGGCACATCTGTTAATTCATAAATGCAAACCAAGCAGAGGCAGTACTTTTTATGCCTTGTGACTAATACATTCATCCAATAAAAAGAGAGCATTCCCAGGATGTATTATGTGTGGGGAAGGGTGGAAGGAGGAGCCTGATACTGCTGAATTTAGAGTGTAGAATGAAACTAATGGGTCTGTTTAGGTTCTTCGGTTATTCATCTCAATGAAAGATTATTAAGCTCTTTTTAGAAACTGGCATAGTTTTGGTACTTTTAAGAATCTCATAATACTTTTTAGGAAATTATTAAATTCTCCTCAAAAATCTATGAATTATACAAATATCATATGCATTTTTCAAGTGACTAAGTAAAACTCCCTGAGGCTAACCTAATTTTACATATGTGTCCTAATACACAGTTTCCTATTGAATTCATGACTCTCCATTTGCTGAGAGGCATAGAATGCAATGGTAAAGGGTACTGACTAGGGAGTCGGACAGCATTCAAGAGCATTCCCAGTTCTAGCTCTTATTAGCTATTGGGTATTATTAGACAAGTTACTTCTCCTCATTTGCAGAGTGGGGACAAAGTACTTAAAGAATTGTTGTGAAGACTAGATAAGGCCCTAAATGGCCAAATCTACCTTGAGAAAGAATAATAAAGCTGGTGGGATCACAAATTCCTTTACTGTAAGTAAAACAGTACAGTATTGGCATAAGGACAGACATAGAGATCAATAGAACAGAATAGAGACCCCAGAAATAAATACATGCACATCGGGGCAACTGACCATGGTTAGTTAGTGTTGGTAACAAGTACGCCAAGAATATACAAAGGGGAAAGAACAGACTCGTCAACAAATGGTGCTGGGGAAACTGGATAGCCACAGGCAGAAGAATGCAATTGGACCCTTATCTCACACCATACACAAAAATCAATTCAAAATGGGTTAAAGACTTAAAACCTAGAAGAAAGCATAGGGAGAAAGCTCTAGGACATTGGTTTCATCAGTGATTTCATGGATATACTGCCAAAGCACAGGCAATAAAAGCAAAAATAGACACAGGACTACATCAAACTGAAAAGTTTCTGCGTAGCAAAAGAAACAATCAACAGAGTGAAAAGGCAACTATAGAATGAGAGAAAATATTTGCAAAACATACATCTGATATAGGGTAATTTCCAAAATATGTAAGAAACTCCTACAACTCAATAGCATAAATCAAATAACTCAGTTTTCAAATGGTCTAACAACTTGAATACACATTTCTCCAAAAAGAACACACAAATAGCCAATATGCATAAGAAAAGTGCTCAGTGTCACTAAACATCAGGGAAATAAAAATCAAAATCACAAAGACATCACTTTACACCTATCAGGGTGGCTGTTAACCAAAAAATAAGCATGGTCAAGGATATGAAGAAACTGGAACTCAAGTGCCCCGTTGGTGGGAATACAAAATGGAGTTGCTGTGGAAAATAGCAGTTGCTATGGAAAACAATATGCAGATTGTTCTCAAAAACTTTAAAACAAAACTACCATATGATCCAGCAATTGCACTTCTGGATAATTATCCACAAGAACTGAAATCAAGATCTCAAAGAACTATTACCCCTCCTGTGTCCACTGCAGCACCATTCACTACAGCCAAGAGGTAGTATCTGTTTATGGATAAATGGATAAACAAAATGTGATACAAATATACAATGAAATATTATTCAGGCTTAAAAAAGAGGAAATTCTGCAATATGTGACAATGTGGGTGAACCTTGAGGACATTATGCAAAGTGAAATAAGCCAGTCACAAATACTACATGATTCTATTTATATGAGGTATCTAACACAGGCAAATTCATAGGATCAAAGAGTGGAATGGTGGCTTCCAGGGGCTAAGGAAGGAGGAAATGGAACTTGTTAATTAATCTGCACAAAATTTCAGTTAAGCAAGTTTAATAAATTCTACAGATCTGCTGTATAAGACTGTGAAAGTGAAAGTGAAGTCGCTCAGTAGTGTCTGCCTCTTCGAGACCCCACGAACTCCAGCCTGCTAATAATATTGTGAGTGAAAGTCACAGTCGTGTCCGACTCTTTGCAACTCCATGAACCACAGCACGCCAGGCATCCCTGTCCATCACCAACTCCCGGAGTTTACCTAAGCTCATGCCCATTGAGTTGGTGATGCCATCTAACCATCTCATCCTCTGTCATCCCCTTCTCCTCCTGCCTTCAATCTTTCCCAGCATCAGGGTCTTTTCAAATGAGTCAGCTCTTCGAATCAGGTGGCCAAAATACTGCAGTTTCAGCTTCAACATCAGTCCTTCCAGTGAACACCCAGGACACTATATAACAAAATTTTAAATAAATAAATGAGATGAAAGCCTTTTCTTACTTCAATAACTAGAAAAAATAAAGCACATCTAGTTATTCCTTCTTTGCCAGTCTCCACTCACACCACCCCCACCTAAAAAGCATAAAACAAATAATAAATTCTTAACAGTTGTTTGTTTATGTGCTAAGTCACTCAGTCATATCCAACTCTTTGCAACCCCGTGGACTGCAGCCTGCCAGGCTCCTCTGTCCTTGAAATTCTCTAGGTAAGAATACTGGAGTGGGTTGTCATTCCCTTCTCCAGGGGATCTTCCCAACCCAGGGATCAAAGAGTACACGTTTCCTGTACTGCAGGAGAATTCTTTACCGTCTGAGCCACCTGAAAACATACAATTAAAACAGCACAATAAAGAAAATCCTCTAAAATGAAAGTGCCACCATTTTTGACACTTAAGAACCTCGAACTCTTTAATGACAAAGTACTGGTAGCTAAAAGGGCCCATTGTAAGTGGCATTTCAGAGATGATGGATTATAGGAAAGCTGGGGATTTGACCCTGATGAGACACTCCTTTCCTTACTGCCCACTGTGCACAATGGCATCTTTTCATGTGGCTCTAGGGAGCCCTATAGAAAATAAGGAGATAAAATCACAACATTTGGAGAAGTGGGAAAAAACAAACATAAGGAAGAAAATTGCTAACAAAAATTATAAAATAAAAAAGGCCTATCTGTGCTCCATCTTATTTCTATTTCTCACTATATTTTCTTTTCTTCTCTTTTCTTTCACTGCACTCAACGTCTACTCTGCGCCTTTCCTTTTACTTTTCTATCCTTGTCCTGATTCCATGGGATTTCAAGGAGCAAGACAGGTCTGGGTGTGAGGATTTTGTCACAGACAGTGCTGTCAAACAGAATGTGGGACACTTGGTTAACCTTGAACTTCAGATAAAAAAAAACAAATAACTTGATTCATGAATATGCCCCCACGCAATACTTGGGACATAATATACTAAGAAATTATTTGTTGTTTATCTGAAAACTAAATTCCATTGGATAGCTTGTATTTTCATTTGCTACATCTGGCAATCCTAGTCTTAAGGACTCTCAGCTGTGCTGTGAGTAGCAAAGATCTAATTTCTATTTGATCAATCAAAACAAGTAAGAGCTACATATGTAATTTAAAGTTGTCTAGTAGCCACGCTGGGAAAAGGCAATGGCACCCCACTCCAGTACTCTTGCCTGGAAAATCCCATGGACGGAGGAGCCTGGTGGGCTGCAGTCCATGGGGTCTCTATGAGTTGGACACAACTGAGCTACTTCACTTTCACTTTTCCCTTTCATGCATTGGAGAAGGAAATGGCAACCCACCCCAGCGTTCTTGCCTGGAGAATCCCAGGGACGGGGGAGCCTGGTGGGCTGCCGTCTAAGGGGTCGCACAGAGTCGGACACGACTGAAGCGACACAGCAGCAGCAACAGCAGTAGCCACGCTGACAGAGTTAAAAATAAGCCGGTGAAGTTAGTTTAACAATATATTTTATTTAACCTGATACATTTAAAATATTATTTCACACAGAAAAGTAATTTTTTAAAATTAGTAACAAAATCTTTTACTGTCCTTTCCTGCCCTATGCCTGAAATCTGGTGTATAATTTATACCTCTGCATATCTCAGTTCAGAATAACCAAGCTTTAAGTGCTCAGTAACCACATGTGGTTAGTGGCCGGTGTATTGGCCTGTGCAAACACAGAACATCTCCAGTTGCCAGAGCAAGCCCTCAGAGTCTCACACAGTAGCAGAACTAGTACCTGATTGCACTGCTCCTCAAACTCCTAGTCAGGAGGAGGTGAGAACCCAAGCCCGTGATGATCCCATACCATGAGAATAATGGTTCTGTGAACACTCAGAAACCACAGTAGTAGTCCCCTAGTGCTTATTATGTAGCAAACTTTCTTGAAAATATGCTTCAGTTATATATTCAGGCACACACACACACACACGCACGCAACATTTTTTTATTTAAATCAAGTATCATCTTGATACATTTTATGACATGATGCCTCTAAAATTTTTATATAGCATTCTGTTGTCGAAATTTTCTCCCACTTGGTGAAGAATATTTAAAGCAGAATAATTAGTAGTTAGTAGGTTTCACACACGCATTTTAAAATAGAAATCACGCTTAAGATGTGATTGAGAACAGCTTGTCTTGTGACTCTGGAGGAGAAAATCAGTGATTTAAAAAAAAATGCTAATATGATAGTGGGCAGGCGGCAAAGCACTAGGGTCTCACCTGTGAGGCACTGTACCTGCATGCTCAGACAGCTGAGGGGTCTCTGTCCAAAACTGTGCAGGTCTGAGCGTTTTCCACTTGGAAGCTAATGAGTTAGCCTGTTAGGGCTTCACGGATGCTAGCGAAAGGCAAGACTCCCGGGTCAGAATCAAAGGACTTTATACTTACTACTCACCAAAGAGCAAGCAGTGTGAGCGTAAGTCTCTCTGTGTCATCCCTTCGCCCGTAAAGTAACACAGGTGGGTGCAGATGGACACCTGTGCACGTGGTGGGTATCATTTCAGGAGAGAAACTCAAGTTTCCAAGGCTATAAGCCAACCTGCCTCTTTGCCAGACAGAAAGATACTATTTCTACCTTTCAAGGCTGTTCGTTTTATGAACATCCTAAAGCTATTCCAGAACAAAGAGCAATTAGTGACTTACAAGACAAACAGAAAATGCAGAGGAGCATGGAAAATATTCCCTCAACATTTTCCATGAGAGAACAGGAAGCTATTCATCCACACTGCCTTCTTTTCAACTGAAAATACTTGGATTTGCTTCATTTTCTGATTTGCTGTATATGATTAAATGAAATGTCACCTACAAATGTGAATATAAAAAACCTACCTTTCATAATCATATATGACAATAAAGAATTGAGTTCTCATGGGGAAAAAATAAAGTGGATCTATCTAAACTCTAATATTTACCTTAAGGGGTATCTAGCATTTATCAGACTACAGTCTCTATTCATCCAAATGCTCTCAGACTGAAAATCCCATTAGTCAAATGTTCAAATTAATTACAGTGGTCTTTGCAAACTGATTCAAAATCCAAATCCATGCACCTCCTACAAAGCCTGCCCTGCCTACAAAGCCCTGACCTGGCCCTTGCTGGTCTCTCTCACCCTTCTCCCCACCATGCTTATAGCACTCTGCTTGCACTCAGCCTCTCAACATCCTCCACATGCCAGGCTTTTATGCACCTCAGTGATGCTGCACATATTTTTCTGGCTGTGGGAATCACTTCACACCCCTCTAACTCTCCCTGTCTTCTTCACTCTCATCATAGCATATATCACAATTTGTACCGAGACATTTACTTTCTCATTACTTGTTTACAGTGCATTTCCTTACCAGAAGGCCTGCTCCATGAGCACAGAGACCATGTCTAATTAAACTGATGTACATCAAGAAGTTGCTGTTCTAAGTTGGTGCTAAACAAAATGTAGAGGAAAATGAATAAACCTATCACAAATACTACATAATTATTTCCCACTTCATGTCACATGGTTGTGACTCCAGGACATGAATATGTAGGTAATTGCACCTAGAAAATAAACTAATTCAAGTATTCCATCAAATTTAGTAGCTTGAAAATGCAAATAGACAAAACCCATGTTACATCAGCTTATTAGCAAAATACCATATAGTATGCACGTACTTCTCCTCGTCAAGGGTGTGACTCTGTGATGGTTAATGTGGGTCAGCGTGACTGGGCTGTGAGGTGTGTGTATACTTGGTTGTGTCTCTCAGGGTGTTTCTGAATGAGATGAACATTTGATTCAGTAGACTGAGCAAAGCAAATTGTCCTTTCCAAGGTGAGTGGTCCTCATCAAATACACTGAAGGTTCAACTAGATCAAAAAGGTGCAATAAGGAAGACTGCACATTCTCTGTCTTACAGCAAGGACATCAGTCCTTTCCTGCTTTCAGACTCAGACTACATCTGGAACTATAACTTCGGTTCCCTGGGTCTCTATTTTGCTGGTGACTGCAAATATAGGGACTTCACATGATTCAACTTCTATAATAAACCATATATTCATATATGTGCATATATGTGTATATATCTCCTATTGGTTTTTTTGTGGAGAATCCAGACTAGTACAGACTCTTATCAAGTTCAGAGCCTAATTGCTGCCATAATTTCTACCAATTTTCATCAAATTAATTTCTGAGTTGATTAAAATCAGGTTAGCAAATGAAATACAAATGCTTTTGATTTAAATGTTAAATATTTCTTACTTTAGATTCCCCTTTGACTTCATGGAACATGAATAAAGTGTTAAATTAGTGGCACATTTTTACATTCTTGTTTCTCAAGCTAAACTGAAACAGGAGGTTTGCTGTTTCATAAATCTGTCCATTTTGCAAACATTGATTGTCATATGCTAGATGCCAGGAATACAGTGTAAAAAGGACCTAATCTTTGCTCCCAAGAAGATCCCAAACAAGTGATATGTGAACACATATTTGCTGGGGTAAACACTTTTGGGATATTTCACCTAGCAAATTAATGACCTTCTCTGAAGGTCCCACCTACACTCCAAACAATGGCTGATTAGATAGGGGAAGAGAGACAGCTATGAAATAGATAAACAGACAAGAGATGGGCCATAACTATCTCTTTTGAAGAGGTGAAGCAACTAGGGAGGAAAAGGCTTCCACTACTCTCAAAAATGCTCTCATCAGGCACCTGCAAAGTCCTCACCTCAACAGAGACAGGAGTCAGAGTTTTAATTCAGTAAACTAAAAACTCACATTGAGAGTATGTGCTATTTGATGTTGCCCTATACTTTAGGCTGCCATTTATAAAACAAGAAAAATGGATTCCTTGGACAAAAATTAATACTTCACAGAGCATTATGTACAACTACTTGGTAAAAATCCAAGATACTATCTCCTACATAATTAACATAAACCCAGACTTTTTAACTGAAAACCTAAATAAATTTCAAAATTCACTGGCACATAGTACAAAAAATGAACTGGTTATATAAGAACTTGTTATAGATTCATTCATTTGGGTTATTTTCATAGTCAGCAATGACTGCCAGAACCAAGATTGAAAAGTAATGTTTTAGACCAGTGGAAAAATTATCACTGTTCTTTGTGTAGCTATAGAAACCCAGAACTCCTAACTTCTTTTCTTCCTCTCTTCTTCCACTCCTTCCACTCCCTCATTACTTTTTCTCTCTTCGTTTTTTTGGGTTTTTTTTTTTTTCCAATTTATGGGGGAAAAAATCTTGCTTTATCTTATTTAAAGTTCTTTAAACAATAAAAAGTTAGTAATATAAAATGCTCAAAATTTTACACACTTACTTTTATAAAAGTTTACATTTTTATATTATAATATTCTTACATTTAAATCACCTAGAAGTAGTCCTGGTGAATCTTCATTTTACTACAGAATGCAAAGGCAAAAGAGTGACCCTGGCCATTCTCCATCACAAAGATCATCTGGTCCCTACTGAACTCAGACAGCACAGATCTAGCTAAGAATCATCTACAGGTTCTTAAACCTCTCCAGGGAATGAGATTCTAAAACTTAACATCCCACTGAGTGAAGAAAATCATCTTTCTTTCCCTAGTGAGAAAAATTATCTTTCATTTCTTATAATTCAAAGGTCCCTGCTGAAATAGAGGCCTATTTTCTTTTGTTTGGTGTTCAGCCAAGTTAGAGAACACCTGGAGAATAACTTTTAATATGCATATTAAAATGATAACTCCCTTCCAGGAATTTTAAAAGGGCATCAAAGAACAGCATTCAATGTCAATTCCCCCTAGATCCTACACAGAGGTTTAACTAAATAACAAGATTTAAAAGATCAACCTTGAGTATTAATAAGACTACATGGCAATACACTATTTCTTTAGTTCCACAGAATAGATATGAGAAGAAATAACAACTATACCAAAAAGTAGCTAGAATGAGAGGATAATAAATCTCATTAATTTTGGATAAAGGAAGAGTTGGGTTTAATAATTTAATCAGGAAAAATGAAGCACTCAATATTCATCATTAGTAGTTATACAGAGTGTATAAGCATCTGTCTCACTTTTCCTGCTTCTTCTTGCCCACTTAAAGCTGTTATTTTATCTTGTCACATTTGATGGCAACTAATGCCTCAATTTTCATAGCTAAAGCACTAGGAATAACTTCTAACCATTCCAAAAGCTCCAATATCAATTGTCAACATTATTAAAAACCTTAGCTATTCTTCCCCAAAAGCTAACTTCTATTTCATACAGTACAAAGAATCAGCATCACCCTTGACTTAAGTCTCCCCATCAACTGATCTAATTTATGAAGATCAATTTTTCTTTCTAGTTGGGGTAGGGGGCTCTGAGAGAAGTCAAATAATACTACTCTTCTGCCCCACCTGAGCCTTGTACTCAGTCATGTCCCATTCTTTGAGGCCCCTTGGACTGTAACCTGCTAGGTTCCTCTGTTAATGGAGTTTTCCAGGCAAGGATACTGGAGGTGGTTGCCATGTCTTTCTCCAAGGGATCTTCCCCACCCAGGGGTTGAACCCGGGTTTTGTGTGTCTCCTGCACTGCAGGTGGATTCCTTACCCACTGAGCCATCAGGGAAACCCTGCCCCACTTGAGTGCTAAACTATTAATAACTGAGAAATTAAATAAGAGGTTGGCTTCCCTGGTGGTTCAGTCAATAAACAATCTGTCTGCAATGCAGGAGACCTGGGTTCGACCTGGAAAATCCCACGGACAGAGGAGCTTGGCGGGTTATATCCCCAAGTCCACGGGGTCACAAGAGTCAGACACGACTTAGTGACTAAACCTCCAAAACAAGATGTTAGACTAGTAGAGGATCAAATACCACCTTTATTACTATGAAAGGCCAGACTGGAGGACAAGCTTAGTGAAGGATCAAAATAGATTGTAACTGAACCCCTCCTTGCAGAAGACAGACATGGCAACCTATCATGGTAGTACTGGTTTCTCACAGGGAAGAGAGGACTGCCCCAGAAGAAACAGGAGGAAATGTGTGCTCCATGGGCAGGCTGGGTCCCAAAAAGGAAAACAGGAAAAGCTGAACATGTCTAAGCTGTTTTTTCTAAACTTACCATATGAAGAGAGATGTCGCCTCTCCTCACCTGGCATGGAATGAGTAAATTGGCAGAGATGTTACACTAATTTAACTCCTTCTATTGGAGGAAATACTAGGAAAGAGAAAAACGTGTTCTCCTTCCTCTTTCCATGCCCCCAACATTTTTAGAACTACCAAGTAGGATATTTTGTGACAAAGTGTCTACTGGTTTTTACATATCTTTAGTAACCCATGGACATCAGGTTGCAAATTATAATAAGAATTATAATTATAATAAGAACTACACCCCTTCTAGCCAGCTTTGCTGGCTAGAAAACTATTTCCCATCAATTCTGTGCCATATTTACATTCATCAGATTTTTTCCTTAGCTCCTTAAAAATCAAAATTGTGTCTTATAACTAACCTGGAAACCAACAAACATGTTCTGGTTAAGAAGTTAACTTCTCTAAGTATCAATTTAAAAGGTAAAATAAGTAACTCCTACCACATAGGAGTTGTTATGTGGGTTAAAAGAAACGATGCAGGTGAAATTCTAAGCCTGGCACCTAAACAGTACTCAGAATGCCTTAGAGACCATCATGGTGCTGGTGGTGGTAGTGATGATGATGATATCAATGATTTTGCCCTTTCCAACATGATATAACCCCAGATTATACCATGACCTCTGATATCTCACCTGTTCTATTGCAACAGTCCCCTCCTTGGAAAGCCTAGGCTTTCTTGGCCCCTACGGTGCCCTACCTTAGCTGTGCACATCAGATTCTTGTCACTCGTTCACCTCTGGCCTCCAATGGCTTCTCATCACACTCAGAATAAAACCCAGACCCCTTATCTTGGCCTACAGGTTGGACATGAGCTGGTCCTGCCCACCTCTTGAACTTCACCTTCCTCAGTTTTCTGGCTGGTTCACTACCCTTTGGCCAGGACAGCTTTCTTTCCTTCTGGTTCCTCAAGCTGATTCTTGTTTGAGTACCCTTTTAGAAAATTTAGGGCCCAAGGTCAAAGGAAATTCTGTCTCCTTTCGGGCTCCAAATCATATAATAAGTTCTTTATTAGGAAGTAAAAAATTCAAAGCTCCAAATATAGAGATAAAATCCTTTAAAAATTGTATTCATGGCTACAGTAATCAAAATCCTTGGTTCATAGCACATCCTAACCATTGGTTCATGCTTTATTTATTTGTTTGTTTCTACAATAATATAGTAATTAAACCTACTGCATAAAGTAAACACGACCCAACATCCCACTATGGTCCCCAGTCTCTCCACACAATGTCACTATCATCCTGAATACAGGATACAGAAGACCTGATCAGCACTACCAACCACCTGGGGCTAATTAACACTGATAGTACATTCTTCCTCAGCAAATATACCTTCAAGTGTACAAGGAGAATTCACTAAGAGTGACTAAATCTGGGCCATAAGGCAAACCTCAACAAATTTTTAAAATACTTCAATCAAAAAAGGATACTCTTAGACCATAATGACACTAAATTAGAACTAAATAACATAGATATTTAGAAGTTATCCAAATATTTGGAAATTAAATAATGCAATTCTAAATAATCCATAAGTGAAAAGGGAAATCAAAAGAGAAATTAGCAACTTCTTTGAAATGAATTAAAACTAAAATATAACATACCAAAACTCAAGTAATATTTAGAGGGACAGTCATAACACTATATATATTAAAAAAGAACAAAGATCTCAAATCAGAAGCTTTCCTTTAACTCCAAAACAAGCAGAAAAAAATAAATAAGAAAAGATAAGACCAGAAATCAATGAAAATGAAGACAGAAAAACAATAGAGAAAATCAGTAAAAGCAAAAGCTGGTTCTTTGAGTAGATCAAGATTACTAAACTTCGAAGTGACCAAGAGAAAAAGAGAGGACTTCCCTGGCAGTCCAGTGCTTAAGACTCCACACTTTCAGTGCAGGAGGTGCAGGTTCAATCCCTGGTTGGGGAAGTAAGATCCTACATGCCACATGGCCAAAAAAACAAAACCGAAAAGTATACTTTTTAAAAAATTTTAAAACTTCAAGAAAATTAGAGATACCAAGGGAACATTTCACACAAAGATGGGCACAATAAAAGACAGAAACAGTATGGATTTCACAGAAGCAGAAGATATTAAGAAGAGGTGGCAAGAATACACAGAAGATCTATACAAAAAAGATTTTAATGACCCAGATAACCAAAATGGTGTGATCACTCAACTAGAGTCAGACATCCTGGAGTGCGCCTTAGGAAGCATCACTATGAACAAACCTAGTGAAGGTGACGGAATTCCAGCTGAGCTATTTCAAAACCTAAAAGATGATTCTGTGAAAGTGCTGCATTCAGTATGCCAGTGAATTTGGAAAACTCAGCAGTGGCCACAGGACTGGACAAGGTCAGTTTTCAATCCAATTCCAAAGAAAGGCAATGCCAAAGAATATCCAGACTACTGTACAATTGCATTCATCTCACACGCTAGGGAAGGAAAAAGCAATCCTCTCCATCATCCTTGCCTGGAAAATTCCATGGAGAGAGGAGCCTGGCAGGCTGCAGTTCACAGAGTCACAAAGAGTTGGGCACGACTGAGCAACACACACACACACACACACACACACACACACACACAAGCAATGTAATGCTCAAAATTCTCCAAGCCAGGCTTCAACAGTACATGAGCTGAGAACTTCCAGATGTTCAAACTGGATTTAGAAAAGGCAGAGGAACCAGAGTTAAAATTGCCAACATCCGGTGGATCACTGAAAAAGCAAAAGAATTCCATAAAAAAAACATCTACTTCTGCTTCACTGACTATGTAAGCCTTTGACTGTGTGGATCACAACACACTGGAAAATTCTTCAAGAAATGGGAATACCAGACCATCTTACCTGCCTCCTGAGAAATCTGCATGCAGGTTAAGAAGCAACAGAACTGGACATGGAACAAAAGGCTGCTTCCAAATTGGGAAAGGAGTACGTCAAGGCTGTATATTGTCACCTTGCTTATTTAAATTGTACGCAGTGTACATCATGCAAAATGCTTGACTGGATGAAGCACATGCTGGAATCAAGATTGCTGGGAGAAATATCAATAACCTCAGATATGCAGACAATACCACCCTTATGGCAGAAAACAAAGAGAAACTAAAGAGCCTCTTGATGAAAGTGAAAGAGGAGAGTGAAAAAGTTGGCTTAAAACTCAACATTCAAAAACCAAAGATCATGGCACCCGGTCCCATTACTTCATGGCAGACAGATGGGGAAACAATGGAAACAGTGAGAGACTTTATTTTCTTGGGCTCCAAAATCACTGCAGATGGTGACTGCAGGAATGAAACTAAAAGACATTTGCTCCTTGGAAGAAAGGCTATGACAAACCTAGACAGCATATTAAAAAGCAGAAACATTACTTTCCCGACAAAGGTCTGTCTAGTCAAAGTTGTGATTTTTCCAGTCGTCATGAATGAATGTGAGAGTTGGACCATAAAGAAAGCTGAGCACCGAAGAATGGATACTTCTTCTGAACTGTGGTATTGGAGAAGACTCTTGAGAGTGCCCTGGACAGCAAGGAGATCAAAGCAGTCAAACCTGGAGGAAATCAGTTCTGAATATTCATTGAAAGTACTGATGCTGAACCTCAAATTCCAATACTTTGGCCCCCTGATGTGACGAACTGACTCATTGGAAAAGACCCTGATGTTGGGAAAGATTGAAGGTAGGAGGAGAAGGGGACAACAGAGGGTGAGATGGTTGGATGGCATCACTAACTTGATGGACATGAGTTTGAACAAGCTCCGGGAGCTGGTGATGGACAGGGAAGCTTTGCGTGCTGCAATCCATGGGGTCACAAAGAGTCAGACATGATTGAGCAAGTGAACTGACTGAACTGAGGGTGGCTACTGTAAAATTAGAAAAAAAAAAAAAAGAGAAAGAAGATGCAGATTATCAATATCAGGAATGGGAGATGAGACATCATTATAAATCTATGAATATTAAAAAGATTATAAAGGAATACTACAAACTACTTTATGCCCATACACTTGACAACTTAGATAAAATAGACAAATACCTTGAAATGCACACATTACCAAAACTCACTTGAAAAAAGATAACCTGTTTAGTACTACAGAGCATTTTACACTCATTGTTAAAACAACTTCCAACAAGTATATATAACACATATATTCATGCATAATAGAATGTCATAACAACTTAATGAAATAATTTTGAAAACTTAGATGAAATAGACAAACTCTAAAAAATGACTTACCAAATCTGACTCAAGAAGAAATCATGGTTCTCTGAATCATTCTGTAACTAGAGATTTAGTTTAAATTAGATTTAATTAAAAAGATATTTAAGCTGTTTATAACCTTTCCACAAAGAAAGCACCCACCCCAGGTGATTTTACAGGATGTTTTACTCAACTTTCAAGGAACAATCTATCCCAACTTTATATGAACATTCCTGTGGCTATCAAGTCAGGTTGTAACTTGTCTTTTTCTCTCTTTCAGGTGTATTTTTTTTAACAAGGTTCTTAATATGGTTAAATTTATCATTCTTTTTATTTAGAAATATTTTCCTTTCCTAAGTTCATGGAGATACTCACCTTTGTTTTCTATTCAGAATTTTTAAATTTTACTGTTGACATATAGGACCTCAATCTGCCTGCAATTGACTTTTATTTTTAGCCTGAAATGGTGACTCAATTTAATTTGGGTAACCACTTTTTGTGCGGCTCCATCTGTTTGACAATTGTTCTTTTACACACTGATCTGACATCTAATTCTGTCACTTAATAACATTCTATACTCCTTAGATAGGAGTCTTTTGCTGGACTCTGTATTCTATTCATTAGTCAAGTTATCAACTTCTGTACTAACACTACTCTATCTTACTTGCATGCATGCTAAGTCGATTCAGTTGTGTCTGACTCTGTGCAACCCTGTAGACTGCAGCCTGCCAGGCTCCTCTGTCCATGTGATTCTCCAGGTAAGAATACTGGAGTGGGTTGCCACGAGGGGATCTTCCAGACCCAAGGATGGAACCCTTGTCTCTTACGTATCCTTCACTGTCAGGCAGGTCCTTTACCTCTAGCGCCACCTGAGAAGCCCATTAGCCTCATAGAAATTTTTCATATCTGGTAGGGCCAGGCCTTCAGAACTGCTTTGCCTATTCCTGGCTCTTTACTTGGGCTTCCTAGGTGGTGCTGGTGGTAAAGAGCCCTCCTGTCAAAGCAAGTAGACCTATGAGACACAGGTTCCTCCCTGAGTTGGGAAGATCCCCTGAAAGAAGGACATGGCAACCCATTCTTGCCTGCAGGATCCTATGGACAGAGGAGCCTGGCAGGCTACAGTCCATAGGATCTCAAATATTGGAGGACGTTTGAATTGACTCAGGAAAAAAAAAAAAAAGTCTCTTTACTCCTCCAGTATCTCATGGTTCATTGTAATCCTTCCCTTATAATCACTCTCAACTCCCTTGTCCTTCCTCGGGCACGTTTACTGTAAATAGACTCCACCCCTAGGCCAACTACTCAGTCACTGTATCAAATGAATCTGAAGAATACACAAAGCCATGCTAACTGATGTGACTTCATAACTATGGTTTCAAATGGGTCCTCAAAATTCTCTTGTCAACCTATCCTCCCACACTTCTAAATTAGAAGGCAAAATTCATGTTAAGACCTAATCCCCAGTGTGATAGCATTAGTAGGTGTGTGTTGGGGGGGGGCATGTCTTTGGGTGTAGATTAGATATAAAGGAGGAGCCCTCATGAACGGGATTAGAACTCTCATAAAGAGACCCCAATATACTAAATATATCTCAATAAAACTGAGAAAAAATAAAACAATAAAAAAATGAAATATAAATAAAAGTGACCCCAGAGCTGCCTTCAACCTTTGAGGCTATTGCAAAAGAGTCTATGAACCAGGAAGCAGGCTCCCAGCAGACACCAGATCTTCCAGCACCTTAATCTTGGACTTTCCAGTCTCCAGAAATGTAAGAAATAAATTTCTATTGTTTATAAGCTACCCAGTTTATGGTATTATGTTATAGCAGCCTGAAAGGACTAAGACACTATAAACAGAGGTAATAAGAGTATTTACCTTTTAGCATTATAAGAATTAAATGAGTTAGTAAATGTAAGGCACATATAATAATGTGAAAGTGAAAGCTGTTCAGTCATGTCTGACTCTTTGACACCCCATAGACTATACAGTCCATGGAATTCTCTAGGCCAGAATACTAAAGTGGGTAGCCTTTTCCTTCTCCCCGGAATCTTCCCAATCCAAGGATCGAACCCAGGTCTCCTGCATTGCAGGTGGATTCTTTGCCAGCTGAGCCACAAGAGAAACCCAAAATAATATGCCGCACACAGTAAATACTATTTAATGCTAGCATTGTTATCCTAATGATGATTTCACATCTTACCCCTCTACACAAACCTTTTTCCTGCTCTTTCTCTTCACTGATGATCCTGCTTATTTCACTGACATAAGAGTAGTAAAAGAGAAGTTCCACATCTTCCTATCAACAGATCTTCCAATTTACTTGCAGTTGTACCCCTATACTCTGCCTTCTCTATTACTATAGATGAATTGTTACTATTCCTAAGATCAATTCCCCTACTTGGGGATTTCCCTGGTGGGTCCAGTGGTTAAGGCTTTTCCACAGCAGGGGGTGCAGGTTTGATCCTTGGTTGGGAGCTAAGATCCACATGGTACAGAAAAAAAAAAAATTCCTCCACTTAGGCACCCCTCTAGTATCCTCAAGGATTTGCTCATGCAATTATCCTTCTTCTCTGTGAATTTTCTATTTTTGTCTTCCTGACTGGAATAATCTTATCAGTATATAAAAATATTATAAAATGTGATGTCTTAAACCCTTTCTGACAAACCCTGTCCAGCTGTAGCCCCCTTTCTCTGCACATTATAGAAAAACTCCTTACAAAAACTGTCCATAATTGCTATCTACACTTCCTTCTTTCCCATATTCTCTTGACTCCAATCCAATCAAACTTATACCTTCACCATTTCATGGGATCCCCTCCTGACAAGGCACCAATAACCTCTACATTGCCAAATCGAAAAGAAGTTCTCAGTCCTCATCTTACCCTTCCTTTACATTTGCTCCCTTCTACACTCTTCATTGGCTGTTGTTAAAGTACAGCATTAGCTACTCCTGTCTATTTTGCTTCATCTGCTTCTCTGTCATACCACTAAGTATCTGTGTGCTCAAGGCTCAGGCCTCCAACCTTTCTCTGTCCTGTATTTGTTGTTGTTTAGTCGCTATGACATGTTCAACTCTTTTGCAACCCCATGGACAGACTGTAGCCGACCAGGCTCCACTGTGCATGGGACTTCTTGGGCATGAATGCTGGAGTGGGTTGCCACTTCTTTCCCCAGGGGATCTTCCCCACCCAGGGATCAAACCCTTGTCTCTTGCATTGCAGGCAGATTCTTTACTGCTGAGCCACCAGGGAAACTATTCTCTGTCCTACCTACAGTCGTTCCCTAAATGATCTCACTCAGCACCAAGGCTTTCAGTGCTATCTATTCACTGACAACTCTCTGGAACATCATACCCACATATCTAATTGACCATCTTGCATCCCTACCTGGAAGTCTAACAAGCATCTCAAACTCAATGTATCCTTAACAGCACCCTTAATATATCCCCTTCTAAATCTACTCCTTTCCCAGTATTTCCCACACAGTAAATAACACAAATCATTCAATTGCCCAGGACGCAAATCATAATTAACTCCTTTCCCACAGCCTACATGCATGCTTGCATGCTAGGTCTTATTCAACTTTTTGAAACCCTATAAACTGTAGCCCGTCAGGTTCCTCTGTCCGTGGGATTCTCCAGGCAAGAATACTGGAGTGGGTTGCCGTGCCCTCCTCCAGCGGATATTCCCAACCCAGGGATTGAACCTAGGTCTCTTATGTCTCCTGCATTGGAGGAGGGTTCTTTACCACTAGTGCCACCTCACAGCCTACAGTCCTGAGCAAATCTTGTTGGCTCTGCCATCAAACTGTAAATCTAATCTCACCACTTTTTACCACCTTGGACTGAGATGTGCATTATCTCCCAACTGAAATAGGGTAACACTCTCTCAACTGGCTTCACAGATTCATCTCTTAGTTTGTTCCTCCTCACAACAGCCAGAGTGAACCCACAAAAATATAAGCCCTGTCTTGTTACTCCCCTGCTGAAAACTTTTCAAAGATATCCAATCCATGGTCTACAGGATCCACAGGTCCCCGCACACTCTCAAACCTCACCTATTGCCATACTGCTCTTCAAGCACTCAGCTACCCCCTCCCTGATCCTTCAGCTCTTCACAAGTACCAGCCTCTTTCTACACTTACAGAGGATCCCTCTCTTTAGAAGACTTATATACCTGTTTAGATGGCTGTCTTTCTTTAGCATCTCAGCTCAAATGTAATCTCCACAGAGACAACTTCTAACACCACCCTACCCAGAGCAGCCACCTGCCTCCTCAAGTCAATCACCTAACCAGCTGCCCTTTCTCCATTGTACTTATCAATATGTAAAATTATCTTTTTATTTTTAAATACTTATATTTTGTCTTCTCGTGCCTAGAATATTAACTTCCTAAGAGCAGAAACCTTAATTATTTTGTTGACTGTTACATCACCAAGTGCCTGGAACAGCAGGCAGGATCTAAGACATTTTTATAAAGAGTTGTGACATAAACCAACAACCCAGAGAGCTTTCTTTTCTTTCTTTCTTTCTTATGGTAAGAAATGGATTTATTTACAGAGAAATGCACTCCACAGAATGTGGGCCATCTCAGAATATGAGAGGCTCCAGAAAACTTTTATATCTATTTCACTCTCCAGGACAAGCTAAGTTCACTGAAAGAATCAAGGTTCCACAACTAAAACAGCAGCTTTGGGAGTTTAAGACTGGGTCTCTCACTAAAGCGTGAGCTTTTAAATACTGCGTCACCTTCTTTCACTAAATGTTTTTCAATTTACTGTGCTTCTTGTGAGAGGAGTTAAGGTTCCTCGGAGGTCTAACTTTCCGGACTACAAGCACAAGGCGCTCTCCCCACCACACGTAGCCGCCCAGGGCCTCTCACTCAGCGCCTCAGAGCCCGCCCCGCGCGTTTGCTCAGAGCGCCTGCGCCGGGCGCCGGGCTCATGCAAAGGCTTCTGGGATTGGTAGTCGCGGTTCCTTCCGTCCGCGGTATTCGCATAAAAAGAAAGAAACCACAGCGCACATTAGATATCCCCGAACTGCACGCAAATTATATAAGACGCAGATTCTGGAAAGTGGTGCAAGCTTGTCGCTTTCTACCGAGGGGCGCCAGCCGGGATCAGGCGCGGCGCAGACAGCCTCAGGGGCCCTCGACTGGGCGGGGCTTGCTCGCGGGGGCTTGTGGCTCCTTCCTGCGCTTCCTCTCTCTTTCGCTCGGGCCCGTGGTGCCGGCAGGATGGGTGAGTTGTCCCCTCTGCTGGGCAGAGCGGCTTGCACGTGGAACTTGGGGTTTCGGGGACCGGCGGGAAGATAGGAAACAGAGCGGTGAGGGAGAGCCGTGGGAAGGGCCGGTGGGGAGCGCCGGGGGAGCGCCGCTGCTGCAGCCACATGGCCCGGCGGGAAGGGGCCTGCGCGGCGCGGAGCCGGAGTTGAGGGACGCCGGAGCGCCGCAGCTTTCCCCCCGAGCGTTGGCGCGGGTATTCGTCCCTTTGAGAAAGTGTAGCCATTGGAGCACTTGTGTCCACATCTTAGTTGATTCAAGGGGAACCCTGTGGTTTGGCCCATGGGCCAAGGTGTGATGTCAGAGCCTACCGGCCGGTAGTCTAAATGAGGCTGATACTTGAGATAATGTGGGAAAAAAAATTGGGGGTGATTTTACTGGGAAATCTAAGGTGGTTGTGATTTTTAGGCAAGTGTCGCGGTCTTCGTACTGCCAGGAAGCTCCGTAGCCACCGACGAGACCAGAAGTGGCATGATAAACAGTACAAGAAGGCCCATTTGGGCACAGCCCTGAAGGCCAACCCTTTTGGCGGCGCCTCTCACGCCAAGGGAATTGTGCTGGAAAAAGTGTAAGTGAAAGCCCATTGTTGGTTCCTTCATGGTTTTAGTGTGGTAACTCGGGATAAATGCATTTAACGGTTGATGTGAATTCTAGGTTTTTGTGTCTCCACGTTTTTTGGAATGTTAGATAAGCCCGGAAGATTTTTAAGCATTTAATACTACTTTAGAAGGAATTGGGGTGACATCGGAGGAGAGAAAGTTACCATAAACAAGGGGCATTCTGAGAGCTTAATGTGTGTGGAACTTTAAGCGCCCATCAGCTGGTTAGTCTTGGCATTCCCCATGTTTCCACTTGAGAAGACATGTAGAGAAGTTACTTGCCTAATGTTATACAGCTAAGATTGAGCCACATGGATTTGCCAACACTCAACTTTTTTTTGACTTTACAGAAGGATAACTTTGTGTGGCCCTATCAAATTTAGTGAGGGAATCCATTATTTCTGGCTCTAGTTCTTGGCTCATGTTTTATTGCTGTCAAGAGGCCATAAGTTTGCCCTGATGTTGGTCTGATGAATTTAAGACTGAAGAAAAACTTAGCAATAAGTTAGGGATTTAAGATTATGTTGAAAAGGTAGGAATATTGCAGTTTCTAATAAGCTTTATACTTCATGAAGTAAAATATGTCCCTTTTCAGAAAACCAAATTACTCTTATTCTGTTTATGTTTCAGAGGAGTTGAAGCCAAACAGCCAAATTCTGCCATCAGGAAATGTGTCAGGGTTCAGCTAATCAAGAATGGCAAAAAAATCACTGCTTTTGTACCCAATGATGGTTGCTTGAATTTTATTGAGGTGAGTGTTTTAGTTATCGTCTGTTTCTAGGGGAGTTTACCCCAGTTGTTTATAGGATGGATGGGTGTTTTGGGTGATTGCCACTTACACCAGAAGTAAACTGTTGGTTTTATTCCAGGAAAATGATGAAGTTCTGGTTGCTGGATTTGGTCGCAAAGGTCATGCTGTTGGTGACATTCCTGGAGTCCGCTTTAAGGTTGTCAAAGTAGCCAATGTCTCCCTTTTGGCTTTATACAAAGGCAAGAAGGAAAGACCAAGATCATAAATTTTGATGATGAAAGCACGATAGTAATAAATTTTCATATACCAAAAATATGTTCTTTGTCCTATTTTCCTCCCCCAAGGAAAACTGTTGATTGAGGATTTTTAGAGTAAATGGGATTCATAAATTTTTTTTCTCTGTGGAATAAACCATATTAGTTAAAGCTGAAATAAATGTACGGTATGTTGAGAAAACCCAACCAACCCAGTTGGTAGTAGGAATCATTTTGAAATCTTGAGAAACATATATTCTTGGATCTACCTCCTTCAGTTCAGTCGCTCAGTCATGTCTGACTCTGCGACCCCATGAATCGCAGCACGCCAGGCCTCCCTGTCCATCACCTCTACCTCCCTAGGGACCCAATATTGTATACTATGCTGCCTAGGTTGGGAAGATCCCCTGGAGAAGGAAATGGCAACCCACTCCAGTACTCTTGCCTGGAAAATTCCATGGACTGAGGAGCCTGGTGGGCTACAGTCCATGGGGTCGCAAAGAGTCGGACTCGACTGAGCGACTTCACTTCAAGCTCAGGTTACTCTGCTTTAGTGATTTCACTTTACCTAAAGGCTATCAACATGTTGTAATTGAGTTTACAGTAGCAAAACTTAGACATTACATGATGTAATAGGTGGGTGTTAATGAAAGTGTATGCCAAGCAAATTAAAGGCAGAAGAAAAAAGTAAGGGAGATCAATTATGGTCTAGATTTTATGTGTCTTGAGCTTGTCACTAAAGTAGATTTTTGAGATTTAAAACCTTGAAATTTACTTTGAGGCACACTAATGGAAGTGTCTAGGTAGAAATGGTCTAGATGGCTTACATTTTGATAATTGAAGCTTGGATGTTAGTTGGGTACATAGGGATCCCCTGCCCACAGATTGCTTTCAAAATTTCCATAGGAAGAAATGATACAATTATATCTAAAACTTAACTAGCCTTACAAGATGTGTGGTCTGAAGAACTGCTTTTGGCAGCATCAGTAGGTATGAGTTAATTTACTCTCTGATCAAAGTCTAGTGTTAGGTTATGTTTTGGATATTTGGGCTTCCCTTGTGGCTCAGGTGATAAAGAATCCACCTGCAATATGGGAGACCTGGGTTCGATCCCTGGGTTGGGAAGATCCCCTGGAGAAGAGAAAGGCTACCCATTTCAGTCTTCTTGCCTAGAGAATTCCATGGACTGTAGTTGATGGGGTCACAGAGTCGGACACAAATGAGCAACTTTCCGGATATTTGGAAAATCGAGATTTTTAGACTTAATATCTTTAGATCAAGAACAGAATCCTTACTGTGGTGATAGGAGACCCTGTTGTGTTTTCTGCCTACTTAGCAGCACTGACTCTCACTTGCTCAAACCTGCATTCCCCATCCAGCTTCAGGAAGGACCTGGTCAGTTGCTTGCTGCTACTCCCACCACAAACCACTGATCCCAAATTCACACTTCACACTTGTGCTTACACTTGTCACAACTGTGTGATGATTTGTCTTTCCATGAGGCTTCAGTTCAGTCGCTCAGTCATGTCCAACCCTGCAAGCCCATGGAATGCAGCAGGCCAGACCTCCCTGTCCATCACCAACTCCCAGAGCTTACTCAAACTTCTGTCCATCGAGTGGGTAATGCCATCCAACCATCTCATCTCAACCATGTCGTCCCCTTTTGCCTTCAATCTTTCCCAGTATCAGGGTCTTTTCTTCCTATCAGGTGGCTACAAGTATTGGAGTTTCAGCTTCAGCATCAGTCCCTCCAATAAATATTCAGGACTGATTTCCTTTAGGATGGACTGGTTTGATCTCCTTGAAGTCCAAGGGACTCTCAAGAGTCTTCTCCAACACCACAGTTCAAAAGCATCAATTCTTTGGCGCTCAGCTTTCTTTATAGTCCAACTCACATCCATACATTACTGGAAAAACCATAGCTTTGACTAGACAGACACGTTTGTTGCAAAGTAATGTCTGCTTTTTAATATGCTGTTTAGGTTGGTCATAGCTTTTCTTCCAAGGAGCAAGCGTCTTAATTTCATGGCTGCAGTCACCATCTGCAGTGATTTTGGAGCCTCCCCTCAAAAAGTTTCTTTCCATTGTTTCCCCATCTATTTGCCATGAAGTGATAGAACCAGATGCCATGATCTTTGTTTTCTGAATGTTGAGCTTTAAGCCAACTTTTTCACTCTCCTCTTTCACTTTCATCAAGAGGTTCTTTAGTTCTTTGCTTTCTGCCATAAGGGTAGTGTCATCACGTATCTGAGGTTATAGATATTTCTCCGGGCAATATAGATGCCAGCTTGTATTCATCCAGCCCAGCATTTCACATGATGTATTCTGCATATAGGTTAATAAGCAGGGTGACAGTATACAGCCTTGATGTACTCCTTTCCTGATTTGGAATCAGTCTGATTCATGTCCAGTTCTAACCGTTGCTTCTTGACCTGCATACAGATTTCTCAGGAGGCAGGCCAGGTGATCTGGTATTCCCATCTCTTTCAGAATTTTCCACAGTTTGTTGTGATCCACACAAAGGCTTTGGCCTAGTCAATAAAGCAGAAGTTGATGTTTTTCTGGAACTCTTGCTTTTTTGATGATCCAACGGTTGTTGGCAATTTATCTCTGGTTCCTATGCCTTTTCTAAATCCAGCTGAACATCTGGAAGTTCATGGTTCACGTACTGTTGAAGCCTGGCTTGGAGAATTTTAAGCATTATTTGCTAGCATGTGAGATGAGTGCAATTGTGCAGTAGTTTGAATATTCTTTGGCACTGCCTTTCTTTGGGATTGGAATGAAAGACTGTAGAGATGGGCTATTTTTTCATTGAAATTAATGTAAGATGCACATGTTAATTTGGTCTGTCTGCAATGCAGGAGACCTGGGTTCCATCCCTGGGTCATAAAGATCCCCTGGAGCAGGGAATGGCAACCCAGGAACCTGGTGGGCTACAGTCCGTGGGGTCACCAAGAGTTGCACACTGCTGAGTGACTAACACTGACAGTTCATGGTTGCCATTCCAGCTAGCACCTCCAATTGCAGTCACTGGTTAAAAAGCCATTCCCAAAAGCTGACCAAATGCTTCTGGATGGGTGTAACTGATCCAAACGGGAAGCCCCTGGGCCGCACTCACCTGGACTAAGAGGAGGCTGTGGAGGGCCACGTGGTTTCACCCCAGGGCTCAGGCCTAGGCATATGGAGGGCACCCTTGGCAGGAGGGCGTGGCTCTGGCAGCAGGAAGCACTGTATTCAGCGGGGTGTGCAGAAATGTGGAGGAGTCGGGATGAGGGCCTAGAGGAACAAACAAGCACCTCCTCCAGCATCTAGCTCATGCAGCCCTGAGAAGTCAGCTGAACCTGTCGAGGTGAACAAGCCTGGATGGAGTTAAGACACCCTGCGATGAAGGCTCGTGCTTGTCTCCTGGGTGCCCCAGGACACCCTGTCCTGTGACAACTGACTGACCCATAAATCCACACAGGTGCCTCAGACCCGAATGTTTGATCCTGATGTGAGTTCTCTTTGCCTTCTGTGTAGTCCCACCATCCCACCCCTCAGTCCCCCAGCACCTTGTGATCAAAGCCCCTTCATTCTTGGATTCCCTCCAGCCTGACCCTGCTGTTAGGAGAGAAATGAGGCCTAACCTTGGGTGCATATTTTAAACAATCCGAGCAGCTCTTTGCCACCCCATAGACTGTACAGCCCATGGAGTTCTCCAGGCCAGAATACTGGAGTGGGTAGCCTTTCCTTTTCCAGCGGATCTTCCTGACCCAGGAATCAAACCAGGGTCTCCTGCATTGCAGGTGGATTCTTTACCAACTGAACTACCAGGGAAACCCTTGGTGGAAATAGAAGAGTTAATTCTAAAATTTATATGGAAAGGCACTGGAATAGCTAAAACAACATTGAAAATGAATAAAGGTGAAGGACTCACAAACTGGTTTTAAGACTTTGTTTGTAGCTACAGTACTCAAGAGAGTTTGATACTGGAGGAAGGACAGATGCAGATCAGTAAACTAGGAAACTGTAAGTAGACTTAAAACAGGTATGACCAACTGATTTTTGACAGAGATACAAAAGCACTTCAGTGGTGGACAGATAGATTTTTCAGTATATATTGTGGACTTTGATTAGCAAGAAAGTGGACTTAAACCTACATTTCCCACCTTATACAAAAATTAACTAAAATGGATCATATATCTGAACATAAGCTATAAAAACTGTAGAAGACAGAACAGTTTCATGACTTAGGCTTAGGTGAAGAGTTCTACAGCGTTACACCAAACACATTCCAGAGGAAGAAAGCATAATGTGGTTTTCATCAAAATTAAAATATCTTGTTCTGTGAAATATCTTGTTAAAAGGATGAAAAGAAACTATAGGTTGAGAAAATATTTGCAAATCATATACCCAATAAAAGACTTGTATCCAAAATATATGAAGAACTTTCTAATCTGAAAAGTAAGAAA
Organism: Cervus elaphus; assembly: GCF_910594005.1. NCBI lineage: Eukaryota > Metazoa > Chordata > Mammalia > Artiodactyla > Cervidae > Cervus > Cervus elaphus. The sequence continues at coordinate 82,397,098 of NC_057823.1, read as the reverse complement.
ACAATCCTTTTGCAAAATGGATGAATGAACAAACATTTCACTGAAGAGATGACAAGCACATGAAAAGATGATTAACATCATCTGCCATTAGAAAATGCAAATTAAAAACATGAGTTATCACAACACAAGTATCAAATGTCTACAAAAAAATACCAAGGACTGGCGAGCAACTGGATTGTTGGTAGGACTCTGAAATAGTAGTCACTCTAGCAAATTTTTGCAATTTCTTATAAAGTTAACATATAGTTAGGATCCAGCAGTTGCACTCCTGGGTAGTTATTATACAGAAATGAAATGTCTGCCCACACAAATCTTGTGCACACATGTTTGTGGCAACTGCATTTGTGATAGCCAAGAAACAGAAGCAACCTAAATGCCCTCCCTTCAGTGGGCAAATAAACTGGTTACATCCATAAATGAAATGCTACTCAGTCATAAGGCATGTCTCATGCAACAACTTCTTTGAATCTTAGTGGTATGCTAAGTACAAAAAGCCAATCTCAAAAGGTTACATACATCTTGTATCATTTCATTTATATAAACTTCTTGAAATGACAAAATTACAGCAATAGAGAAGAGATGGGTGGGTGCCACGGGGCGTAGCATCAAACTATAAAGGTTGGCAGAAGAGAATATGTGTGTGTTGATGGAACACCTCTGTGTCCTGATTGTGGAGGTGTTCACACAAATCAATACTTGGGATGGAATTTCATAGTCCCCCAAAAGTATATATAACAATTGATGAAATGCAAGTAAGTTCTGTAATTTAGTTAATACTATTGTAATGTCAATTTACTGGTTTTGAAAATACACCCTTGGTTATCAAATATGCTATTAAGCCGAATTTGGGTGAAGTATACAAACTATTCTTTTTTTGCAACTTCTTGTGATTCTTAGTTACAAATTAAAAGGTTTAAAAATTGTGAATAAGTAATTATTTAACTTTTGTTACCCCTTATATTTGCTTAGCAAACTCCAAACAAATCAGAAATTGTTAATGCAAAAAGAATCTGGAGACCAGGTAATCCTGTGGGCCCCAAATCCAGGACATCAGAGTCCCTAAGGCATTTGTTAGACTGTACAAGTACCCCTGGTCTTCTGGGAAACAATCTTTACAGTATTTCTGGCAAAACTTGTCTTATTGACAAATTGTCAGGCATTCTTTATGAAGCCAAGGATGCTTTCCTCACTTATGGGGATACTACTGCTGTATTTCAGCCACCTCATAAGTCAGAAGCCCAAAAAAAGACAGCTGTTAAGTATTTTTGAAACATTTTGTCCAAGTAATCAGCATAGCTGAAACCAGAAACAATCTGTCCTTTAAGCTGTTCCTATAGGAGATGCACCTCACTGCAAAATAGTAAAGACTACCTTACAGGTGGCTGCTTAGCAAATTGTAGAATAAATGTATGCTGAGTATTTAATAAGAGTTTTTGTTATATACCTTATGAAAGGAAGGGGATATAGTATGACACAGTTGGTAAATTTTCTTAGTGTTATATGCAAATGTTGAAATACCAGTTACTGATGGTCTTCAAAAAAAAAAAAATTTAAACTGTATTAGGGAAATAATACTTGAAATATAGTTTTTTTCCTTTTATTTTTTGATAGAGTTGAGAGACAGTTCTAATTTGAGAGCTATGCACATTTGAATGTGTGTCTATATATGAATTTTCTGTGTTTCATTCAAGGTTAATGTCTGCATTTCGTTATAATAATCACACTGTGGGTAACATTCCTGGATTCTGTTTCAAGGTTGTCAAAATAGCTAACATTTCTTTATTGGTTTTACATAAAGTTGAGAAAAGAGACTAAGATCATAAATTACCATATTATAATAAAATTCACTAACAGCTACATGTATAATCTTTATTCTAACCTATAAAATCTGTTTAAATGGATCATGCAAGTATTAACTCACAATTCTTATGATATTATACTTGGGGGGACAGACTTGGCAGGTTGTACTAAGCATTCTTAGTTTCTAGCATAGTTTCTATCCACATTATTTGGTAAAATGATGTTATGTTTATTAGTATGTAAGGAAAAGAAGTGGACTTTCTAAAGCATATTGTCATGGTAATGTCACCATAGGAATTTTCAAGCAAAGTATTAAAACATCTAACAACTGAATGTTTTTAAGCATACATTGTCTCATGGGGAAAATAATTTCTACAGTGATCATTTGAAGGAACCCAGGAGTGACTAACACTTTTTCTCAGGAGTGACAGATAACCAGTATTTCCAAATAAGCACACGAACAGTTGCCATTTCATTCAGACTGTCACTTAAGCCTTCAGTGTGTGGTGTGTGTCTTCAAAATGAGGAAGCCACACACACACAGCCCTTAGATCTTGAGCCAGGCTTGTCAAGCGTCACTGACCTCCCCTGCTTCCCAGAGGACCTGAAGCTTTCAAAGAGCAATTCTGACGCTAAGGAGAGATCCTCCTGTAGGAGGGAGAGAACAAAACTGTGGCCCCAGATCACTCTTCAGATAGACCCTCCAGTCAGAAGTGCCAGCTTCCTCCACAGGTTCCTACCAGCAATCTGCTAACTTCTGGTAATAAATTATCAACATGAATTGTCTGATCTCCTCACAGTGTAGGAGTTTTCATTTGTTTAGCTTTCTAGACCTCTTTCACTGTAGTTAACTGGTGACAGAACAATGGGTCATATTACCTAGCTGGGTTAAAAGTGTAGGACATGCTGAGCATACCCATACTTTCAAAGTTGAGTCTAGCTGCTGATAAATATTATGCTTCTGTACCCCTTTATCAACCGGCAAATGTTTAAAACTGTACAATAGTGGGCAGAGAGAGCCACATTCTAAGTAATATTTTTTTATGTCAATCACAGCTGAGAACAGTTGAGGGAAGTCTTGTTGAAACACATTTTGTCCATTAACACCTGCTTTGGAAACGATGACATGAAATAGATGTTTTGTCACATCTTTCTCCCCCCAACAGCTTTGCGAATTTGTTTATCCAGTTTATGAGAAGATTTGTCATTTCTGGAGAAGGAAATGGCAGCCCACTCCAGGCAACCCAATTCTTGCCTGGAAAATCCATGGACAAAGGAGCCTGGTGGGCTACAGTCCATGGGGTCGCAAAGAGTCAGACATGACTGAGTGACTGAGCCTGTTGTTTCTATATAGCTTGACAGCTTCTGGTATTCTGTTTTTGTGTGGTTTTGCAGGTAAGTTGGACCACACTGCCCCTCCTTTGGTTCCCAACAGATTCTAAGTATTTCCTTAGAATTTCAGTTCCAGTATATACAATAGTTGACTATGTTCATTCTATATTTTACACATTTTCTTATGTTTATAATTAGGTAGTTTTTCCCTCCTTGTCATATTACCCTTCTTCCTGCCCACGACATAACATAGGGGTGTGTGTATGTGTGTATAACAGAAGAAAGCAGTTGTGAATGAAATTTATTGACCAAGAATCTTGATCTTGGATTAGATTTCAGAGGGTCTAGGAACCTCCTGAAACTGTATGCAGAATTTTCTGATATAAATATGTACATGTGCACGTGCATACATACATACATATATACCCACGTATAAACATTTTTCTGGAAAGGAGATCTATATATTTTTTCACATTTTTGAAGTGGTTTATTCCCAAGAAACCAACTACTGTTCAAGATTTATAGCAATGAGCAATTGTTACGTAATTTTCCAATTTACTCACAGCTGAGAACAGTTGTGAGAGGTTGCCTGTGGTCTGACATCATTTATGAAACGTCCCCAGTGTGGGGAGGATCTGCAGATGCACGATCCAGGCTGCACACCCTGCGACCTGCACATTTCATATTAGCTCTGATGGCACCAGCTAACGTAACCATGGAGCAATGAGTCATTTTTAAAAGTGACCCAATGTCACTGGTAAATGCAGAATCAGAGAGTGTTAGGACTTCCCTGATGTTCCAGTAGTTAAGACTCTGCACTGCCAATGCAGGGGGCCTGGGTTCGATCCCTGGTCGAGTTAACTAAGATCCTATATGCCGCACAGCGTGACCAGAGGTTAAAAAAAAAAGAAAAAAAAAAAGAGGATGTAAAGCCCCAACCTTGGGAATAAAAGCAGAGGACCAAAAACCCAAAGACACTTCAGCACCTAAGACTGATGCAAAACTTGACAGGACAGATCAAATAAAAAAATGTGCAGTTTCTTAAAAAACATTGACACAACATCTGTGTTTGCTTTAAGATATTTGAGTAAATATTTTTAAAAAGGGTTAAATGAAGCAAACTGGGCAAATCTTGGTAATTTCTGATTCTGATTGATAGGTATGTTAAAATTCATTGTAATATTTTCTTTACTTTTGGGTATGGATGAAATTTCCCATAATAAATTTTTTTAAATCACATACACGTCCTAATTGTTTAACAGCCGCACTCTCTGGTCGTACTAGAACCAGTACAATCAGCTCTGATAGGGGCAAAATGAAGATGTGGAACAATCAAGTGGACAATACAGAAGTGGGAAACCAACCCTAGAAGTATTGAGAAATATAGAATACATCAGGAAGGAACAAAGCTGAGAATCCATGCATAGCAAGACTAGTTGAGAACAACGATCAGTTCAATAATAAAAAGCACAGTAAACTAAAATCATTTTCAAAGATTTCAGGAAATGGTAAAACACAGACCATTTTGGGGAATGTAAATTGGTATAGCCTTATAGGGCTTCCCTACCGCTCAGAAGGTAAAGCATCTGCCTGCAATGCAGGAGACGTGGGTTCGATCCCTGGGTCGGGAAGATCCCCTGGAGAAGAAATGGCAACCCACTCCAGTATTCTTGCTTGGAAAATTTCAAGGACGGAGGAGCCTGGTAGGCTACATTCCATGGGGTCACAAAGAGTCAGACATGACTGAGCAACTTCACTTTCACTTTACTGGTAAAACAGGGTAACAATGTGAATCATAAACCTTAAGACATTCCACATTTTTTGATCCCTTCATTCCCTTAGTAACAGTGTAACCCAAAGAAACAGAATATGAGCAGCTATTTCTGCACACATATCTTACCTTACATTTGGAAGCTCTGGAGGGGAGGGGAATCTTGGGATGCCCTATTGAACACTGTAACCCTAGCAGAGGTTCTGACCAGTCAGGAAATAAGTGCTCAATGAATGCAATTTAAATAAACAGTGAAGAATCAGGAACAACCTAAAAGCCCTAAAATTATTCGTCATATTTTGATATGAAAGAAATGCTAGTCATTTAAGTTGTTTTTTCCAAAGAATGTTAAATGACATGGGGAAAACGTTGCACATGAAATGATAAGTGGGAGAAATCAGGATATAAAACCATATACAGAATGATCATAATTAAATATGTTTAGTGCAAGAAAACATATCAATATTTTAATTGTAATATCCCTGGGTGATAAACACAAGTATGTTTTAAGTTTTCTCCTTCAAATTTTTCTGCAACTTCCAAATTATCCATAAAAACGAAAATCTTTTTTTTTTTTTTAATGAATGTTTAGTTTTGCATTCTCTGGATACATAAGTGTCCACTACAATACAAAAAGAGCCCAGGTCTTCTTCGATCACTTCCAATCCAAGTTCCCACTCTCCAGCTCTGAGATACCCCTCTTACAAGTTTGGTGTGTGTCCTTCTAGACCATTTTAATGTTTTTAGATACACAGACTGTATATGTACTACAGAACATGTGTGGTGTTAGTGTATTTTTGATATAGTGTTAAGTTGCATGCCTAGTTAGCATCTAGTTTTTGTCTTCTGTTTTAATGCAACAATCCATGGAAATTGCCTATTTTGATACATGGAGATGAATTCACTCTACTTAACTACTGAAGAAAGCTGAGCACTGAAGAATTGATGCTTTTGAACTATGGTATTGGAGAAGACTCTTGAGAGTCCCTTGGACTGCAAGGAGATCCAAGTCCATCCTAAAGGAGATTAATCCTGGGTATTCATTGGAAGGACTGATGCTGAAGCTGAAACTCCAGTACTTTGGCCACCTGATGTGACGAGCTGACTCATTGGAAAAGACCCTGATGCTGGGAGGGATTGGGGGCAGGAGGAGAAGAGGACGACAGAGGATGAGGTGGCTGGATGGCATCACCAACTCAATGGGCATGGGTTTGGGTAGACTCCGGGAGTTGGTGATTGACAGGGAGGCCTGGTGTGCTGCGATTCATGGGGTCGCAAAGAGTCGGACATGACTGAGCGACTGAACTGAACTGACTGAACTACTGTACACTGTGTGTGTGTGCTAAGTTGCTCAGTCGTGTCTGACTCTTTGGGAACCTATGGATTGTAGCCTGCCAGCCTCCTCCTTAGGACTCTATGGACTGTAGCCTGCCAGGCTCTTCTGCCCGTGGAATTCTCCAGGCAAGGATACTGGAGTGGGTTGCCATGTTCTCCTCCAGGTGACATTCCTGATCCAGGATTGAACCTGTGTCTCTTACATCTCCTGTATTGGCAGGTGGGTTCTTTACCCCTAGCACCACCTGAGAAGCCCCACTGTACACTATCACATTTTATTTAACCATCTCCCGTTCAATATGCAGGAAGGGGACTTCTTGAGTGGCCCAGCAGTTAAGACTTCACCTTCCAATGCAGGGGGTGTGGGTTCAATCCCTGGTTGGGAGCTAAGATCCCACATGCCTCGGCAACCACCCACCCCCCCCCCCCAATAAAAGGAGTGAATTTGTTTAAAAAAAAAAAAAAAAGATAAAACATTCAGGAAAGGGCTTGGGTAGTCTCTCTCTGAATCTGCTAAAGGAAAGGGCTGCAAAAACCTCATCCCACTCTGCTGCTGGTAACAAGGGAAAGAAATCTCAAAGGATAGAGTGGGTAGTAGTTCCCAGGAGCAAAGCAGATCCAGTCCTCAGTGTCTGCACAAAGGAGGCCATGAGAAGCTTCCCCCAGGCACAGTGATCACCCACATACACAACCATTCCACAAATATTTATTGAGTACTATGGGCTTTCCTGATGGGCTCAGATGGTAAAGAACCTGCCTGCAATGCAGGAGACGTGGTTTCAATCCCTGGGTTGGGAAGATTCCCCTGGAGTAGGAAATGGCAACCCACTCCAGTATTCTTGCCTGGAGAATCCCCATGGACAGAGGAGCCTGGTGAGCTACAGCCCATAGGGGCACAAAGAGTCAGACATAAAGTGACTTAGCATGCATACACCATACTAGGGCTTCTCCAGTGGCTCAGGGGTAAGGAATCCATGGCAATGCAGGAGACATGGCACAAGCCATGGGTTCGATCCCTCGGTTGGGAACATTCCCTGGAGAAGGAAATGGCAACCCACTCCAGTGTTCTTGCCTGGGAAATCCCATCAGCGACTAAACAACCACCACCACCATACTAAACTCTGAAGATCTGGCATGCACATGTAAATACCAATGCACCAAACACTGTAAATATACTGAATTATGATTTTCTGTTAAGCCTGCTTTATTTTCTGCCTCATAGTTGTAACTATCTGATTTCTGGGTATTTGAAAAGGTTTAAAGTAACCCAAGAAACCACCACCTAGCCACAGATTTTATTTATTTTCATGTAAAGTTTATATGAATGTACGAATACATGTGCATTTCTAGTTTGCATTAATAATTTACAAAGTGGGACTTCGTGATCTCTCAAATCATTTTTCAGCTCTGTCTAGAATACAAGGTATTTGCAATAGGGCTCTTTTATCACTTGGTGTCGCTATTGACAACACAAAAGTTAGATAAGAGCTTAACAGAACTGCTTTAAAGAACGCACTATGAAATTTAAGATTTTAAAATGTGAAAGCACTTTTACAGACAAATCCTATAAAAAAATCTATAAGGGACCCTTCAGGAACCTATATGCATATCAAAGTAGTGCCCCTGGCATCACAGCCCAGTGCAATGGGCAAGCTAATAGTTAAGTATTTACTATACCTTCTAAAACAACTTTTAGCAACTTACAGGTCAGCAGTATAAGAAGGGAAGCAGAGGTCTTAGAATTAGAAGGGAGCTTATTTGTCCACAAATTTTCAAATAAAATCTCCAGTCTGCTCCCTGGAGTTACAGCTACATTTACATCAAACTAGCGCACACACACACACAACCACAGATTTTCTATGCGTCTAGTTGAAATCAAAGTTTCACAAAACAATGATACCCTCACTGTGTGCAATACACTTTCTCCATGTATTTGTGAAATAATAGAAAATATATATTAGTCTCTGACCCCAGGATCCTGGCACAGATCTCCTAAAATTCTTGAAATTTCCCAAGTGGTAAAAGCTTGAAGAGCATCTTTTGTCCCAATATTTGGTCTCTGCCCCAGTTCCTGACACAGAGCTCCTAAATACCTTGGAATTTCCTAGGTGATAGGAGTGGCTTTGTGCTAATGGTTGACTCTTGGGTGGACTCCTGAATAGCTTCAGGAAGGGAGCTTCCTGATTACCAGGAAGACCAAGCCCTAATTAAAAGCCTGGAACTTTCAGCCCCACCCTCCATCATCTGGGAAAGGGAGAAGGGCTAGAAGTGGAGTTAATGATTGATCATGCTTATGTGATGTAGCCTCCACAAAAATTCCTAAAGTTCATGGTTCAAAGAGCTTCCAGGTTGGTGAACACATCTATATATGGCAAGAGGGTGGTGCACCCCAGCTCCATGGGGACAGGAATTCCTGCACTTGGAACCCTGCTGGACCTCACCTGAAAAGCTCTTCATCTGTATTCTTTATCATGTTTTGTTATATAAACAAAGTGATAAACATAAGTAAGTGTTTCCCTGAGCACTATGAGTCATTACAGCAAATTACTGAAACCCAAGGAGGAAGTCATGGGAACCTGACTTATAGCTGGTCAGTTAGAAATATAGGTGACAATCTGGGGCTTACAACTGTCTCAAGTGGGGCAGTTTTGTGGGACTGAACATTCAACCTGGAGGAGCTGTTACTAACTTAAGGTAGACGGTATGAGAGCTGAACTGAATTGGAGAACACCTAGCTGGTGTTGCAGAAAACCCACATCTGGTGTCAGACGTGCTGTGAGTCTGACAGTATTGTGACAGTATAGGGAACACAGGGACTGCTTTTCCTTGGCATATTCTGTTTCATAAAAAATACTGGTCATAAACCAATAAACTGACTTTACTTGTTCTAATACCCTTCTTTCCATTTCATTTGTTAGGAAGCAGAGACTCAGAGAGGTGCAGTGACTTGCCCGCGGTAACATGGCAAGCCAGAACTCAAACTTTTCAGGATACTGGCTGGTTGTGCTTTGAAAGGTATTAGGCAAAAATCAAAGATCATCCTTGACATATTCCCAGCCCTTTCTGCACTCTTGTATCTTCTAAAGTCTGTGGGCCAGTACCTGCTGGTGAAAAATCTGACAACATGTACGTGTGATTAGTCATTTTAAAAATACAAGTTCTTTTTAAAATACAAATGTGATCACTTTAACTGCTCTACTTGAATTCCCTCAGCAGCTCTTTGTGGTTTTCAGGCCAAATACAAATCACCGGTGTGTCAATAAAGGCTCCTCCAGACCTGGCCCCAGTCCTGCTTGCCAGGTCTCTCTTTACCACTTCCCCATATGTACCTTCAAGGTCTTTCTTTCCTCCATTCTTGACCTGGTTCAATCGTGAGTTTTTCACAACTCCACTCGTATTCTTTTTCTGAGAACCTTCCTGATGCGTGCTTTCCACACCTCCGCCACAGCACACAACCTACCATCCCTGTGTCTTCCTCTTGTCTGTCTTCTCCACTGGACTGGGCATTCGTGTGCGCCAGGCTCTCCATGTGCTACCCTGTCACCTAGCCTAGGGCTCAGCATGTAAGAGGAACTCAGTAAGTATCTGCCCAAGCGAATATCTGCATATTCTTATTCTGAAATTTCAATCCCCCCAAAACTCCAACTCAATTCTCCCAATTTCACAGACCCAAGAGTTGGGTGGGCCTCACAAGTCACATGGCTGAGCTTCCTCATGGTGCAGATGAAGAATGTGAGGATCAGAGAGGTGAAATGGGTTTCCTAAGATCACACAGAAGTGGAGTACAGGAGACTGGCTTGCAGCAGCTGTAACCAGTCTTGTTGCTGACTGAAGGAGCTCTGCCTTCACATTAGCTGGAGAGGAAGCCCTTAGGGAAAGAACCATTACTTTGACAAAACATTTTTCTAATTTTATACTGTTGGGATAAGAGTCTGTTATTTTACTGCATTCTTTAAAAAAAAGGAAACTTTTATCAACCAAAAATTAAAAGTTTAAGTGAAAAAAATTCTGAAAAGAAATAGAACTGCTTGAGGAGAAGGACCTGAGGAGGGTGGTCTCCACAACCTTAGAGGAGCTCTTCAGAACTTTTTTCTGCCAGTGATGAATTTTCAGATCTTTATCAATCAGAGAAAAAACATTTTAAATTAAAAAAAAAGAAACTACACACTGCTCCCAAGCTGACAGACTACTATCACCTCAGAATCTGTTCACAAAGGACAACTAATATTTCTAGATGAGTACATCATCCACATGACACATTATTCCTTTTTTTTCTTTTTTAACCCCAGAAATGACATGGCTTGAGAAATGACTTGCTAGGAAATCTGTGTTTACATTAGGGAATGTGGGGAGGAAAAATCCCTTGCAGAAGTTGAAAAGATGTTAAGTGGTAAATACCAAAATGCCCAGCAAGCATGTAAGCAGGCTCTCATACCAGCATGAATATGTGCAGCTCAGCGTTTTAAAATTTACTTTTAGCTTTTCCAGCAGTTTAAATTAACCCCTTCTCTACTTCTGCTCCCTGCCTGAGAGTGCAGCCCTTAACCTAGAGACTAACGGGGCTGGCAGGGTCCTCTGTGATTCGCCAGCAGATAATCCCCTCATGCTAACCGCTCCCCACAAGTGGGCTGCCTCTCCAGGTGCCTCCTAGACTCCTTGCTCTTGGGTCTCTTGGGTGAGCCCTGGACAGTGTTAGGAAGTTAAGTCCAGCTTGAAGGAGCTGTGCACAGAACTGGAGAAGGCCTACTGGGAGACCAAACAATACAAATAAATGCGGCTCAAAAGTTACATCCAGAGCAGAACTTCTTCAGGAGCAGGTACCTCAGAATCACCTAGAGGGGTGGTTCCAGAGGGTGGCCAGTGCCTGTAGTTGAGAAAGATCCTCAAATGACTCTAAAGTACGTCCTTCACTGACAGACACTAATCTAGATGCTCTAAAGAGGTGATTATGTTTTTCTCTTAGTTTAAGACCTTAGCAAGTTAAAATGAAAAACGAAACAGCAACCCCAAACCAAACATTCCATGGTTCATCTTAACACCTTACTATTAAACTTATTGACAGACTAGGTGAATGACAATCAATTATAAGAAAGGTCACCATTTAATGAATATTTGCTTAATACTTGACCATACTTTCTCACACACTAAGGCTCTCATGTGCTTCTCACAGCGACCTTGTGAGGTATCTTGTTATTCTCAAATCAAAGATGAAGAGAACGAGCCTTAGAGACAGGAGAGAAGAACCTGGAAGTTCCCTGATGAAGTCATGTTTTCTATTACCGAACTAGAGCCTTTTTTGCTATTTATAGTAATTTGTGTCTTTGCAGTGTTTCTTCTAAACATAGAGCATATCAGTTGCTGCAGACATTTACTTCCAAGGGGAAAAAAATCCACGTCAGAATCTCGGTGAGCTGAAATCTCACACCATATTGGCCCCATTAAAACCAGGGCCGGCCGCATAAACTCTCAGTGTTCTTCTAAGCTTTTTTGCTCAATAGAAGAATCTGAAGAACAAGAACAAAAGCCAAGAAAATGAAAGAAGGTTAACTGAGCAGTAAAGACTTGTTTCAAGAATATCAATTCTAAAATAAAACTGTGTGGTTGGGTGAGTGTTACTATAGGAAAGTCAAGAGCTTCCTAAATGAGTGGACGCTGGTTGGCTGGAAAACTAAACAAACAAGTCAGTGTCCAGTCTCTTAGAGATGAAAGCAGACTTAATAAATGCTGGGGCCAGCAGGGGCGACATATCCAAATGCAAAAGAGACCCCAGGATCTTTGCAACAGGAAACACGGAGCGCAGGCTTCTCTTTTTACCTTGTCCACTGACATTGCCTTCATCGTGAGAGGCTGCTGTGGCATAGCTCAGAGGGAGATTCAGCCCGACAGCTGGCCCTACCATGCTCAGCCACGATGTGATGTAGTTGACATTCCTGGGAAGTAAGCGAAACACAGAAAACTCTGTTTCCATCGTGGTTGTTTGAGTGGTAGAAAATCACTTACCAGCAATCAGAGAAACGAGGCTTTCTTCAAAGATGTGTGCTGGTCACTTGGAATCTCAGCATTTCCAAATGCCAATTCGTTGCTTGACAGGGACTTGGGGACCAAAGAGGCTGAGGAGCCCCCACTAAAGCAGCTTAAGGGAGAGAGGGTCAAGGCACTGATGCTCTTGACTTTCCTCAATGATTCCAGTTTGACCCAGCTGACAGCATTAGCTAAGGTAGCAGAGTGCAGTGCTGAGGAGTGTGGCTCAGAGGCAAGAGTGCCTGGGTTCACACCCCAGGTTCCACCACTCAACAAGATATGTGACCTTGACTGAGTTATTTAGGCCCTCTGTGCGTTAGCCTCCTCCTCTGTAAACCAGGTAAAATAATAGTACTTAGCTCACAGGGGTGTTATAGAAATCCAGTGCATTAATATATCTGAAATACTTAGAACAATGCCTAGAACACAGTAAAAAAATTCAATCAATGTTAGCCATTATTATTACTATAAAGAATATTTCTTTTACAGTTTAGCTTTTAGAATCGCATAAAAAGATTTATACTTTTAAAATAAGACTGAAGCCAATGTATCTTGATGGTATTTCTTACCTATTGATTTTTTGAGAATTCTTTAACACAGGAGTCATGAATTCACTCGTCTTGCAGGGATGAAGTACAAAAAAGGGTTGTCCAAGTATCGGATGCTCCTGTTAAGAATCAGAGTCAGCCCAGGATTGCTGGCGTGAATTACTTTGAAAAAGTTAAAATCCATACTCAGCTCTACTCCTTTAAAATAAAAGTTTGTTTTAAATTTCAAATTATTAAATTAAGATATAGATTGATTCTTATTTTAAAGTATAATTCATAATGCAAACATGAGAAAAAGGTTGGTGAGAAGAAATTATTTACTGATAGAGGATGGCACTCAATACAAACTGCAGATACATTTTATCTTGTTGTTTAGCTGGTGTTTCCTTTGGCCTATAATTATTCTTCAGCTTTAACTCAAGGATGTCCATGAAGTTCAGGAGTCTGACCATTTGAACAATGCATTTCATTCACCTGTTTGTCAATGGATCAGCTCAGTTTAGTCATGAGCAGTCATGTCTGACTCTTTGCAACCCCATGGACTGCAGCAGTCCAGGCTTCCCTGTCCATCACCAACTCCCAGAGTTTACTCAAACTCATGTCCATTGAGTTGGTGATGCCATCCAACCATCTCATCCTCTGTCGTCCCCTTCTCCTCCCACCTTCAATCTTTCCCAGCATCAGGGTCTTTTCCAATGAGTCAGTTCTTTGCATCAGGTGGCCAAAGTACTGGAGTTTCAGCTTCAGCAACAGTCAGTGGTAAGGGAACCAAAATTATTTGGATATTTTCTTTCTTTTTCTAAATGAGTATTTTGATTGCACTGAGTCTTCATTGCTGCACGCAGGCTTTCTCTAGTTGCGGCAGGTGGGGGCTACTCTTCATCTCCGTGTGCCGGCTTGTTATTGCAGGCTTCTCTTGTTGTGGAACACAGTCTTAAGAACTCGCAGGCTTCAGTAGTTGTGGCACACAGGCTTAGTTGCCCCACAACATGTGGAATCTTCCTATACTAGAGATCAAACCCATGTCCCCTGAATTGGCAAGCATATTCTTAACCATGGGCCACCAGGGAAGTCCTCACGTATTTTCTTACATAAATGTTGTCAACATGTTAATTCTTTCATGCCTAACTGCATCCAGGCACATGACCAGTGAGTAGACAGGGTAGAGGCACTATTTAAACTGTAGGCTTCCCTGGTGGCTCAGATGGTAAAGAATCTGCCTGCAATGCAGGAGACCCATGATCAATCTCCAGGTTGGGAAGATCCCCTGGAGAAGGGAATGGCAACCCACTTCAGTATTCTTGCCTAGGAAACCCCATGGACAAAGGAGCCTAGTGGGCTACGATCCGTGGGGTGGCAAAGAGTCAGACACAACTGAGCAACTAACACTTTCATTTAAATTGTACTGCTCTTGTCTGTCTCTCTCTTTCCCTTAGTTTCTCTGCTTATCTATGTCTCTCCTTCTGTCTCTCCCAAGCTTATGGAGCTGTTTCTACAAGTTCCAAGTCCATAAGACAGAACTCCACTGCCTTTATAAGAGAATGATTGTATATAAGAGACAGGTCGGACTGCTGCCAGACTAGGGATGTAGACATCATTTGGTAAGCAATGGGGATCCCGAGATGGTTGCTATGTGGTGAGTGATCTATGCATAAATTCGACCAACTTGAAAACAGTTTTTGTTGATAAATTTATAGTTGCTTACATTGTGCATTAGCCATTATGCCAGAGACCACAAACTCCAATACTGTTATGATCTGAATGTTTGGTTCCCACAAATTCATATGTTGAAACCCTAATGTGCAATGGTAGGAGGAGGTAGGGCCTTTGGGAAGTGCTTAGGTCATGAAAGTGAGGGTCAAGAGCCCTCAAGATGAGATGAATGCCCTTATAAAAGAGGCTTCAGAGGGCTAGCATCCCCTTCTGCCATGTAAGCACACAGTGAGCAATCTGCAAGCTGGAAAAGGGCCTGATGATGGAGGGGTAGAGATCTCAACCTGGTCTGACTTCCAGCCTCAAGAATTGTTGTATATCAACTACCTGATATGTGATATTTTGCTATGGCAGCCCAAACAGACTAAGACAACTACCTATGTAGACCAGGCAGGGGACCGGAAGGGGAAAGGCCAGTTAAAGGCAGCAGCAGGTGACAAGGACCGCGTGGACCCGGAGAGTGTGCCCAGCCAAGCTTCTGCTTGCTACTCCGCTCCAGCCAGTTGTGCCAGGTGGAATGCAGGCTTGGCGTGCCAGGTCTTCCCACTTGTCAAAATAACCTAGACATCCAGATTTTTGTGTAAAACCTCCTAAATTTAAATGTTGGCACCATTTGTTAAAAATATGGTGCAGGCCAAATAAAACAAGCCCGTAGGCTGGATTTGGACCGAGGGCTGCCTGGCTTCTTCCCCTGGCTTCTCTTCTCAGCCAGGCTGAGGAGAAGCTGAACTCAGAGTTGTCCATGGGAAGAATCACATCTTGCTGCCTCCACTATCCAATCCCAAAACACTCATGTCTGTGCACAAGTGAACACACCTATCCACAATAAATAGGAGGAACAGCTCCACTTGTACGGGTGACCTTGGGTGTGAAAAGATGAGAGAGAGAGAGTGTGTGTGTGTGTGTGTGTGTGTGTGTGTGTGTGGCAGGGTTGAGTTATTCACTGCGAGTAGGCTGGAGTACAACTATGCCTCCCTAAAGGGACCACCTCCAGAGCTCTCTGCCCAGGGTCCTGATTCCCACACTGAGCTCAAGCCCCCACTCTCCTGCTCTCTTCTACCACTCATTCCTGTTTCTAACCTGACACTGTGACCACAGCCCAGATATGTTATGCTTGTCACCAACTTGATTCTGGCTCCCCTTACTGGCCTTAAACTAATATTTATTAATTCATCACATATCTAGTGATCATCTCTTACATACTTGCCAGGAATACTTCTGGATCTATCAATAGTTACAGAGATCACTCTAAGATAAACCAAGTCCCTGATCCCATAGAACTTACATTCCAGTGCAGGAGATAGCCAGTAGCCAGTAAACACATAGAACAAATAAGTATATAGGATAATCTAGATAATAATAAATGCTATGAATTTATTGGAGTGGGTACCTTTATTAAAACAAAGCAAGGTAATACAACTTTGGAGGGACTGTGGTAATAATTCAGATTTGGTGGAAGGGAAGGCCTTACTGAAGAGGTGATCTTTAAACAGAGATCAGGATGGCAAGAAAAATCCAACTGTGCAGAGAAACTGGACAAATGCAGAGACCATAAAGGGAAATGAGTATAGGAAATGTGCAGAGGAAATGCAGAAGAATTTTAGAATTATTCTGAACTAAAAATAATTGCTGTTTATAGAGCTGGGATTTAAAAGGCTAAATTTAGTCTAAATCCTTCTTGGATTACTTGTATAGTAACCAATTCAAGGACTGAAGAGCTGTAACCAAATCTGTGAAGACACGTTTTCCTTCTTTAACAGAATGAAGCCTAGCCCCCCAAGGATGGCGCTGCATGGAGCACTCACAAAGCAGACAGTCAGCTTGGCCAAGCACTCTCCACTCCTCCAGGATGCATTCCTTTCACTTGGCAGCCCTTGATTATCATGGCCACTCCATGGGGAAACTCTCCAACTTTAAACACTTGAGCCCAAGCTTCATATAGCTGAGGCAGAATGGACTAGTCAATCAAGACTCTACTGAAAGCCTGGGAATACTGAAAGGGTGAAAAACACACAGAACAACAGGGCTCTAAAAGATCCAGAGTGTTACAGTACCAGGGCTCTCAGGCCCATTTGAGGGCTTCCCTGATAGCTCAGTTAGTAAAGAATCCGCCTGCAATGCAGGAGACCCCGGTTCGATTCCTGGGTCGGGAAGATCTGCTGGAGAAGGAATAGGCTACCCACTCCAGTATTCTTGGGCTTCCGTTGTGGCTCAGCTGGTAAAGAATCTGCCCACAATGTGGGAGACCTGGGTTTTATCCCCGGGTTGGGAAGATACCCTGGAGAAGGGAAAGGTACCCACTCCAGTAATCTGGCCTGGAGAATTCCATGGACTATATAGTCCACAGGGTTGCAAAGAGTCAGACATGACTGAGCAACTTTCACTTTCACAGGCCCATTTGAAGCATGAGGGACACTAGGAGAGATCTTGGCTGGGCTCTCCCTTTCTGGCCTGCATGGTGGATGGAAGCACTCACAATCTCTGTGAAAGAGTGTCCTCCAAAAATCTTAACCATTCATGGTTCAGTCTCCTTGAGGAGCTGGAAACTCTCATGAATCATGGCTTCATCACATAGACAAGACCTTGCCTCTTCCTTATAATAGGTCTGTGGCCTAACCTTTATAAAATCCCCAAAGAATAACCATATCAGTGTATAAGACATCTCCAAGAGATACAGACACAGTTAAAGTTCAGAGGGTCATTTTCTAAGCAGATGTTGGCCTGTGTCACATTGCAGCTCTGCTCATTAGATGCTGCTTAGTAAAGACCTGGACTTGAATCACATCTATTGCTCATTCCATATAGCAAGTAGATAAGAGCGGGCTTGGGATCTGCAGTTAAAAATTGAGCTAAGGCAAACCACTTAATCATTTCATATCTCTTGTTTTCTTATCTGATAACTGAAACTAATGACAGCATATACCTCATAGATCCTTCCATGAAAATAAAGCCAGAAAACCATTCAAAATAGTGCCTAACATAAAATAAGTACTTAGTTGGCTATTACTACTCAATTTATTGATATTTAAATAGATAAGAATAACAACACCTAGACATCCATAATATGACTCAAGTATGTTTTTATAATGCCCTACAACAAAGTCCAATTTCAATATCTAAAAATAAAAAGCTCCTATGTAGTTACGCAGCATAGTTAAAACATCACTGACTAGTGTCTAAATGTTTAGAAACATATGATAACTAATTATAACCAAGATAGGAAAAGTCTGAATTAGTAAAAAGTCTATGCATGTATAGCAATTAGAATTATCAATATATTGATGTGTTAGTTGCTCAGTTGTGTCCAACTCTTTGCGACCCCACGGACTGCAGCCTACCAGTCTCCTCTGTCCATGGAATTCTCCAGGCAAGAATACTGCAGTGGGTTGCCATTCCCTTCTCCAGGGGATCTTCCTGACCCAGGCATCGAACCCAGGTCTCCTACACTGCAGGCAGATTCTTTACAATCTGAGCCACCAGGGAAGCCCAATGGTATATACAGTCACTAGAATTATCAATATATTGATAGGACAAATTAATGGAAAATAATTTAAATGAATTTAAATTAAAATAATAGCTCAGGCACTTCAAAAACACTTCAGTAATCTACAACATTTTAATATTCATTTTTCCTCACATAAAAACAGTTACACTAGTATTTAAGGTTATATGCTGATAAAATACATGGTAATGCTTGTGCAAAACACCTTTTTAAATAATAGGGACTTTCCTGCTTTACTGCTTCCTGGTAGGTCAGATGGTAAAGAATCTGGCTGCAATGTAGGAGACCTGGGTTTGATCCCTGGGTGGAGAAGATCCCCCAGAGAAGAGAATGGCTACCCATCCCAGTATTATTGCCTGGAGAACTCCATGGACAGAGGAGTCTGGTGGGCTACAGTCTCTGGAGTAGCAAAGAGTTGGACATGACTAAGTGACTAACACTTTCACTTCATGCCTTAGAAGAGTTTTCAGAACAGCCTGGACAGTTTGTTAATGCAGGTTTAACCACCTAAGAAATTCTTTGTCTTTTACTATATTAAGAATTTGTATAATTAGACAAAATATATTTAAATGAATGACTGTTTTTAAAAATCAAATGTTTAAATTGTATTTTAAAACTAAAAATTATATTGTTTTGGTAAGATGCTTTGGTTTGAAAAAGCCAAGCAAGGAGCTGTTGATCTTGTCAGGAATTATAAAAAGGGGTATTTTGTAATCTCTTGAGAAAAGTTTTATTTATTAATAAATAACAATAGTAGTGGACTTCTAACTGTAGCAAGATGACATAGAGGTCAACAAATCTCCTTGAAAAACAGGTATAAAACAGAACAAAATTGTCAAAAAACAATCATTTCTGGGATGTGAAAATTAACCAAAGGCAAATAAGAATTTTGATAGCTGTTTAAATTCATGAAAAGCTGCTAGAATGTCAAGTTAGACACAGAGACAGTCTGCAACCTTCTTGCCTAGAAATACTCCCTTACCAACTCCACCCTCCACCTGGCTCCATCAACAGGGAGGTTTTGTGGGAGTGGAGCCAGCGACTGGAGAACCAATAGCAGAGTTGCCATCAGGGCTGACTTGCACATGTGCAGGGGAGATACAAGAAGGCCTGATAAAAAGTAAAAGCTGATGATAACTTGACCATTAACAAAATTTGGATGGGCTCCCAGCCCACATACACGGCCATGAATAAATGAAGGAAACCTTGTAGGCTTGAGGTATATAAGCACAACCTCTGTCTGATCACTAGCTAACCAACAAGGTAAGCAGACCGAGCTGGCGACCTCTTGGAAACCAGGCAAGAACATGAACGTTAAGAGTGAAAGACAAAATAGAGACATCAATGGCCACATTTACAGAGTAGGCAAATTCGGCAGATAAAATCTATGAAAGCTACTAAAACAAACAAACAAAAATTATAGCAACAACAACAAAAAGGCAACCCTCAGAGGAAAATACTGGAATTCAGAATTCCTATTCTGTATTATCTAAAATGTCCTGCTGAGCTATCAGGGAAGCCCTCAAAGAAATTTATGAGATATCAAAGAATCAAAACAGATGCACTCTAAGGAGAAAAAGTCCTTTAATAATAACTGACTCTGAGTGGGCCTGATTATTGGATTTAAAAAAAATTCAAAGCAGCTGTTAAAACATGTTTGAAGAACTAAAGAAAACCATGTTCAGAGTTAAAAGGAAAAAATTATGATAATGACTCTGCAAATAAGTAATCTCAATCAAGGAACACAAACTATAAAAATAACCAAATAAAATTTTGGAGTTGTAAAGTATAATACAGAAATAGAAAACTCACTAGATGGCTCAACAGTAGATATGAGATGGCAATAAAAAGAATTAATGAATTTGAAGATATATTAATAGAAATTATACAATTTGAAGGAAAAAATGAAGAAGAAAGAACAAATCCTCAGAGATCTGTGGGACAATACCAAGTACACCAACAAACCTTAAGTAGGAGTCTGAAAAGGAAAGAAGAAAGAGGCAAGGAAAATATTTGAAGAAACACTAGCTGAAAAGTTCTTAACTTTGATGAAAAACATTTAATCTACAGATACAAGCAGACCAACAAACCCTAAGTAGAAACACAGAAATCCACACCTAGACATATTACAGTTAAATGGCTGAAAGCCAAAGATAAGAGGAAATCTTAAAAGTAGCAAGAAAGTAATAATTCATCATTTAAAGAGAAATAAAAGTACAATAATGGCTGGTTTCTCATCAGTCCAGCTTCCCTGGTGGCTCAGAGGTTAAAGCATCTGCCTGCAATGTGGGAGATCCAGGTTTGATTCCTGGGTCAGGAAGATCCCCTGGAGAAGGAAATGGCCACCCACTCCAGTATTCTTGCCTGGAGAATCCCATGGATGGAGGAGCCTGGTAGGCTACAGTCCACAGGGTCGCAAACAGTCGGACACGACTAAGTGACTTCACTTTCTTTCTTTCACTTTCTCATCAGTCCAGACAGCAGCAGAAAGACATATTCAACGTCTTAGGGGGAAAACCCTAGACCTGTCAATCAAGATATCCATATCCAGCAAAACTGTCCTTTAAAAAAATGAAGGTAATATAAATACATTCCAAAGGAACAGACTGAGAGAATCCCTTGCTAACTGGCTTGCCTTATGCTAAAGGAAGTTCTTCAGGCAATAATACCAGAGGGTGACTGAAATCCACAGGGAAAAATAAAAAGCATCATAAATGGTAAATATAAAAGGTGAGCTAAGTATTTTTTCTTCTCTTAGTTACTTTAATAGACAGGATTATATGAGCAAAAATTATAATACTGTAGTGTTGGGTTTATAACATACATAGATGTAGTATATGTGACAATAATAGCACAAAGGAAGGGAGGGAATAGAACTATATTGAATGAAGTCACTATTATTTTAGCCAAATTAAATCAGTATTAACTTATATTTCTAGTGTTAGAATGTTAGGTATTGTTTTTGAGAGCATTTAGAACCCAAAAGAAGGCTGAGCACCAAAGAATCAATGCTTTTGAACTATGGTGCAGTCATAAAGCACCACTCTTGAGAGTCCCTTGGACTGCAAGGAGATCAAACCATCAATCAAAAAGTAAATCAACTGTGAATATTCATTGGAAGGACTGGTGCTGAAGCTGAAGCTCCAATACTTTGGCCACCTGATTTGAAGAGGCAAGTGACTGGAAAAGACCCTGATGCTGGAAAAGCTTGAGAACAAGAGGAGAAGGGGGTGACAGAGGGTGAGATAGTTGGATGGCATCACTGACTCAATGGACATGAGTTTGAGCAAACTCAGGGAGACAGTGAAGGACAGGGAAACCTGGCGTGCTGCAGTTCATGGGGTCACAAAGAGTCAGACATGAGTTAGCGACTGAACAACAACAACAGAACCCAAAAGTTACTTTTTGTTAATAAATAAATCATTGAAGTATATTATTAATCATGACCACTCTTCTAGCAACATGTTAAAAGTACCATATTTAATTATGTGGTTAAACTATTTATAGTAAACACCCAATGCTTTCTCAAATCAGCTTCTCTTTTGGTAAATTAACCAAATCACTAATTACTTTTCAAATGCAGATGGAAAATTAATTTTTAAAATACTCAAAATAAATCCTTGTTTCTATACATAATACTACTGAATACAGGGCTTTGAGTTATTAAGAATATAATAACAGGTAAATAATGTAGAAAATATAGTTTCCTTGATGTGATTAGAATTTAAATATTCCTTCATTCGTTCACTTAGCAAACATTAAGTTTTCTTGTCTGATAATTTACATAGTGATTTAACCCTAACTAAAAGGCAAAAGATCTGTAATTTTTAAATGTAATTAATCTTCTGGATATCTTACTGCAGCAGAAGTGAAAGAATTTAAAGTTAGCCTTGTGACTTAAGCTAATACTATTTTTCAGTAACAGTCAATGAGCTGATCCTGCTAGCCAAGCAATTCTGTATTCAGACAAAGTAAGGTAGAGAATTTACTAATAATTTGAGGCATTTGATCAGTGTAGACAATCTGGATAATATTCTTCAAAAGCCATTTTTCTGCAATAGCGATTTTTTTAAGGCTTATGCTATCAGGAAAGATTATCTGCATTTTCTACTTTCTTCTTCAGACAGCCAGAATCAGAGATGAAAGCATCTTTAGTTGGTTTAGGAATTATGTGTTGGAGTTCAAGAAAATCTAAAATCCTACACCTTATTTGTTTAACATACCATTTTCAGAAATGGAAGAACATCAAAAACTGTCAGGATCTTTTTAGTGACATTTCTTAGATCAATTCAGAAGGTAAATTTGTGTGAAAGTGCTACCATCTGCTGTCAGTACTAATGAACTGATGCAAATCTGCACTGAGAAAAATGTCAGTGTGGAAATGCATGCAGCCAATGAACTGTGTTAGGCTTACAACTCAATAAACACTTCTACTGGAACAAAGTTCTGCTAAATGGTTTTCCATGAAAATAGAAATGATGGGTCAGATTTCTATCTCTGTAACTCCAGAGAAGTTATAGTGGCACATTCTCTTAGGAAATTTAATTTAGCAATGGTTAAATGTCTCATAAAATAAGTCTGACATGAATACTGTGAATTGGTTTCAGAACTATTAGATACAACTATCACAAGGAAATGATAATACTGTACCTTCATTCTTACATCTAATAAATATGATGAGTTACTTGGTTCATTTCTTAATTTTCTTGGCTCTCTAGGACATCACAAATATAATTTCACGTGCTAAGCTTTCATCTACTTTCATATTCCAGACTGATCAAATTTGCCTTCCACTCTGGATATGTTCCTTAGAAATAAAGAAGGGTATCTCCCCATTCCTTCCCCTGGAGGCTGGGAAAATGGCCATTGAGTGTCTACATTATCAGGTACTGTGTTAAGAGCTTTGCAGGGTCACCTTTCCCAGTAACTCTTTGAAAGTGAAAAGTGAAAGTGAATCCGCTCAGTCTTGTCTGACTTTTTGCGACCCCGTGGGTTACAGCCTACCAGGTTCCTCCATCCATGGGATTCTCCAGGCAAGAATTCTGGAGTGAGTTACCATTTCCTTCTCCAGGGGATCTTTTTTGAGACAGGCCTTAGTATTGCCACTGTGGAGAACTAGTTCCAAGAGATTATGCCTTACAGTCATCCAAGTGAGCATCCAAAGTGCATGGCCATACATAGCACCCTCTCATCCCACTGATCAGAGCTAGTGTCAAGGATTGCCCCTAGATTCAATCCTCTACAGTCCACCTCTTCAAATATCTATTTTTAAAATTTCAAATCAAATCCCTGTCATATGTGTCTTTTGCTGATCTTCTCTAAGTTTCTTCTTCAAAGAAACTGTTTTACTACTTTAATCATTTATTTTTATTATTGCCCTTCATATAATTTGTTTGGTTTTTCTTATTCACCTATATTACTTCTTTAGTATCTTTTGAAGATATTGATTCTTTCCATTCATTCAACCATCATAGTGAGCCCTGGGTCAAATGTTAGTAACACAGTGGTACATAAACAGATTACCCCTGATCTTCTAGAAGTTGCCGAAATATTCAAAATATTTTTTATTTCCAGATTGCTATTTGTTGTTAAATTTTGTTCATGATAATTTAGCTATGAAATGCAATATTAAATAATTAAATGAATAATTTTTCTCCTGCTATTTCTTTCATCATTTTTATGCTTAAAAAATCCTCTTTAGAATTAGAAAACCAGATACTTACCTATATCTATGTATAGTTTATCATGAAACTACTTGCCGTTTGCCAAAGACAATTCTTTTTCTTACCTCCAGGGCTTTGACCATACACGTGTCTCTGCCTGGAACAGCCCTCCTTTCTCTCTTACCTACTAATGTCCTTTGCTTCCCTATAGATCTCAGCTTTCTTTTCCCCAACCCTGAATCAGGTACCCTCCCTCTGTGTTCTCACTGCACCCATGCCTAAGTCTACTGCTTAATTCCACACTGTCTTACACAGGAAATTGACTGTTTACAGGAATCCTCCTCTAATTTCTTGAGGGCAGAAGAAACATTCTTATTACTATTTTAACCTCAACATCCAGGATAGTGCCTTTTGTCTGGTGGTCACTCAACAATTATTTTTAGAATTACTGCATAAACAAAGACATCCTCCTGTGCCAAAGTAAACTGATGCTGGACATGTAGCCTGTTCTATAAAGGAGAACATTTGTGCAGGAGCCACCAATGACCCCTATGCTTCTGTGGCGACATGAAAGAGACCGAGACATTCTCTCTTCTTGGCATAAAACCAGGGAAAGCACCTCCTGTACACTTACAAGAGTCCTCAGATAAGAATTTCAATATCTGTTTTCTTTAATATTTCCTCCAAAATGTATATAAGAACAGAGGATAGAGTTTGAGGGCATGGTTAAGATAACTCTCTACATAAAAAACTTATGTCAACTATGCAATATATTCTAAAATCTACCAGTTTCTACATAAAAATAATATCCTTTATTGTCATTTTTTAAAAACTGATGCAAGATGCATATTTTAGTTCTGTGAATTAGCCTACCCTCTGCCGTACCATCTTATTCCCCTAAGTTTGTTACTCACGCTCAGAAGCAGATCAAATACTATTAGAATATGTAGTAAGATCATGCCATTCTACTTAACTCACTCCTTTATTACTTCATGCAATTTTTGCCCATGCATTCAATAAACATCACTGAATACCTATTGTGGGTAAGACACCATGCTGAACACTCGTCTATCTATCTATCCATCCACTCACTCATTTATTCAACAAATATTTATGGAGCTGTTCTATGCACCAGGCACTATTCCAGGCACTGGAACATAAGCATACTTGAGACAGAAGCAAAATCTGCTCTCACAGAGTTTATATTTAGTTTGAGGTACTAGAGAGATATAAAACAACATTCTATTATCTCAATCCTTGAGGTTCTGTTCCACATCCAGGACTGAAAGTCCCAGATTTAGGGCAGAGTTCCAAAGATAAAACAAGTTTGTCACTACTTACTTCCCTTCCTTTAGGATTTCTAAAGAGAATGGAAAAGCAGATCCCCAGACAGAACAGCAGTGTCATCTGGTTTAATGATGGGAGATGGATAACAGGACTTGTGACCCAGAAAAAGAAAAACTGGTAAGAGGGACACCTTTTGTGGAGAGATTTATTTTCCCCCCATCATTTTGAAAGGAGGCCTGGGGAGGCTTCATACTCCACAGAAAACTGTGTAGGCAGTCACAGTGGCCCTCGAATAGAATGAAATGCTCCCCACTGTAGGATGGAGGGTGTCCTGAGGAAGGCGGGTAATTGTCTGAGGCCAGAGAGGAGCTCATCAGTAAACTAAAGGAAAACCATTACACAGAGGTGGCCAGGCCTGAGACGCCACACATGGAATGAAACTCATGGAATCCAGGTATCACGAGATAGTATCACTATTAATACTATTTCCACCCTGCAGATCTAATGCTTATTGTAGTTGTGCAACATCTATGCTATACTGAATGCTCTGCAATGGGAAACACCAAGATGAATACAAGATGTATACATTTTCATGACCGAGAGGGACCTTGAGTCAAATGAAACAGGCCATCTCTTCTCATTTCTCCCCATGCTGCGTTAGGACATCTAATTCAGAAATCACTGTAATACAACATTTAAAACGCACAAACCCAGGAATATGGGAACTCAGAGAAAGAGAAGCTCACTTCTGATGAAGGAGAAACGAGTGGCAGAGATTTCCTGAAGATGTGGTATTTAACCTGGTACAGACCCTAGAGGACGGGCTTGGAGCATCCAAGAGGACTTGGAGCAGGGGAAGAGTGTGGCCACAGAACTGAAGACAGAAAGAGGCTACTCTCAGTTTAATGGGAAGGGAATGAAGTGAGAGGCACACAGACTACCTACCATCTTTTGGAAAAGACTAACAAGTTTGGTGAATTGAAGAAAAAACTGCCTATTATTTTTTGTCATTGTTTGCTTGGGTTTTTCATTTGTTTGTTTTCTTTTGTTTGATGTGCTGTTAAAATATCGAGGCAATCCCTGTAAATTCCGAAGTATTTACTGGAAGTAATCAACACTGACACAAGACAGAGAAGTAAGGTTTAAAGTTCAATCCTCTCTTACACTTTGAAGAGACAGGGAAAAGGAGGGTAAGAAGATATATTCTTGTACGCACTTCTAGCCCTATTAAGTGCATGAGGATATAGTTAGAAAAACAGTGAGAAAATTTTTTTTTTAATATGTGGAAAGAAATGAAAGTCTTGCCCAAGCACTCGAGAAAGGTCCCCTGAGCTATGCTTTGCTCTGGCTGCACCTGTTGATACTTGGTGACCAGTTAATTGGGAATAAAATTCTAATGGTGTCTGGGAAGGTGGATTTTAAAAAAATAGGACAGTTCATCAAATTCGTATGTTACACAGAAGCCACCAGGCTTCCTAGAATTTTTATTAAAAATTACAGACATCAGAGCAATAGTCCGCAGACACCACCTCCTCTACTAACAAAAACTTTCCTTTCATGGCTCCAGAGGAAGTCCAGAAACGAATTCTCCCACCCCTGCGTAAATCTACAAAGGGCTCCCTCCTTAGGCTGCTAACAGCCCCAACTGCAACCCCTGGATTACAGAGTAGAGTTTTAATATATTTATAGAGTCTATATGAGTTGTTGCTTTAAGCAACACCATTAATATGCCAGAACTCTGAGTTCTCAAACTTATTCAGTTATCAATTTGTTGTACATAATTTAATCTCTCTGTATTTTGAAATGCAAAATGGAAATAGCACTGCTGATACTTCACAGGGTGAAAGGAGATAACCAACACGACCATTATAAAGCTTGCTGGGGGAAAAAAGAGCTTATGTAAATGTCTATTAATTAAACAGGAACGGCTGCACAACTAGGTCAGGCATGATGATAAGACTGAACAACCCACCCCAGCCATCAGCATCAAAAGGAAGAAATGAACATTTAATCCTAATAGCACTTGTTGGTTGCATTTTATAAAGAATATTAAATTGTAATATTCTGTAACATAACAGTAGCATATTTCAGACCATCCTCAAAGAAGTCTTTGATAGAACATAAACTTATTAGAGACAACAGCCAAAAACAAAAACACAAGCCAATTACTAATGAAGAAGTTGTAAAAAGCTAATCAAAGCTCTCATCCAGAGAAAATGAGAAAATCTGAGCTCAGAATGATTTTGTATATTGATGAGATTTTTATATAGCATCATGGAAAGAAAAATAAAGCAGATTTAAATGAAGACAAAAAAGACGTTGAGTCTCTGTTAAAAACCCTTGTTAAGTTCCATATCAATGTTTTTATTAAAATGTTCTGTTCGGGTAGAAACACCGATTTTTCAAAGATATCTGATGAGTGGTACTGGCAGTACAGGACACACTCACTTTCCTGTCTCTCCAGTCAGATCCCTGAGTGTTTGGAGGGCCACACAGAACCTTCATTCAGCCTTCACCCATTTTGTAGAAATTTGCTCATAGAGGTGTCTTATCGACCCCTCAGGCACTCAGAAATTATGGCTCCAAGACTCATGTCCAGACTCAAGAACAGAACTTAGCCTTTCCCTACCAGTGCCAAGCCTGCTAAGACTAAATGCAGCACTGGAACATGAAACAAATTGCAGGCATTACATTTATTCTATTTTTGTCTTAAAGGAAAACAATCAGGAGCCTGTGCTTTCCAAGCATTAATTCCCCCCCCCCACTACATTATATAACAGTGACAATTTGGGGCTTACTAAGTTTATTTCTGGGATACTCACTAAAACAGTGACACCACTTTAGACGATGTTGAGGTATAATAAAGTGGTGAGTCAGCAATCAGAAAAGTCAAGGATTTTCAAGAACGAACTCACAAAACAGCCTAGTTTATTGATAACTAGATACTAATGTCTGGCAAATATCACATGGAAAGATGTTGTTAGAGCAAAATAAAATAGCAATCTATTAGTACAATTATTTTTAGGATGATGTCAAAATTCTAAAGCAACAGAAAAACATACAGATTAATCTTTAAGATGGATTTTTAAAATACCACAATGCTTCTCTTTATATAATCAGTATAAATTTCTATCAAAAGCACCCCCATTCATA
Source organism: Cervus elaphus (assembly GCF_910594005.1). NCBI lineage: Eukaryota > Metazoa > Chordata > Mammalia > Artiodactyla > Cervidae > Cervus > Cervus elaphus. Next base: position 82,368,973 of record NC_057823.1, on the reverse strand, counting down.
GGTAACAGTTATTTCCTTCATGATTCTTACCCAGTTTTGATAATAAAAATACTCATTTTATTCACAGAAGCAGACACCTGAAGCAGAGAGTGATTTAAGTTAAAATCAGTTTTTCTGTTTAGAAACATTTGAAAGAAAATTCCTAAGAGATGTGATAAACCCATTAAAAAACCTATTACTCATCTAATAATGAAAAATGTTAATTTAGCTACAATGAGATATTTCTCCCACTTTTTAGACTACCGTTTGAAACCAGGTAACAGAAAAATGCTACTAATAGACTACAGTATTACAAATAAACTACAGTATTACAAAATCATACTCTTCAATATAAAAATATCATAGATTTTTTTTCAGGCAATAACTATATCCTGGTATTTTGCAAACATAGGTAAGAAAGAGGAAAAAATGATACATATGGGCAAGAATGGCGGTTTTTCTTTTTTTTTTTTTTTTTTAATTTTATTTATTTATTTGGCTGCTCTGGGTCTTAGTTGTAGCATGTGGGATCTAGCACCCTGACCAGGGATCAAACCGAGGCCCCCTGCACTGGGAGCTCAGAGTCTTAGCCACTGGACCACCAGGGAAGTCCAAAGAATGGCAGTTTTTCATATTAAAGATTAAAGATTTTTTATATTAAAAATAAAAGCAACTTAATAATGTTAGGATAAAAAAAATTACACTCTAGTCCTATTTCTTGACCAAACATTTCTCCATAGTAACTTGTCGGAATCTTAAAAACTAATTTTTATGGTTTGGATCTAGCTCTGTATTGTCTAGACAATAAAGTCCAGGACCCCAAAAAAGAGTCTAAAATTGAAAAAGAAAATTGATACCAGGAAATACACAGACTTTCCACATGAACTCAGGAGTGAATCTAGATTTAAAGACCGAGCACTGAGCTCACCATTATTTCCTCCCCATGGTCCTTCAAACCAGCAAAGTCAATAAATCTCATGACTGCTTCAGACTAGGTCATCTTCAACTCCTTCTTTTTCTTCCTCTTAAAGGTTGATTTCTTCTCAGTTTCATTGACATCTACCTACCCACCATTCTATCATTCAAAGTTATGTATACAGTGAATACATAATTTTATGATTCAATTTTCCCTTTACCTCTTCACATTATTTCATATAATGAAATATATTCCTATATTTTCCATAATCCTCATAACTTCACTTTTAGCTATAAAACATTCCATCTGACTAATATATCATAATAGATATTCCACTGTGAGACATTTAGATTATTTTCCAGGTTTATATTGTTATAAATTGTGTGCATGTATGTGCGTAAAATAAAATTTCAGGAAGGAGTAAAAACAGTAGGGATATTTACATGGCTATTGATCTGTATTATTATATTTCCCTCCAAAATGATTAAACTAATTAATATTTCCACCAACACACACTGCTCCACTACCCCCTCACTGTTTCAAGTAGCACTGCCCGCCCTAATGTTACAGATTAAACCATCCTTTGAGATACTTCACAAAAGCATCACAGATGCTACAAAGACTTGAAGCGATCAGCTTAGGCTTTATGCCACTTCTGACTTGGCCATAGGATGCAACCCTTGGGAATTACTGACTTGATTCAGGAGAACATATGGAAGAAGACTTAGGGCTCAGAATGGGGTTGGGTAACTCTCTTGAAGGTTTGTAAACATGTCATGTCCCTGGATACTGCTTTTCCAAATTGGCTGAGGGAGGGTCAGCAGTTTTTGAGGAGTGGTGTGCCAATGCCCGAGCTCTCAGGGCGGGCTTGCATTATCCGAACTGAGTCTCCAGCAGGTTGGTACTTGGGTCTCAGAGGGTCATGAAAATAGGCCAGCAGAAATCACATTAACTAAACCTTATGCTCTTCTCAGATTCTGTGCCAATTGGTATAAATATGGCTACAGTATTATCATATCACTCTTCTAAGAGTTCTACTTTCCTTGCCAAGGGTCTGGAAGATAATGTTAAGTGAGAAAACCAGCACGCAAAATTGTACATTCATTATGGTTACAACTATGAATATGATGACATGAAACTTACCCAGGAAGAAAATGGCATCTAAAACTTTCATTTTGAGGCATGGCATGAAATAAGAATGAAAACTAAAACTGTGCACATCAAATTGATACAAATATAATTGAAAGTAGATACACCTGAGGGCATATACCCTTTCTTCAACACTTAATTTTTTTACACAGGAAACAGCCCGTGTGTAGCGAGTTCCTCATGAGGGGGCCGTTCATTCTTTCCTGTCCTAGCTGGTGCTCCACCAGGAGCAGGAACAGTTGCCTTTTCCAGCATGAAGTAAAATTCACAGTCTCCATCCAACCGGACAGCCTCCCTATTTCTGCCTCAACAGGATCCAGTCTGACAGAGCACCTTCCGTAAGCAGATCAAATGACAAACCCAGCTCCCCCTCCCAAGGCAGGGGCTCTCTCCCAGGCATTACTAACCAACCTGGGAGCACAAAGGCGCAGTCTCCACAATGACCTACTGTGAAGCGCCAGAGGTTCTCAGCCAAACTGGTCTACACAGAAACTGAATTTCCACCAGAAGAGTATCAAAATCCTAGAATTTTACTTTCCAAACTTGATTAGGATGATATTATAATATCTTTATACCTATATTCTCAATATCTAGTATTCAGAAAACATAAATTATAAAGGTAATTTTATACCTCTACTTTCACTTACACCATTACTCTGATTTATAATGTTTTATTCCAGCGACTGATGTTTTTGCTTGCACACACCTACATTTTAAAAATAAGTATCTACAAACCCCAAGGCACAAAGTTGTCCTCTAAAATTTTTCATTAAATAGTTGCAAAGGATATAATTTCCAGTATATTTTAAATATGAACAATTTAAAAAACATACTATTTTACTTAAGCATTCGATGTTAAATAATACAATTGTCACTCTCCTAAAAGCACTCAATCAAAAATAAATGCCCCAGTGTTATTGACAATTCCTATCATCATTCATTTTAAAAATATATGAACAAATGGATAGTTTATATTTTTCTCCTTGAATTCATCTCCATTCTGTTTCACTCAAAGAACTTTATCCTAATGTATATTTTATGGTTAAAAGCTTTTTATTGATCACATTCTTGTAAACAAAAAATAGAAAGGAAAAAAAAAAATAGAAAGGAGTTTATTTTCCAAAATTTCCTGTGACCATTTTGCTCTAGGTATTAACTAAAATGTATGATTGAGTTCTCATTATAATTATCAGTAGCACTCAGTTGAACAAAGCAAAATATTATAAAATTTGATAAATAAACATATAAAGTGAAATATTTTTTGAAATCATAGGTTAACAGCATCAGTTTGTACTATAGGCCATACTTTTGTAAAATATGTGTTTGAATTTACTTAATTCTCACAATACCCTTATTATTATTATCCCCATTTTATAGACATAGAAGCTGAGGTTGAAAAAGCTTAGACTCCTCAAGGTCTCAGAGCCTGTATCCACAATGCTCCCTGGTTCTACAGTCCAGGCACTTAACCACAAGTCGGTATTTCCTGACTCTTAAAAATATGGATTGGGTCCTGGAGAGTGAAGCAACATACCTGTGGTAAAGAATGGGGTGTGCTGTATGCCTTTGTCTTTCACTTTGGGAGAAAGGTAAGAAGGGGAGGTGGGGAGGAAAATCTCCATAAGGAGCTTTCAGGCAGATGAATTTTATGAGAGCATATGTATGGAAGTAGAAGATCTGGAAATTAATTCCTGTAAACCTCTCTATACCCACATATACTTTGGGATGACTTCACATCCACTCAGGGGTACATATACTCCAGTTTGAATGCTATTGGTCCACTCAATCTCTGACACAATAAAAATTAGAGAAGGTTTTGTGAAACATTTGGAATGCCTTTGAAACAAAATTTAATTAAAATTTAAATTATTTTAACCCTTGAATTTTATTTTAAAATGGCAGTTAATTTTCATAATTTGGAAGGACACAAATGCTAAAATGTTACAGGAGAGTAATAAGCATAACTATAATCCACATGGTAGGTTTATAATGATTAGATGTAATGCATGAAAAGATAGCAGGTCAGTAATAGAGCCATGCATCAAATGCTCCTCTCAAAATCTTTATTTGCATTTCTATTACTGAAATCATTTCCTAATAATGAAGTTGCCATGAGAGAAGCTCCATTACTAAGGAATCACTGTTACAGAAACAACATTATTAAAGCATTGCTATGTACAAGAACTTTTATTAGGATGATACAAGTTATATATCATTGTAATAAAGCTTCCATTATAATCCTAATTGCATAAAGCTGTGTTTGAGTTTAGCAATGCTAGAGCTGTAGGACTTTTAATAAAGTATCAAAATAATGCTTTGGTAATAGGATTGTTTAGGATACTAATACTTCAGGGAAGGCTCAACTGACTAATGGATGATGTTTATGTCACTAATTATACACGCTCTACCAAGAATTAAAAAGAAAAAAAGTGAAAAGAACCTTCATATACCTAGTAGCATGCAGTGTGGAAATGTATGTTTTGAGGCATACATACCAGCTCTCTTTGCTATAACAGCTCAGCATATCCAATTCATTTACTGATATAAGGCAGCAAGTCACCAAATAGATACTTGTAATTGTGATAATTAAGAAGTTTAATGCTCATATCTATGAAGATCTGGTAATCAAAAAAAATTAGCAGCACAATTACATATACCCACAGACATGTACACAGGCACATCTTAGGATCTGCCTGTTAGAAGAACCACTGGAGAAATGTGAGGTTTTGGTGGACAGAGAAAGAGATGGACAGAGTCAGAGTTAAATACCAATTAGATAATGCAAAGAACTGACTCATTGGAAAAGACCCTGATGCTGGGAAAGATTGGAGGCAGGAGGAGAAGGGGATGACAGAGGATGAGATGGTTGGATGGCATCACTGACTCGATGGACATGAGTTTGAGCAAGCTCCAGGAGTTGGTGATGGACAGGGAAGCCTGGCATGCTGCAGTCCATGGGGTAGCAAAGAGTGGGACATGACTGAGTGACTGAACTGACTGAATTAGATAACTCACTCTAAGGTGCTACTCCATATATCAATAATATAGTGATCCTTCTGAGTTATAGCTAGAAGTTAGAGTTCAGACTTAAGTTCGCAACAGAGAATTTTAGCAGATCCTTTCAAATGTTTGTTTTGCATTTGCTCAAATGAAGCCAAATAGTCTGCTGTTCCCTCTAGGAGCATATCTAATATCTACCACCAGAGACCGCCAAAGAGCCATCCAATCACCGGGTAGGCTCAGAGATACTCCTTAACATACCTGCTGTGTGAAAATCACAACACGGAAGGCACCCAACTGAGAATGGCTTCAGCATAGGAGAAGGCAGCAGAGACCCTGACGAGTGGCTCGGCCACAGTCATATCAGATAATGGGACCAAGGTATTTTGGTTTTGAGGCTACTTACGGCAGCTGAATTGACTTGAAATCTGCATGGGAAGCAAAAGTGCTTTCATCTTTGAAGACAGTGTCTCCTTTCCATAGGTCCCTCGTGACCTCTGCCTCCCAGATGTGCTGAAGGACAAACAGTTGGGTGGGAGTTAACTTAGAGCCCAGGAGGTTTATTTTCCTTACTGACTCAGGTGATGAAGATTAAATATGAACCTTCTCCTAAGGCCTTCATATTATCTCAGGGTAAAGTACAATTTTTGTTTGTTTTACTGCATGGTCAGCTGGAATATGTTATTTTTCAGAATTCTAATATTCTCTCATTAAATATGATCAACCCAAAATAATTTGAACTGAGACAATGAGGGACTTGTCTATTTCTAAAACACCTACAAAATTTGAAGTCTCTTGACTTTGGAGTGTGTAACATTAAGAGAGCAAAAGGGCTTAGTTATCCAACCGGTCAACTAAATACCTTCAACAACAGAGGTACCCAAAATATTTGAAGACATTTCGGCTTCCATGAATTTGACTGGAATGTCAAACCAGGTAATCCAGAAAGAAACTATCTGAATTTCAGCATTCATATGAGTTGGGAGTTCACGATTCACTAATGTCCTTATTTTTAATACATCTTTCCAACTAGGTCTTGCAAGGAAAGTCTAAGTTCTCACCATGACAGGAATAGAGTTCTTACATGAAAGCCTTACATCAACACGGGAAAGACTCAAGAGGCTTGAATAAACAAATGCTAATTGATTGATTTCTTTGGAAACTGATTTGAACTTCACTACCTCCCATTTCCCCAGCTTCTCCACGAATGTTTCATCAGTATTCCCCAAAGCACAGCTGTCCTTTCAAACATCTCTTCTCCCCTCTACCTCCTCGAAGACTGTCCATACCCCCACCCCGCATGGGGCTGACAGACACCTGACAGACACTTCAGCTCACAGACACCTCTTCCCCTCCAGCCTGCCGCAGCTTCCTGCTGGTGTCCTCAGCTCCCATCTCTCTGGTTTATCCCTCACCCTGCACAGATACCTGAATCCTCATCCCAATGAACAGTTTTACGTCACACTTGCACAAAACCATTCCTTATTACCCGTTACTTATTAAGGGAAGCTTAATTTGGAGGGGGGAATGAATGTCCTTCAATATCCGATAAGAGCTAGAGACCTTAGGATAATGCACAGGCTTTTGCCTATGATATATCCTGAAGCCTGGGGATTTGTGACCCTTGGGTTAAAAAAAAAAATCCAAACCTATATGGTAAAGTTTGAATGCACGGTCCTCTCTCTATTCAGTTTCCCTGCAAACTGGCATCAGACTGTTTTTCTAGGCTTATCTTCTCTCAGGGTACCCTAATCACAGACAAGGGTAAAGCCCTCATTGAGCACCTACCACACCCCAGTGAATATTCTAAGCTCTAAATAAATAGCAAAGCAAGATGACAAAGGTCCTTCTGCTGTACATATTCTAGATACCCATAGTTATCTCGTGTCCTCTTACATCGTGACCTGCTACTGCATATTCTCAAATGTATGCAATTCCTAGTTTTGGTAACCTGGCTCTTCAGGTAGTTTATACTGTCAGTTGGGTTTGCTTTCTAATCTCAGTATACTTTATGCTTCCTCGTGTCTGTGCTGGTATTCCCTACCTAGAACAATCCTTCACCTCTCTTTCTCTCTCTCTCCCCATCTTGATCTCCACCTCCATCTCTATCTTTCTCTTTTCAAGAAGTCTTTTCAGAACCATTTCAGCTCACAATGAACAAACTTTCTTCTTATATCTCTATCAGTGATCTGGCACTTTTTCATATACTGCTTGTAGCACCTCTTAAGAGTTATCTTACTATATAACTTATTATTATTGATTAATTCTGTGCATTATCGCCCCATCTGTGGTAAAGGAGACCATGCTATTGATTTTTCTTTCCCAAACAATGCTGTCTATCACTGTGCCTTTTACACACCACCACCACTAAATCTCTATTTGGTGGTTATTGCTGATTGATTGCAAAAGATGATGCCACTGAGATGATGAAAAGTTTCTCTAACTTTCAAGGGTGATCCAGAGAAATTTCAGAGTATCTTTCTCTGCTTGGGGATTGATAACATGACCAAAGTGATGCACAACTTAGCAAACCAACCCAACCACTGCTATTCATCATTCTGACTGTGAGACACCTGTGTGTAGTTATTGGCATGCAGACAATATGTAATAAGGTTGTTTATATTCCAAATAATAGTTGGCTTTTGCCATCTACATACGGCATAGATTAGATGCATTCTTATCTGACCTAACCTTCATGTTAATACACGAATCAAAATCTTTGAAGGCAACAAAGGGCATCTTAAAACAAACAAACAAAAAACACATTAAAAAAAAAAAAGCAGACAGTAATGGTAAATGTGTGCAGCCTTCTTTGGTGCTATTAGTCACTGTAAATGCATCTGCTATCTCTGTCTGCATCTATAACTCTCAGCATCATTTCCTAGCAGAGTAAACAAATGTGGCTTATAAACTTCCCCACACAGACTGTTTTCACAGAATTTTCTAACCTACCAACATGCTTATAATACTCAAATGCCTCGTTAAAATCAAGTAGGTGGCATACAAATTATAATGCTATTCTTTGGACTGTATCAGACATGAGGCGACAAAATTTCTTAAGCATGATACTCTGTTTTCTTAGAAGCCTGAAAGAACAATGTGTCCTGATTGTTACCCTGGCATGTCCAGCTCCACCCATTCCCATGCAATCCACAGTTGAAGTGCTCTGAAATTCTGAAGAACATCTTCTGCCTCCTAGAGCCCACGTGGGCTGCTATTTATCCCAGTTATAGATTTCCATAAAGTGATAATCACTGACAGATGACCCACCCCACACGGATTGTTGGATGGTAAAATACCATGAATTTATTTCTCTATAAGTATAGTGGTATTTGTTATCTGAGATTATGTCCCATACTAGGCACATAGTGATGTTATTTTTAATTTGTTGGATGACTTGAGAGAGATTATGCTTAGCACCAACTTGAGATAAAATCATTAATAACAATAATAGCTAACATTTATTGTGTGATGGCATACTATGTGCTACAATCTATTCTAAACATGTTCTACTTATTACTTTATTTGATCCGTGTAACAACTCCATGAAGTATGTACTACTATTGTCATCATTTTACTGATGAGGAAACTGAGGCACAGAGAGAATCAGGTTTCACAACTAATTTAGAAAATCCAGCATTGGAACCTAAGCAGTTTGGCACTAAGTCACTTTTTTTTAAACATTACTTTTCTTTTAATTAAGTAATTTTTGGTTGTGCTGGTCTCTGTTGCTGTGTGCGGGCTTTCTCTAGTTGCAGTAAGTGGGAGTTATTCTTTGTTGCACTGCACAGGTTTCTCATTGCGGTGGCTTCTCTTGTTGGGGAGCATGGGCTCGAGGCACATGGGCTTCAGGAGCTGCAGCACAAGGGTTTCAGGAGTTGTGGCTCATGGGTTTTAGAGTGAGGGGTCAGTAGCTGTGGAGCATAGACTTCATTGCTTTTCATCATGTGGAATCTTCCCGGACCAGGGATTGAACCCATGTCCCCTGCATTGGCAGGTGGATTTTTATCTACCGTACCAGGGAAGTCCCGTAAATCAAATAGTCTTCATCAGTATGTTATACTGTTTATCATTTATTTTCTTGCATTCTTTTTCCCCCAGTTTTAATGAGATGTAAGTGACATATGGCTCTGTATAAGTTTAAGGTGTCATGACTAGACTTCCACATATTGTGAAATGATTGCCATAATAAATTTGGTTAACATTCATCATTTCATATAGATACAAAGAAACAAAAACAAAGTAATTTTTTTCCCTGTGATAAGAACTCTGTTTAGTTTTAGTCCTAAATTGGGATGTTGAGGCATCACTAACTAGATCCTGTCTTGCCACATCAGAAGAAAACTAGTGTCAGATATTTATCATGACTCCATATGCAGTTGACTCTTGAACAGTGTGGGTGTGAATTGCATGGGTCCATTTACATGTGGATACTTTTCAACAGTAAACACTATTACATGGTTCATGGTTGGTTGAAGCCATGGATGTGGAGCAGCTGTAGACACAGAGGGCCCACTGTAAATTATGCATAAATTAACCCTGTGTCATTCAAGGGTCAACTGTGTAAGGTATTTAATGGGTTGATCTTAGGGTAGGTGTCTAGTATTAATAATTCTGAGTTTTCCTCCATACATCCAAGGAAATTTTACCTTTGCAACAAAACATGCTCCATGCCATTGTTTGTATTATGGATTTTGTGATGGCCAGTGATTTGTCTGACTAGACGGATTCAGCTAAAATAAGCACAGAATCATCAAGAATACTGTGACACTTTCTATAAACCTGGAGAGAGGGTACTAGTCAAACAATAAGTCTTCTCTGATAGCTTCTGCTTTCTAATGTAGAAAGAAAAGTACTTTTCAATGTCACATTTTGGCCTACTTCAAGCATGACCTTTAATACAACTCTGATATAAGCTTCTCTGCTAACAGATGCACTAAAAGACCAGCAAAACATTTCTTTAGTGAATATTCTGATTGGCGTGCAAAGTTAGGGCTTAAGACTCAGCACTATGCTGAATATGCTGACTGTATATCAAGGGCTATTGGCCTTCTGCATCTCCTCGTCAGTCCTCTAGCACATAACAGTCTGAATCACTCATTTGATACTTAGCATTTGTTTGCTGCTGGCATTAATTTTATTTGTTTATATCTACATTTTTGCATGTCTGTATCTTACATTGCCCGCATCAAGTTCTTGAACCAGCTCTAGACTGTGGATTCTGAGTCCAGTCAAATGGCCTGATGCTGCTGACTTTTTCCTTCTCTGGATGTTAGAAGAACCTGAGTGAACAGACATAAGACAAGTGGCAACACCAAGACATATTGCCTGGGTTGCCCTGTCCCTGTGATTATCTGACACCTGGGTGTTTCTAAATTATTACTGCACTTGGTATCTGATCTGCAATCTGAAGGCAAAAAAATACACATAGTAGTTTAAAGAAAAACTCTATCAGACCAGTTCACATCAGTGAACATTTATTTTTTTAATTAATTAATTTATTTTAATTGGAGGCTAATTACTTTACAATAATGTGGTGGCTTTTGCCATACATTGACATGAATCAGCCACGGGTGTACATCGGTGAACATTTATAAGCTCTTATTTACACAAAGCTTATACCTTGCTTATGCATGTTACACAAATAAAAATAAACCATAGGCCCTACTGTGGAAGAGGCTGTACTTAAGTAGGAGAGCTACCTCTTTGAACAGTTTCCAGGTGGTAGCCTAAATAGAGAACTGCAGAGGCATCAAAAGGACAAGCCATGCTAGCTCTGAGAGGCGAGGCCAGGTGGGAAAGTGTTCCAGAGAGAACCACAGAAGCAGAGGCCTGGAGCAGTGAAGCAGCATGGAGCACGTAGAGGGCTGTAGAAAGATGGAGAAGATGACAGGAGGAAGTTCTGTGTGCTGGGGGAAGGTCGAGTCATATATTTATCTCCTCAGCCAGTACTCCCACCCCCACTCCTTCACCAAGTCATATATTTTCTCTCCTATTATTTCTCTCTAATATCATTTCCTTCCCAACCTTACACATTCTCCTCCATCCCTTTTATTATTGACCCACTGCAGAAGTCTTCTAACCAAAAAAAAGGAGGGTTTGCTGTGTTGAAAGAACAAGCCTTCGCTGGGAGGGCCCCTGCGCACTCTCCTGCTCTGTTCCCAATCCACTCGTGGGGCCCCAAGCACCAGCATCAAGGGCTGATGGAAGCCTGTTTCCTGTTCACACCTGTGGGACCCTGTGTACGCTGCTCGCTCCCTCTCACCCCCTTCCCCGAGTGTACGATGAACATCCTCCTATTTAACTCCATCCAGGAGACTTTGCCCAGGCAGAAAAACTGCACTTGTTCCTTCCCCAGCTCCTTACACTCTTTTGGTGACTCTTATCCTATTGTTTTGCAATTGCTTGTTTGTAGAATTATCTCCTCACCAGAATATAAGTTCTTTGAAGACAAGGACAGTGTATTAAATGTGTCCTAACCCCAACACTAACCATATCTCCTTGCCTTTAATAGGTGTTCATTTAATGTTTGTGAATGAATGAGAAAGAAAAAGAAAAAAATGAATTATTGCTTCATTTCTGTCATTGCTTCAGATTCTAATAAGTCCAGAAGTAATAAAGCATGTAAACCAAACAGTGGTACAGTTAAAGCCAGCTTGTCTAAAAGTAATCTTCCTATATGGAGCTAGGCAGACCACAGATGATAGGATGCTGAGATGTGGCAAGTGACTAGCCCAACCGTCCTCACTGGGATGGTGCACAGAGCTGATTGTTAGGCTGCTAGCCTGACTCCTCCAGCAACATAAGCTTCTGTGAAAGTGGCCGCTGAAAGTCTCTTCACTATCAACAATGCCAGAGCTAATCAGAGAGGACTCTTTGGGTTTTAAAACTATTTCATGCCAAGACTGTGTCTCTGCAGAACCTAGTAAACAGTCAGTGCCTATTAAATGCTTACTATTAATATAGCCTTTTAGTAAAAGAGGAGAGAATCAGTGGAACCACCACCCTGGCATGCTAATTAATTCTCTGTGTGAAAAGAAGTGCTAATCTCCATTTTAAAACATCAATCATGGAAAATAAACTGAAATGTGACCAGATTTTAAAATGCTACTTGTTCTAAAATCAGATGTAAATGAAAGCTTCCAGGATTCTGTAAGAGGTGATTATATGGTGCTGAGAAACCCCATTTAAACTCAATCTTCTAGGAAACTTTAAAATACTTTTTTCCAGTTTGAAGCTGTTCCCTAATATCACCCTTCATATGCTTTCCTTGTCTAAGAAGCTTTGCTCTATAAAAATTTCTCCCAATTTCTAAGTGAAATATTACAGAATTTCCCAGAAGCATTAGCGACGGTTCCTTAGCAACTGTTGATATGTCTCAAAACAACCTGAGACAATCTTCTCTGAGACATATAGTCTCTCCCTTTCTCTGCTAACAGAATTCCACAATATGGCACAAGAGATTCGTGTGGCTAAAAATAGCTTCTCACACACATTTTTAAAGTTGACAGAGTCTTAATGATTTAAGTCTTCCATATCGCAGCTTTGGGTAGGTATGCCTCAACAACAGTATATCAAAGGATTCTGTGCAGAGAGATTTTTAGAATCTTTTTCTTTTTTAATCACACCATTAACACTCTTGACATTTCAGAAATAATGTTTATCGATTTTGGTGTTAGCACTCCCATAAATTAAGTGATGTAATGGACGGAATTATTGTGGTACTATAAAGAACGTGTCAGTCAGATTGTTAACTACATATTAGAAAAAGCACAGACTCTGGATTCATGTAAAAAAGCCCCAGATCTGGATAGTAAATAGGAGATGGAAGAAACTGACACATTCCTGTGATTAATGGGTCTTTCTCCACTATTCCCTTCTGAATATAGAAAACAACTGAATTCTTTAATACAAGCAAGCTATGACAGCAATGGTCATTCTGTACACATGCACATGTGCTCCAAAGGTGAAAAGAAAACATGTGAATTCAAAGTTATTCACACGAAAGAAGTCAGTGTAATAAACAGTATCAGCAGTGGAGAAAAGAGCATTGAGAACCTGTAGCAGAAGAGAACCACCGTGGTACAGAAAGCAAAAACAGCCCCTAATAACCTGTTGGACTATAAACTTTCCACAAGGAATTTCCCTCTTTCACTAGAAGAGAGTTAGAGAGTCTACGCAAAATCTGTGATTATAGTTCTGGGTTAAGGGCAGAAACATTGAAAATGGTAAAATCACCATGTAATGGAAAGACTGAAAGAATTCATATATATGTGTATGACAGGACATGGATGGAATAAGAACTGCATTTATACCCCATAGGGTTTCTGTGAAGGTAAATGAACTAATGCATATAAAATAACAATGCCTGGTACAGAACAAGCACTTAACTCATTAGCTATGATCATTATCATCATCACCATAATCATCATGATCATTTCTCCCATTTTATATTGGAAGACAGTGAGTTTCCAGGGAAGCTACGTAACTTACTCAAGGTCACACAGCTATCAGGGAAATAGGCAGAGACTGATGCCTGTCTAACTGCAAAGCCCATGACTGTTACAATTTAACTCCAGATCTAACCATTCTTGTTGAAGGGTTAAGCATTTTGCTTCTGTGAGATGGATTTCAAATAAAAAGAGAATGTAGTTGCTGGTACCATCTTCATTTTTATAGTTGTAAGAAAATAAATAAATAAATATAATGAAATAAATCTAATGGAAACTCTTAATAGTATGAGTTTTATTGGCTAGACATTTTAAAATAATCTATTGGTAGGCTAAGACATTTCCTGGTCATAGGTTAAGTATCTAGAAGTGGCTTTTGCTGAAGTGTTGCCAGTCTGTCATTGATCTACTATTCTATACATATCCAATTAGCATTCTTGAAGTTGTACAAGTTGCTGAGGTGACTAATTTGATTATGTTATTTTAAAACAATAACATTACTGTGGCTATAATGAATAATTTTTACCATATCAGAACATCAAACTCCATTCATTAAAGAGTCCATCGAATAAGTCTGGATATAGATTACTAATACGTGTCTGTGTTCTGGTGGATATGAAGGAAGAAAGTTACTTGAAAATAAAAGGGCAGAAGATTTATTTTTAGTCCAGGGTATACTTAAAATTAATAGTCTTAAGCCAGTGTGGCTCAGGGCCAGAGCAAAATTCACTAATTTGAATCTCTTTTGGTCGCCTTTCCTCTTTGCTCTCAAACAGACAAGCTAATAAGCAGTGGGGACATAACTAGGATCTACAGAATATTTCTGCAGTTTCTATTTTCTAAATCATCAAGCTGTTCTTGAGTTTTATAGAGCAGTTTTTCAATTGTTGAGGATCTTTCTGCAGAAAGGCAATTTGATTTCTATCCTTGGCTTTTCGATTTTACATTCCATCATCACTAAACATTGATTAAGCCTGCTGCAATACATTCCCTTGTATTTGGGTCTGTGAATTCTCAGAAGGTCATTATTTATTACAATGTAACAATCTGGAAATATTTTTAAAATATGGTCAATACAGGTACTCTACTTAATGGTATTAACCTCTGTTTTTTGCTTCAGAAAAAAATGAATGTTTCTGAATAAATACGGCATATTTAATTCAATTTTTTAAAAGGATAAATGAAAATTAAAATTCTTTTCCTGAGAATGTCCTCATTTAAACACCTCAAGGTCTGGTAGGCAGCCTTCTAAAATAGCTCAGTAATCCTTATCTCCTGGGATCCATTCCCTGTGTAGTCCCCTCTCCCCGCATGTGGGCTGGATATAGTCACTTGTTTCTAACAAATAGCTTGTGGCCAAAGTGAGGGACTATCATCTCCATGAACAGGCTACAAAAGGTTCCGGCCTCTATAGTACTAGTTCTCCTTCTCTTGCCCTTTCATCTCCTAGCTCTGATGGAGCAAGCTGCCATATTGTAAGGTGCTCTATGGAGAGACCCATGTGGCAAGGATAAGAGGGAGGCCTCCATCCAACAGCCTGTGAGAAACAGTCCTGCCAACTATCACGGCAGTGAATACAAAGCAGACCCTTCCTAGTCGAGCCTTGGAACCACCTGAATCTTGGACAGATTCAGGACCACAGGACCTACATAAACCATGCTGTTTTCTCTGGCCCACAGAAACTGGAAGGTAACAAATGTTTTAAGCCACTATATTGTGGGATGACCTGTTATACTGCAATGAACAACAAATAAAAAATGTCAGAGCCTCTAATACATGAGGCGCTTGGCTAGGTATTGTGAACGCTGTGGAGAATGAAAGACACCTGGTCCTCGTCCTCTGAACAGAGGAAGATGGTCCTGTGTGCAATCCCTTGGCTGCTAGTTTGCATTTGGTTCCCTGCAGGGACTTTGACGGTGTTGACTGCCATCTGATGAGGGAGCCCCTCCACCTTGAGAGATACACTTGCCTGCAGAAGGCTTTAGAAAAGCTATAGCCTGGTCTGAGCAATTACCTCAGCTCCAAGGGGCCGATTATCTTCTTAGGTACAACACAGCACTGGCACATGTAGACAGTGATGCTTTTACTCAGATTCTTAACACATGAAGGGTGAGAACAACTCTTGAATAAATTTTTTTCATATTAAAAAGTGAATCTCATTAGTCTAATCATAATAATTATAATTGGAACCCAATTATAATTGTTGCAACAACAATGCAACTGCAAAGCTTCTGTAAATTAGAAGTCTTCATCTGCTTCTACCAAATTATCCTTATCAAGCTTACAAAATATCATACATTTAGCTCATTATCATACCTTTTTTTTTTGTTCAAGTTTTACCTATCAAAAAAGTCAACTATACTCTCAATGCCTTCAGATTTTGTGGCACATTCTTTTTGGTGGTAAATCAGTATTCTTGAAGATTAGTTACATTTTTAGAAATATCATAAGGCATTCATATTTAAATATCTGTGGATTATGAAGCAGTGTTCAAAGACTACTGGGTGGAAATCCATGGGTATGAACAGATATGCTTCCAGCTTCTGATGCACAATTAAACCAATGTGTAGTTTAGGTGACAGTGAGGCAGAAACTCATAATTAAACTCATAAAATCAATCCTAAATATTTGGAATTAAATTTGTACAAAAGTTACCTTAAAAAACAGGGCTTCCCAGGTGGCTCAGTGGTAAAGAATTTGCCTGTCAATGCAGGAGCTGCAGGAGGCATGGGTTCCATTCCTGAGTTGGGAAGATCCCCGGGAGAAGGAAATAGCAACCCACTCCAGTATTCTTGCTAGGTTAATCCCATGGACAGAGAAGCCTGGAGGGCTACAGTCCATGGGGTCAAAAACAGCTAGACATGACTGAGCAGGCACACATACCTTAAAAGACAGTATCTAAGGCCCAAAGTGGAGAAAGCACAACTCTTATCTGAATGATCCAGAAAGACTGTATCAACAGAAGACAGAGAATTAGCAAGGATCAGGGGAAAATGGAAAACAGAGAGCAGAGTTTGGCAGTGCTCATATAGCACCAACCAGAATAGGAAATTCTGGGCACATCCATCTGTGGGTTAGATATTGGATTTAATTAATGGTGAGAATGAAAGATACAGACTCTATTCTCATGAATCCTACATCCTATTAGACCAGATGACAAAGTGACTGGTATAGTTGGCAGAAACATGCATGGTGCAACTGGCCACACGAGGCTAGATGTTGCCTTTAAAATCATCTAACTCTCCTTTGCTGAGGTTCCAGGCTCGTTAGATATTATTCTTATTATAAGGTGGCTTCCAATAATCTTTTTCAATGCTTATCAGCTGACACTAGCTTTCCCATTCACATGGCAATTACAACACATATTTATAAATTAATACATTGGCATTCTAAGTTTTCCATATCAGTCACTTAAGACTCTGGTTGGTATCCTCTGAGTTTTCCCCAAAGACCTGAAGCAAGGTGGTGGCCAGAGGAAAGAAGGTTACCAGGTAGGACTGGGATAGGTAGGTGGATGCAGCCAAGGCAGGGAGAGATGAGAAGCCAGTGCCATGGACAGGAGAAACCAAACTCTCAGCCTGGAAAATGGTAATCTGTCTCAAGTCCAAGGATGAAGTTTAAAACAGAAATTGGAAGAGTGAGAAGCAAAGTTAATATCTTCAACTTCAAAGAAGTTGGTGGTTTAGTCACTAAGTCGTGTCCGACTCTTGTGACTCCGTGGACTGTAGCCTGCCAGGCTCCTCTGTCCATGGGATTCTCCAGGCAAGAATACTGGAGTGGGTTGCCATTCCCTTCTCCAAAAAAGAAGTTAAAAATGGAATAAAGTCAAGAAATAGGGGCCAGAAGTGCAGGGTTAACTGAAATCAAATATGTTGTTGGTTTCCTTGGAGAAGGAAATGGCAACCCACTCCGGTATTCTTGCCTGGAAAAGCCCATGGACAGAGGAGCCTGACAGTCTACAGTGCATGGGGTGCAAAGAGTCAGATACAACTAGTGACTGAGCATGCATGCACACTGGTTTTCTTAGCCTGAGAAACAGGGAGGGTAGTGAAATCATTGCTTGAAGTTAAAAAGGTTTGGTGAAATGGGGAGTGTTTTTAGGGAGGAGGAAAAATCAATCCTTTTTGATGCATCTTAAGTGTGAGATACCATCAAAATATCATGTAGAGGTTGTTGAGATGAGCTAGTCTGGAGTACACAGGAGTCTCTTGAGTTGAAGGTCTGACTTTAGAGTCACTGGTGTATAAATGGTACTTAAAGACATGGAACTGGGTAGAACCAACTTAGGAAGAGAATGGAGACTCAGAAGGCCCAAAAAGTCCTGGAAGTGCTCTAACAATTTTAGGGCTAACACAGAATGAGCTCCAGAAGTGGGGTTGTTGGTCAAAGGGCATATGCATTTGGTAATTTTTTTTAAGATATTGTCAGATTGATCTCCATTGAAAAGTGTGAAGGTGTTGGTTGTTCAGTTGTGTCTGATCTTTGCAACCCCATGGACTGTAGCCCACCAGGCTCTTCTGTCCCTGGAATTCTCCAGGCAAAAATACAGGAGTGTGTGGCCATTGCCTTCTCCAGGGTATCTTTCCAACCCAGGGATCGAACCCAGGTCTCCTGCATTGCAGGCAGATTCTTTACTATCTGGGCCACCAGGGAAGCCCCAACCTCCACTGAGGTAGTACCTATTTGCTCCCACTTTTCACAGTGTGAAAACACCCTTTCCCCCATACTCTTCTTCTTCTTATGTTTTCAAATTTTTCTCTCTCTGCTAATATGGTAGGTTAAGAATGTCCTTTCAGTATAGTTTTAATTTACTTTACTCTTTTTCTGAGTGAGTGTGAGCATCTTTTCAAATATTTAACATGCTTGTGTGTGCCTATCTTTGAATTGCTTGTTCATAATCTTTGAAGAGAAAGTTGCTCAAGATGGGTGAAAACAAACACACTGGTACAGCAATGGGAAGGACCCTGAGGCAGGGGCACATGATGATGCCAGAGGAAAAGGGCTTTACTGCAGGCGTCACATCCTTGAGAAGGCAGAGGGTTTAGGACCCAGGTAGGGGTTAGTGTTGGGAAGAGGCAGATCCACTTCTCCACGGTGACAGGAGTTAAGGCAGAGGGAGTGGGTGCAGGTGTCAGCAGGCTCAGGCACTGATGCTGAGAAGATGGGGGGGCTCTCTCCTGATCTATATTCTCACTGTGAGGTAAGAGTGGGGAAGAGGAGCTGAGCTGTGAGAGGAAAAGCTGTGAAACAGTGCCCTTGAGGAATGGAATTTACTAGAGGGGTGGCTGTTCTCCATTCTCCTTTTGAGATTTGGGGTCATCAATTTGAAGTGAGCCTTGGCAATGTGTTTGTGTGACTTTTCCCCACAGAGATGTGGGCACAACGTGAGAGAGATACAAAATAATAAAAAGCTTGAAGGAGCATGGTTACTGACCTGGGCCATGGAACCTACACTGGATCTGGAGAGATGTGAGAATACTAAGGTGTAGCGGTGGTTAACAGCAAGAAGTGGAGAGGTGAATGAGCTAAAGGACTCAGTAAGGTCGAGAGACTGCTTGAGCAGGAGAATGTGAATGAGGGGCAGTCCTAGGAAGTGGCACATCAGAGCAATCAAGAGGATAGATGGCATCAGCCCTGACCTGAAAGGAGCTGGAAATTTCACATGAGGATGAAGGAGTCACGAGCCAAAAGGACAGTCTAAGATACGTAGGAAAGAGAAGGCTGTAGGAGAAGCAGGATGCTCTTGAGAAAGCCAAGATTTAGTTAAGGAAAACAGCTGAAAGGAATGTTCAGTGAAAAGGCTGAGAATGTTGGAAGCTTTTGCCCCCAAGGAAGAGAAATTCTAGACAGCATAGTGTAAAGTATGGCTTGGAGGGAACAGTGGTAAACAGAGTTAGGGGAGAAAAAGGATCAAAGAAAGAGTATGAGGACCCAGGAGAGGTTAGGTGAGTGAAGACACTTACATCTTGAACAAAGAACCATCCAGAACCTGTACACTATATATAAGAAACAACAAAATCATAATACAGTATAAGATAAAAAGAAATGAGGATGTTTCTGTAAATGTATACTACACAATCATCCATAGAATAGTAAATTCCTAGCAGATAATATTGCAACTGGTTCCCTTTGGACTTCAGATTTTAGAATCCCATTGCGCACTACAGAAAGAAGCTAGTTAAGCAGTTTACAACTGGGAATTACCGTGCTCAAATTAAAACTTGGAAGTTTTCTTTATGATGATAAGCCTCCTTATCTCTATAGGAGAAATTTTAAGTTCTAATTAAACTTCTAAATTAACCTAAATGGAAGCCCAACTCATTTAATAGAATCTAGAATTTCAAATTACATGGAAACTTAGATGTCATCTAGTTCAACCAACCTATCCTAAAGTAAAAAAACAACCCAAAAAAACCACTTTTATATTAACCCTCCCCTCCTCCAAACTCTCCAACTTCTTTAGCTTCCCCTCAGTGTAATTCCTTTAACTCTTGCCCTGACTAAAAATCTGACAATCTCTGAGGTCTCTTGCCCTTGCAGCCCTCTCAAATAGAAACTCAGCGCCTGGAGGTAGGACAGGGGTGATCCTTCCCCACTGTCAACTCCAAACAGTTTCCTCCTCCCAATCTTCTTCAAAAGCCCCAGTTGAGATGAGTTCTGGGTCCAGTAAGGTTTCCACTAGGAACTAGGCAAGGTGGAAAAAAGTTTAGCAACATCTGTTTGAAGGCATCAAAGATTTGGGATTGTAGGACAAAGAATCTGGAGAAGAAGGAAGCTCAGCGAAGAGAGCCTGGCATTTGGAGTTGCCTTTTCCTTTGTAACTGCTAATTCTGAAAGGTCAGGATCTACCAAGGAAGAGGGGCCCTGGTGAGCACAAAAAGATTTTGAAAGAGATTTGGAAGGATTACACTTCAAAAGTAAGGATATTGAAAACAGATCAGCCCTTACAGCAACTAAAACCCAACCTCGAAACATCTCAATCCTTAGCAGGATCAATGTGAGCAGAAATTGCTAGTGTCCTGCCTAAAGAAGAAATAAATCCTCTCTGGAGAAAAATAACATTTCAGAGAGACTTAAATTACCCCTGGAAATTTTTTATATGCACAACGTCTGGCTCCTAACAAAGAGAAACTATTAAATACATAAATGAAAAGACTTGACAAAAACCCAAGGGAAAAAACAGACAATAGAAACAACCCACATGAACCAGGAATTAGCAGACATTGTCTTTAGACTTCTGTTAATGCATTTAAGACAAGCTTGAGCATTTTGGTAGGGAACTGAGTTTTTTTAATGAATTAAATTAAAATGCTAGATCTGAAAATACTATAACTCAAATTAAGAATTCAATGAAAGGCTTTCAGAGCAGACTTACATAGATGAAACTGGAAGACAGGTCAGAGGGGAGAAAATCCAGAAAGAAGCACTGAGAAACAAAGGTGAGGAGGGAAAGAGCCTACCAGATATGAGACATGACGAGGAGGTCTAAACACCTGTAACTGGGGTCACAAGAGGTAATAGAGAGCTTAAGGCAGAAGAGATGCCCAAGAAATTTCAAAGACCAATGAAAAACATCAAGCCACTGATTCAAAAGGAGCCATAAATCTCAAGGAAGATACACATACAGAGTATAACACATAGATATATAATAGTTAAAAACCAAGAAGTTAATCCTGGAAATATCCAGAATAAAAGAAAGATGACCTTCAAGGAAGCCACAATGAGACGGATAGCTGGGTGGTATCCTGTTACTAAAAAATCAAATCTATTATTAAAAAGTTTACCATGAAGAAAACTCCAGACCCAGATGGCTTTACTGATTAATTCTCCCAAACATTTAAAGAAAAAAATAACACCAACATAATATAAACTCCTCAAGACAGCAGAAAATAAGATCCCTTTCTGAAACATTTTATGAGGATAACATATGCTCAATATCTAAAACTGACAGAATATTATAAGAAAGAAAAACTATAGATCAATTTCTTTTATGAATATGGGTGAAAATGTACTAAGCTAAATATTAACAAAAATAAATCCAGCAACATATTAAAAGGACAGTGTATTAAAACCAAGTTGGATTTTTTTTTCCCCAGGGACGTAAGATTGATTTAACACTTGAAAATCAATCAATGTAATTTACAATGTGTGCTTAGTTGATAAGTCATGTCTGGCTCTTTGTGACCCCATGGACTGTAGCCCACCAGGCTCCTCTGTCCATGGGATTTTCCAGGCAAGAATACTGGAGTGGGTTGCCATTTCCTTCTCCAGGGGATCTATCTGACATAGGGATTGAACCTACCTCTCTTGCACTGCAGGCAGATTCTTTACCCACTGAGCCATTGAGGAAGCCCATAATTTATTATACTACAGAGTAAAAGAGAAAAATCATTTGATCACCTCAAAAGATGCAGAAAAGAATTTGATTTAAAAAAATCAACATTTCAAAAACACTGAGAAAACTAGAAATAGGAGAAAACTTCCTCAATCAGATAAAGAATATCTACAATAAAACCAAATATGAACCTCACATTTAAAATATTGAAAGTTTTTCCTCAGAAATTGGGAATGAGATACTTATATCATCACTTCTATTCAACAATGTACTAGAGGCCTTAGACAAAGCAAGAAGCTAAGACAATTCAACCAAAGCTATGCCAGATTGATAAATGCTATAAAATAATATTAAAGAAAAAACTTAAACTAAATTAATGGAGAGATAAACCATATTCATGAATAGGAAGAGTCATTATTGTAAAATTTTCTAATATTTTCAAATTAATCTCTAGATCCAATTTAGTACCAAAATCCCAGAATGATTTTGTGGAAATTGACAAGCTGCTTATAAGTTTAAATGGAAATTAAATGAGCTAAGTGTAGTTAAGAAAAAGAATGAGATTAGACAACTTTCTCTACTGGATATTAATATTTAACATAAATCTACAGTAATGAAGTTAGTATGGTATTAACATAAAGATAGACAAGTGAATGGAACAAAAAAGAAATCCAGAAACAGACTATGCATATTCAGAAAATTGACAAGTAATCAAGATGACAGAGCAGTGCGAAAAGAATGATTTTTTTGACAAATGGCGCAGTTCCATTTGGATATTCATATAGAAACAGATGAAATTTGACTCATACCTAATACCATAAACAAAACCCAATTCCCAGTGGCTCACCAAAGTAATCTGAAAATTAAAATAATAAAGCATCTAGATTAAAAAGGTGCCCAATAGCCCAATTAACAATGCTAAAAAGCTATTTAAATTTATTAAAGTCAAATAAAATTTAAAATCTATTTCCTGAATCACACCAATCACATTTCTAGGGCTCAGTAGAAACATGTGGCTACTGACTATTGCACTGGACAGTACAGATGTAAACATTTACATCTCATTTTGGCTCGTCTCAGGTCAGATTTGGAGAAGGAAATGGCAACCCACTCCAGTATTCTTGCCTGGAGAATCCCATGGACAGAGGAACCTGGCAAGCCATGGTCCATAGCGTCACAGAGAGTTGTAGACATGATTGAAGGGACTAAGCACTCACACAAAAAGTTATTGGACAGCACTAGACATAGACTATCATCATGACCTTGGGGTAGATAATTTGCTCAAACAGCATACAAAAAGTACAGAGGAAAAGATTCATAAATTAGATTACATTATAAAACTAAAAACTTCTGGTTATCAAAAGATACCAGTAAGGAAATCCAAAGTCAGGCTACTATGTATGAGAAGTTATTTGCTATACATATGTCCACCAAGGGAGTCATACCTCAAATATATTACAAACTCCTACAAATCAGTAAGAAAAAGACAGGCAACCCAATGGAAAAATTGGCAATAGACCTAAATTGATACTTCATTAAACAATGCTTTAAGCTCATTAATCATCAGGAAAATCAAATTCAAACCACAGTGAAATACCAAAACACATCCACGAGAATGATTAAAATTTAAAAGACTGACAGTTTCAAATAGCAGTCAGAATATAGAGGAATTGAAATCCCTATGCTGCTGATGGGAGTCTATGATTATTCAATAGTTTTAGAAAACTGGTATAACCTACTGAAATTGAACATATTCATACCTCATGATCCAGCAATTTTATCCTTGATATATACTCAAGAGAAATGCATATGTATATGTATCAAAAGACATGATCATGAGGTGGGCACCCATATGCCCACCAACAGTAGAAAGATAAATACTGTAAATTGTAATATAGTCATACAGTGAAATACTGTACTACATAGAAATGCAAATTAATAAACCTCTGGTATATGCAACAACATTGGTGAATCTTAAAAACATATTTTGCTTCAGTAACCAGAATTAAAAGAATAAAATACATAGTATATGATTCTATGTATATAAAGTTCAAAAAACAGGCAAAACTAATGTAAGGGCTGAGAACATAGACAACAGCTTCATTTATGGAGGAGGGAAAGACAGTGATTGTGAGCAAGTATGAGGGGGGGTCTGCTGAGATTTTAGAATGTACTTCTCGGTTGAATGGTGGCTACACAGGCAGAATCACTATATTATTATTAATGATCTGTATACATTTGATTTGTGTATGCTTGTGAATGTGTGTTATACTTCAATAAGAAAATATTTTCAGAAAATCAGCTCCTGTGATACCCACGCCATTAGGTTCTAATACCTTCTACCTCTTCCCCATTGCTGTTATTAATTTTTTCCTTGTTCTTATATGTTTATTATCTGATATACATTTCATTAAGAAACATATACTGGGTCATTGAATGAAGGAAAAGCAAACCATTTAAATGTCCAAAGTACCAGAGTTATTCATGTCAAAGAACTTTTATAAGTACAGAAAAAAATAGCAAGAAATGAGCCAGAAAAGGAAGTTTCAAGAGGATATAAATGAATTCTGTGAAATTTTGAAGTGTATAAACAAGGGGAATACCAATTTTACTAGCAAAATAAAGACTACAAAAATAAGGCACATTTCTTGTAATTTTAACTCTATAAACAATTTATATAGAGTTATCTCTTGGAGTTTTGTTTGTGCCTTTAAATACTATGAGGGTGATGGAAAGTGTTTGAACTTGTTTGTTTTGTTTTAGGAAGCTTTGGTCTTGTTTGTATATTTGATATTTTTATGGAGAAAAACTTTATGGAAAAATTCTAACACACAAATATGTAGAGAGCAGAGAGCATCATGAAGGGAATCTTTGATAACCATTGCCTAGATTCAACAGTTACAAACCCTGTACAATATTGATTCATCTATACCTCCACCTACTCAACACTCCCTGTCCCCTACACCCAGAATATTTTGAAGCTAATCTCAGACACTCTTTCACGTCTTCCACAAATATTTCAGTTGTTGTTTAGTCGCTAAGTCATGTCTGACTCTTCTGTGATCCCGTGGACTGTAGCCCACCAGGCTCCTCTGCCCATGTGGTTTCCCAGGCAAGAATACTGGAGTGAGTTGCCTTTTCCTTCTCCAGGAGATCTTCCCAATCCAAGGATAGAACCCACATCTCCTGCATTGGCAGGCAGATTCTTTACCACTGAGCCATTGGGGAAGCCCAAAATATATCAGTATATATCTCTAAAAACTAATGATGATATTATGACATCTAAAAAAATTAATAGCGATTTCTATATATCATCAAATACCCACAAAGAATTCAAAATTTCTCCACTGTCTCAAATTTTTTATCATCAGAATATTCTATCTGTTCCTAAATGTTTTTCCTATATTTGTTCCCCCTTCTTATTGCCATCATTTCTTGATGTAGCCTAAGTGTTTAGCATTTTATTCACAGTCTTTCCTTCTACTTCAAGTCCTGCCATCATCTAAGGTGACTTTATATCCATGTGGCTGATCCATGCAACACTCTGACTTCTCTTTCTTGACTTTTACTTCAGCTAAGCACTCCAGCAGCCACACTGAGAAATTTATCAACACCAAGAGTCATTCTTCCTCTAAAACCAGTCTCAGACCAAAATATCCTATCTTTTCAGATCTCTTAGAAGATCCCTAAGATTTCAGTTTCCTTGATCTCATAGGAACCTCTGGTCCACATTTTCTATAAGCTCACCTCCTCTTTTCTTTATTAAACTTAGACTCTATTCTATGTCACTTCAATCACATGCTTACCCAAATTCTCAACCTTATCTACTGCCTATTTTAACATCTGGCAAAATCCCAATTCTGGATGACTCTATTTTGCACTTTGCTCCAAGTTGTCAAGCACAGTCTGGGAAGATTATATAACTTGGCATACCTCAAGTGGACCTTCCATACCTCCTCTTTGTCCTATTTCTCTAATCTACTTTTCCATCCGCATGGAAGGAAGTCAAATCTCCTTTCTTTCTAAAGCTCTGAAATCCCCCCTGTCAGCAGATGTATGTGCTTCCAATGTTATAGAAAATGTAGAAACCATAAAATATCTTTTTCTGGCCAAACTAAAAATACATCTGAATCCATTACCATATCTTGTTCTCTACTTCTGTTAAAAGGAAGAACCATCTCTTGTCCCTCCATCGTCCCCACGTTTTCTGAACTTTGCTCTCTAAATTCTCTCTCTTCTGTATTCTGTCTCTCTGTTGGCTGTTTCCTATGGGTTTTTAAAACACTCAAGTCCTTTCCATCTTAAAAACAAACAAATCAACTACAATGAAAAGTAAACCCCTCTTTCCCTTTCATTTTCCTTCCCAATAATCATCCTATCTTCCTCTCCCAATTAATGAAAGAATTATTAACTCTGTCTACTTCCCCATCTCCCCACTCAGGTATCAACTCATAATAATCTTTTTACTCATCACAAGTACAAACTACCATGTTGCTGAATCCAATGGGTGCATTTCAGTCTCTTCTTACCTGGTTTCCTTGAATACGACTAGCTCACAGAACTGAAAGCCATTCCTCCCGAGGCTCTAGAGCCTCAGAATTTCCTGAGTTCCCTCCTACACTTCTGGCCATTGCCTTTCATAGGTGTCTTCTACTCGTCTCTTAAATGATGGTATACTTCAGAATTCTCTCTTAGGCCATTTTTGTCTTCTGATTTTACATTAGGCTGTGTGGCCTCATCTATTCCCATGGTTTCAATTACTATTTATTGCTGACAACTTCCAACTCCACATTTATAGTCCTGATGTGTTCTCATGGGATTCAGAGACATGACCCTTGGATATCATGCGTGATCTTTAAACTTCTAGGATCTTGAAAACTGAATTCACACCATCCATCCTCTATGACTGGCATCATCCATACCCAATTTCCCCAACATTGTCAATTCCACTTCCTAAAATAAAACTTCCTTTCTTATCTCTAGAATAATTTTTTATCTCCACACACCTCCACACCCCCACCCCGACCCAGGCCACCATCATGTGTTCTTTCTCCTAACTGGTCTCCTGCCTCAGTCTTGCTCCATTCCAATCTTCTCCATACTAAAGCCAGAGTAAGCGGCAGCTCTTTGTTTAAAGATTTGTCTTCCCATTAAATAACTGTAAGATTCATGAGAATAGGGACCATGTCTATCTTGCTAAACTATCAATTACTAAAGCATCCTGTTATATAGCATAATTCAAGAAATATTATGAAAGATAAAGACATTTGCATCATTGACTTCACCTAATACAAAAATAATGTAGAAAAAGCCCTAAAGACTTCACAGGGATGCCAGGTCTAGTTTTGCTCTTCACTGTACACCAGAGTTTAGCACAAATCGGGCCTACATTTGTTGAATCTATGAATGAGAACAAAAACAAAATAGAGATATTAACTTGCCCTGCAAAATGACATACAAAATGCTATGTAGTTAAAATGTGCAAAGAATAAAGCAGTACTATTTCTCATACTGAAGGGAATGAAATTGCCAGTTCCTAGCTGCCAACTCTACCTTCCCACTGTTCGCCCTAACCCCTTCCCTGTTATACTTTTCCCATAGCAATTTTCATCTTCTATCAGACTATGTAGTTTACTATTTATTTTGTTTATTGGTGTTTCCCCTACTAGATGTAGATGTAGATCTCCTCATAAGAGCAGGATTTTTTTTTTTTAACTTTTAATTTTGTATTGGGGAATAGCCAATTAACAATGTTGTGATAGTTTCAGGTAACCAGAGAAGGGATACATATACATACATATATATATATGTACCCATTCTCCCCTAAACTCCCCTCCCATCCAGGCTGCCTCATAACATTGAATAGAGTTCCATGAAGAGCAATGATTTATATTTGTTCTGTTACTGAACACATAACAGGTAATATTTTTTTTTTTTTAAACAGGTAATATTATTAAATTATATTTACTGTACCTGGGCCTGTGTTAGATATGTTAAATATTTTCTTATTAATCCCTAACACTCTAGTTAGAGCCCTTTATCTCCATTTTAGAGTTTAATATTAGGAATCTTCTAAAAGTTACATTACTCTTTAAAATGAGAAGGATACTATAGGAGGAAAACAAAAAGAAAGACAAACAGAAGCACAAATAAGATGTAGGAAAAAAATGAACCATATCAGTCATCACAATAAAAGTAAACAGATTAAACTTGCTGGTTTAAAGACAAAAATTATAGACTGGATTTTTAAAGTACAGCAGTATGAGAAAAATATATAAATAGCACTTAAACATAAGGACTCTATACTTCTGGTGCCAGCCAAGATGGAGTAAGCCCACTACAGCCAATCTCTCCATTTGACTAAAGCCAAAAAAACAAAATTTTTAAAAGCAACTACTCTAGGACTCTGAAAAGTTAACAGTAGTAGCAGGTTGGAGAGAGAAGCCAAAACTTGAAGAAGAACTTCTATGGGAGTGAGCTCCCTGGCTTTTCCTCTCATGTCTCCTGGCTTTGACCTAGGGGTGGCCCAGTGTGGTGGTGTGCAAAAACAAAAACACTAGCCAGACAGCTAAGAAAAGGGATCCCTGTGAGTTGAAGAGGGTGGGGAAGATCAGTGTGACTTTTTTTCTTATCTTCTTTCTTCTCTCACAGTCCTGCCCCAACGATGGATGGCCCCAGTCATGGACCTACACTGTCCACAGTCCTGGACAGCCTAAAACTTGGAAACAAACAAAACAACAACAACAACAACAAAATCCATGTTTCTGGCCAGAGGAACTGGGAAAAGGAGACACTGTGGTCTGAAGATACGGGGGAATATCTGGATTATTTTTTCCCCACTTCTTCTCGCTTTTCTTCTGCTGTTTTGTCTGAAAGGTAGTCCTAGTAATATGAAACTACATGCAGAGCAAGAAGTTAAAATTCCAAGAGAAACCCTCTCTAGCCAGAAGACCAGGAAAAGAAGCCTTTGAGGTCCAGAGCATGTGGGAGAAAGTGTAGAGAGCTGGAGAAATGGGGGCCTTCATTCTGTACACAAATAGAAACCCCAGGCTCACTGAGTGCATATCCAGGACAGATCTAAACCAGCCTCGGAAAGACTGTGAGGCAGAGCAATAGCTGACACATTTTGTCAAAGAACAGCAAGGCTGAGGGACTTTTACTCTGACTTAATATAAAGCTTCAAGACTTAATATAAAGCTATAATAAGCACAACAGTGTGGTATTAGTGAAAGAAGAGAAAACAGATAAATGTAACAAAAAAGAGAGTCTAAAAATAGATCCACTCATAGACGGTCAATTTAATTTTTGAAAAAAGGTATGAGGCAACTCCATCAAGAAAGATTAGTCTTTTCAACCAACTGTGCTGGACCAAATGGACATCCACATGTAAAATATAAAATCAACCTGAACTCATACCTCACACCTTACATCTTACATAAAAATTAACTCAAAATGGATCACAGACAGAAGTATAAAATGTCTATTAAAAATCTTTGTGACCTTGGCTTTGGCAGAGTTATTTGATAATACTAAAAGTATAGTATATTAAAAATGTTTTTTGATAAACTGGATTTCTTATAATTTTAAAACTTTTGCTCTTTGAAAAATACTGTTAAAAGAATAAAAAGAGAAGTCATATACTGGGAGCATATATTGTGTATCACATACCCAGTAAAGGACTTGTATCCAGAATACATAAAGAACCCTCAAAACCCAACAAAAAGAATATAAAGCATCCAACCAAAAAAAAAAAAAAAAAAACAGGCAAAAGATTTGAAAAGACATTTAACCAAAGAAAATACAGTAAGTCCAGAGAAGCACATTAGAAGATATGGACGTAGTTGGTCATTGAGTAAATGCAAAATAAAACCACACTGGGATACTACTATACACTAATATGTATAGCTAAAATAAATTTTAAAACTGACAACGCCAAGTGCTTGTGAGGATGTGGAACAATTGGAACTCTCAAAAATTGCTGAAACGCAAAGTGGCTCAAAGATTTTTGGAAAACAGTCTGGTGTGTTTTTCTAAGTATTTACCCGAGAGAAATAAAACTTATATCAACCAAAAAAACCATGTCAATGAATTTTATACTACTTCCAAGCTAAAGAATTTTATAACAGGGTATTATTTTTAATCAGCAAAAAGTGGAAACAACTCAAAGGTCCTTCAAGTGGAAAAGAAATAAAGAAAATGTTGTGCATTTATATAATGGAATGCTACTCAGCAACAAAAAGTAAACTATTGATATATAGCAACATGGATGAATTCAAATGCATTGTGGTAAGTGAAGGAAGCCAGACTTAACACTCCAAATACTGTATATAGTAAAATCCATGTATAACATCTAGAAAAGGAAAACACGGGCACCAAAGCAAGGGCTGGGGCAGGAGAAAGGATGGCGTACAAGTGGCTGCACCGGGGAACCTGGGGCAGTGCTCAAGGAGCTGCTCTGCACCTTGACTGCAGTGAGTTACACAACTCCATATAGTTCTCAGGTTCCACAGAACTGTACAGCAAAAAAAAGTGAATTTTACTGTACGTAATTTTTTAAATGTTCAATTCAGTTCAGCCGCTCAGTTGTGTCCAACTCTTTGCGACCCCATAGACTGCAGGACGCCAGGCTTTCCTGTCCATCGCCAACTCCCAGAGCTTGCTCAAACTCATGTCCATTGCGTTGGTGATGCCACCCAACCATCTCATCCCCTATCATCCCATTTTCCTCCTGCCTTCAATCTTTCCCAGCATTAGGGTCTTTTCAAATGAGTCAGCCCTTTGCATCAGGTGGCCAAAGTATTAGAGTTTCAGCTTCAACATCAGTCCTTTCAATGAATATTCAGGACTGATTTCCTTTAGGATGGACTGGTTGGATCTCCTTGAAGTCTCTCAAGAGTCTTCTCCAACATCACAGTTCAAATGCATCAATTCTTCAGCACTCAGCTTTCTATATAGGTCCAACTCTCACATCCACACATGATTACTGGGAAAACCATAGCTGTGACTAGACAGAACTTAGTTGGCAAAGTAATGTCTCTGCTTTTAAATATGCTGTCTAGGTTTGTCATAGGTTTCCTTCCAAGGAGCAAGAGTCTTTTAATTTCATGGCTGCAGTCACCATCTGCAGTGATTTTGGAGCCCCCAAAAATAAAGTCTGCCAGTTTCCACTGTTGCCCCATCTATTTGCCATGAAGTAATGGGACCAGATGCTATGATCTTAGTTTTCTGAATGTTAAGTTTTAAGCCTACGTTTTCACTCTCCTCTTTCACTTTCATCAAGAGGCTCTGGAGTTCCTCTTCACTTTCTGCCATAGGGGTGGTGTGAGCTGAGAATCTGAGGTTACTGATATTTCTCCTGGCAATCTTGATTCCAGCTTGTGATTCATCCAGCCTGGCATTTCTCATGATGTAATTTGCATAGAAGTTAAATAAGCAGGGTGACAATATACAACCTTGACGTACTCCTTTCCCAATTTGGAACCACTCTGTGTTCCATGTCCAGTTCTAACTGTTGCTTCCTGACCTGCATATAGATTTCTCAAGAGGCAGATCAGGTGGTCTGGTATTCCCATCACTTTCAGAATTTTCCACAGTTTGTTGTGATCGATACAGTCAAAGGCTTTGGTGTAGTCAATAAAGCAGAAGTAGACATTTTTCTGGAACTCTCTTGCTTTTTCGATGATCCATTGGATGTTGGCAGTTTGATCTCTGGTTCCTCTGCCTTTTCTAAATCCAGCGTGAACATCTGGAAGTTCACAGTTCACGTACTGCTGAAGCCTGGCTTGGAGAATTTTGAGCATTACTTTGCTAGCGTGTAGGATGAGTGCAATTGTGCGGTAATTTGAGCATTCTTTGGCATTGCCTTTCTTTGGGATTGGAATGAAAACTGACCTTTTCCAGTCCTGTGGCCACTGCTGAGTTTTCCTAATTTGCTGGCATATTGAGTGCAGCACTTTCAAAGCATCATCTTTTAGGATTTGAAATAACTCAACTGGAATTCCATCACTTCCACTAGCTTTGTTCGCAGTAATGCTTCCTAAGGCCCACTTGACTTCACATTCCAGGATGTCAGCTTTAGATGAGTGATCACACCATCGTGGTTATCTGAATCATGAAAATCTTTTCTGTACAGTTGTTTTTTGTATTCTTGCCACCTCTTCTTAATATCTTCTGCTTCTGTTAGAAGATATTTCTATCCTTTATTGTGCCCATCTTTGCATGAAATGTTTCCTTGGTATCTCTGATTTTCTTCAAGAGATCTCTAGTCTTTCCCATTCTACTGTTTTCCATTATTTCTTTGCATTGATCACTGAGGAAGGCTTTCTTATCTCTCCTCGCTATTCTTTGGAACTCTGCATTCAAATGGGTATATTGTTCCTTTTCTCCTTCGCCTTTAGCTTCTCTTCTTTTCTCAGCTATTTTTAAGGCCTCCTCAGACAACCATTTTGCCTTTTAACATTTCCTGTTCTTGGGGATGGTCTTGATCTCTGCCTCCTGTACAATGTCACGAACCTCCATCTGTAATTCATCAGGCACTCTGTCTATCAGATCTAATCCCTTGAATCTATTTGTCACTTCCACTGTATAATCGTAAGGGATTTTATTTAGGTCATACCTGAATGGTCTCATGGTTTTCCCTACTTTCTTCAATTTAAGTCTGAATTTGTCAATAAGGAGTTCATGATCTGAGCCATAGTCAGCTCTCTTATTTTTGCTGGCTGTATACAGCTTCAATCTTTGGCTGCAAAGAATATAATCAATCTGATTTCGGTATTGACAGACTGGTGATGTCCACGTGTAGAGTCTTCTCTTGTGTTGTTGCAAGAGGAGGGTGTTTGCTACGACCAATGCATTCTCTTGGCAAAAACTCTGTTGGCCTTTGACCTGTTTCATTTTGTACTCCAAGGCCAAATTTGCCTGTTACTCCAGGTTATCTCTGACTCCCTCCTTTTGCATTCTAGTCCCGTATAATGAGAAGGACAACTTTTTTGGGTGTTTGTTCTAGAAGGTCTTGTAGGTCTTCATAGAACTGTTTTAACTTCAGCTTCTTCAGCATTACTGGTCAGGGCATAGACTTGGATTACTGTGATATTGAGTGATTTGCCTTGGAAACAAACAGAGATCATTCTGTCATTTTTCAGATTGCATCCAAGTACTGCATTTCAGACTCTTTTGTTGACTATGATTGCTACTCCATTTCTTCTAAGGATTCTTGTCCACAGTAGTAGATATAATGGTCATCTGAGTTAAATTCACCCATTCCAGTCCATTTTAGTTTACTGATTCAAAAAATGTCGACACTCACTCTTGCCATCTCCTGTTTGACCACTTCCAATTTGCCTTGATTCATGGACCTAACATTCCAGGTTTCTATGCAATATTGCTCTTTACAGCATCGGACTTTACTTCCATCACCAGTCACATCCACAACTGGGTGTTGGTTTTGCTTTGGCTCCATCTCTTCATTCTTTCTGGAGTTATTTCTCCACTGATCTCCAATAGCATATTGGGCACCTGCCAACCTGGGGAGTTCATCTTTCAGTGTTCTATCTTTTTGCCTTTTCATGCTCTTCATGGGATTCTCAAAGCGAGAGTACTGAATTGGTTTGCCATTCCCTTCTCCAGTGCACCACATTTTGTCAGAAGTTTCCACCATGACCCATCTGTCTTGGGTGGCCCTACATGGCATGGCTCATAGTTTCATTGAGTTAGACAAGGCTGTGGTCCATGTGATTAGTTTGGTTAGTTTTCTGTGACTGTGGTTTTCATTCTGTCTGCCCTCTGAGGGATAAGGATAAGAGGCTTATGGAAGCTTCCTGATGGGAGAGACTGACTGAGGGTTAAACTGGGTCTTGTTCTGATGGGTGGGGCCATGCTCAGTAAATGAAGAAGTGAAGTGAAGTGAAGTCGCTCAGTCGTGTCTGGACTGAGCCCACCAGGCTCCTGCATCCATGGAATTTTCCAGGCAAGAGTACTGGAGTGGGTTGCCATTTCCTTCTCTAGGGAATCTTCCTGACCCAGGGATTGAACCCGGGTCTCCTGCATTGCAGGCACCAGTCTGCAATTGTCTGAGCCACCGGTAAATATTTAATCCAATTTTCTGTTGATGGGCGGGGCTGTGTTTCCTCCCTGTTGCTTAACCTGAGGCCAAACTATGATTGAAGTAATGAAGATAATACATTTTTAAATGTATTTATTTTTAATTGGAGGATAACACATTTACAATATTGTTGATCTCTGCCATATAGCAACTTGAATCAGCCATAGGTATAGTATGTCCCCTCCCTCTTAAACCTCCCTCCCACCCCATCCCACCCCTCTAGGTTGTCACAGAGCACCAGATTTGAGCTCCTTACATCATACAACAAGTTTCCACTGGCTATCTAATTTTACATATGGTAATGTATATGTACCTAATTTTTTAAACGTCCTATATATCAAGAACAACAGAGAAAGATGAATAAAGGGCAGAGAAAAGTTTATCAGATAAATACTACCCAAAAGAAAGTTGGTGTTGCTATATTACACTAGGCAAAGTGATTTTTATGTAACGGCTCAAGGCATATAACTTGTAAGGGGCAGATTCAACCTTTAAGTCATTTCTTTCTTGATATACATTCTATGTTTTCAATGTAACTTAATAACTTATATTCTACTTATCAAGAGGTAGGAAATTTATTAATTAAAACAGAAAAGCCTGAGATAATCTTGCACAAATTCTCCCATGCACTTTTCATTGTTTGAGAAAAGTCAGTAAATATTCAGGAAAAAATGTTTATTTAATATCAGTGAAACTATTTTTCTTTCACTTGGAGATTTCTTACCTTGTTTTCTTTCATAATAATAGAAGTCAACCATTAATTCCACCTAAAACTTGAAAATTTCTACCAGACTTCTCTATAAGAAGGAATAAATATTAACATTTAGAACTGAAGAATCTCTGCAGCTAAAATGAATGATCAGAGGAACCTGCCTGCTTTGAACTGAAACATGTGCAGGAAAAACTAGGGGAAAACTAATTACATAACATAGTGTGAGCAGAATGTGCCCATGTACCTGAAAACATTTAGGGTATATCATGTTCCTTACAGGATGTTAAAAATCAGTGATCATATTAACCATTATGTAATACTTCCACTGATGCAATTAGGGTGTTTGGTCTTTAGAAAAGTCAATGTGAAAAGTCAAACAAAACAGCAATTAAAGTTTCAAGCAGGTCCCCAAATCCCAAGAAACTATCCTAGTACTGTTTCCCTCTGGGAATTTTTTCAATTAAAATACAATAGGTGCCTGTCCTCAGAATGTTGAAAACTGAGAGAGGAATAACCTCTTAGACCAGGAATTCAGCTTGTGAAATATTTGCTCTTGGGAGTGAGTTCAAAGTTGATGTCAAAACTACAGAAAACATGTAGAAAAAATGCATCTTTATCCTAGCTTCTATATTGGTTATTAAATGCAAATCTGGTTTCTTTTTGCTCACTTATATTGATTTGATATTACTTCGAGTGTCTACAAATTGCAGCTAGAATTGGGCAGGTGAAGTAAATGAAAGTCCCAAGGGAAATACACTTCATTACCAGCTGAGTCCCCTTAATCAACCTTCCTCAGGCCCAGTCTCTCCCTGTCTCCCAATTTTCCTCATATTTTCACTTCAAAATATGTGAGGGTTTCTCCTTCTCATGGACAAGGTATGTAATATTGTGCAGTAACCAGGACCTAGAGAGAACATTCATTCAATAGGAAATGAATTTTACTTCCTGTTAAACATCAGCCCTTGGCAAGAGTGATCAGGGCACTTGATTTAGCTGAGGTCAGTCCCCTGAACCCCTAAATGTGAATTTGGTGTGTGTGCATGTGCTCAGCTGCTCAGCCATGTCTGACTCTTTGCAACTCCATGTATGATAGCCTGCCAGGCTCCTCTGTCCATGGAATTTTCCAGGCAGGAATACTGGGGTGGGTTGCCATTTCCTTCTCCAGGGGATCTTCCTGACTTAGGGGTCAAACCCGTGTCTCTTGTGTCTCCTGCACTGGCAGGTGATTCTTTACCCCTAAACCATCTGGGAAACCCCAAGAACTTAGTATGGACACACAAATCACACAAAATTTTCTCACTAGATATAGACAGGTAAACATACAATAAGGGGCACTCAAGATTTCCAAACCATCACCTTGGAAAGTCATTGCTGTCCTTAGACAGACTGGTTTGGAAAACCTCTGATTCTGGCTGAAGAGTTTGGCCAGGCATGAATGAGAGAAGGGAAAAAGTAGACTGCATGCAAGCAAGGGAGAAGGGGTGTCCCAGGTGTTTGCCCTGAATCATTTTGGTGTGTATACAGATTGGTGAGCTTTACCTAAAGTACAAATAGGTTGAGTTAGCCAGGGAGACACTATTGGCAGCTATAAAACTTAAGATCCTTAGTTTCCAAAGTTAACTGGCTACATTTTCTGATTATAAAGGATCTCCATAAAATACCCAGAGGGCCAAAAGTCTGTCTCCTAGGAAATGCCAGGATGGAGAGCTCAATTCAAATATCCTGATCACCTTCCTTCTGGACCATATGGTGAGTTGTTAGAAGTTGCCTCAGTTTGACAGGATGAACTGTCATATCCAAGGCTGTGGGCTCTAAGAACTATTTTTATTCAGCTGCTTCACAAAATAACTTTAGCAGATGCAAAGGTAAGCCCGGCCACACTGATCTCAGTTAAGACCAAAAGGATCTTTTTCTGAGCAACCTGCTGGAAACAATATGGACTTATATATTCATGATTCAACTCTCTCAAAAGATAGACTTGACATGTCTAAAATTCCCCTTGTCAGGGAACAAAGCACTGTTAGTTATATAGCTTTAACTTGACAGTCTTTTGAATTTTATCTTGGAAATACGTCCTCTAGCTCAGACAGTTTCAAACATTTTAAAGCAGCAGAACACTTTTTGCAAATAAAACCTTACAAGAAACTGAAAAAAAAAAAAAAACCAAAAACCAGAAGTGGAGGTGCTTTGACTGAAGTAATGTGCAGAGCTCCAAAGACCCATCTACCTTATTTGAATTCTCCCAAATATATCCCCTCATCCCCCTCACACCCTCATATACATCCTAACACACACAGAATAGCCTCAAGATACCCCAATTCACACATGGGTCTTCCCTGAACACTGTATGAAAACCCAAATTAGCCGACACCATGCTTTCAAGAGATTAGAGTATACAAAATGATAATGATTTGATTAAAGCTTCATCAGTAGAAGAAAGACCTGTTTTGAGAAGACTGTCTCCATATGGTCCACACCTCCAGGGGTGGCCATTTTGACTAATGGGGAAAACAACAGCCAAACTTGTGTCACAGAAATAACTTAAATTTCCTAAATCAAAGTCCAAGGGGAAACAACATTCACATATTCAAGAGACCAGCACTATTGATCACTTAGCCTTTTCTGGTGACATTGATGTCAAACATGCCTGAGAAGAAATTCAAATAAAATGTAGAAAATAATTGCAATTTGCTGATTATTTCTACGTAGGAGATGGATTTTACAGGACTCTTACACATATGTTCTCCTTTAACAGCTGTTTGCAGTGACCACCTTCAAGTCACGGTAGAAGGGAAAGGCTTTAGAACCCTTTAAACAGGTTGTATAAGCAACTTTCTGAGGTCTAAAACATTGATTGTCTGCTGTCCTTATGTGGAGTTCCCCACTGGCTGTATATTAACAAGTCCAAGTTTGAAAAACTTGCCTGTACTCCCATGTGAGCGTATATGGGACAGGCCACTGCATTCTTGGCTGTTAAAGTCTATTTCAATAAGGTGAGGTGGGTGGAGCGGGGGTGGGATGGGGCAAAAGTCTGGCAGAAAGGAGCTTATTGATTAGAGGAAGCTACTTAGACATGTATTCAATTTAACCTCTTTAACCAGCAAATGGTTTATCTCACAGCATCCATGTATATCACCATTTTCTCTTCAGTATATAATACAAGTTTTTCTAGTCAAGTACAATACCCTGTACTACCTCTGGCTCTACCACAATTACCGGTACAATGCTGGGGATATTGTAGCAATTTAATGAACCAGTCTTTACTGCACAAACAGTGCAAAATTCCTGGAGATATTTTGCCCATAACCTGAAGAACATTTCTCTTATTTTTTAAATTTAGTTAGCCTTGTTGGCTATTCACTATAATTGAACAAATCATACCTGAATTGTGTTTCCTTACCCTTTAATGCTACTAGAAAAAAAGCCTTAATATCCATTTCACTTTCTTATATGTAACAAATTTTAAAAACATTTATTCCCAGCATTACTATAAAAATTTCTTTAAAAACTCAACTCTAGATGTATTGTAAGAAATGCTGAGACATTTCTGTATCTCAATGGGAAGCTGTTAGGTTTAGCCACAGCTCAATAACAACTACAGATTGTATGTAGCATGCAATGCTCGTGGCACGGCTTCGGGAGATGCTCATGGCAGGCAGGGCTTGGGAGAAGCACTGCAGATGGATTCTCACAGGCCTGATGGGCTACTTCTGCTCTTGGAGCCTTGGGATATCCCTCCCGGGCTCTGCAAACCCCATCCTGTAAACAAACAGCACGTTGAAATAGTCATCTAAAGCTGAAGGTCTCTCCCGAGGAAGGCAATTCACTACCAGGATTTTTTGAATGCTATTTGAATGAGAACTACAAAACTATTTAGTTAACTAAGCGAATATGACCCCTAAGTACTCTATACCAGCTTCCTCTTCAATAAACAACCAGTTTGAGCCTGTGAGTGTACTGTGGCAGGAAACTTGAAGCTCAACAATCATTCTATTGACCACAGCAGTGCCGTATTTTATCCAAAACACAAATTATGCCCACTGCTTTTCCTTTTCACAGTATTTATGTATTAATGATAATAAGAGCTCATATTCTTAGCACCAACTATGTGTCAAACATCATGCTAGGCACATCACGTGCATTCACTTACATAATTCTCACAACAACCCAATGGGGTCCTCCTCATAGTAGTCCCCATGTGGAAATAATTTCCCATTTTGTGAAAGAGAAAGGTGAAACATCAAATAATTTGCCTCTGGTCATGTAAGTAGAACTTGAGTAAGAACCCAAATGATTCTGTCTTCAGAACCAAACTCCCACCCTGTTGAAAAAACTATCTTTAGGTCCAGCTATATAATATTGTATCCGTCAAGATTAGTTGCAAAAAAAAAAAAACCCTCCTTTATCAGATTGAAGCCCTCATTAGGACAGATGAATCAACACATTCTAGATGACTTTCTAGAAACAATTCCCAAAGCCATACTGGAGAACTTGAGACCAAAGGACATAATGCGTCTTTTCAGATCAGGAAACTGCCATTTTAGAATCATACCTCCAACTCCCATGATTAGAACTTGCTTCTACTCCAGATCCTCCAGGATAACGCCACACCAGCTACAATTCACACCAGCGAAACAGTCGCCACATCCACTGCCTCTTGACACATTCAAAGCTAGTGACTGGACACTACTGTCACACAGACAACCCTCAAGACCCACAGTGCTTCCAACACAGTACAGCCTCCAACATTTCTACTTCCCAAATCCCTGTACAAATGCAACCAATATGATGAACCTAATCAAATTCAGACCTCTCTCCAAGAGGGAGATGGAGAATTATGTTTTAATTCTCCAATATCTGCAGTACATGAAGGGAACAAGAGAAGGAGGGTGGAATGGATGTTGAGTTATCATCCTACAAACTCAACATTCAGAAAACTAAGATCATGGCATTGGTCCATGGCATTATGGCATGCCATGGCATGCCAGTTCATGGCAAATAGATGGGGAAACAATGGAAACATGAGAGACTTTATTTTTTGGGGCTCCAAAATCACTGTAGATGGTGACTACAGCCATGAAATTAAAAGGCACTTTTCCTTGGAAGAAAAGCTATGACCAACCTAGACAGCATATTAAAAAGCAGAGACATTACTTGCCAACAAAGGTCATCTGGTCAAAGCTATAGTTTTTCCAGGAGTCATGTATGGTTGTGAGAGTTGGACTCTAAAGAAAGCTGAGCACCGAAAAATTGATGCATTTGAACTGTGGTGTTGGAGAAGACTCTTGAGAGTCTGCTGGACTGCAAGGAGATCCAACCAGTCCTTCCTAAAGGAAATCAGTACTGAATATTCATTGGAAGGACTGATGTTGAAGCTGAAACTCCAATACTTCGGCCATCTGATGTGAAGAACTGACTCACTGGAAAATACCCTGATGCTGGGAAAGACTGAAGGTGGGAGGAGAAGGGGACAACAGAGGATGAGATGGTTGGATGGCATCACCAACTCGATGGACATGAGTTTGAGCAAGCTCCGGGAATGGGTGTGGACAGGGAAGCCTGGCGTACTGCAAGGGGATACCGGCATACTCATGGGGTTGCAAAGAGTCAGACATGACTGAGAAACTGAACAGAACAGTCACTACAAATTCAAAAGATTGTTCTTCTTTAACATGGTTGCAAAATTTTGTGTGTCTACGGAAAGGTCCTGGATTTTTCATCAGATTCTCAAAGAGGTCCATGAGCAAAAATGGATTAGATCTATATGATAACATCTTGAGACTAAGATAAACTTTACAGGAGGGCTAAAGCATAGTGGCTAATGATAGAGCTCTCAAAGTCATGAATTCATGAAAGTGAGTTCAATTTCTGGTCCTGTCACTTAACAGATGTTTAACCTTTAGCATCTTATCTGATGTCCTTGTGCCTTGATTTCCCCTTCTGTAAAATGTGTAGAATAAAATCGACCTAATATAGGTGTTCAGAAGATTAAGTGAAATAATAAATGTATTTAGAAGAGTACCTGGCACTTGGGAAATGTACCCTGTTACCTATTGTACTGAAAAATATGTAAACAAGATAAATTCTCAGCTTAAAAGGTTATATAGAAGAGTTGCAATCATGCCCCCACACTTTTAAATTCATTTTCAATTTCATAGCACTTTTAGAAGTGAGTACTTGATTTCCTGTGACAGCAAACAGAAAGACAAGCACCCATTTATATGGTGATGGCCTGGTTCTCCTTAAAGAATACGTTGGTCTCACAGCCAGTTACTGCCGAAGGAACAGCTCGAGCACCACTGTGCCGAAACCAGAGGTGCCAGTTTTAGGAGATGTTCTTCAGAACCCAAATGGATAGTATTTTGAAAGCATTCAAAATGCTAACGCTTCTATTGTTTATTGTCTGGAAGGAGGTATATTAATAGTTACTTCATCCTGGCAGGCCTGCTCCGATACCATTTTATTCAATTAAATATTCCACTCATGTCTTGTTATTTGGGTGAGGTGGACGACTGATAATTCCAGCTCACAAAAATCTTTCCATCCAAGAGCCTATCGTCCAGGCTTAAAGGAGCATGCCTTGGTGCTTCCATGGATTCTGCTCCATCATTGGTGCAAGAATTGGTGCAAACCAATTCTTTGGTGCAAACCTAACGAAGCTTTACAAAGCAAAGCCTCAGCCCTGCTGGCAGGTACTCCTCCGGGCACCTCTGCACAGCAGAAACATGGGTCGGGCTTGGAAAGGATGCAGAGCAGACCCTTTAATCCTGACTATACTTCCTGGGTGTCTAAAATGTATGTGCCCAATCAACTGCAAGAAAAACCTACATTTCATTCATCTGTAACCTTGGTATTGATTGATAGATACATGGCTCCAACATGTAGCCTGATGGACATCAGATTGTAACATGTTAAGAAGAACAATTATGTCCAATGTCAGCCAGCACTCAGGGAAAGGGTTCTCTAATATCCTGCTGGTAAGAGTAGTTAGTACACCTTGTATGAGACTGACTTGGGAATTATCTAACAAAATCTTTAAAAGTGAATGCTTATTGACTCACCAATTCCACTTCTAAGAACTTATTCCAAGGAAATGATCGGACAACTGCATAAATTATATGGACAAGAATGTTCATTTAGGACCTGTTTATAATACAAACAATTGTACAAGAACTCAATGTTGACAACATTAAAACAATGAAATTAGAATGCGTTAGAATGAAATTCTATGCAGTTATTAGGAGGAAAATTTAGCTGTATTTAAATATTGGTATGAAAAGATACCTGTGACATAAATTTAAAAAGCCAGGTGTGATCTCATATGCATTTGTATATACTTATATGTTATATATATATGTGTGAATATACATTATATATGATTAATGAAAAATAATATTTCTAGAAAGCTATACACTGGAAGGTTAACAGTGGTAATTTATAGTGTTTGAGATTGAGCAATTTTAATTTTTTTCTTATGCTAGTCCATATTTTATTAAAAATGATCAGCAAATAAAACTTTTTAAACAGAAAAAATAAATTATTTAAAAATCTTACACCCAGATGACAGCACTTTTACTTGAGGATAGTCCAAGATATGTATTGAGATTCATACATACAGAATCTCTAAACTCTTTCTTTGTATCTTGAACCAATATTGGAATAGGCAAACATAAATGCCTTTAGAAGACAGGTGGGCAAAGTAAGTGAAACAGGATATCAGGCAAAGGGAAAAGGATGTGACCATGATTAACTATAGAGCACAAAT
The DNA here is from genome assembly GCF_910594005.1 of Cervus elaphus. Taxonomy (NCBI): domain Eukaryota; kingdom Metazoa; phylum Chordata; class Mammalia; order Artiodactyla; family Cervidae; genus Cervus; species Cervus elaphus. Next base: position 82,326,567 of record NC_057823.1, on the reverse strand, counting down.
CTAGTCCACAGGCTTTCAAATTCAAAAAGCTTTCCAAGCATTCAAAATACATCTACAGGTTGAATATGAACAGCAAGTCGCTGATAAGGAACTTTGCAGTATAAATCTACACACATGCAGAACATTACTGTAACTCTCCCACACAACTCAACAGTACTCCCTCCCCACCTCTTAAAGGTGGTTTAAGTACTACCTATAAAAGAGATAATTTTTTTCATATTGGTAAAATTTTCTTCCTAAAATTTAACATAAGAAAAAAGTTTGTTTCTCTTGATAAATGTTCATTTCATAACAGAATGAAAGCAACATATTTAATCGGCTTTCTCTTTTTTGTTATTCGTTGTTCTAGAAAGCTACCATGTCCCTTAACCTAGGTTTTCTGTAAAACTGTCTTTCCCTCTCTACCACTTAGTTCTTATTCACTTTCTTTAATCTTTACAGTATATGTATTAATCTTACACTTGAGTGTATATATATATATATATATATATATATATATATATGTATACATGACTTTAAATATTTTTGAAATTCAGACTGGACAGAGGGAAGTAGCAATGATTTAATATACTGAAAAAATAACATCAGCATGCAATAAAATAATTGTAATGACTAGCAAACATGCTTTATATGTTTTGTATTATCTCTATTTGCCAAATTTTAAACTAAAAAGTATAGACTACAAATGCAATATGGGAAATTTAACAGCTAACATGGAAAAGAACCAGGAACACAACAGGTGAAAAGAAAAGGCTAAGGGGGTGGGAAATAGAAGTTTTTAAAAGGTGGAATAATTGCATTATAGAGTATGAATGTGCAGTGACCATTGTGCCAAAAATAAGAGAAAACAAATTGCATCTTTCTTGTGCCTGCACTCAGTCACTTCAGTCATGTCCATCTCTTTGGGACCCCATGGACTATAGCCCACCAGGTTCCTCTGTCCACGGGGATTCTCCAGGCAAGAATACTGGAGTGGGTTGCCATTTCCTTCTCCAGGGGATCTTCCAACCCAGGGATCAAGCTTGTGCCTCTTACGTCTCCTGCATTGGCAGGCAGGTTCTTTACCACTAGTACCACCTGGGAAGCCCAATACCCTCACAGGGATGTGGCTAAGTCTGTCTTCAGAGTCCATCTTCCATCCTCTCTGGGTCCCATGCCTGCCTTCCCACCTCCCAGGTTTCTCTACCTGCTTCTAGCTGCTGCTTTACTGCCCACTCACCAATAACCTCTAATCACTCAAAAACTGGAAATGAGAATATAAATATTCCTCAAACTTCAAGTTTTGGAACTAAGATGTTTATTAAAAATTAAAAATTGATGATAGGTAATTATCAAAATGAAATGTGCTAAGATGAGTAATATTAAAATTAATTATTAAATATTTTAAATGGTATGTTATTTTCACATTTATAAGCTGCTCCTTTTTTAGGAATAAAAGTTCTAAGGATCAATGAAATGCTGGAAAATAAAGTAAGCTCTCATATAAATTCAAGGCATGTGCTAAGTCAAAAGTGCAACTTTGATGGTAAAATGCTAAGCAATACTCAGCTCAATGAGATATACATATAACAAAGAACATTACCCTAACCAGTCTCTTGTTTTCATTGTCCACTGAAATAAAATTCAATTTAAAGAAATAAGACCCAAATATAAAAGAATAAGCTGGCTACTTGTAAGAAATACATTCCTTGTTTAACTATATGTCTTGAACTCTCATTGAAATGGAATAAAACAAAACATTTTAGAAATTAATAATCAAAAGCTGGATGAGAAAGTAATCTTATACAAATGCCTAAATAGCATTCAGTATGAAGGTTTCCTAAAACATTTCAGAGTGTAAAGTCAAGAAATTTTTTAAAAAATTAATTATTTAGTCAAAGATAATGACTAAATATCTAAAGAGAAAGAACTTTCATATACGTCTAAATGTAAGGAAAGTCTTAGAAACAAATAAAACTTACAAAAATGTGTTTTTTTACCCCAAACAAGAAAAGAACAATAGAGTGTGAGAGACAAAGGATATTCCCGAATTGATAAAATAAAATGGAGAGTGAAGTACTCTGATGATGCATGGGCTCCACAACATCAACAGTCAGTAAACATTAAAGATACAATGCAAGTATAGATTGACAATCTAAAAATAATTACCAACGGAGACAAGCAAAAACAGCATTATCATCACTACCCTAGGATACCAAAGAAAGGGACATACAATGATGAAGTGTATTTCATTCTCCTAAGACAGGGGAGTGTGGTAGAATTACTGGTGCTATTAAAACACTGGAGGGTTTCTACAGAGAAGTCTGCAATATAGATGTAATTACTGTGGGATTATAAACCTACCCACTAAGGTGACGAATTAATGTCCAGAATAAATACCTAGAAACTCAGAATCAACAAACTAGCAGCAAATTACAGAGAAGACAATCACATGATGTCTGAGGTCCCATTTAAATGAAGCTCCACCATGAAAGAGCCAGCGATGAAGCTGGCAGTGATTCTGAAGTAGCAGCAGCAGCAATCCATAAAGGCTTCTTAATTTTCTTGTCATTTAAGAATTAAGCCACTTCCAGTTCACACTGATCCTACCAGGTGCAGTAAATTGATGTTATTATGAGCCATCAGGAAATACCCACCGAGACCTATACCAACACTGAGAAGTTTTGTTAAACAGCTGTGTGTTTTAATTGATTTGTATTATTTAAAACAGAACAGTTAAAAGTCAGTTATCGGATGTTGTGTAAAAGAGATGCCTAAAGACTCTAGGGAGACTGAGTTCAGAAGAAAGCCAATCACTGGAACTTCACTTGAGCACTTAAGATTATTACTAGAGGAAGCACAATTAAATCATCAGTTTATCAGCCATCATAATAAATCACCAGGCAACATATCAAGCTTCATTATTTAAGAATCCTTAACCAGTGACTTCCTGCATCACTGAGAGTCAAAAGCAATCTATTCACCAAAAGGTACCTAAGCAGTTTCAGATTTTTTGTTGTCTGTGTGCATGTGTGTGTGTGTTTACCCTGAGAGATTTATCATGGAAACATAATGAAAATTCACTAAAATGATCATACCTTTGCATGTTTCAGACATCACTTCTTCTAAGTGAAATTAATGGCAATTGGGGCATGCAGAATGTGTACTCAAGGCTTCTAGTCCATTCTCTCACAGTACTTGTGTGAAATCACGTGGAAAAATAATCATTGAGTTTCTTTCCACTTCTATCCATCCAATCCCATTCATTTATTCACACTTGGACAGCCTTCCCCAGACATATATAATCAGAAAATAAAGTACTTCAAAATTCCTAGTTTTCCAAATCTAAAGCACACAGTTCAGGTGTTAGAAACTATATATTTGAAAGGAGATGACATAGGTTGAGTTTTGTATACAACCGTTTCTCTTACTCTTCCCAGCAACTCTATGTAGATGCTGCCATTAATTTTAATGGAAAAATAAGACATGAAGAGTTTTTGTAATTTGCCCAAGGTCATACAGCTACTAAGTGGTGGTGCCCAAAGTTAAATCCACTCTGCCTGGTGTAGCACCTAGATAAACATTCTGAAAGGAAGAAAACCTCCTTGGAGAAAGGCTAATGCCATTCAAACATTTGCTTACTTAATGATATTAAGAAATTATTAACTTTAATTGTGATAATAGAATTGTGGTTATTTTTTTTAAGAATTCTTACCTTTTTTAAATAAACTTTTTTGTTTTGAGATAAATGTGGATTCACATGCAGTTGTAAGAAATGATACAAAGAGATCACTCATACACTTTACTCAGTTCCCTCGATGGTGGGAATATCTTGCAAAACTAACCTACATTATCACAACCATGTTACTGACATTGATACAGTCAGATACAGAACATTCCTATTGCCACATGATTCCCTCCTTGCCTTTTATAACCACACCCACTTTCCTCCTACCCATAACCTCTGAAAACTGCAGTCTATTCCCCAACCTATAATATTCTCATCTCAAAAATGTTAGCTAAATGTTAGCATAACTAGGTAACCTTTGGGAACTGACTTTTTGCATTCAACAATTCTCCGGCAATTCATTCAGGTTGTTAAGTGTATCGATAGTGGGTTCCTTTGAATTCCTGAGTAGTACCCAGGGTAAGGATGTACCACTGTTTGTTTAACCATGCACCTCCTGAAGAACTTCAGAGTTGTTTCCATTTGGGCTATTATGAATAAAGCTGCTATAAACATTTGTGAAGAGCCCTTATCTTCTAAAAATACATAATTAAATAATTATGGATGAGATAATATGATGTCTAGAATGTGGTACCAAAAAAATTAGATCAGGTGAGATACCAAAATAAAATTGGTCATTAGTTTGTAAGTGTATTACACCGGGGTCCCAAACCCCCAGTACCTATACATGGCCTGTTAGGGACCCATCTGCACAGCAAGTGAGTGGTTGTCTTCCCTGGTGCCAAAAAGGTTGAGGACCACTGTGCTACACTATTAGCTCTACTTTTGTATTATGTTTATAATTTCACATAATATAAAGCTAAAAGAAGACAGTAAGAACAAATTACTTATCTGATCACTGCTACTGCTACTGCTAAGTCACTTCAGTCGTGTCCGGCTCTGTGCGACCCCGTCCCTGGGATTCTCCAGGCAAGAACACTGGAGTGGGTTGCCATTTCCTTCTCCAATGCATCAAACTACACACTCACATATATAAATATACATATCTTCAAATAAAACTGGAAGTATGATTTCTTATCTTTTGATTTTAGCCTCTGCCAAGATTATAGGAGTTCTTTACCTAAAACACAGAGCCCACACCTTCCAGTGATCATTATTATAACAGTCACTGTACCAATTTAGGCAGATCCAAGCTAGGCACCTGTTGACTTTCTTCTAGAAATTCTTTATTAGGCTGCTGGGTTGAGATAATAGGTAGTCCATAATGTTGGACAAAAGCAGGTAAGTAATCAGCATAATCAAATGTATGAGATTCATGAGTGGCTTGTCTTCAAAAGAGAGAGTTCATAACTGACATGAATAGGTCCTTATCATCAAGACAAATGCTGAGGGAACAGAAGTGTGATTACTGAAGATGAAGAACAACAAACTATATGAGCACAATCAAGCCTGAAAATGAAGTGAAATGCATGTTATATTATGCAAAGACTGCTTTTGTTTTTAAGCCACTCTGAAGGACAGGATATTATTATCAAGTTCAGTCTGCAAGCTAATGGTTCTTTAGTATAATTCTGCAAAATGGTGTCTACTATTCGGTGCCACCAATATCCTATCAGCTCACTCTTCCCAAGTGCCGTATCACACCCTCCCTCCTCACAGCACTGCTGCTGCTGCTGCTGCTAAGTCGCTTCAGTCGTGTCCGACTCTGTGCAACCTCATAGATGGCAGCCCACCAGGCTCCCCCGTCCCTGGGATTCTCCAGGCAAGAACACTGGAGTGGGTTGCCATTTCCTTCTCCAACGCGTGAAAGTGAAAAGTGAAAGTGAAGTCCCTCAGTCTTGTCCGACTCTTAGCGACCCCATGGACCGCAGCCCACCAGGCTCCTCCATCCATGGAATTTTCCAGGCAAGAGTACTGGAGTGGGGTGCCATTGCCTTCTCTGCACTGAGGACACCCTATTTTCTCTCCACATGGGGCCTTACAAAAATGAGGACACACTCTCTCAAAGATATTAAGCAAAGAACAACACATAAATAGCAACCCATTAACTAAACTGGGATTAAAAACTAAGACCTCCAAAGTGAATATTCATAATGAGTTTCAACACCGAGTGAGTACAATGGCAACAAATGAGTTTCCTTTGCTAGGTCTTCACTGCCTGGAGATACACTGTGATGAGCAATTCTAAAGCTTAAATAAAGTATGTTATCAAAAGCGGGGATACCTGTCCACAAGATCAATCCCAATAAGACACATTCCAAAGGAACACCTAAATGTTATACTTAGATTACCATCTGGGTATATCAAATATCCCTCCCAATAAGTGGGCCTCATACTTGGTATTGAGATAGTAATGCTTATTGTGATAGGATCTGATCATTACTAACATACTCTGCTAAGAAGGAAAAAGAAGGTGTGCTAACAGGCAGTCTGTATCATGCTTAAAAAGATACTAGTCAATTCCATTTAAAACTATCAATATACAGATTGGGTCATGTGGTTGGGTTAGCAAGTTAGGAATCCTATCAGTGGAACAAAATCTCTTGGCAACATCATATTAGGAAACTAAGAAAATATGGTTGAGTTCAAAAATCTTATATATATGTCACAAGTCCAAACAGAGACATGTGAAATTAAAGCCCAAAATGACACAGACCATCCAGAACTGTGCTTTGGTTTGCACTGAGGAGATTAATGATAGGGCTGCTAGAGACAGAAAAAGGAAAAAAATAAGATTTGGGCTCAGGTGCATAATATAAAATGTAATTGAGAAGAAGCAGACAAAAAAGGCACTACAGTTAAATACATATATATTTTTGGATGCTCCCTTCCTTTATCCTTTGCCGTCTTCCTTGACTCTCAAAACCAAGCATTTTCTGGGGACTGTGGATTCTGACTCTACAGTTTATATTTTTGGACAGTTTGTGGTCACTGACAAGACACTGGAAGTTGAATCACTCAGCACTCACCTTGACATACTTAAAGGTTAGTCTAAAACACTTTGCATAAAATAAAACGCTCTTGCCAAAAACCTTTCTGATGGATTTGCTTATATATCTCATTACATTATCCTTCTCATAGCAACCACTGCTTTCTGGTCTACAGAAGTGGGACTTAAAAGGGACCATTTTTGTAAGCTGAAGTGGTTTCCGAGAAAGGGACATGTGAAAGAATGAGGGGGAAATACAGAGATAGAACAAAGGCAACAGAGAAAGTATTAAACCTGGAAAGAACTCCAAGAACACACTGTAAGGGTGGGTTTGGGGAAGTGAACGGCCATGTTTGGCAGGAGCTGAGACTGTGTGGTGTGGAGGAGGAGGCGGTAAGCTGGAAAGGCAGCAGGACCCAGGGGTTGGCAGCCCTGGAACCTAGGCAAGGCATTCAGACCACACACCATGGCCCCTTGGGCAACTGCTGCAGGCTTACACATGGGTAAGATAAGTGCTGCATAGTTAGGAAAACACGACCAAAGGGAAGGGCAAGGAGGAAAGGAGCAGAAGAGCAAAGGTAGGCGGTTTTACTAGTTGTTCCAGGCGAAGCAACAGGGTGCGAACCAGGAAGGTGAAGTAGGAATGGAAAAAAAGGATTAACTTGAGGGGGGTTGTGGTGGTGTGTGACTCGTATTTAAAACTAGTTTTTTTCCTCAATTAAAACCTAAGAAATGGTCATTTGCAATCATTGTCAGAGAGCTACATATGAGATGCTGAGGATTCTTAAGTTGATTGGGAGGTAAACTGTCATTATGATCAAACACATAAGAGGACATAAAAATTCTAATGGCTGATAAAGTCATTTTTAAAGGAAGCTTTGATTAAGCTTAACAGAGGCTGGGAGAAAATAAGATTTTTGATATAAGTAAAAAAGAGATCATGATTGGTTGCAAGGTAATGAATATTTTTTAATTTCTAAAATAATTAGTTGCTGATTTTAGCAAGGCAGTAATAATGACTTACATGATTGACAAACCTATTTTCTCTACTTTTGCAAATATACTTTTTATATCTACTTTTGCAGATCTATTTTTGCAACTTTTTCAGATCACTATTGCAAACCTATTATTCATCAAAAGTAATTTTTTTTTTTTGCAAATGCACCTATGAGTAAAACTCTGAAGCATTATGAGGTGACACACACTAAATCATCCATTTCTTGGTGTATATGCCAACTTTGTTTCTGTTCTCACTTAACACATTTTTATTGAAAATCTACTGTATGATAAGTACTGTGCTGGTGCTGGTAATACAATGGAGAGAAAAAAACAAAGTCTGCCCACAAGAGTGCACACAGTATAATGGAAAAAATTAATTTAAAAAATCCAAATACATAATTTAAATTTGTAAGTGTACTATGAAGGAAAATTACAGGGTGCTATGAGGACTTATACAGAGAAGCTAAACCAAGCCTGGGTCTGGTAAGATGTTTTAAAGGAGAGTGTCTTTGAAATGAAACCTGTAAGGAAGTAGAGGAATGAAATAGGAGAAAAAAAAAGAAGAGAGAGAACTAGAAGAAAAGACGCGCAGAGGGAAGGAATCACATGTAAAAATGAAAACATTCTCTAACCTGTTGGGTAATAGTGTCCCACGGTCCCTGCAGCAGCCGCGTCTTATAGCACTCATGAACTCCTTCCCAGATGTCCTTCAGAGCTACAGGTCTTCCATCTGTGAAAGTAAAGACTGCCAGTTAGTAATCGATTGGACACGGGGTGCTTAATGTCTATCTAAAACTACTGAAAGAATATTATAACTTTTAAAAAAATCTTTACTTAGTGTATACACATACTATTTATGTATCAAAAGAGTACTGTATGAATTACTATTTTCGTCCAGAGGGAAATTTAAATACAAACTTCTCTCCACCTAGCAGTAAAATTATCTGCTCACTTATTACCTCTAGGAATTTTACAAAATAAATAAGATCCAAATGTGTTTTAGAGAAAACTGATAAATAGAAGCATCAGTAAAGGACCAGGTAGACAGATTCACATATTCACAAGGGTGTACTCTAGATACCTCTGAAGTCTTAATAATTCCTCTAATCCTTAAATCTGAGACCATCCATGTGTTTCCTTCACCCTCCTGTTAACTGAATATCTGTAATGTTCAAATCACTCTGTTAGGTACCATGAGGAATAGAAGGAAAGCATATAATTTCTCCTAGTAAGGAGTGTTTGGCGACTAGGGAAACTAGGACAAGTACATATCAGTAAATATTGATACTAAAATCAGTATTTTGTATTGATTGGTAGATTGGTCATAGCCAGAGGAAAACTGCAGTTCTCTGACAGTCCAGAGGAGGGAGACATTAACACCTACTGTCTGTTAGGGGTGGAGGGACTTGAGAAGAACTTGCCATGAAGAAATCAGTAAAAGCTTTGGTGAACAATAATCCTCCTTTTCTTTGTTGAAGCAACTTCAGTTATTCACCTATATTCATAATCACCCAAATAATGTATTTTACGAAGAACAGTATGACACAAGTAAAGTGGAGAAATAGACATCTAGGTTCAGAAAGGAAAGCAGAAAGAATTACGATAAAACCACACTGCTGAAAAGAAGGTGGTCTTAACATTAGAATTTATTGCTGTGCTGTGCTTAGTCACTCAGTTGTGTCCGACTCTTTGTGACCCCATGGACTGCAGCCCACAATGTCCATGAAGATTCTCCAGGCCAGAATACTGGAGTGGGTTGCCATGCCCTCCTCCAGGGGATCTTCTCAACCCAGGGATCGAACCCAGGTCTCCCACAATGTGGGTACATTCTTTACAGACTAAGCCACCAGGGAAGCCCAAGAATACTGGAGTGGGTAGCCTATCCCTTCTCCAGGGGATCTTCCCGACCCAGGAATTGAACCGGGGTCTCCTGCATTGTAGGTCTATTCGTTACCATCTGAGCTACCAGGGAAGCTTCAGAATTTAGTGCTACATGGCTCATTTAGAGTCAACCAAGTCCTCAAGACTTTACGGATGTGCTCTTTTCTTTAAGCAAGTAGACAATATCATTTAAAGAAAACTCATCGGCCTATTAGATCCAAAGAAGTATTTGGTCATTAGGTACAACACAACCTGGAGAAATAATCTACTCAAAAGCCCTCCAAATCAAAAGGCATTGCATTCAGACTTACAGACATAAGTACAGGTGTGGGGTGTAGGGGAAGAGCAGGAGATCTGAAGTCCATGCTGAGTTTGAATCCTGGTGTTGGCACTTAATTCTCTATGTGACTGCAAGTTATTTTCTAATTAGTATAGTTAATTTATTCTTTGGCTTTTAATTTTACCTGAAAATGAGGATAGTAATCCTTCTCAAATTCTATCCTGGTGAATGGCTTACATCAGTGAATACACCAGGACTGCGTCAGGCACATAACAAGAGTTCAGTATATATTAGGTATCTCCTCCTAGCCCCCACTGCACCATTCCAGTAATTCTCGTAGCTTAGAGCTAAAAGATTTATTTATAGACCATTATTTCTTAAGAGTTTTCTCATGTTTCTATACCATGCACATTGTGTTTAATACAGCAAATACTAATATCATAGACAAAGCATTTCTCATGTTTGACCTGAAAAGTTGAACTTTTCCTCAACCTTTATTTTCAATAAATAGCAATAGAATATTTTGATACATTTTCAATAAGTATGTTCATCTTGGCATTTATCTGGCGGCAGGAGACCATTATCTTGTGATAAATAGTTTTATTCCATTGACATTTCCATGTCTGTAAAATGAACAAGATTTATTCATCCAATTAACATTTGAATGTCATGTTTAGCTACAAGTTTAAAACAAGCTGCCTTCTGTATCTGTTATATTGTTGTCTGAACACATTAACAGAGTAGGGCCACACTTTAATCTTAAGCCCTACACATCTTCAAAATATGCACGTGTGTGTGTGTGTACCAATGCGAGAAGAGGGAAAAAGCATCTTAGGTATGTCAGTATCAAATAGAAAACCAAATAATCAAATTATTAAAAGTTGACATGCTTTTAAAATAATTTTCAGATGTCAAAGTTAAAAGAATCAGTTGTAGAATGATAAAATGTTATAGCTGGTATAATTACTAATTTTAGATATAAGGTCTCAGGAAATATACATCTACCAAAATTATGGAGCCAGTTCATAACTACCCTGGAATCTCAGGACTCACAATTCCGTGCTCCTCCTGCTAGTCCATGCTATTCCATGAGGGTAAAGACTGCCTTTGTCCTTTCACCACCGCAGCGCTGCTATGCAGTTCTAAGTCTCACTCACACATTGCAAATGTTTTATATTTACTGAATAAATGATAAATGGGAGAATACTTTCCTTAACTTTATTTCCACTGAGACAAGGAAAGGCTTTGCAGACCCACAGAAGAATGCTGGGTTTAAAATCTGTTAATCACTCCACCTGAGTGCAGGTAGGACCTGTGACTTGCTTCTAGTCAATAGAATACAACAATGGTGATGGTTGTCACTCCTCTGACTATGTTATATTATATAAGACGGTCTTAGAAGAGTGGAGTGAGAGAGTAGCCAATAGCTATGTGTTGGCAGCTGCCTGCAGCAATCGTAACTTGGAAGGAGCAGCAAACCATGAAAGAAAAGTCAATCACAGGCATTACAAATTCTCACTTTTCAGCTTCTAACTACACCTTTCTTGTTTCACCCTAGTACAGGGTTTTTCTTTCTTTCTTTCTTTTTCGCCCATAATAATTTGTTTTAATTTTAAAATTGAAAAATAAATTCTGATAATCAGTAATGATCTCAATTTTATTTCTCAAATTATTTCAGCCAACACTCTAAGGATAAAGTAAATGGTTTGGATATTACCACTGTCAAAAACTTGCACACTCTGTTGGAAACATTCATGCAAAAGGCAAAAATCAGCAGCCTAGCAACATTGTGGAGAGACCCAAAACAAATGTTATAGGATACTGTCACCAGACTTGATGCTAGAATTTGAGGGTGTCATAAGTTTTTAGGCAACACCTAATTTAGAGAGAAAATTTAACACCTTAAATACAGGAATTAAAAAATGATCTCATCCCCTTCCCACGGGAGGGGATATACATATACTTAGAGCTGATTCATGTGGTCACACAGTACAAACCAACACAACACTGTAAAGCATTTTTCTCCAATTAGAAATAAAAAGAGTTGGGAGAAAAAAAATGATCTGGTCAACTTAGAATAACAGACAACTACAAGGAACAAAAAAATAAGTTCAAAACATCAAAAGATGCATGATCCTCCTTTACGTATGCTTACAAGAATGCTACCTGCTTGCTGTGAAGGAAACAGTGTTTTTTAAGTGAATGAATGTGACTGCATTCTCCAATGTGTTTATAAAATTGTTTTAAAGTACATGCATCAATGATGATCAAATAAAGCTTGTGCAAACTGCTTTAACAAGAATGTCAATCTTTCCAGTTTCTGCTGACCATTTAGACTATAGAAGATCTGATAATATAGCTGTGTCTCTCTCACATGCGGATATGACAATAATGATTTAATGCAGTATGATGTGGATTCTTTTCCCTAGGCCTTCATCATCAGTTTTCCTAGTCATAGCTCACACCTTCATGATCAAAGACATACACAAATTAGTGTGGTATCTTTTACTCAAAAATAAAAATTTGACCTGATTAGCAATATCTTCAAAGCCATGACATATACAACTGACATGAAAAATATATTCTAATATAACTGTGGCTCTAGTTATTCCACAACCAAAATGGAGCCTTCAGAAATCCCACCAAAATCACTGAAATGAGATAATCAAATACATTTTTTAAATCACATCATAAAAATAGACCTTAAATATGGCAGAAACATAAATAATTTTGTGATTTTGGATCCATCTGCCTATTTGTGAAAACTGAAGACCCAAAACTTTAATTTAAAATTAAAATGTGGACATAAACAAATACTTGGTTAAACTCATGAAACACATTATTATGTGCCTTCATGTTCAGTTGAAGTTATCTTCAATCAAGAACTTTAAGCCCTGTTTAGAGGGCCTATTTTTTCTGTCTGGCCTCAGTCAGAGGAGACATAAGCATACTCAATCAACAACTCCCTGGTTTCAGACCCAAGATATTCAATAGCACCAATTTCAACATGCTTAGAAATCTCATTAATCACACTGAGCTGAGAAGCTCAGTAAAATCCCTTGCATACTTGAAAAATTGAAGTAGAAGCCAAAATAATTTCAGCAGCAACCTACAAATTGAGCATGGTAAATTAAGGTCATTTATTTCACAAGTGTTTATTGAGTGCCTACTATGTGCCTCTATCATCCAGAATATTACACATTTGAGCTAAAGGAATATTCTGTCAGCAACCTAAAATGTCAATGATAAAAAAGGAAGAGACTCTGGATGAAAAATAGAATAATTAAAAAGTACAATCTTTAGCAACTGCCAGTAGCATTTAATTTAATATTTTCATATAAAATCTCTCAATTGAATAATAACCTACATGTCAAGTAATCTATATATTACTCAAAATCTTCAGCTTTCTAAATTAAATTTCTCAGGGCTATTAGTTTTCATGAATCAAATAAAAGCATGAGATATTTCACTAGCACTACCTAACTCTAGTGCAAGCATGTTAAACTCACCTTTATCCTGTGGTGCATGCTTTCACTAAAATTTCATAACTCCCAAAAGAACATTAGAGAGAGTATAAATTATTTAGAGTAGATTTAGGAAAAATGTTCTGAATGTGGTCAGTAGAAGTAAAATGGAAATGGTGGATTTTTCACAATGAAATTTGTCATTATTCAATATATTGTCTTCAACAGGGCTTTGAAGGCTATAAAAATTCATGTCATTCTCCACAGTAAGGCAGAGATGATGCTCCATCAAAGGAGAAAATTCATTTTTGCTTCAGTGAGAAAATTATATTGTGATATGAAATGAGTGTTAATTGTTCACGTACATTCTTATCAGCTACTGTGCTGGCTAATTCTGTGATTTTTATTTATTCCTACATCCACTTTTTGCATTCTGAGTCTTTATTAGTCTCAAGAAATCTGAATGAAAATTCAAAAAAATATAGATTTTGGCAACTTCTCTTCAATGTTACTTAAATTTTGGTGCCACTTTGTGCAGTAAAATTGGGAGTGGGGAGCTAAAGAGTTTGAATCTTAACTCCGTAGTTTTATATGTACTCTAGAATAAATAAACCTTCTAACCTCTCTGAGCACTCAATTTGCATGTCTGCACATCAGGGTAATAGCAGCTCCTATATTACATTGTTATTGTGAAGATCAAGATGCAGAACTCAGCTGGCATTACTGAAAGGTTCTATATGCCAAGTCCCACTTTATATATTAGCTCACAAACCTCAAAACTCTCTGAAATAGGTATTAGTATCTCAAATTTTTCTAGATGGTGAAAAAAAGGAAACAAAAAGTTCAATTACTCCCACAAGATTACATAGTAAGAAGCAGAGCGAGGAATCAGAACCAAGCAGCTCCTAACCCTCCACCTTGTTCTGTATCAGGAGCTCTTTATAAACTAAAGTGGTACACACATATAGCTGTGGTATTGTTTTATTGTCATTAGTAATCTCTACCAGCATTGCTTAACCTAAGACTATCTAGAATTTTGCCTTTCCTAGTTTCTTAATAGGCCAGGCTTGCCCTTTCCCTCATCACTCCAGCCAGGGCTTCATCTAATCATCCAGCTCAAGATAATCTCTGCCCTCTGAGCCCTGGTGGCAACTTTCTCCCCATCGTTATTGGATATAATGGATACATAGCATTGTGTAAGTTTAAGATATGCAATGTGATGACTTGATAAATGTATATTTTGGAAAATGGTTACCACAATAAAGTTAACACATCCATCCTCTCACATATTTATAATTTGTGTGTGTGTGTGTGTAGTTAGAACATTTCAAATCTACTCTCTTAGTAATTCTCAAGTCTAAAATACAGTATTGTTAACTATAGTCATCATGTTACTCATTAGATGCCCAGAACTTCCTCATCTTATATCTGAAAATCTGTATGTAACCTTTAACCATCATGTTCTCATTTCTCCCACCTCCCACCCAGCTTCTTTCAACCACTAACCTATTCTATGCCTGGTGACAATTTTCTTTTTACCTCTCTTATGGCCCTTAACATATTGTACTTGTTACAGTAAATTTCAAATCTGTCTTGTTTCCCTCAGTAGACTGTAAGCTCCTTGAGGGCATAAATCATCCCTGATTCCTTTATTCATCTCCGCATTCCAGAAACATTTTCTTGTCTTATGCATAAATATTTTCCAATGCTTGGATAGATGGATGTTCAACATTATTTCTAGAGCAATTTACCACAATTATTACTAAGAATAAGGACTGATGATTAAAAATTCATCAATAAAATACTTCTCATTTATGTAAAAAAAACTCATATAAATCTATCGTATTAAGTAGATGAAGATATAGTGGATATTTGATTTTTCACTATCAAAACATAGTTCCTACTTGGGAGATAAATTCCAAAATAAGCAGTAGGCAGAATCCCATTCTGTACCACTAAACCAAAGAGAGGTAGACATTCCCTCATCTTGTCACTTCTGCCTTCAGTTGACTCTATGATTTACCCTTCCAGTAAATCTTTTTCTGCTTATCATGGTCAGGATCAGTTAATTGCAACTAAGTATACCTAACTAATATAGTCCAGATAAGTGGTTTATATAAGTATTGCTTAATATTTATCATTTTTTAGCCCCAGTGTTCTAAATTTCATACATTTGTCTAGTAATTTCACATGGAAAGTGAATTTCAATTGAAAGACATCTTTCAATTACATGAGAAAGTTTATGTACATTACAATCCATTTTTATGAGGAACATGCTCAACAGCACAATAGAAGAGTAATTTGAGGTCACCTTAAACTGTTCACATACTGTGTTAAGAACTTACATTAATGCAGATG
Source organism: Cervus elaphus (assembly GCF_910594005.1). NCBI lineage: Eukaryota > Metazoa > Chordata > Mammalia > Artiodactyla > Cervidae > Cervus > Cervus elaphus. The sequence goes on along the minus strand of NC_057823.1, from coordinate 82,310,989 downwards.
ATGTTATAACCTCTCATTTAAATTAAGTTAAACACTTAACCTAGAAGAAGTACACACAAGACTTTCTTGAGGACACAAGACTTTCTTGAGGAATCACTGTGTTCAGAAAATGTCCCAAGGGAAGCAACAGTGGGTCTACAAGATACCTGAGACACCAACTGTGAGATGTGGCTATTCATCAGAACTCTGAAGACCATATCACCAGATGCATATCTACATTGGGTCTGCTGGTTCCAAAGCAGAAAACACTCTACTTTCAATCCTATCCGAAGTGTTCTGAGGTTTTGATTCTAACCTCTTGCTCTGGCAGACCAGTCCTCAGCATTTTGGACTCCTGGCTCTCTCAAATCTCAGAACCCCCTAGAATATGGACCGGTTAACACCAGTAGCAGCACCTTGACTACCCATCCAGCTTGATCTCCTTCCCATGGAGAACATAGTCTCCACCTTCTCAGCAGAGCTCCTAATATATGCACTTGAAGAACTCTGCTTTGACGACTTTAATGGAGGAGAAAACCAGTACGCTAGTTTCCAGTTAGGCAGCCATTTTCCTCAGCATATTTTTTAAATAGGCTAATGAGTTTTTACGCTGTGCACACAGTAGGCACTCATATACACTTTAATGGATGTTTCAAACAGGGCTGGTCTTGTCAAGAGTAAGTAGACAAAACACATTATGGGGCACAACACATTTATTTGTTCAGGAAAGCTGAAGTATAGACTTTTACAGGTAAGAAAATAAATTTATCTGCCTTTTCATGTCTTCTTCCTGGCGTCTGTAATCCATGTTACTTTGTGTACGTGATGCTTTGCACTAACATAGGTTAGAACAAACCTTTCAGCAAATTAGGTGCCCCTCTAGTTTTGTTTCACCTTTCTTTAATATGTTTTAAAATCAGACCTGATTTTTCAGTGGGATTCTAGTCCCATCATGTGTTTTACCCCAGCATCCTACTTGTACCTTAAATCCCCATAATGTTTCAAACATTTACCTGGTTCAACAAACAATCCTCATTAAATTCCCTCTGTCATTTAAACTTTCAGTTTGAATATATTTATATTAGTTAAATAATTTGTTTTTATTTGCATTTAAGAAAAATAACTTTCATTGTTTGCTCTTCAAATTTCATTTCAACCCCTACAATCTCTTTTTAGTGCACTAAAAGTCATGTTCCATTGCATAATTATGACTCTGGCTAGACTTACTGTTTATGTAAATATAAGTGGCATATATGAACTTTCTTAAAAATTCTCTACAATCAAATAAGACTCTAAATCTTCCAAGTCATTTTCTATTTTCTGCTCATGATGGTGATTAACTAGAATCATTTTTGCCTTAATTTCTCTAATCTACCTCTTTTCTGTTTAACAAGGAGCCTTAATTCTCACTCTACTGGAATGGTAATTTTTTTTTTCCTGAAAATATGTTCTTTCCAGTTCATTTTCTCTCTCTAAGAGATGATTTAAATTTTTCTTAAAAAAAATGTGCAACAACACTAAAAAAGTCAAAATTCCTTTTCCCAAAATTTCATTCTTCATAATTTCTTCTCATCCTTCATTAATTCTCTGTTTTACTCAGTCATAGTTTCTGTTCTAGAAAATGTAAACACTGCTCTAATTCCAATCTTTTCATTATTCTTTTAAGCTGGCCTTTATCTTGGTTTGGATATGCTGCTTTTAAGAGCGAATTATTCTTTGACTATTTGAACATAGTTTAGGCATATAACAAGTGGATAAATTTTCTATATGAAATATCTGGGTTACATTTTTAATTCTCTACTCTTACTCCCTAGACCAATAATAAAATGGATCTTGAGAAAGAACAGACATTCAGTTGCTGAATGGAAGAAATGTTTCCTTCCCTATTCAAAAGCTGCCTTTCTAGCTAATTAAAGAAACATGTCAGAATGGTTCCCAAGAAGAACTCATATGTCAGCACCAAAGAAATAAATATTCTGAAAATGAGAGGAACCACTTGGTCTACTTCTCAATAGAGATTGAGAACAAAGGAAAAGAAGAGAGACAGGGAAGAAATTAATCAGAATTCGAGCGGAAATAAATATAGAAACCTGTAGTTGTAATGAAAGGGAAAACTAGGTAAGCTGAGGAGTCTGGTGAAGCCCAAAGCTATTATGTATATGCCCAAGATATACAACACATTTCTAATACTTGCCATCAACTTCTGACCAAAGCCAAGTCCCCACAAAGGGAAAACTGGGACATAAAAAGGTGTTGGAATGATGAACAGTACTTAGAAACCTTTTGCACAATACAAATAATTCTTTAACACAGTGTGCTTTAAAAATAGTTGGAGGAGAAAAACAAGCATTTGAAGACATCAGTGTTTTGTGAGAATGGACTTCATAGTCAATAAAGCACCATTTTAGTGTAGGCTATTTATTAGTATCAATGCCTGAGAGAAGTGCAATGACCTCTCACACACTGCTGGGGAGCAAATGGTGTTAAGCGTGCCCCACCACCTCTCGCAAACCTAAGAGTGGCTAGGGAAAAAAGAGCACTGGGAAGGACATTTTCTCTCTTAAATTCACATTAAACCCTCAGCAACTGAGCTCCTATAAGCCCAAGTAGTAGAAATGAGAGGTGCCCAGAAACAGAATTCTGCACCTCCTTGGCTGTATGCCTTCAGGGATCCAACGCAAATGTGTGTTTACAGAAGCGGAACAACTCCCCAGCTAGCTTGAATGCTCACCTTTGAGTCCTCAGGACTTTTCCACTTTTCTTAGCCAACCATTCCTGCAGTCTCTGGGAAGCATCAAACTAAAGAGTAAAGATATAGAGATGGCTTGGGTTCTGAGTTTCCTGGAGACAAAAGTATTACTCCTTTCCATATAACTCATCAGAAATGTTCAAATAAGACACCATCATAAGGTTTCAAGGTTTCCATCTTTGGACGGTTTGCAGAAATGGTTAGAAATTCCTCCTCACTGGTTCATTCAATAAATTGTTGCTGACATCATGCCACAGTTAATACTACGGGTATTAAAATGAGTAAGACAAAGAATATATGTGTCATATAAGTATTACACACCCACACACATCTATGAATAAAGCTTATCACTCTGTAGGCTGAAGTACTCAACTATTAATTTCCTTTCTCTCTCTCTTTACCTTAACCTCCTACCTTCTAGATTATCATTTTATAGGGAATAAGTAAACAAATAATTTTCTGATATCATGCAACATGTGATATATGATATAATGTGATATGATATGACACAGGGGTGATAACAACAAATGGCATGTTAGCTGAGTCCTAGGCACTAGCTGGCCTGGCAGACACTGGACATATCAAGGAATAAGAAGAGGTGGTTACAGTCCAATGTATTTGTACTTTAAGAAACAGAATAAAGATGTCCTCTTATATCTAAGCTAGTTGATAAAAGAAAAGGTAATATCAATTTAAATAGGAATTACTTACCACTTGCTTTACCTTAAAAAAAAGGTACTGGAATAAAATTCAGAGCAAAGCAGAGAAACTAATTTTTACTAACAATCAAATGCAAAAAAAAATCCTAAATATATGTCAAAAACAAGGCTGAGTGAACTATTTTTGAAGCAACAATAACAAAAAAAGACCCCTGAGCAAGAAATTTTATAGCCATCCTGTTTCTAGGTCGGAATTCTCTTAGAATGAGACAAAGAAAAATCTGGACCTGGAATAAGAAGAAGATGTTAGGAATTCATTCACCACACTGACAGAGATTTGTTTAACAGATGAAAGGCCTGAGTAACCACATAACATATGAACAGGGAATGGACTGAGGGGAAAAAAGGGAAAACTATGACTCCAGAGTAAAGGACGATACATTTTTAGAACACTTGTTAGGTTAAGTTAGGTAGAGAAAGGAAAAGAAATTATCAGACTCTGATAAAGGAAAGAACCATTTTTCATGTTTCTCCACAAGAAAACACTCAGTATGCTTTGCAAATATTAAATCCGATATTTTAATACACCTGAAAAACCACTAAGTGGATTCCGGAATTTAAAAATTCCTAACGCTAATTCTATACAACACAGAATGGGGAGGGTGGAGAATAAGAAATGCTTCTACACAAAATAAATGACTTGTTTTGGTTTCCTTCATAAAAGCATAAACAAAGAGCATCTTAAAATATATAAATAGAATCCAAAAAGGCTAGTTTGTTGTTGTTTTTTTTTTTTAAGAAACAGAAAACCACCATGAAGAAAAGATCTTAGAAAGTAAACAAATTTCATTAAAATACAATTGAACTTGCAGGAACAGTTACTGTGCTGTACTGTAAGGGGAGCTGTTGGCACACAAGAGCAAAACACGTATGAGCTCATCCGCCGGCCTCGGCAAAACCCACTTGCAGCTAGAAGCAGTCATGTTTCAACACCTCCGATTCCCTAACGCTGACAAGCTAAACAACTTGTTTTGTCTCTGGGAGCTCTTCTCTGGTGATTAACTGCTTATGGTGAATACTAATTACATGAAAGTACAGTATTGAAGAAGAAGTGTCCTGCTTCCTCTACCTGCAGCCTCGACATGGCTTTGAATCCAGAAGCTACTGGGCAGAGTCCTTGCAAACCAAAACCGAGAAGGACATTTTTCTCCCCTCTGGTAAATAAATGTAACCCCTTCCATTTTTCAGTATAACACAGCTCATTGACAAGAAGCTTCCTTTAACCTCTGAGCTCCAAACCAAGTAGAATCACAATAAAGTGAGTGTTTTCAAGGCCTATAATAATCATACAGATTAATCTGCAGCAACAGTTTGTGAATTAGTAAACTATCAGTGCCCTCAATTCCCCATGTCCCATGTTGAAAATTTACCCCAAATTGTCAGTTCTTAGGAAGTGTACCTCAGATTAAAATCTTCTCACCAGGGAGTCTACGAGAATTTGTTCTTGTGTTTTAAATCCTAAGTGCTTGTTAAACCGCCAACACTGCAAAATTAGAGACCATTAAACAATATAAGGCAGCAAGTGATTAAATCTACCAAATACACATTCAAAGCAGCTTAAGCTACTTTTTAATTAAAAATAAAATATCACTGGCTAAATTCAGATGTCTTAGCTATCCAGAAAAGGTTATAAGGCTGTTCAAAATGCAAAATGCTGCTGATAAGTCCAGAGAGAAAACGAGAAATGGGGTAGGGGTGGGCTGGGGAGGTGGTTCCTCTTGGCTTCTGAGCCCAGGGTGGAGAGCCCTCAAAATGCTGACCCGGTTTAGTCAGAGGACACAAAGCGGGGAGCCCTGGCTGTGCTGCAGGGTGAGGACTTCATGTGGCCGCTGATTAAATAAGCTTTATTAGCCAAGGCCTCAGAGGAGACAGGGTGTTCCACCTTCTTGGCAAGGGGGATGAGTTGAGTAACACTCCAGGAAGCTGAGGCACTGGAGATGTATAGATGGCTGAAGGAAATGTTAGTGCTATTTTTAAACATAGCCTAAATGGATTGATAAACAGTTCCTGAAATAATAATTAGTGTTGGGGAAGGAGGCATGGGGACTTTTGAGTTAATGGGATCACTTGAGATTGAAAGAAATTTTCACTGTAAAGTTAGAAGTAAATAAACATTGTAGCTTTAAGTTGTTCCTACTTGTTTAAAGTAAAGAAAAGAAAAAGGGCCAGGGGGCTTAGTCAACGCTGGGCAGGAGGCCAAGAATCTGCAGATCAGACTTAAGGCTGGGATGATATCATTCACTCTGAAGTCTTGATACTCTTTCTAAAGCATGAGAAAATTTACTGGTAAAACCTTACCTCACCCACAGTTTTCTTATTTTTAACTTTTTTTTTTCTCTCAAGAATAATTTTCCAAATCTGCTTTCTGCCTTATATGTAAATGTTATGAATTTACATTTAGCTTCCAACATGGTCTTACCTAAAAAGCTTGCCCTAAAGTAAAGCACAGGCACTTGGTAGCTGCAGGAATATAAGACATGATACTCATATTTAATCACTTCGGCAGCCACGGTGGTCTCGGTTACCTCAAAATCATCCAGGGGGGGATCTAAAGCCTCCTGAAAAAAAGCAAATACAAAAACAGAATGTGGCTGTCAATAAAAAGAAGCACATTAACACACACACAGAGAAAGATGAGATTTTCTTCGTGCAAAATAACAGTTAAATAAATATAGGACTATGGGGTAAGGAAAAGGGAGTTTCCCACATTAATGTTTAACATTTGAGTCCTGGGTAAATAGTAAAACCAGAAAACATTAGCATTAAGTAATTCCAGATTGTTTTTGAGAGACAAAGCAGCTCTGGGTAAAGAAACAGGAAGCGGGGGAAAAACGTGAAAAGATCTATTGCAACAGCAACTCTGAAAAATCTTTACTGTACAATTTTAGCAACAAGATGATGGCTATACAAGCTACCTTCTTCCCTACCTGTGAGAGCTAAAAACACACTAACAATTGAGCAAGAGACTGTGAAATGTCCCTAAAGATTCTATTGTACTTGCCAAAAGATGATTCATTGTGTGCTGAACAATTCCCAGTTCCATTTTGAATAAAAAAGTTATTTTGCAAGAGGTTGAGTTTGTTAGGTATATTTCAAAACCTGAGATGAATCTGTTTTCTTTATTATTGTGCCATCTTTGGTACATTTCTATAATAAATCTTGATTTTTTAATAGAGTAGATGGCAAATATCAATGTCAACATAAACAGGGTTTTTGTAAGCAAAGATGGTTCTAGCTAGTTCACTTCTCACCTAATCATTCTCTACAAGTTGATTGTTTTTTTTTTTTTTATTATGTGTAGAGTTTGTTGAGAATGTATCTTAACATTTGGAAGCAATTAATTGGACATGTTGAGTCAGAATCTGATTCTATCCACATTCACTTATTTAGTGGCCTGAAGAATTTTCTTTGACATTAATTTTTAGTAGAAGGGAAGAAGCAGGTTGGTTTGACTCATTTCTACCTTTCATTAAAATGGTAACAACAATGAACAATTGAAAAGAGCAATAGGAAAGATTTCAAACTTTATCAATATGAAATAAGGTATCCTGTGGAGATAAGTAAAGCCACAGACTACTCTCCAGATCTCTTTGCTTTACTAATTCCCTACTCACAGTCAATTCACTGGGGGAGATATTACACTAGATAAATCACAACTGAAGATATTTACAAAATAGTTTTTCACTAAACTCTAGTAAACACTATCAATTAAACACAATGAATTAAATAACTGAAAAGAAACCACTGAAATAAATATTCCAGATACAGAAAATTAATACAGTAGCAAGAGGTTTTTCTGTTTGTTTATTTAAATTTCATTAGGCAAAGATAAATACATCTTTTAAAGCAATTCTTTCAGCCAAAACTCATTCCTTTTGCTCAAAGATTGAGTTGTTTAGCATTTATAATTTCTTTTCTTTCTTTTTTATTCTTTCTTAACATTATAAAACCATTGCAGTTAAAAATAACTGCAAACATTGCACAAGTACATTAACAAAAAATTGAAATTCCCCTCATCCCAGCACTTTAGTATCTCAGATTTGTAACTATTTTCAGAAGGTCATTGTGTATTTTTCCAGACTGTTTTTATTTTTTGATGTGCAAACACATATATACACATACTACATCCACCTATACCCCACCTTTGCATCCCCAGTTAAATCATGGTATATATACATGTTCCTTGATTTGATTTATTCACTCATGAACATACCTCCACGTGCTGCCACGTCAGTGCTGTAGATTTTGCTGCTTCTTTTATATTGCATTATATGACCATAGTTTTGTTTTTTTTTTAACATTTCCATACTGCTAGATATTTTAGATCAATTATAATTTTCTGCTACTACAACTAATGCTGCAGTGAATATCTTAGCACATATATTTTTATACACCTCTATTTTCCTACGGTGCAGATTCCTAAAGGTAACATTAATGTATGAGAGGGTGTATGCATCTTAAATTTCAAAAGACACTGTCAACTTGTCCTCAGAAAAAGGATGTATCAATCTATATTCCCAGCAAAAATGTAAAAGAATGTCCTTTCCCAATTCCTATAAATACTGCAGATTATTTGTTTTTGGTTTTTGCTTATTTGATGAATTTTTAAATATCAGTTTTTTGTTTTAGTTTCTAGTTTCTTGATTACTAATGAAAATTAACATCTACTCATGTATTTATGAGTAATTTGTACTCTTCTGTGATGCCCCTGTTCTTAATCCTTTCATATTTTTCAGGTATTTGAGTTCCACTGTTCTTACTGAATTATATTAACTCTTTGTATATTAGAAATAACTTATTACCGGAAATATATACATCCCTGCGCTACAGAAATACACAAGTGTGCAAATATATGTCTGATACATATGTGTATAAAACGTTTTCACTCACTTTTCTTTTAACTTTGTTCCTTGTATGTATTATAATTTTTTCATGTAGTCAAAGCTGTACATTTTCTATTTGCAGCTTTCAAGTAATCTGTCTTCATTAGATGGACTCGTGCATTGTCCCATCTCATCCTTAAAAATTACACAAATGTTAAACTTGTTTATTCTACACACTCATTATGTCTCACTCTCCCTCCCATACACGTGTGTTTTTTAAATTGACATGCTTAGATCACTAATCCATCCAAATTTCGTTTTTGTGTATGGTGTGAAGAATTTTTCCCAGATGATTTCTAATAACCCATCTTCCTCCCATTGATTTTAATATACTTTTACCATAAATTAGATTTGTGTGTATGTGTGTCTTTATTCTCTATTCTTCTCCATTGAGCTATTTCTCTTCTTAGACCATCACTGTCCAGTTTGTAAGTAAATACTGAGTTGGGTCATTAATGACTTCTGCACAAAACTTGCAGCTATAGATTGACGCAGACTCAGTCTTGCTAGGGAGGATAAAATTCCTGGAAAGACTGTCCTTTCAGTTCAGCTCAGTTCAGTCACGTCTAACTCTGTGACCCCATGGACTGCAGCACGCTAGGCCTCCCTGTCCATCACAAATTCTCGAAGTTTACTCAAATTCATATCCATTGAGTCGGTGATGCCATCCAACCATCTCATCCTCTGTCATCCCCTTCTCCTCCTGCCGTCAATCTTTCCCAGCATCAGGGTCTTTAAAAATAGGTCAATTCTTTGCATCAGGTAGCCAAAATATTGGAGTTTCAGCTTCAGCATCAGTCCTTCCAATGAATATTCAGGACTGATTTCCTTTAGGATGGACTGCTTGGATCTCCTTGCTGTCCAAGGGACTCTCAAGAGTCTTCTCCAACACCACAGTTCAAAAGCCTCAATTCTTTGGCGCTCAGCTTTCTTTATAGTCCAACTCTCATATCCATATACAACTACTGGAAAAACCATAGCTTCGACTAGACAGACCTTTGTTGATAAAGTAATATCTCTGCTTTTTAATATGCTGTCTAGGTTGGCCATAACTTTCCTTCCAAGGAGCAAGCATCTTTTAATTTCATGCCTGTAGTCACCATCTGCAGTGATTTTGGAGCCCAAAAAAATAAAGTCTGTCACTGTTTCCATTGCTTCCCCATCTATTTGCCATAAAGTGATGAGACTGGATGCCATGATCTTAGTTTTCTGAATGTTGAATTTTAAGCAAACTTTTTCACTCTCCTCTTTCACTTTCATCAAGAGGTTCTTTAGTTCTTCACTTTCTGCCATAAAGGTGGTGGTATCTGCAAATCTGAGGTTACTGATAATTCTCCTGGCAATCCTGATTCCAGCTTGTGCTTCATCCAACCCAGCATTTCTCATGATGTACTCTGCATATAAGTTAAATAAGCAGGGTAACAATATACAGCCTTGACATACTCCTTTTCCTATTTGGAACCAGTCTGTTGTTCCATGTCCAGTTCTAACTGTTGCTTCCTGACATGCATACAATTTCTCAAGAGGCAGGTGAGGTGATCTGGTATTCCCATCTCTTCAAAAATGGTCCATAGTTTATTGTGATCGACACAGTCAAAAGCTTTGGCATAGTCAATGGAAAGCTGAAATAGATGTTTTTCTGGAACTCTCTTGCTTTTTCAATGATTCAATGTTGGCAACTTAATCTCTGGTTCCTCTGCCTTTTCTAAATCCAGCTTGAACATCTGGAACTTCACGGTTCATGAACTGTTGAAGCGTGGCTTGGATAATTTTGAGCATTAGTTTGCTAACTGTGAGAGATGAGTGCAATTGTGTGGTAGTTTGAGCATTCTTTGGCATTGCCTTTCTTTGGGATGGGAATGAAAACTGACCTTTTCCCATCCTGTCGCCATTGCTGACTTTTCCAAATTTGCTGGCATATTGAGTGCAGCACTTTCACAGCGTCATCTTTCAGGATTTGAAATAGCTTACCTGGAATTCTATCACCTCCAATAGCTTTGTTCGTAGTGATGCTTCCTAAGGCCCACTTGACTTCACATTCCAGGATGTCTGGCTCTAGGTGAGTTATCACACCATCATGATTATCTGGGTCATGAATTTTTTTGTATAGATCCTCTGTGTATTCTTGCCACATCTTGATATCTTCAGCTTCTGTTAGGTCCATACCATTTGTGTCCTTTATTGTGCCCATCTTTGCATGAAATGTTCCCTTGGTATCTCTGATTTTCTTGAAGAGATCTCTAGTCTTTCCCATTCTATTGTTTTCCACTATTTCTTTGTACTGATCACTGAGGAAGGCTACTTATCTCTCCTTGCTATTCTTTGGAACTCTGCATTCAAATGGGAATATCTTTCCTTTTCTCCTTTACCTTTCACTTCTTTTCACAGCTATTTGTAAGGCCTCCTCAGACAACCATTTTCCCTTTTTACATTTCTTTTTCTTGAGGATGGTCTTGATCCCTGCCTCCTATACAATGTCACGAACCTCTATCAATAGTTCTTCAGGCACTCTGTCTATCAAATCTAATCCCTTGAATCTATTTCTCACTTGCACTATATAATCTTAAGGAATCTGATTTAGGTCATACCTGAATGATCTAGTGATTTTCCCCTACTTTCTTCAATTTAAGTCTGAATTTGGCAATAAGGAGTTCATGATCTGAGCCACAGTCATCTCCCGGTCTTGTTTACCCGACTGTCCTTTACCCAAACTCAAATTAAGCACTCAGGTATGTGTTGGGGTTGACACCAGGTGCTTGCAGCTGGTGATTAATTAGACATAGATTCAGATTCTCTGGAACAGTTTGGAGGCTGAAGGAATAAGAGAGAGGGGGTAGAAAAAGCTTCTTAAAGAGCCTATTTTAAGTTTCACTCCAGCCACTATTCCCACTGGCAGCTGAAAGTCTGTGGGATTTGAAGGCTGGAGTGTCTGTCTTCTAATTGGGAGAGCTGCTGTCACCCAGCACCTTGCTCTGGGCAGCCATCTATAGGCATAGACGTTTCTGCATCCTTAACTCATATGAAATGAACTGAATTGGCCTGTTTCTGCTAGGATCTTTCCATCATTCGTGGTCACTTTTATGATGCCCATGCAAATATCATCTCGTGAAATCATGCAATTTGGAAATCTCGGACTTCTACATATTTTCTATTTCCCTCTCCCAACGTGCCAGACGGTTTTAAAACTTTAAGATCAAGGTTCTTATCTTATTCATCTTTGTATTCCTAGAGACTCTAACACAAAACTGAAAACCCTGGTAAGCAATTCTGCATCTGTAGCAATTCTGTTCCCTCCTACTTAAGTATATTATAACAAACATCATAGGTGATTCACCAGCAAGCTTACCTTGACACTAAAGTTGGAAAAGAAGTAAATGGAGGACTAAAAATGCAGAAGATCACCAAAGATGATACACAAATGGCAAACAGGCATACAAAAAGATGCTCAATATCATTATCCATCAGGGAAATACAAAATAAAACTATAGTGAGGTGTCACTACACATCTATTAAAATAGATAAAATAATAAGCAGTGACATCTTCAAATGTTGGTGAAGATGCAGAGAAACTAGATCATTCATACATTGCTGCTTGGAGTATATAAAATGGTACAGCCTCTCTGGAAAACCATATGGCAGTTTCTTCTAAAACTAAACGTCTAATTACCATACAATCCACCAATTACACTCTTGGGCATTCATCCCAGAGAAATGAAAAACATGCACACGAATATTCATAGTAGTTCTATTCAGAATAGCCAAAAACTTGAGACAGTTCAGATGTCCCTCAGCAGGTCGTAGTTAAACAAATTGTGGCACATTACCCTACACGGCTCGGCAATGAAAAGAACAAGTTGCTGATACACACAACCACCGGAATGAATCTCTCAGGAATTATGAAGTGATAAAAGCCAATCAAAAAGACTACAGACTGTACGATTCCATTTATATAACATTTTTGAAATGACAAAATTTTAGAAATGAAGAACAAAAAACAGATTAGTCTTGAGGGGAGTGGACAGAAGGAGGTGGCTATGTTTACAAAAGGAATGAGGAGACCCTGTGATGATGGAATTGCTCTGTATCAATTATGGTGATGAATAGGTGAACCTACATGCATGATAAAGTTGTATACAACCAAACACACACACCACACCTCCATACACACCCACCCACACACACAGAGATCAGCATAAGTCAAACAGGACAATCTGAATAAATCAACGGATTGTATTGATGCTGATACCCTGGGTGTGATATTATACTACAATTTTGCAAGATGTTGCCACTGGGGTAAACTGAGTTAAGCTACATGGGAACTTTCTGATTATTTACTACTGCCTATGAATCTGTATCTTACAATTTCAATGAAAAACTAAAAAGGAAAAAAAAAAGCAAGACTGTTTGAGATTCATTAAAGACAAACGGAGAAGGCAATGGCACCCCACTCCAGTACTCTTGCCTGGAAAATCCCATGGACGGAGGAGCCTGGTAGGCTGTAGTCCATGGGGTCGTGAAGAGTCAGACATGACTGAGCGACTTCACTTTCACTTTTCACTTTTATGCATTGGAGAAGGAAACGGCAACCCACTCCAGTGTTCTTGCCTGGAGAATCCCGGGGATGGAGTCACACAGAGTTGGACACGACTGAAGTGACTTAGCAGTAGCAAAGACAAAATACAATATCTAAGACCTCAGAGCTAACAGTACAGATGGCAGAGGGATTACGTTGATAAAGAGAGGCTGATGCCTGGAACTGGCCTTACAATTACACAGGAGGCGTGTCAGAGGATGTAGATGTGAAAGGGGCACGGTTGGTCATGGAGTGATGATTACTGGGGTTGACTGATGGGTCCACAGGTGTTATTTATACCTTTTAGTCTACTTTTTTGAATATTTTTAATTCTCAAAAAAAAAGTTTTAAGGTAACAATAGTTTCTGCTACTATGTTACAGTGTACAGAATCACAGAACACACAGAATCACAGTGTACAGAATCATAGTGAAAGGAACTTCAATCAATCCATCTGGCACAACACTCACCTTGCTGATCCTAACAAGAAGGCTCCAAAAGACTGGTGGTTTACCCAATATCCCCAATAGTCAGAGGCAGAGGCAGGCCAATGACCCATATCTACTGACCCTGAAATAACTGCTCTTTGTCCTGGAGAATGCCACTTTTTAACTGTTATATATTCAATTTAGACTGATGTTCTAGATGTCATCGGATTCAGATCAGTTCATTCGCTCAGTCATGTCCGACTTTGCAACCCCATGGACTGCAGCACGCCAGGCCTCCCTGTCCATCACCAACTCCCGGAGTTTACTCAAACTCATGTCCATTGAGTTGGTGATGCCATCGGATTACTATTAACATTTTGAGTGTGTTTGCTAATATTTTATTACTTTTCTTTTGTTACGTTTTAAAGAGGATTTGGGTATATTTAATTTGATATTAAGAGTTAACAGAAAAAGGAGTCACATGTACATTTATTTTCTTCACAATGTTGCTATTTCATTAAATGAGAAGATACCTGTATTTAGAAAATCACATTTATTCAAGGAGCTAAAAGATTAAGTGGTTCACATTAATTATAGAAACCTTGATTTTATTGAATTCAATTAACAATAAGTTGACAGTGATCTCTCATTTAGAAAATCTGATATGAATTAAGCTTTACAACTAAATCTCATTAAATAGTGATCATGCTGAAGACACTTCATAGATATTTTATTGAAAGCAAACCCAAATAGAATACTGGGCTTAGGAAATGAGATCCATATCTCTATTTAGCCTACAGGGAAAAGTAATGGAAGGGAAAAAAGAAAAACTTTTTTTCTATCACTAGAAATCTCTATTACTATTACTGAGTAAACATAAGTAATGAGCTTTATTCATAATGTCCCTTGAGGAAAAGAGATTCTATTTGTTTATCTTCCACCAGTCAGGATCTTAATTCAAACCTAACAGTTATGGGCCAGAATCACAGCCAAGAAGTCAAAAAGTGACGAAGGTACAGGTCTGGTTCAGGACTGTCTTTAGCTGCATCCACAAGAGGACATATAACCATTTAACCACAATGGAAAGATGGACTATGTAACAAACTTTTCTTGATTTTCCTGAACCAACATCCTTTTAATATTTTTAGAAGTGATAAAGACTGGCAAAGCCTTTGGACCAATCATTGAAAAAATCAATTCCTTAAGAAAGAGTTTTAATTATTAAAACATTTTAAACAAATGACTATAAAAATAACCTATGTGGGACTCTGAGCAAGTAGCCCCCTCCCCCCTTTTTTTTGTTTGTCTCGAATGCTCATTATTTTACAGTGGGGTGGTTTTTTCACAATTTTTACTCCTAGAATGACTCTTTTTTTTTCATGATCTCTGTGGCTTTTGAGTACATGATTGTCACAAGAACTCTGCAAGCAATGGCATTCTTTTAGCAACTGTAAATGTTGTATCCAGTACATAAGAGACAGTTCATCACCAGGCAGACCAGTGTCTAACAGCGTCCGGGGTGACACTGAGACAACGAAGGGGGGTACCTAGCTGGTCCCAAGGATGGCATCTCAGTGAGCTGCCCCTTTCCCAGCAATATTATCACTACTCCTGGTTCTTTAAAAACTGGAAAAAAAGAGGTGCCATTCTCTGCTCTCCAGCTCCATCAGAGGGGAGCGAATTAGCATCCACATGGCCAATGTGGGTTCCCACTGAGAGAAAGAATCTGTCTCCTGTGTGGGATTAAATCTGACGCAGCCTGGAACGCTCAAGGGCAAGGCAGGAGGTGGGGGACACAGAAATCCACCAAAGCACATCTGGCAGTTTTCTGGATGTTTATAGTTGGTTGTGTTGTGCTTCCAAGGCCCTGCTTCCTTTAAGACTATGCAGGAGATAGGAAGACAGCCTGAACTCAGAGCTGGGCAGCTAGCAAATATGCTGAGTGCAAGGTGGACTGCAGAAGAGGCTGTCTCTGAGGTTCCTGGCCAGACACACACAGGTTCCATGGCAGGAGGGAACAGTAATAATGCTTACTGACACCTAATGTATGTCAACAATGATTAGTCCTTACATCAGAACAATATACAAAAAGCACTGTTTTCCTAGGAGAAGATAAGGACTCAGAAGGACTTTTTAAAGGAAAACTCAGGTTCCTCTACTTTTTAAGATTTCTGAGCATTTAACTAAATGCAAAAGAATTAGCAGAATAAGGGATATGAAAACCAAATATTCCTTATGGAAATCATGACCAGTTAAAGGAAGAGGGAAAGACTTTTTACCTAGTATTCTGAGTTTCAGAGTCAGCAAATGTGTTTCTATTCAGGTTTATCCTTTGCATGTTACTAGAGAAGGAAATGGCAACCCACTCCAGTATTCTCGCCTGGAAAATCCCGTGGACGGAGGAGCCTGGTAGGCTACAGTCCATGGGGTCGCAAAGAGTCGGACACGACTGAGTGACTTCACTCACTCACTCACTTGCATGTTACCTAAGAAATGCCAGCCTAAGTTATAATGGTTCACAGTTTTCTTAAGAACATTTGTATACATTATGTCACTTGTTCCTCTGCTCTACAGGAAGGTCCAAAGTCACCCAGCAAGTAACAAATTAGCCAGAGCACAAACCTAAGCCCCCAGGTTTCAAGCCCAGGGCTCCTTCACTCTACAAAGATGATGAGATTTGGGGTGGGGGTGGGAGGGTAGGGGACATTAAAATTTGTACTCTTGGGTTCTACTCCCAAACTTCTGCTTTTTAACTCAGTAGTACTGGGATGGGGTTGATTTGCTAGAGTATCAGTGGCCATTGATGGTTTAGTATGCTATTCCTTTATCAATTATTACATTCAGCAGTGGATTTGTAACTGATAACACTAATCACAAAGAAATCTTTTATTTTTTAAATTTATTTATTTGACTGTACCAGGTCTTAGTTTTGGCATGCGGAATCATTAGTGGCGGCATTCCAACTCTTAGTAGCAGCATATGGGATCTAGTTTCCTGACCAGGGATTGAAACTGGATCTCCTGCATTGGGAGTGAGGAGTCTCGGCCACTGGACCACCAGGAAAGTCCTCAAAGGGAATTCTTAATAGTGAAATTTGAGGTGCCAAAAAGAAATAAACTTCTGACCACACATATAACCACCAATGTGTAAGTTCTGCCATATAAGCCATGTTAAGTTTTAACTCCAGAACCCCAAAATTCTCCCTTATGCTACAGGATAAGTCAGTTTCTATTGGAGTTATCCTTTCAGAAAATAAAGAAACAATGGTCATCTTTTATATAATATCCTCTCAAAAATATGAACCAATTTATTGTCTTCAGATTTATCTTTCCATATTAAATGATCCTAAGTCAGCTCCGTTCAGTCGCTCAGTCGTGTCCGACTCTTTGCAACCCCACGAACCTCAGCACACCAGGCCTCCCTGTCCATCACCAACTGTCGGAGTCCACTCAAACCATGTCCACTGAGTCGGTGAGGCCATCCAACCATCTCATCCTCTGTCATCCCCTTCTCCTCCTGCCTTCAATCTTTCCCAGCATAAATGATCCTAGTTCTTCTAAGTTTTCTTTTCTTTTTTAACATTTATTTATTTGACCGCATTGAGTCTTAGTTGTGGCACAGACTCTTTTGCTGCGGCATGTGGAATCTTTTTGTTGCTGTTGTAGCATGCCGGATCTCTAGTTGTGGCACATGGGAATAGTTGCCCTGTGGAGCATGTGGGATCTTAGTTCCCCAACCAGGGACTGAACCCAGGTCCCTTGCATGGGAAGGCAGATTCTTAACCACTGGACCACTAAGGAAGTCCCCTTCTAACTTTTCTTATATCCCTAGTTCCAGAGATCTGCAGAAGTTTTCTTACAGGCACATATAGTCAATGTTCTAGGCTTTGTGGACCATAATGTCTTTGCCACTCTAGCATGAAAGCAGTCATTGGCAACAGGCAAACAGATGTGACCATACTCTGGTGAAATTTTATTTACAAAAACAAGCTACAGTCCATAGACCAAGTCCATCTTAAGGCCTTCCTTAATTTCCTTTATTGTATTTTTATAAGTAGTAAGCAGAACCTTATTAAAGGACCTGTGTCTCCATTTGGTGAACTTTACCCCTTTTCTATTTTTTTCTATCTTAAAATGTTACATTAGGTTTCCTGAGGGGATGATAAATTCTGAGCCTTCAAAGAATGATGATAATTGAATCTGATAGGCTAAAGTTTGGCTTAAGTCATTTTCTAAGGTAAGAGAATGCACTACCCTAATTTAAACAAGTGAGATTTTTAAATGTCTTGATAAATAAACTGCAAATTCCTTCAGCATATGCATAAATGTCCACACTCAAATCCAGAAATGAGATAATTTCATTGCCAAAGAGTGAAACTGAGAAGGTCTTGATAAACAGACCAAAAGGCAAGCACTAGTAATTTCAGAAGGGGCTGTCTTGGCATGTGCACAAGAAGCACCATGTCTGGGAATGAGCCGAGAACCCCTCTGCAGGACCTTCAGCAGAGCCTGAGCTCCTTCTTCCTCAAAACTGTCTCGGGATTATATGATTGTGAATAGGCTTTATTTGTTTGCTTTGCTGCTTCTTTTACTAGGAGAATCCCTTAAAGAACTCCATGAGTGCATACCCTATGCTTGTGCCAGGACAAAGATCGGGCACGGGGAGGTGGGGGCTGCCTTTAAAGGTACTATTTCAGCAACAATGAGAACACAGTGAAAGTCCTCATCTTTCTACAGGGGTGGAAGGGTACATTCAAATCACAGATTAAAAATGCCTAGATATTAGAGAAGTGTAGTATAGTCAAATGTGAAAAAGGGCATGGAATTTGGAGTTAGACCTGGGTTCAGTTCTTGACTCTGCTTTCTCTGGATGAGCAGACCACTTAATTCCCCTAAGCCTGAGTTTCCTTATTTGTTAAACAAAGGCACTTTCCTCTTATTTAAAGTGTATTAAACAAGATAAACTATAAAACTATCTGACACATAGTAGGTACTGATTTAGCTTATTCATTCATTTATCAAATGTTATGAGCTATCTTCCAAATTCTACATCAAGGGTCAACAAACATTTTCTTAAAGGGCCAGGTAGTAAATATTTTAAGCTTTGTGAACCATGTGCCTCTGTCAAAACCACTCAACTTTACCACTGTAGCACAAAAGCAGCCCACACAATATGTAAATCAATGACTGTGGCTTTGTGCCAATAAAATGTTATTTATGGACACTAAAAATTAAATTTCATATAATTTTAGTGTGTCATGAAACACTGTTCTTTTTCAACCATATAAAAATGCAAAAACCATTAACTCGTGAGCTGTACAAAAATAGGAAACTGGCCACAAGTTTGCCAATCCTTGTTCTAGACTCTGTCCTATCTGGGAACAGAGGAAAGAACAGCAGACACTGTGCCATAAAGGGAGGAGATACGATAAACAAATAATCACACAAATCATTACAGTTATCATCACAGTTGGAGAAGGAAATGGCAACCCACCCAGTACACTTGTCTGGAAAATCCCATGGAGGGAGAAGCCTGGTATGCTACAGTCCATGGGGTCGCAAAGAATCAGACACGACTGAGCAATTTCACTTTCACTTTCAAGTACTACTAGAGAAAATGCAGAGTCCTAGAGTGGATATAATTTTACCATATCTATAAATTTGGTGTGTGTGGTTTAAACCTTTTTTGTTTCAGCTCTTTCAGATATAAACCAATTTTATGTAGGGCTGACCCTTTTAATATCCTAATCCTCATTCCCCAAGGTTTACTTTTAGTTCAATGACCATATCATCCACCCAGATAGGTTTTTAGGAACACCTCCAGTCACCCGAGCTTCTTCCTAACAAACTCTTCTTGCAGACACTAAAGAAGTCTCCTGGCACACTTCGTTCTGTCACTACATGTCCTGCCCTCAACAACAGTTTCTGCTTGAGAACACCCCATGCCTTTCTTGCTCAGCTTTGAGCAAACTCACATACATGTGCCCACATGTACACAGTGTGTGCAAAGTAAATATTCATTCACTAAACTTTACTGAGCATCTACCAAGTCCTAGGCATGGTGCCACCACTGGAGAGTTGTTGGTGAACAGAACAGACACAGTCTCTGCTCTCAAAGAGCTTTTACTAGAGGGAGGGGAGGGGAAACTGAATCATTCCATAAACAATTACCTGATTATAGTGTTGCAAGTGCTAGAAGAATATAAGAACGTATCTTGGGGCTCATCTGATCTGGGGTCAGGGAAAGGCTATGCTACGGCACACACACAAATCCCTCAGGACATGAGAACCCCAAGGACAGGGTTTTTGCCTATCTTATCTACTCAGGTATGCCCAAGCATCTTGAACAGCACCTGGCAAACAGTAATCAATAGGCATTCCATCAATATTTGTTAAATGAAATAAATGAATACAAAGAGAATAAAATCTGTTATCATTTCTGTCCTGTAAATCAGAGGTCTATAAACTTTTTTTGATTTTGGCTCCAGGTGTCAAAAAATTTAAGCATTCATTTTTAATGTGTTTATATTTACCTTCTGATCAATTATGAACATGTATTTCTGTGTGATATACTATATACCTTGTAAAAGACATTAAAATTGAAAACCTTAGTGGATAAGACAAGATGAAGGAAAAATATATTCCAAGTAATTATTTTAGCTAGGTGATGATCTGGGTACTAAGAGAAGTAGGTGTTCCACCCTGCTCTTTGCTCTGAGCACCAAAGGACCTTCACTGGCCCCTTGCCTGCATCTCCTCTTTGCTTGCCCATTTTGCTCTCAGCTTTCTAGGCCAGTGGCTGTGGCTGCATAAAGTTGCAGAAACGTTGATTTTACAGTACTTATCGAACGAGTTAGCACCTGAATGGTCACACAGGTAAACCACATGCAAGCGAGCGCAGAGTCGCCAGCCTTCTACTGCGCCCCTGGCTCAGAACCCACGCAGCTGAGCAGTCAGCCCGGATCCCAGTCCTCAGCGACCGCACACCTGCTCACTGGGTGCCTGGGTGCTGCCCGCCTGGTAGTCCTGCCTCTGTCTCCAGCACGGGGGCACAGCCTTAATTCAAAACTGACTCTGAACGACCAGAGGTGGCTTCCTTCCTCTTCATAAAGAACCTTGCTCTAAGCTGCACACAAAGAGCCCTGGGTTCCAAAAGGGTAAATCAACACAGTAAATAAAGTGTTACTGAAAAACTTAGTTATTTATCAATGTTGCAGACACTTTTTTTCCCAGTAATAATTTGAAGACAGCAATTTAACCAAATATGCTACAGATTTTTTTGTTTGTCCTATATTGAATCTTAATGATAACATGGTATTTCAAAGGCTTAAGCATTTTCTCCATGTTTTTGATAGGTGATTTTAATGGTTGCAATAGCTGAGAAGGATCCACAGATCCACAAGGAAGATGTATATCACTGACTGCACTTGGTAAATCATGACATTCACGTTTCAGTTCCTTTCTCTAGTCCTAACAGGTTTGTCTTCCTGTTCTGATTGCTTTTCAGTGAGTTGCTGATCAACACAGAGAGCATCATATGATCATTAAGGACAACATACACACAACTTGAGGATCATTAATAAAAGCAAACATAAATCCTACCTCCAGTAATCATAAACCCTATCTCAAGTAATCTTAGGGCTTCCTTTGTGGCTCAGCTGGTAAAGGATCCACCTGCAATGTGGGAGACCGGGGTTCAATCCCTGGGTTGGGAAAGATCCCCTGGAGAAGGGAAAGGCTACCCATCCCAGTGATCTGGACTAGAGAATTCTGTACGGCCCATGGGGTCACAAAGAGTCGGCAGTGACTGAGTGACTTTCACTTTCACTTTCAAGTAATCTTAACTTCAAATTAGGAGAGTCAATTTTTGGAAAGATCTGAGGATATTGTTATTTTTACATAGTGCCATTTTGTTTTTGTTTCTTAGAGTTCCTTTGCAGGGATGGTTAAAGCCCCCAGTCTAACAAGTAGGAGTTGTGTTAACTAAAACTGGATGAGATCATCCCAGTGAATCCAGGGCACAGTAAACTGTGACACATAACACAGGCCTGAAGGAGTGAAGCGCCACTGTTAGCCTCTTCCGAGCATCCGGCTCTCTGATCCCTTTTGGCTGCCTTGAGTAACATAGGACTCCTGGTCTTCTGGCAAATGAACTGCATGAAGACCCACCGTGAGTCCGTGTGTGTGTGTGCGTGCGTGTGTGTGTGTGTGTGTGTATTCAGTCATGTCAGACATGTTGTCACCCCATGGACAATAGCCCGAGAAGTCCACGTTTAAATACTGGTAAACCTTCATTTAAAAAAATAAACATAAGTATAAAAGTAGTTCTATTATCATCTCCCATATCTCAATAGATTATTTTGCAAGCTCCCTGCAAACATGCATCCACTTTAAAGACTATGCTGAAAAAAAATAAAGACTATGCTGGTGACCCAGACCATTAGTAAAAAATTATGAAGAAGACAAACTTATCCTTGGCATCCCCTATACCAAGGTTTTCATGGCTTTGTTTTCCTCTTTCGGCACAAGGTTTACAAATTGAGCCCTTCGGATTCTCAGAGGAAAGGGACTTGATAGACTCATCTACAGTAAATGTTACAGTCTGGGACATGTTAATCTTACAAAGAGTCTTTGCCTTTGAAAAGAAGTTTCCCTGAACAGGAAAATCTTAATGATTCACTGACCATGCAGTTGATGTAACAGAGAATAAGAGGGGAGAGGAAACCAGCTGCCATGGTTTCCCTGGTACCCTTCAGAACACACCTGGGGAATGACTGTCTACTGTCCTAAGGAGAAAGCCAGCCCTGCCAAGGACAAGAATGGTTCAAAGCAGCACATGGACACCACCAGAGCCTCACAGTCTAGCTCTGAGGTGATAGAAATTGCTCCTGGAAGGAACTGCATTTGAATTCCAACTGCTGGACACATGTGTTCCCAGTTACTAAGCGTGGGTCGACGGTGGCGTGCTGCAGGGTCGGGGCACTGAGGGCAGCAGGGCCTGCCCTGTAGAGGAGGTGACTTTATCTTCATCACCTCCACCATAGTTTGGCCTCAGGTCAAACAACAGGGAGGGAACAGAGCCCCACCCAACAACAGAAAATTGGATTAAAGATTTACAGAGCATGGCTGCACCCATCAGAACAAGACCCAGTTTAACCCTCAGTCAGTCTCTCCCATCAGGAAGCTTCCATAAGCCTCTTATCCTTATCTCTCAGAGGGCAGACAGAGTGAAAACCACTATCACAGAAAACTAACCAAACTGATCACATGGATCACAGCCTTGTCTAACTCAATGAAACGATGAGCCATACCACGTAGGGCCACCCAAGACAGACGGGTCACCGTGGAGAGTTCTGACAAAACGTGGTCCCCTGGAGAAGGGACTGGCAAACCACTTCAATATTCTTGCCTTGAGAACCCCATGGAGAGCATGAAAAGGCAAAAAGATAGGACACTGAAAGATGAACTCCCCAGGTCAGTAAGTGCCCTATACGCTACTGGAGATCAGTAGAGAAATAACTCCAGAAAGAACGAAGAGATGGAGCCAAAGCAAAACCAACACCCAGTTGTGGAAGTGATTGATGATGGAAATAAAGTCCGATGCTGTAAAGAGCAATATTGAATAGGAACCTGGAATATTACGTCCATGAATCAAGGCAAATTGAACCTTGATTGGCAAGAGTGAACACCAACATTTTTGGAATCATGAACTAAAATAGACTGAAATGGGTGAATTTAACTCAGATGACCATTATATCTACTATTGTAGGCAAAACTCCTTAGAAGAAATGGAGTAGCCATCATAGTCAACAAGAGAGTCAGAAATGCAGTACTTCAATGCAGTCTCAAAAATGACAGAATGATCTCTGTTTCCAAGGCAAATCATTCAGAATCACAGTAATCCAAGTCTATGCCCTGACCAGTAATGCCAAAGAAGTTGAAGTTGAACGGTTCTATGAAAACCTACAAGAGCTTCTAGAACAAACACCCGAAAAAGGTGTCCTTTTCATTATAGGGGACTGGATTGCGAAAGTAGGAAGTCGAAGAGATACCTGGAGTAACAGGAAATTTTGGCCTTGGAGTACAAAACGAAACAGGTCAAAGGCTAATAGAGTTTTGCCAAGAGAATGCACTGGTCATAGCAAACACCCTCTTCCAACAACACAAGAGAAGACTCTACACGTGGACAATACCGAAACTGACCGATGGTCAATACCGAAATCAGATTGATTATATTCTCTGCAACCAAATATAGAAGCTCTATACAGTCAGCAAAAACAAGACCGGGAGCTGACTGTGGCTCAGATCATGAACTCCCTATTGCCAAATTCAGACCTAAATAGAAGAAAATAGGGAAAACCACTAGATCATTCAGGTATGACCTATATCAAATCCCTTATGATTATATAGCAGAAGTGACAAATAGATTCAAGGGATTAGATCTGATAGACGGAGTGCCTGAAGATCTATGGACAGAGGTTCTTGATATTGAACGGGAGGCAGGGATCAAGATCATCCCCAAGAAAAAGACGCACAAAAAGGCAAAATGGTTGTCTGAGGAGGCTTTACAAATAGCTGTGGAGAGAAGAAAAGCTAAAGACAAAGGAAAAAAGGAAAGACATACCCATTTGAATGCAGAGTTCCAAAGAATAGCAAGGAGAGATAAGTAGCCTTCCTCAGTGATCAATTCAAAGAAATAGAGGAAAACAACAGAATGGGAAAGACTAGAGATACCTTCAAGAAAATTAGAGATACCAAGGGAACATTTCATGCAAAGATGGGCTTAATAAAGGACAGAAATGGTATGAACCTAACAGAAGCTGAAGATATCAAGATGTGGCAAGAATACACAGAACATCTATACAAAAAAATTCTTCATGACCCAGATAATCATGATGGTGTGATCACTCACCTAGAGCCAGACATCCTGGAATGCGAAGTCAAGTGGGCCTTAGGAAGCATCACTACGAACAAAGCTAGTGGAAGTGATGGAATTCCAGTTGAGCTATTTCAAATCCTAAAAGATGATGCGGTGAAAGGGCTGCACTCAATATGCCAGCAAATTTGGAAAACTCAGCAGTGGCCACAGGACTGGAAAAGGTCAGTTTTCATTCTAATCCCAAAGAAAGGCAATGCCAAAGAATGTTCAAACTACTGCACTCATCTCACATTCTGGCAAACTAATGCTCAAAATTCTCCAAGCCAGGCTTCAATAGTACGTGAATTATGAACATCCAGATGTTCAAGCTGGATTTAGAAAAGGCAAAGGAACCAGAGATCAAATTGCCAACATCTGTTGGATCATCAAAAAAGCAAGAGAATTCCAGAAAAACATCTACTTCTGCTTTATTGACCATGCCAAAGACTTTGACTGTATTGATCACAACAAACTGTGGAAAACACTTAAAGAGATGGGAATACCAGATCACCTGACCTACCTGCTGAGAAATCTGTACACAGGTCAAGAAGCAACAGTTAGAACTGGACATGGAACAACAGACTGGTTCCAAATAGGGAAAGGAGTATGTCAAGGCTGTATATTGTCACCCTGCTTATTTAACTTATATGCAGAGTACATCATGAGAAATGTTGGGCTGGATGAAGCACAAGCTGGAATCAAGATTACTGGGAGAAATATCATTAAGATATGCAGATAAGAGGAGAGTGAAAAAGTTTACTTAAAACTCAACATTCAGAAAACTAAAATCACGGCATCCGGCCCCATCACCTCATGGGAAATAGATGGGGAAACAATGGAAACAGTGTCAGGCTTTATTTTCTTGGGCTCCAAAATAACTGCAGATGGTGACTGCAGCCATGAAATTAAAAGACGCTTTCTCCTTAGGAAAAAGTTATGACCAACTTAGCATATTAAAAAGCAGAGACATTACTTTGCTAACAAAGGTTTGTCTAGCCAAACCTATGGTTTTTCCAGTAGTCATGAATGGATGTGAGAGTTGGACTATAAAGAAAGTTGAGCACCGAAGAATTGAGGCTTTTGAACTGTGGTGTTGGAGAAGCCTCTTGAGAGTCCCTTGGACTGCAAGGATTTCAAACCAGTCCATCCTAAAGGAAATCAGTCCCGAATGTTCTTTGGAAGGACTGATGCTGAAGCTGAAACTCCATTATTTTCACCACCTGACACGAAGAACTGACTCACTGGAAAAGACCCTGATGCTGGGAAAGATTGAAGGCAGGAGGAGAAGGGAATGACAGAGGAGGAGATGGTTGGATGGCATCACCGACTCAATGGACATGAGTTTGAGTAAGCTCTGGGAGTTGATGATGAACAGGGAAGCCTGGCGTGCTGCAGTCCATGGGATCACAAAGAGTCGGACATGACTGAGCGACTGTACTGAACTGAAGCCTGGATATCAACCACTTTTCCCATTTGTAATTTTAATGATAAATCAAGATACAAAAGAAGTTTCCAAAGAGGAAAATAAAAGAAGCTTAAGCTGGTAATACTGAATTAATGTATGTTTCTGGTTACTTATAATGGTAGATAATTATTTGCATAGTAAGGAAAATGCTAATTTTATTAAAGTGCTATTAGATAAGGCCTTTAGACTAACTTACAGCACCTTAAAAAATTATACAGAGGGACTTGATTTGTCAATTCCAACCTCTTTAGAATCATTTGCCTGCACAGTTGCCACACTTGGAGGAAAAACCAAATCCAGAACTGACTTGTTTCCTAAATGAATTGGGAAGTTGTCATTAAGAAGCATCTGCTACTTTATTGCCTTCATGTAAAAGCATTCTTGTGCTACTATAACGGACTATTGAGCAGATGTTTTAGAGCACTACACTCACAGCAATACGTGCATCATAAAAAAGATAAGAAGCCACAACATAATTAATGATTTTAGTTCCTCAATAAATGAATTTCACTTTAAAAAAACATGGATTAAACCTGTGTCATGAATCTCAACTTTTAACTCAAGCAATTCATTTGCAAGAAAGTGAACAGAAAAGCATTTACAACAATAAATAACAAAGGGTCAAACTCAGTCTTACAGCCAACATGATGAAATCTGAAGGCCCAGAAAAGACTTCTCCGGACCAGAGCACTCTACCACCTCCCCCTGGATCAGCCAGAGAATCTGCCATTGGAGATGGACTTCATTCAGACACCACTGGGAATGTAACATAATAAGGAATTTGCATTTACAAAATGATGTTAGTTTTCTAAAATCCCCCAAATCTGAATTCCAAAACACATCGTAGCTCAAGAATTGTGGCAACGCAGGTTTTAGGGATGTAGGTTTTGGTGCTTTCTACTTTTGTTTGATATTAGATTTTTCTTGAGCATAAAATAATAGTATTGATAGAAGCGTGTTGACCTCCTTGAACAAAAGGCACTAAATAAATTCCCAAGCAATAACCAGGTTAAGAAATTGGAGAAAAAGAGAATGGCGTGAAGGTGAAAAGAGAGAAAAGGAATACAAAGGGGAAAGGGGACAGATGAAGACAGGAAAGAGATAAGATAAATTATGATAAAAAGCTAATAAAATTAAAAAGTGAAAACTAGAGTAAGACTAAACAAAACAACACAAAGAAGCTTTATGCATCTGTTCTCCAAGTATACTGTTGCCAAAATCTAGTTCTCAAAATTTTCATATAGAAAGAGAAAGAAGAGGCAGAAAGAAAACAGACTATGCACATGGCTGACATATTTAAGACCTGCCTTAGTAATCTGATAAGAGATGGTTATCAGTATTCAAAAGGGGATCACAACACACACACCCAGAAGGAATAAATCACCCCTCTATAACCACCATTGGTTGGCGGTTTTATAGCCACCACTGCACACATCAGTGTCTCTTACTTCTGAATCTTTGTCTAACCCATCCCTGTGTAAGAATAGTCTCCTTTCACCATCAGAACATAAGGTGTTATTAAATTATTAAATTTAACATTAAATTTTGGCTTAAAATTCCTCTATTATGGAACATCTTAAATGATTAACCACGTCAGTCTAATATTTGACCAAATCTCTTTAACAATGAAATCTTGCAACAATGAATATTTGAATATTTCAATCAATGAATATTTCGATAATTTTGAAAAATTATTATATTTATATGTTCAAGTCTCTGTGAACTGGGCTTATTTTGGAACAGCTGCTATAGTTCCTAGCATTAGCTATATGAGTATTTTTATTCACTGGGGTTCTTGGAGCCCTCACTTTACCATGACCCAGTATGGTGAATAGTCTTAAAATCCCCATTTAAAATATTAGAACTT
The DNA here is from genome assembly GCF_910594005.1 of Cervus elaphus. Classification (NCBI taxonomy): domain Eukaryota; kingdom Metazoa; phylum Chordata; class Mammalia; order Artiodactyla; family Cervidae; genus Cervus; species Cervus elaphus. Next base: position 82,283,410 of record NC_057823.1, on the reverse strand, counting down.
TAAACCTTCAAAAACTGGCCCCATGAAAATCAAAACCCAACTCAAAGGCAAATATTTTAAAGTATGAATATTGATAAAGGTCTTAGTCCTTTTAAAAAGGTGATCTCATTAAATTAACACATTTGGCCTCTCAAGCTCATATACTTCAGAAATCCAAGCCAATAATCCTAAATTATTGAGGTCTACAATCACAAACTTTTATTTATTCAATAAATATTACCTGAACACCAAGTATACCTAAAACAATAAATTAAGTTAAATTTAAAAACAAAAACAATGATAAACCCACAAGTCACACACACATCAAACTGTTACAACGCCTGTGTGAGAAGTACACAACATTTCTGGGATTACAGATGGACACCTCAGTCCTAACTGAACCCCGAAAGGATGCAGGAAGTCTCAGTTTAAAAGGTGTCATTTAGCATGAATAATGAATGATTCCCACTGGTAGAAATGAGGCATGGGTTGTTAGAGGCAGAAAACATGGCAAGATCTAAGGCATAAGAAAATGAAGTTCATGGCCAGTTTAGCAAGTCACCCTGTTTGTTGTGAAAGATTATATAAGAGATCTGAAATAGGACAGAATTGTCAGTCTGAAGTCATATTGCAGAGGACTGAAGTATAGAACTGAAACTATCTCCAGAGGATCTTTCTGATCCAGAGATCGAACCCAGGTCTCCTGCATTGCAAGCAGATTATTTACCATCTGAGCCACCACGGAAGCCCATTTGATAGGCACTGGTGATCATAAAGAAGTAACTGTGAAACAGAGTAGTCTAGCAAATTAAGAGCGCAGACTTTGGAGTCACCCTGCCTGGACTTGGAACCTGGCCGCACCACTTATTAGCTGGGTGACATCACAAGTTAATCAAGCTCTCTTAAGGTTCAGTTTCCTCATTTGTTCAAAGAGATGAAAATTTTAATATCTCATTTACAGAGCTGTTGGGAGGGCTAAATGAAATATCATATAAAACATTTAGGATATTGCTTAGAACATAAGAAAATAATGTTAGATGATGATGATGATGGCAGTGATTATCCAAGTGGTAGAGTAACATGATTTGAGTTTTGCTTTCAAAACAATAATCTAGAAACAAACTGAAGAATAAATGAAAAATTAAAGAGAGAAGACTGGATGAGAAAGTTAGAAGCCTATCTAAATAAAATATGATGAACAAAAGAGGACATAAGGGTGCATTCTCAGTTGTGTCTGACTCTTGTGATACCATGTACTGTGACCCACCAGGTTTCTCTGTCCATGGAAATTTTCCAGGAAAGAATACTGGAGTAGGTTGCCATTTCCTATGCTGAAGACATAAGAGTTTTTTAAAAATAAAAAATATTTAGAAGGAGTATTGGGGAAAAGGGAACAAATAAGAGAGGTGTATGAAGAGAGTATTTATTTGTCTAGGCAAATTACTGGTGAATGGAAGGGGCCAAAACCAAGTCCATCTGATAGATGATACCAATGTTTTGTACCAGAATAACTGGGAAGATGATGGTGTCATTAATAGTAAAAGGGACACCAGTAGCAGACGCTATTTTGGAGATGCTGATTTAAGAAATCTGGTTTCGATAATACACTGAATTTGTAGGGCAAAAGTCTGAAGAGGGATGAAGACTGTATACATGGCTTTAATAATTGTTACTAACATCTGAGGCCTTCCCAAGTGGCACTAGTGGTAAAGAGCCCACGTGCCAATGCAAGAGACATAAGAGACGTGGGTTCTATCCCTGAGTTGGGAAGATCTCCTAGAGGAGGGTATGGCAACCCACTCCAGTATCCTTGGCCTGGAGAATCCCATGGACAGAGGAGCCTCATGGGCTACAGTGTATACGGTTGCAAAGAGTCAGACATGACTGAAGAGACTTAGCACACACACATGCACCAACATTTGAGTATTAACCAAGTTATATGTATACTATAAACTATGCGTGCCAATGTGATATGGAAACTTACAGGGCTTCCCTGGTGGCTGAGTGGTAAAGAATCTGCTTTTAATGCAGGAAACACAGATGATGCAAGTTTGATCCCTGGGTCAGGAAGATCCCCTGGAGGAGGGAATAGCAACCCACTCCAGTATCCTCGCCTGGAGAATCCCATGGACAGAGGAGACTGGCGGGTTACAGTCCATGGGATCACAGAGTCAGACACAACTGAAGCAACCGAGTATGATATAAGATATTATAATTTTCACAAAGTGGGTCCTAAAGATTTTGGCTACACATCTTGCCTAAGATCACTGTTAGTAAGATGTAGAGCCAGAATTCTGCCTATGTATATAACTTTACAGCTTGAATATACTTTGGATTTGAGTCATCAGCATAATAGGAATAACTGGAATAACTCCGGTAGTAGTAGATGAGATTTCTACTTCTACTTAGAAGGCCAAGGAAAAACCTTGAGGAATACCGTATTTCAGAGAGAGAGAGAGAGGAGGAAGAAACTGGCAATGAGAACTTCACAGATAAAGAAGAAAAATAAAGAGTCGAAAGTACATGGAAGTCACAGAAGGAAAAGTTTCCAGCAGACCATGGTCAACAGCCTTGGATATTACAGAAAAATGAAGGATAGTCTGAAGAGGAATTCTGAATTTATGAGTTGTCACTGATGTCTTTTAAGAGAGAAATATCAAAAGCACACTAAAAGAAAATGCAAAACCATAAAGAGAGATATAAACTTGTGGTGAGGAACTATAAGTATTAAAAATAGATAACCCTTATAAGAAATGACATAGAAAAACAAAGATAACATATAGGTAGCTTGAGAGGATACCAATATGAAAGTGAGAGCTTTAAAAAATATATATATGCAAATCTAAAATTGGGTTTAGTGAAGTGAAAGTCACGTCCGACTCTTTGCAACCCCGTGGACAGTAGAGTCCATGGAATTCTCCAGGCCAGAATACTGGAGTTACGGGTAGCCTTTCCCTTCTCCAGGAGATCTTCCCAACCCAGGGATCAAACCCAGGTCTCCCACATTGCAGGCGGATTCTTTACCAGCTAAGCCACAAGGGAAGCCCAAGAATACTGGAGTGGGTAGCCTATCCCTTCTCCAGGAGATCTTCCGGACCCAGGAATCGAACCGGGGTCTCCTACATTACTAGGTGTATTCTTTACCAACTGAGCTATTAGTTTACATGTTAGTTAAATGGAATGAGTCCGTTGAGGAGAAACTGAATATTCTAAGAGACTCAGACTTTTGTTGATAGAACAAAGGATGTCCAGGTGGTAAAATTAAAGAGGAGTGCCTAACAAACCAATTCTCCTCTAAACAACAGATACAGGTTTCACCAGGGTGAAAACCTATTTGAAGGTTTTGGAGACCCAACTAAGGAAGACAGATTTTGGAGCGGAATCAACATCTGGAGCAAGTGACTTGTTTCTTGCTGTCTTTCCCTAAATGACTTGTTTTTTCCTGTTTTTTTCTAGAAGCAGCTGCAGTGGCAATATTGGTAGCAAAGGAACTGGGGGAGGGCAGTCAGCTAAAAGTTCTATCACCTTTCTAACTAGAGAAACATGGAGAAAAAGCCTGGAGCAACCAAAGGTGCTGGAGAATGAGGAGGAAACCCAAAAAGAAGAGAAATAAAGAAAAAGAACCTGAAATTCTATGTTTAAATTCAGCCTAAGTCTCTGACTGACTCTTGAACCATGAATGTGTGGAACAAACTGAAAGCAGCTTGGAGTTAAGGTATAAAGAACTGAACCAAGATCTCAGTCTCTGCCCACTATAGACATGATAATTCACAATTTGAATCCAAGTTAATTGAATGCTAAAAGAAAATATCAACACTCTTTGGAAGAATGTAACAAGATCTCGAGCTTTCAAAGCATAACAGTTAAAATATCCAAGATACACTCAAGAATTATTCAACATAGGATGAATAGGAATGTGTGACTCAATCTGCTGAGACAAGTTGAACTAGATGTCAGCAATATTAAATAAGGACTTTAAAAAAATCATTATAAGATGCTCAGTAAGGTAAAGAAACATATGCTCACATTAGTTAAAATCATGGAATATTTCATCAGAGAGGAAATGCAGAAAACAAAAACAAAAAACTAACCAAACAAAAAATACCACATAGAAATAACAGAACTAAAAAAAAATTTTTTTTTAATTTGTGATAAAATTCAATTGATGAGATTAATAGCAAACTGGAGATAACAGAGAAAAAAGTGAGTAAACCTCACAGAAAATGTCTCAAATTCAGTGAAAGAAATAAATTTACTGGTTCAGGAAGTTTAGAAAATCACAATGTAATAAATGCAAATAAATACACACCCAAGCACATTACAATTAATTGACAAAGCCAAAAATAAAGAGAAAATATTAAAAGTAGCCAGAGAAAAACAACAAATTACATATAAGAAAACAACATTAGAATCATCTATTTTTCATTAGAAACAATGTAGGCAGTAAAACATCTTTAAAGAAAACTACATCTTGTGAAAGTATCCTTCAAGAATATAGGTGAAGGATTTCCCAGGTGGTCCAGTGGTTGAGAGTCTGCCTGCCAATGCAGGAGACACAGGTTTGATCCCTGGTCCAGGAAGATTCCCCATGCTGCAGGGCAACTAAGCCCATGTGCCACAACCACCGAGCCCCAGGGCCTGAGAGCTGCAACCACTGAAGCTCAGGGGCCCCAGAGCCTGTGCTCTGTGCTCTGCAACAAGAGAAACTACCACAACAAGAAGCCCACACACTGCAAGGAAGAGTAGACCTCACTTGCCACACGTAGAGAAAGCCTGTGCGCAACAATGAAGGCCCAGCGCAACAAAAATAAATACATTTTTTTTTTTTAAAGAATACAGGTGAAATAAAGATATTTTCTGATGAAGGAAAACTAAGGGAATTCATTGTCACCAGATCACACGACAGAAATGACAGACTTTCCTCAAGCTAAAAAGTAACAATAGGACTTCCCTGGTGGTCCATTGGTTAAGAATCCACCTTGCAATGCAAGGGACAGCAGTTTGATACCTGGTCCAGGAAGATCCCACATGCCACGGAGCAGCTAAGTCAGTACACCAACAACTACTGAGCCGGTGCCCTAGAAGCTGTGAGCCACGACTGCTGAGCCCGTGTGCCACGACTGCTGAAGCCTGTGAGCCTGGAGCCCACACTGTACCAAGAGAAGCCAGCACCATGAGAAGCCGATGCAGCGCAACGAAGAGTAGCCCCCACTTTCCACAAGAGAGAGGCCACGTGCAGCAGTGCAGACCCAGAACAGCGAAATAAACAAATACATAAAGATCTTTTTAAAATGATACAATAGTGAATTCAAATCTTGAGGCATGAATAAAAAGCACTGGAAATGGTAAGCATTTGGGTAAATACTAAAGACTAATTTTACTGTACATTTACAAAATACCTGTGACAGTTTAAAGAAAAAATTATAATTTTATTATGTGAGGTTTTCAATGTATTTAGATACAACATATACTTAATATAATATAAAGTGAGGGATGTGATAAGTGGATGCATCAATATATATCTGCAAGATTTCTACATTTTATATAGACACAACATTAACTAGATTGCAAAAAGTTATGAATGCATACTTTAATACATAATCATTCATAAAACCATGCAAAGAGGTTTATCCCAAAAGTCAATAGAGAAATTAAAATTAAATTCTAAAAATTTATCCAAAAGAAATCAGACAAGAGGAAAGAGGAACAGCAATAGCCAAAAGTCAGATAATAGGAAAAGTGACAGACTTAAATCAATTGTATTAATTATTATATTAAATGCTAATATATTAAGCACTTCAATTAAAAGGCAGAGATATTCACAATGGATTTAAAAAGAAAAAGAAGTCTTTGTCTATAACAAAAAAATAGGTAGAAAAAAGAAAGACCATATAAACAATAAACACATAGGCTAGAGTAGATATATGGTACATATATTATTGATAGTATCAGAGAAAATAAACTATAAGGTAAAGAATATCACTGAAGATAAAAAGGGATACTTTGTAATGATAAAAGACTCAATTTTTCAAATAGAGTCATTAGGCACATATAAGTTTATGGTTAAAAATGTTAATTAAAAATGACAGAGCCCAAAATTGACAGAATTAAAAGAAGAAACAGACAAATCCGTAACGATAGTAAAGAGACTCTTTCTTAGCAACTTATAGAAAAACTAAACAAAATTTTAGTCAAGACATAGAGTATTTACGATTTACCTTAAATTTTTAGAATAGTATGCCCCTCAAACTGTAAAATATTCTTTGTAAGAACAGATGGTACATTTACCACGATATATGCTTGGCCATGCACATCTCAATAAACTTAAAATGGCTAAAACCATACATAGTATTTCCAACCACAATGTGAATAAATTAGAAACTACTGCCAATAAGATATCTAGGAAAACTCTAAATTTTCTGAAATTAAACCAACACACTTTTGGATAATCCACGGGTCAAATTTTTAAAATTCACAATTTTTTTTTTGTATTTTAAAATACCTCATTTTTTATGAAAATACAACAAAGTAAAATTTGTGGGATTCAGCCAAATCAGTGTTTCGAGGGAAAACTATAGCTTTGGGTGCTTATATTAAAAAAGAACTGTTCAAAATTAATGACCTAAGTTTCAACTTTTAAAAAAGCAAAGGAGACCCAAAGTAAATAAAAGTAAGGAAATAACAAAGATAAGAGCAAAATCAGCATAAGAGAAAACAGACAAATCAGAGGGAAAACAGGCAAAAACTCCTCGATTATTTGAAAAGATCTAAAAAAACTAATGAACCTCTTGTGAAATTAATAAAAAAAAAAAGAACAAAAATCATCAAAACCAGAAATGAAAAGGTACTAACATTAAAAATCTTACGGATATAAAAAGTATAACAAGAAAATGTTCTGAACAACTGCACACCAAAAATTTTACAATTCAGAAGTAGATAAATTCCATGAAATAACAAGTTATTAAAGCTCACTAAAAAGTAAATATTCTAAATAGCTCTCTACCTTTAAAGAAATTGACTACAGTTTAAAGCCTTCTTACAAAGAAACTCCAGGCCCAGATGGCTTCACTGATAAGACTCTATAAAATATTTAAGGAAGAAATAATACCAATTCCACACAAAATCTTTACAAAATGACAAGAAGTATAAATACTTGTCTACTCATTTTATGAGGGCAGAATTACCTTGATAGCAAAATCAGACAAAGAAAATTCATGAAAACTATAAATCAATATCGCTCATGAACATAAAACACAAAAGTCCTTAACAAAATTTGAGCAAACTGATTCTTGCAATATATAAGAATGTTAAGACATGACCAAGTGGGGTTTATCACAAGAATGCAAAGCTAGTTTAACATTCAAAAATCAATCAATTTAATTTGCCACATCACTGAATAAAAGAGAAAAAACATACCGTTTTTCAATGGATGCAGAAAAAGTGTTTGCAAAATTCAATACCCATTGATGATTAAAACTCTCAACAGCACAGGAATAGAGAGGTCTTCCTCAACCCAATAAAATGCATGTAAAAACATTCTTCACGTAACATCATGTTTAATGGTGAAACTCTGCATTTTATAAAATGTAAGGGCAATTTAAAGTTTTTAAAATTAGACTGAAGTGGCAGGGCAAGAAAGTAGAACCAGTACCACCTGGGAGCTGAGACTATAATATGAGGCTATCCAGTGGGCAACTGGGATCTTTCAGGCTATTTTTTTTAAATAGCTTTACTCTGTGTGTATGTCTGTGTGTGTGTGTGATTACACTTCTTAATCAGAATTTTGGGTTATAAAAATACATGATCCTTAGACAGAAGAGATTACCCTAAGCCAAGAAGAAAACAAAATTTATCTTAAGCATAATATTTATATATTCATTAGTGTTTTCTTTCTTTTTTCTTTTTTTCTTTGTTGTTGTCTAAGCTAGGGCTTCCATGGTGGATCAGACAATAAAGAATCTGCCGACAATGCAGGAGACCTAGGTTCGATCCCTAGATCAGGAAGATCCCCTGGGGAAAGGAATGGCTACCCACTCCAGTATTCTTGCCTGGAGAATTCCATGGACTGAGAAGCCTGGCGGGCTACAGTCCACAGGGACCCAAAGAATAGGACAGGACTGAGCGACTAACACTGTAACACTAACCGTAAAGCAAAATACATTTGTTGGCATCTCTGGGAATTTTGCCCAAGTTAGCTTAAATTTTTTTTTCATCTGTTTGGTCTTTTGGGGATATAGTGTGACTGATAATTTTTAGATGATAATTCAGCATTATTTCTTCATTTATGCCCTCTTTCAAACCTGAGAACAAAAGAGGGTGTTAGGCACTTTCTGTACTGTTCACAGATATTTTAAGTAAAAGAAAACCCCAATGTTGAACTAATTAGCTTAACTAATAAGGATTGTGTTCAACTCAAATGTATCAGTTTAAGAAGCCCTTTAAAACATAATTGGCTTTAATAATAAAAATATTTAAATTATAGGATATTAATTCCTATATTCTACTCTAACTGTAATTCTCAGTAGATGGCTTCAAATTTTGTTCTTACCAAAACAAATCTCAAATTTTAAATAATATTTAATTGATAATACTTTCTACAAACATGCCAAAGTATTTCATTTTCTGGATATACTAGAAAAGCATCCACAGATATAAGAGGAATAAAGCAAAAAGTAGATACTGTGTTTTTAAAGCAACCATTTCTTGTTTTAAAAAGTAATTTAGGGTTACACTAGGCTCTATAGGCTTTGCATCCGACTTCTAATAGTAAAAAGTAATATTCATAAATGAAGCAAAAATATATAGCTTCCAAAAGAAATATAATCAAATTTGCAACCTTGCAACAGGCACACACTACTAATGCTTAAGTATGAAGAGAAAATTAGGAAATGCCCAAAGAGAGCATTTATGTCCCATGGCACCTTCTCAGTGGCTCCTGCTGGCAGGATCACAGGACTGCAGCCATCTATGTCCATCTTAGGAGTTTCCACGATACCCTCAAATTTCAATTGTTTTTACACCAAGCTGAAGAATTAACCAAAAAAAAAAAAAAAAGTCTGGTGATGCAACCTCTCAAGGAAAAAGATTCTAGGATGGTATATCCTTTACTCCTGGGTCCATGTTAAAGTTACTGAATCCCATCTTGCTGAATGTAATTTTATCATTTTTACTCATTTAACAAATATTTTGAAGATTTAAGAGTACAAGTTCATAAGATTTCAAATATATTCACAGTAATACATATGGATCTCCCTGCCAGAAATGTTGTTCAGTCGCTCAGTCATGTCTGACTCTTTGCAACACCATGGACTGCAGCATGCCAGGCTTCCCTGTCCTTGACCAGCTCCTGGAGCTTGCTCAAACTCATGTCCCTTGAGTCGGTGATGCCATCCAACCATCTCATCCTCTGTCATCCCCTTCTCCTTCTGCCTTCAATATTTCCCAGCATCAGGGTCTTTTCCAAAGAGTTGGCTCTTAGCATCAAGTGGTCAAAGTATTGGAGTTTCAGCCTCAGCATCAGTCCTTCCAATGAATATTCAGGACTGATTTCCTTTAGGATGGACTGGTTTGATCTCCTTGCAGTCCAAGAGACTCTCAAGAGTCTTCTCCAACACCACAGTTCAAAAACATCAATTCTTCAGTGCTCAGCCTTCTTTATGGTCCACATCCACACATGACTACTGGAAAAACCATAGTTTTGACTAGATGGACCTTTGTTGGCAAAGCAATGTCTCCACTTTTTAATACACTGTCTGCAGCTACTGCTGCTGCTGCTAAGTTTCGCTTCAGTCGTGTCCGACTCTGTGCGATCCCAGACGGCAGCCCACCAGGCTCCCCCATCCCTGGGATTCACCAGGCAAGAACAATGGCGTGGGTTGCCATTTCCTTCTCCAAATACACTATCTGGGTTGGTCATAACTTTCCTTCCAAGGAGTAAGCGTCTTTTAATTTCATGGCTGCAATCACCATCTGCAGTGATTTTGGAGCCCCCAAAAATAAAGTCAGCCACTGTTTCCCCATCTATTTGCCATTAAGTGATGGGACCAGATGCCATGATCTTCATTTTATGAACAGTGAGTTTTAAGCCAGCTTTTTCACCCTCCTCTTTCACCTTCATCAGGAGGCTTTTTAGTTCTTCTTTGCTTTCTGTCATGAGGGTGGTAACATCTGCCACTCTGAGGTTGTTGATATCTCTCCTGGCAATCTTGATTCCAGCTTGTGTTTCATCCAGCCAGGCATTTCTCATGATGTACTCTGCAAATAAGTTAAATAAGCAGAGTGACAATATACAGCTTTGACGTACTCCTTTCCTGACTTGGAGCCAGTCCATAGTTCCATGTCCAGTTCTAACTGTTGCTTCTTAACCTGAACACAGGTTTCTCAGGAGGCAGGCGAGGTGGTCTGGTATTCCCATCTCTAAGAATTTTCCACAGTTTGTTGTGATCCACACAATCAAAAGCTTTAGCATAGTCAATGAAGCAGAAGTAGATATTTTTCTGGAATTCTCTTGCTTTTTCTATGATCCAACGGATGTTGACAATTTGTTCTCTGGTTCCTATGTCTTTTCTAAATCCAGTTTGAATATCTGGAAGTCCTCAGTTCACGTACTATTGAAGCCTTGCTTGGAGAATTTTAAGTGTTACCTTGCTAGCATGTGAAACGAGTACAATTGTGCAGTAATTTGAACATTCTTTTTGGTGTTGCCCTTCTTTGGGATTGGAATGAAAACTGACCTTTTCCAGTCCTGTGGCCACTGCTGAGTTTTCCAAATTTGTTGGCATATTGAGTGCAGCCAAAAGCATTAGAACTCTTTAAACTTAATGGGGGCTTCCCTGGTGGTGGTGCTATTGTTGTTCAGTCAGTAAGTCATGCCCGAAGCGTTGCAACCCATGGACTGTAGCACACCAGGCTTCCCGGTCCATCACTCTCTCCCAGAGTTTGCTCAAATTCGTGTCCATTGAGTCAGTGATGCTATCGAACTGACTCATCCTCCCTGGTGGCTCAGTGGTAAAGAATCCGCCTGTCAAGCTAGAGACACAGGTTTGACCTCTGAGTCAAGAAGATCCCCTGGAGAAGGAAATGGCAACCCACTCCAGTATTCTTACCTGGGAAGTACCATGGACCAGAGGAGCCTGGTGAGCTGCAGTCCATGACGTTGCTAGGGTCAGACATGACTCAAGGACTAAACAACAAAACACTTCTAACTCTCTAGCCTGATGCAGGCCGCCTGACCTCCAAATCACCTTACGGCCTCTTGTCTTAAATCTTGGCTGCATTACAGTCATTCCTTTGGGGCCCAGTACTTACTTTTCTGCTCAGTCATGAGATTAAAATGTTGCCTGGAAAAGAGTATGATATCAACAAAGACAGTGAGATTTTTTAGAGGAAATGGATGTGGCTAATAAAAACAAAACAAACAGAAGAAGTAAATGCAAGAATTCTTTTTTGTCAGACCATGGGGTCACAAAGAGACAACTGAGCGACTAATACTTTCAAACTTTCTTTGTTGTCACTTCTTTTACCAATCACCAAAATCAACCTCTCTATCAAGAAACCAAGAAAAACATGATCAGAATAATTCCCCTTAATTTACTTTCATACTACTCCAGGTAAGATTTGCCTAAATCAAAAATGCAAATGTTCTTTCCACAGCTTTTCCCTGCCTGTCTGCCTGACTAGTCCTAAATATGTATTCTATCCATTTATTTTGTGTCTTTTTCCCCATGTATATCACTTAGGCTCCGAAAACTTCCTGCTGGACTAATGGCACCTGAGCAGATTATGACATTATTGAAGAACTTCCCAGTACCTGACCAAAACACATCAGTGGATCCAACCTGACTACCAATGGCCAGGATAGTTTCTATTAATACAACAATTGTTAGAGAACCAAAAGACTCTGAAGTTTGTATGTAATTGCAACAAGTCAGGCATTTTTTGAAATGTTAGGTAGTTTCTAAATCTTGTCAACAATTAATCTTTTAACCCAAATTTACTGGTCATCTAGTGGAACCACAGTACAATATTAATGGGTCTATTTACAAAGAAATGTGTCACGCTAAATGAGTAGCAACACATGCAATTAATAAATTTAGAGCTACAAAATAGATCTTCATGGGCACACACACGTATATATCATAAGCAGGGGATTCCTGAAGACAAATAATTCTTCATGTGTTTCTATTTCCAAAAACAGTTTTTATATTGTCTATCTTTTAGTTCTCTCTGACTGATTGAATGTTGAGGAACCTAGGCTATGGATAAAATAATTTGTTTTTCCAAAGAAAATCAGGAGAATAAGAGCAAGAATGTGATCGTCATTGTTTTTTAAAATAAAATTCATAGTAACTCAGAAAGCCATACAAATTAAAGTACAGCTTCCCCATTCTACCACACACACACTAGTATATTCACAAATGTTACAATTATATCCTTATGCATTAAGAATCATTTATAATGGCTAGAAATCCATTTGTCTTTAATTGCTTTAAAAGTATTATCACAACTGAAAAGTAAAATTTATTCAAATGAAAGGAGAAATGGACCATGAAAATTTGAAGAGAAAATTAGTGTAGGACATATACTTCATCTAAAAGCAGAAACTTCTTTCTAAATTTTGGTCTTTTCCTCTTGCAGTTCATAGGCAACAATCTTAAGACTTTATTGCCTGAACAATACTCGTACTGAAGGAATTATAAGATAATAGAAAGTTGCCACAGTTTGAAGTAATTTGATCATAAATTAAAGAGTTCAGCCACAAACTCTGAGGCACAAAACAAAAAAAAGGAGAGACTAGTCCAGGAAGTGCTGACTTCCAAGAACTCTCCTAGGGGTTCAAATTTCACAATACTGTATCCCAATACTCCTCCTTGAAAGAGCTTCCTTATTTCTCTTTGATGACAACACTATTCCCTAATTTTTCTCCTATAATTGTCTTCTCAGTTGCCTTAATTAATTAACCCTTCTTTCTCTGCTTATCTCTTAAATATTTTTTATTCCCCAGAATTGTCTTCAGCCATTATTATGCCTCACTTTTCTTATTCTATTAATCTCAAATATTACATGGCTTCAGGTTTTACTTCTATCACAAATCTGAATTGCCTATTACCAAGATTGCTCTTTTGAAATTTAGATAGTTTCATATCTTCAGCTAGATGTTCATGGCATCTCAATTCCGTGTGTCCAAAACATAATCTTTTATGTGTTTGCTAATTCTGCTCAACCTCATGTGTTTCATATTTTAGTTAAAAGTATTAAAATTCATCTTCAACAGTCCCTGGTAGTCAATAAGCTGTATTGAACAAATGAAACCAGTCAGTTGGTCAACCACTACTGAATATATCAGTATAGCCAGACACTGTGCCTAGTGCTAGGGAATACAGATATAAGCAAGAAAGACAAAGTCCCTGCCCTCATGGAGATCAGTGCAATGGAGAAGACAGCCATTAAACAAGTAGCTACAAATGTAACTAACTTTTTACATTAATTACAATTATAATGACAAAGGAAACAATAACCCGTTAATCACACATACTAGAAAATTCGGAAAATACTTGAATATTTTTCTTTCCTTCCAAGCTCAATTTCCAATTAGTTCCCAAATCTTATTAGTCTCATCTCTGAAATTTTTCTGATTTATTTCTTCTTTTCCATCATTACCATCTTGCTCAATTTAGGGCTTCATCATCTCTTTTCTTTAACTGGTCTCCCTGATTGCAACCTCTCCTCTTTATGGCCCAGTCATGACACTATCGTTTTTCTACAGTATAGATGTGACGGTGCCACAATTCTGAAAACCATTTATGGGTTCCATTTGGCATAAAAAATAAAGCCCCAAATCCATGTTTTTATGGGTCTTACAGTCCAGTCTTCACTTGCCTTTCCAAACTTATTATATCCCTCTCACAATCTTCTTGCACTTTGGTCTTGAGCCATATTACACTTGTGTTCTCTCAGACCTTTCTTTTCTAATACCCGATATCAGAAAAATAAAGTTGGCAGAAGACATGGAGCTTGGCTGGAGCAGGATTCTAGATGCCTGATCAGATCATATGAACAAACCTCCTCTTGTATGAAGCTGCAATAGGTTAAGGAGAGAGACCGTTACCAGAAGCAGAGTAGTTTGACAGTGCCAGGTCAGACTAAGAGTAGATGCTGAAAGCCAGGTCGGTCATCTAAAATGGACCAGATGTCAACCAAGATCCAAAGAATAAAATCAGATACAACAGAGATCAAAGGTTGCAGTATGAAAAAGCATTTGAAGCAAACAGTAGGGAAAATGGGAGCAGCAGTATCTTCAAAGCTAAATGGATAAAGATGACATCTACTGATCTTTAAAAATCTGATCCTCACAGTTGCCATTATTAATGTAACAAGAAATATAATCAATCTCAATTGATTCTTCAAGGTTCTTTTCCATGAAAATGGCCTGTACCTCAAGTCCATCCCATCTCCTAGCTAATCCTTTTCTCCATAATATTCCCATGACCCCTCGCATTTGTCACCATTATAACAATCAGCACACCCAATTATTTACTTATATGTCTCTTTACTCAACTAAAACATGGGCAGCATAATGGTAGAGGCTACGTCTTATTTATACTTTCATTCTCAATGAGAACACATATTAAGTTTGCTAAATTAATGAACAGATGAAATAATGAATAAACAAATGATTAAAGTAGTCTTAACTTAATAGTATCTATTAATACTAATATCTGCCATCAGACTTGGAAACTGATTTTGTGAGCTTGTTGCTTTTGACTATAGAATAGTTTGGATACAGAAGGAGAAACAATTTTTTTTTAACTTTAACTAAATAAATCAGAAAAGGAACTCAAATAGAAATATTCAAACAGTCCACAAAAGGTGCAAGTAAATATAATTAGAAAATTATCACAATGCCAGTATCATGCTATTCAATAATGCCTTGTCTTACTCTGCTTTTAAATAGTTATGTCCTAGCGAGGCAACCGTATAACAAACATTCCACTCACTAATTTATTCCTGCATTAATAGTTTGTTTGAACTGCATGAAAAATAAAACATGGATACTTACAATAATATAAAATGTATACTATGTGGCTGTTCATTTGTTGATGTGAGAAATTCTTGCTTAACAACAGCCCTGAGACTAGACAAGTAAGTGTAAATGCAATTCATAAGTTATATTTCATAAAATAAATTTTATTTTAGAAATAAAAATATTCTTCTCTACTTTAATCAACAACCAATTTAACCAAATATTTACATTATTGAACAATCAAAACTACTATCTACTTATCTCAAAATCTTGAGAGCATACATAATTAAAATTCTGTAATCTTTATGGCATATAATTCCATGAGAACATACCCTTTGGAAATGCAATATAAATTTGTTAACACTTAGAAATAAATACGTTGAATTAGATGATCTCAACAGCACCTTCCAGATAAAAATTCTATTACAATTATTTTAGGTTAAATAATATTACAATTATTTAGGTTAAATAAATAGAGACTATCAGGTATAGTAGTACATTTCAGAATGAACAATGTCAAACTGGCTATATGCCAAGTCATTTAACCTGCCTTTGAAACACGCAGCTGTTTCCCAGTAAGAATTAGCGGTCATTACCCTTACTATCTATACAAATTATGCTCTTAGCCCTTTGACCTGGTTCCATCTTATCTATTACACATCTCTTTTGACCTTGCTTCATCCTATCCTCTCAAATCCACTACTGCTACTGCTCCTCTGGTTTCCCTCTGAAGCTACTTTTTTATATTCAGCCCTCAAATCTGGATTCCATAATATTTCAACCAGTCCAACTTGCCATGGAAGACTCTACCCTCTGCTGACCTATATGACCAGCTTTGCTACCAAATTTGCTGTATCCACATAAGAGGGAAATGTGCAAGACAACTTGTTAAGGGTCATGGAGCAGGCAGGATGAAGAACTATGTGTCCAAGATATGATACAGTATGATATCACAGGACATGAACAGAGCTTAGAGCTAAATGACAGATCCGAATCCTAACTCTGCCATTTAATGACTGAGTAAATGAACTTGGAAAATGGGCTGATCTTATAGTAAACAAGGAGCTCTCCCAATTCAAAATGGTTTATCATGAAAACATTCTACCACACACAAAAGTATACAAACAGTATAATGAACACCATATGCCCTTTAGCTAGTTAAAGATACTTGAACGTTGGCCAATCTTGTTTCATCCACTTCCCCGCAAATACTTTTTTCTCTAAAGCAAACCCTAGGTATCATGGTATTTCAACTGGGAACTTCACTTCTGTGGTTTTAATAATATAACCCATGGCTATTATCACACCTAACAAAGTTATCACTAATTCCATAAAAATCACCTATTGCCTGATCCAGGTTCAAATTCCCAGACTGTCTCACAACTGTCTTTTAAGCTTTTCATAGTTGGTTTCTTCTAAACAGGCTCCAACTAAGAGCTACACATTCTATGACATTTTTTTTTTAATTAGATAATAAGAGAGAAAGCCTCTAATAGGCATTTACTTGACATGTTAATTCTGTAATTTGGTGAAATGGAGGACTTTACTCCACTCAAAATAAACCTCTAAATCTATGCTTTTCAATATAATAGTCATTATCCACATGTGACTATTTAAATTGATTAAAATTAAATAACTAAAAATTCAGTTCCTCAGTCATACTAGCCATACTTCTTTTTCTCAAGAGCCATATGTGGTTAGTGGCTACCATACTGGATGGCAAAGATACAGAACATTTCTCTGATCAGGAAGTAAATAGTCATATGGATATATTTTACATCATTGCAGGAAATTCTATTAGGTATTCTTGTTTGAGATCCTAAAGAGAAGACATATCTTTGCACCAGTCAGACTGCCTCTCACATCACAGAACTTATGAAACAACTCTTACTATAAATCTAATGTGCAGAATCATTGAGGACTCTTTAGATTCATCAAAGACCTACTAGACCACTCCTGGTCCAGAGTCCTTAAATATGACTGACCAGCAGGCCATGACCAATAAATGGGCTATGCTTTCAAAGTTTATTTGTAGCTCGTTTTGAACTTGAAACAGTTTTTTTATTCAGGTTCCAAACTACCCTTAAAAATCCAATTAACTCAAAATATGGCTGGAATTTTATACAGTAAATAACAGTAGGAAAAACACTATTATTGCTATTGTGAACAAGCCTGGAAACCAAGTAATTGTGCATTTCTATAATTTTTGTGTGTACAAGGGTCTTTCAGGTAGAGAAGAAGAGAAGAGAGTGTGACTGGAAAGGTCTAATCCCTCACTTTCTTTTCTCTACTCCCTCCACAGTAGAGAAGTAGTAAGAACACAGAACACTGGACACCTCACTTCAGAAGGTTCTCCCTGACCTAAGGTAAAACCAATGATATGGCATATTTGTAAATGAGTCCTTATAAATAAAAAACCAAACAGTCCAACAAAGGTAACTCCTTGTAACTTATTTAAACTAAGCAATATGAAGGCTTTGTCTGATTATTCCCTCCTACATCACAGTTTCAAAAGAAAGAAAATTTTATATAATTTAGGGTTGGTGCAGGTCTTTCAAATCTTAACAAAGAAAGAAATCATAGACTCAAAGATTACTAGATTTAACTGTAATCATTTTTAAAATTATATATGCCAAAACCATTGCAAAGTTAAAATACCCCCCCAAAAAAATCTAGGTAAAATATTTGTAATATACACATCAAAGTGCTAACGGTTTTAACAAATAAAGAATTTTATAACCAGTAAGAATTGAGTACTTAATAGAAAAATGCACAATGAACAAGGATAAGCAATTTATAGAGGAAGAAATATAAATGGCAGAATAAATAAGCAAATTTTCTAACTTCACTGATAAGGCAAGAATCAAAAATCAAAACAAAGATAATTTTTTCCTATCAAACAAGCAAAAAGAAAAATATTAATTTAAATTGGTAATCTCTAGCACTCACTCTTAGAGGGAGGCTTGCTAGAGAGCAGAGCTATTGGCACCTAAAGGTGCAATTCCTCTATTTCTCAGTGCTCAAAAGAATGAGAACAATACACATGAAATAAGTCTACACCTCACTGGAAATGCAAAGTGCAACAAATAAATGTAAAATAGCACTCCCAATAGTTACGGTGAAGAATTTTATTAAGAGGCTGGGCATGAAAAACTGAAAAACCAGACTTTTAAGTAACATTACTTTATCTCTATTATATTTCATGTTAAGGCATTTTAAAGCTTTTTAAGTCTGCTAGTCTGCGTCGTCTCTGCATTGCTTCTTGGCATTGACTCATTAAGTATTCTTCATCTGATTCAAGGCAAAATATGCTTCTGATCAAATATGCACTCACATGCTCTTTGGCAAGCTACAAACCAAATTAGAAAAATCATAAATCTGGTGCTAAATGTTCTGGAGAGATGGTATATGCTATACCTTCCTTATCAGAAAAGCACACATATGGATTGCAATATGTCAACAAACTACGTCTGTGACTTTTCTCACTCCTAATTTTAAAAATCACAGATCAATAAAATAAGCTCTATTACTATATTTGGATTAATAACTAACAAACCTAACTCCTCACTTCTCAAATGGAATTCATTCAAAATTACTTTGAAAGACACTTGAAATGTACTTGAAATGTACATTTTAATAGCTGTATCTGCATAAAAGTTAAAAATACATTTTATATCCCAAGGCTGATACCAATTTTAATATCACTAACCACTTACACAATATGGTTCTCCAAGAAAGTTTGCTGCTAAATAGCCTTTAAAATCATTCTATCACTTTGAATAGGCCCCTTTACTTAAGACCTTCAGTTTCCCTCTTTAAACTAACATAACAAAAATGATCAATAATCACTAATCTTTAATCATACATGCAATGTGCATTTTTATGTCACAGTTTCACATTAAAATCATTTTCAAAGGAGTTTAAATAATTGTGACATTAATGTCCAGAAAACCATGTATATAGTAAACAAAATTCTTTGCTACTCTTAAGAATCAAGGTCCAAAAATACAATTCTGTTCATGATCATTCACTAAAGTTAACAAAAATTGAATTCTGCAAAATGAGATTTAGGTATACAGCTAACCTACAAACTCTCTGCAACCCTATGGACTGTAGCCTACCAGGCTCTTCTGTCCATGGAACTTTCCAGGCAAGAGTACTGGAGTGGGTTGCCATTTCCTTCTCCAGAGGATCTTCCCGACCCAGGGATCGAACCCGGGTCTCCTGCATTGCAGGCAGATGCTTTACCATCTGAGCCACTAGGGAAGCCTATAAAACAATAAATCTTTCTATTCAAGTAACAAAAATGCATTTGTCAAAATTCTATAGGACTTAATCACCACAAATTTTAATCTTGAAAAGAAACTATATTAAAATATCTATACAAAAGAGTCAAAACCCCGTCGTATTTTATTTAAAAAAAGTTAACAAACATTAATTCTTAAAAATTTATTATAATTATTATTCAATATTTAAATATTTCAGGACCAATACATACAAAGTGGGCTTCCCTGGTGCCTCAGATGGTAAAGAATCTGCATTCAATGAATGCAGGAGACCCGGGTTCAATCCCTAGGAGGGGAAGATCCTGTGGAAAAGGGAATGGCTACCCACACCAGTATTCTTGTCTGGAGAATCCCATGGACAGAGGAGCCTGGTGGTCTACAATCCATGGGGTCACAAAGAGTCAGACACCACTGAGCCACTAACACTCACTTTCACATGCAAAGTACGTGGTACATTCTGAGCCATGCACCATGAAGAGCAGGATGCATAAGACATTGCTGTTGAATTTATCAAGGAGAAAACAAACTGATAACAAAGATCTGACACACACATCTCAGAAACATGGAATTTCACGGCATGAAGGATATTTAAACTGACATAGGTAACTACATATAAGAGATACTACATTCAAAACAGGGAAATATCTTTGTGCTTTCTTAAAAGTTCACCTTTAGGACTACATAATGTAATTAGGAATCTTCTACTCTCTTGCATTTTTCCACTTGTGAAATGCCCCTGTAAAGCCTTATACCCACTTTTTTTTGCAGTACTGGTTTTATCATAAGTAAAACATATAATACAACAATTATCTATCATCTTCATTTGTTGTGAATATTTTAAGTGTTGCAATTTTTCCTTTAACTTTATTCACATATTATTGTTGGTTATTGTTGTCTGAAGCTTTTTTTCTTTTTTGATGCAGAAAAACCCATTGATCATTTCTTCATGTTTTATATTGGGAAACCATTCTTAGAAAGATTAGAGGGTCACCAGTGTTTTCATCTACTAGTAACATGGGTTCTATTTTTAAAAATTAATTATTCAGCCCATCTGGGATTTTATTCTGGGGCATACTGTGAAATAAGGGTTCAATTGAATTCATTTTCCACATGCCTATAACATTAAAGTTAAATAGAAGATGCCAAAAAAATTTAAAGAGAATAAAAGAAAAAAAGGAAATTATGCACAAAACTGAGAACAATTAAGCAAGCACTGGATTCTTCCATGGCACCTTTCAACACCAGAGGACAACTGAC
This sequence comes from Cervus elaphus, assembly GCF_910594005.1. Classification (NCBI taxonomy): domain Eukaryota; kingdom Metazoa; phylum Chordata; class Mammalia; order Artiodactyla; family Cervidae; genus Cervus; species Cervus elaphus. The sequence goes on along the minus strand of NC_057823.1, from coordinate 82,262,866 downwards.
CAGTGTTTGCAGATTTCTGAAGAAACCATGTCCTCAGAGCAGTCTAACCAAGATGTCTACATAGGATAAATACAACAAAAGACATTCTTAAGAGGAAATAGCCACCTATAGACTTATCTAAATAATTCTACTTATTGAAGGAAACTAAACAAGTAAAATATGAATCAAAATTAAAATTCAAGGATGCAAACACCACGGTAAAAAAAAAAAAAATCATGGTGAGTACTAAACTCCACTTAAATATACAACTATATTTAAACCATTATGGGCCTTAGTTTAACATTTATATAACAATGTAAATGTTATAAAGCTTAAACAAGTACAACTAATGTAACAAACAAAAACTGGGATGGGACAAGAAGGTAAAGCATGCACGTGCATCTTTCAAAAACAATCTATATGGTCTCAAGAGAAACAGATATGGTAAAACAGTAACTCTAACCTCGTTATGTTTTTCATCATCTCGGTTCTTAACTGTAAACAGATCTTTCAAAATATATACTTATACTACATCCTGTAGTCAAGAAGTTCTTATTTGGAAGCTCTACAATTCTTTCAGGTACCTTAAGTTTCTTTTCCTTTTCATAACTTTAAAAGTAAATTTAATCCTTTTCATTTAAAATAATATGCACACTCTCATCAACAAAGCAATAGGAAAAAAAGAAAGATGGGAGAGAGGAGGATGTAGAAAGGGAAGGAAGTTCTATTTCTGGTTATTTAATGTATTATGGTTGTTATTTAAGGAACAATTTTTAAAATTTCTTCTTTGTATTTTAATTTTAATGAACTTACACAAAGATAATAGTGATTTTTTTCTGTTACAAAAAAATCAGATACAAAGTAGTCATAAAATAAAGATAAATCATCAAGGTTACAAAGGCATTGTACATCTTTTGAAAACTATACAAGTGAGTTTGACCCATAAACAACACACCTGGATATCAAACTTATAGCTCATAAATTTTGAGCCAAGTGGTAGTCCTCTGGGATCTTTTAACTTTGCATAAACAGAGCTGTGAGGTGGAAGTCTACTTTGTATTTTAGTACACAACTAAAGGAACCATTTAGGAAGTCTGATCTCCTGAATAAACAAACCCGATGACCCCCCTCAGTCCCCATCCTACACTGCGCCCTGCAGCAGCTGACTCTGCTCAGGTCCTCTGCACTCTGGACAGAGGCTGCAGTGCTCCGCGCTCAGCAGCAGTGTACGTATTGCTGAGTGACAAGTAGGGCATCTTCCTGTCTGCTCACAGCTCTGTCAGTGTCTGCACAGGCTCCTTCCCCCACTTCTTCCTTTCCTTACCTTCCTACATGTAGGCATCCCTCAAGGTTTGGTTCTCACTTCTCTCCTCTTCTCAGTCTAGTTGCCCTGAATTATCTCATTCACTCCCAAACTCTAGCTCCGGCTTCTCTTCTGAGCTTCAACCTAAAACTGGAAGTTTGTGCTAGACATCTTTACAAGGATGGATGCCCTCCAGCATTTCCAGTCTGACATGACAGCAACAAATAAACCCCACCCTCCACCTCCACTCCAGCCTCTGTCACCCTTTACATCTCCGGTGGGGGTAATGGCAGCTCGTTCAGCTTTCTGGTCACAGAGACTGAAAACCTGGGCATTCTTTTGGACACCAGCTTCGCTCCGAATTTGCTATGAGACCTGGTACACATTACCTAATATATTTTTAGTACAAATCTTTAAATTCAAGATACTTCTAAAGGCTTCCCTTGTGGCGCACATGGTAAAGAATCTGCCAGCAATGCGGGAGATCTGGGTTTGATCCCTGGGTTGGGAAGATCCCCTGGAGAAGGGAAAGGCTACCTATTCTAGTATTCTGGCCTGTAGAATTCCATGGACTGTACAGTCCATGGGGTCACAAAGAGTCGGACACAACTAAGCGACTTCCACTCCAGTATAAACAAAGTTTATAGGTTTAAAAGTATTTGAATTGAATTTGAATACTTCTAAAGGATATAAAATACAAATACATATATGATTTAGGAACAGTATTATTGTATAAATTGTATGTGTGCAAAAATATATATACAAACACATATACATAGGTGTCTATATATACCCATGCATGATGTGTATATCTAAAATATAAATAAAAGATATTACTCTTATAGAATAGTTCCCTCATGAACAAAAGTACATAAAGGTCCAGTTTTATTCTCTCAGTTCTCCAAGTAACCTTTTACCCTGAATGAAAAACATCAGTTGTTTCCTTCTAATGGCCTGCAATTTGCTCTCCTGTGCCAAAAGAATAAGACCAACACCCCTAAGCATGGATTTCAAGGTGCTTCATATATGACTTCACCTTAGCTTTCTGATCTCATTCCCAGTACAGTCCCTCTAGTCACCATTTCTATCAAGCCACACTCCTATACTTTCCTTTTCCCAAATACATCCTGCATTGCTGCTCTTCTCTCCAATCTAGAATCTCCATTTTGGAAAACCTCTCCTTCAAGGTCCAATTCAAATATCAACCTCTCAATGATATTTCCAATGATTCTTTATCAAGATAAGTGGCCCATATTCTACCTTATAAGTAGGAAGATCTTCATAATTCTCACTATTCAACTAGATTATAAGTACCTGAAGGACAGAGAGTGTGGAGTATTCACCTTTGACTCTTCATTACTTGTCTTACATACATTAGACATTTCATAGATGTATGTAGGCTTGAGTTCCAGTACTTTGGCCACCTGATGCAAACAGCTGTCTCACTGGGAAAGAACCTGATGCTGGGAAAGACTGCAGGCAGAAGGAGAAGAGGGCGACAGAAGATGAGATTATTGGATGGCATCACCAACTTAATGGACATGATTTTGAGCAAACTCCAGGAGATAGTGAAGGACAGGGAAGCCTGGTGGGTTGCAGTCCATGGGGTCCCAAAGAGTCAGACAGGACTTGGCGACTGAACAACATGTAGGGCTGAATTGCATAAATAATGCCTTTTTAAAATCTTTTAATTTCAAACAAGAATTAGAAGCATAGAGAAAGTTAAACCTATACAGTAAAAAGTGTATACTCAATAAATGATCAGTTGCAGATATATTTTTAAATGAAAACGGAGAAAAGAACTTAAAAATACACTATTAAGCTTGAAACTAAACAAAAATATTGTTTGGTGCTCCCTCTGCTGGCTCTGCAGCAGCAACTTAATGGCTGAACACCGACACCACAAAGAAGTAAACAGAGTCAGCTTACTGCTCCTTGTGTGAACCTCCTGCAAGTAACCAGAGCAGAAATTTTTTACTGAGTTCATTTGGAAATAATCCTATCTTCCAAAACATTTGGTCTATGAAGACTGTTTATAAAGAAACAAAACTGATCTTATAGTTTTGGTGATAATAAATCCTATAAGAACTCCAGTCCATATGTTTTCTAACTATACCACCTAATTAATGTATAAAAAACTTTAAATTTGAGCCGAAGCTACTGAGAGACAAAGAAGGATGAGATCTTTTTTATTTTCTAATTAATCTATAGTTTTTAGAGACTGATTTGGAACATAAGAGGTTAAATTCTTCTTGTGTTTCTAAACAGAGTTATTCTGAGTACCCTGAAGGCATTTAATTCCAAAACAGGAAGCCACAGAGAGGAACACTTGGTTACACTAATGTTATGCAGATCTTCTGGAACATATTTTCCTAAACACTTGCTGAAAGAACCTTTTCTATACTGTATGCTATCACATAAAGCTGGAGAAGTTCCCACAGATACCACGGTGCCTTTACTGCTCAAATTGCCCTTTACTACTTTTCTATTTTCCTCCCCCTTTTTTTTTTTTACATTAAATGGTCTTCAGCTTGCTCATAGAAAGAGCGGTAAGAAATCAGGTAGGAGTCAGGGAATGTTTATCTACAAACTATAATGCAGTTATTTTTGCATATATTTGTACAAAAACTATGGTATGACTTATGGCAGTCAAATTTTTTAAAAAATTATTCTATGACCCGAAGATACCACAGAAAGATTATCCGCATAGCAGAGCTGTCACTATTAAAGATCAGTGTCCTTGCTAACAAATTCATGTTTTCTATGCTTTTAACTGTACTATAGTATCCCTTTAATCTGAAACACATTAAATGAGATCTCTCTTCCTGCAGAAACAAAGGACTGTAAACCACAGGCAAGTGGAAAGATCAGTGGGTTCACATAAGTGGCTTAAATGCTGAAGCTACCCCTGTTACTGAGTTACTTAACAGGTGATGTTGTTCAATCCCATTTGTGTCTAACTCTTTGAGAACCCATGGACTGCAGCATGCCAGGCTTCCCTGTCCTTCATTGTCTCCTGGAGTTTGCTCAAACTCATGTCCATTGAGTCGGTGCTGCCATCCAACCATCTCATCCTCTGTTGCCCTCTTCTCCTCCTGACCTCCTACTTAACTGGATCAGCTCCTTCTCAACCTCTCAAGTAAGGGTTCAGATTTTCAGCGATCAACAAGGTGCTTCCTATGGTTCCATGACTAAATAGGTGAACTAGATCTTAGGTCCACTTTAAGTTACAGGTGTAAGGTTAAAAAAAACACACACCAGATTGAGTGCATTTTTCATATGCCATTTGATTTCACATACCATTTCAATGCCATGTTTAAAAATAGCTTTTTCTTAGTTTCTGTCTTAGTTTATATTCAGTTATGTTTTAAAGAAAGTAAATGATCACTGAGCAATTATCCTTCTGTGCTGGAAATTAAGGTTTCATGCACATTCTTGATTATCCATAAAAATGAAGTACAGTAATCTTAAAAGCACTAGTCTAGTCAGAAGAACTCAAATAGGAAAAATAGTCAATATATTTGGATCTGCTTATGGTTACTTTCAAAGAATTTATGAAAATATTTATTCCATTCTTAACATGTAGGCACTAAGAATTTTTGTTGAAATCAGCTGTGAGAGCATCAAAATAGTATTTCAAATCCATTCTGCAGAGCTTGGAAATTACTTTTCCTTAAAAAAATCTCCATGAGAACAAGAACAAGGGTTAGCCACTACAGTGAGCTTCTACTGACATTCTTGTGCAGGGATTCCTGAGTGTTGCCCCCACGCCCCCACCGCTGAGATTCACTGAGGTGATAGACTGTTGGTGGGCTGGTGCCTCCCGGTCAGGGTCACGAGACAATGGCAGCCAGACACAGAGGAGGCAGCAGAAGGTCAGAGAACAGAGGACAGTCCGAGGCTCCCGCTGACTCTGTCATTCACTACATGGAAACCTCTAAAATGCTGAGCTGCTGTCTTTTGAGCAGGGCTGTCAAATCATTAGATTTGTTTTTAGAATTTCAGCTCATGAATATCTCCTCTAATGTTCAGAGGGCATTTCACAGAAATGTACAGTTACATGTGTGACTCTAGCAAAGAAACCCTTATATCACAAAAGATTTAACAGCAGTTCTTCATCATTTAGTGATTCATTTCACTTTAAATTATTGAATACTCTATTCCGAAATGACACAACAACAAGCTCTTAAGGGGCTTTAAATTAGCTGGCAGTAAGACAATATTTTAAAAGGACATTTTGAAGTGCGGGAGAAAAATATTCAAAATATGTGATCCATTTTAATTTAGTATAATATATACTCATGATGAACAAACAGAAGAAACTTATGATGTGGTTTGTTGCAAAATGGAAACAGTAGTAACCAATAAAAGTTATGCTTCTTGCATTCCTATTAGCCAATACCAGTGCAGTAAAATACTAAGCAATTTCTGAACATTTCTGTAAGAAAATTTCATTTCCAAGTGAAATAATTGAACATTAGAGAAAATATCAGGAAAATCCATTTATTAGGCTCCAGCTGTGTTGATGGCATTATGTGCAAGTGTGTGACATTGATCATTGACATTATAGACTCTGTGACATAGCATGAACTGATAACAAAATCAACAAAAATCAATGAAAGTCACATTCATTTCAAAATACCTATAAAATCAATAAACAATAGATATTTTTAAACAAGAATACATATAGATGAATATAACTTTATGTTCCAGATGTTTTTCCCAAGAAAATAAGAATAATACCCAAAGACCTTAACTATGATAATTCAACGTAATCTCACATAGAACTTCAATGATGAAGACTAAATTATCTCCTAGGATCAGCAGGTCTCTAAAGTTGCTTAACAGTCAATTTAATAGCAAGTCAAACACTGCTATGCAAGGGGATGCCATGCTCAGCTTTGAGTTTTAGAAATATTGCTCTGGTAGCCATGTTGGCCACGTGGCAGGGCTTGGGGCAGGATGGTGTGATGGGTAAGAGTGAAGACCATGGAATCCAAGAGACTCAGCACTGCAGGACAAGCTGCTTCTGTCTGAGCCTTAATTTCCTCACTTTAAAAACCGAGAATGAAAAAAAAAAAAAAAAAAAAAAAAAAACAACCGAGAATGATGACAACACCTACTTAGGAAGGTTACCATGAGATGAAATGAGAGCTGTTTTGCACAGCAAGTGCTTCATAAAGGTCAGCTATTCATCCTGTGAGCTCTTCCAATAAAGTTCACAGACCCTTGCTTAAAAGTTAATTTAATAAGACAATGGTGTTTAGAAAAAGCTATTAAATTGTTGTAACTCTTTTCTATTGCTTTCAGCTAGTCCCCTGGTGTCTCAGTAGTAAACAATTCACCTGCCAATGCAGGAGACATAGGTTTTATCCCTGGGGGGGTAAGATCCCCTGGAGAAGGAAATGGCAACCCACTCCAGTATTCTTGCCTGGGAAATCCTATGGGCAGAGGAGCCTGGCAGGCTACAGCCCATGAGGTCACAAAAGAGCTGGACACGACTTAGTGACTAAATAACAACAACAATAATCCCAATATGGCAGCCCAAACTAGAATAGAATCTGGTCAGTTAGCTTACTAATCAGTTTGGTTGAAAATTCAAATGTTAAATCAGTTCCTTGAATATTATACAATAAAACAGATTACCTGTACTTAATTTTTTTATATTGATGTTTTGTATTCAGAAAGTTTGATCTCAAACTGATGATAGAAATATTTTATCAGTATCTAAAAATTGATAATTAATTTTGAAGAGAGGAAATGAGAACATTTCAATAGAGAATAAATTCACTTCACCTTATTGACAGAGTAGGTTCTTTTGAACCTACAGGTGGGAGTGCAAATTATTACAATTATCTAAGAAGACTGTTTCATATAATCTACTAAAGATGGACATATACATACCCTCTGGCCCACCCAATCCACTCCCAAGTATAATCCCACAGAAATATGTCTAGATATTTAGCAAAAGAGATGCATAAGAATATTCACAGCAGCACTCTTTATAATAGCCAAAAAATGGAAAGAACCCACATCTCCATCATTCTAAAGGACGTATAAACAACTGTGGTAAATTTACACAATGCAACCATACACAGCAAGCAGAATGAACAAACGACTAACTACATACAATCTGGATGAATCTTATAAACAAAATATCAAAAAAAGAAGACACACACAAAAGAATATGTGGTATATATTTATATAAGGTTAAGAGAAAGAGCCAAAGGCAAAATGAATGTTAAGTATCAGAAGTCAGATTAGTGTAACCATTGGAGAGCAGGTAATGACTGAAGTGTCTAGAAGGGTTTCTGTGGTTCTGGTAATGTTGTTCTTCTTTATCCAGGTGTTGGTTATATAGGTGCGACTGCCTTGTGAACACTTGCTGAGGTTTAAAAATCAAACAAACCTAGAAACCCGTGTATGTTAGTCACTCAGCTGTGTCTGATTCTTTGCAACTCCATGAACTGTAGCCTGCCAGGTTCCTCTGTCCATAGAATTCTCCAGGCAAGAATACTGGAGTGGGTAGCCGTTCCCTTCTCCAGGGGATCTTCCCAACCCAGGGATCAAACCCCAGTCTCCCGCATTGCAGCCAGATTCTTTTTACCGGCTGAACCACCTAGGTACACATACATATACTGTAATTTAGCATGGATTTCTAAAAGAAAGGTAAGTCTTCTTCTAGGGCAGGGAAGGGAGACAAGTGGGAAGCAGGACAAGGAAGGGAAGCTGAGAAATAGACCTAGTAACAAGCCTATATGCAATAGAAAAAGAAGAGAAAGGGGCAGGCAGGTTTAGGTAAGAGTGAATCCCAACCCACAAGCATAGCTAAACTGAGAGGCCCATGGAATAACGGCTGGGACTGTAGGCACATAGGGGTCCTTATTATATGAGGACCTCATTTTAGAATGCAAAGGGAATCACAATTGTTGATTATTACATACTGTGCTAAAAGCTTTACAAAGAAATAATTTTATATTTTACCAGACCAAGATCCTAGAAAGAATTCAGATGTTTATTGAACTTAATTGCCATAATCTTTACATAATAGGTATTATTATCCTTATCTGCAGATAAAGAACCTGAGGCCTGATGAGCTTTTTGTACAAGGTTTTAAAAAAAGCAAGTGTAGGAAGATTTGTCCTTTTTTTCTTGGGGAGGAGTTGGGAAGAAAGAAAGAAAGAGGCAAAGGTAATCAATCCCTCCACTTTAATCCTTCTTGCAGCAAAATAAATTGTGGTCTTTAGAAGGCTTGGCTCAAGTCAGTTCACTGCAGTACAGACCACATTAGTTACGGATTTCGTCTGAGGATCAAATTAAAAGTCCTCAAACTAGAAGTATTCAAATTGGGTGTGAAATGAGGCCTAGATGCCAAGGAAAAGGAGAATAGAACGGCTGGCATCCCACAGTTGCTCCCACAAAGCAGAGCTGAGCTGTCCATGGTCTAATGTGTATCAGGTAAGGACATTCCCCCAAAGCTGTCCTTTTATGCTTTGTCCCATGAAAACTCTAGGTTGAAGCAAAAAAAAAAAAAAGTTTTCCAGAACTGTTCTCTGTAACTAAAACAAAACTATACAGAACCTTGAAAATGTATACAGGCCAATGTATATGTGGTCAGAATTTTTAAGTATTGGAAAGAGCTCAATTTGACAGTGTTTAATTGTATTCTTGTAATTGGGTGTACCTATTTGAAAACTTGAAAAGAAAGTTTACTTTTTACATGAAATTTTTCTAGTTTGACAAGTGATAGATTTTCTTCTACTGTTTCCAATGGAGCAGGTGTCTAACAACTACTACGTATAACTTTTTAGTGTTATTTGTGTCAGGAGAACAAGCACAGGCCTAGAAGCACTGCAGTGTTTTCCGTCTACTTCATAAAGACTTACAGTGCAGGCAGGATACTATCGTCTAAAATTACAAAACTCATAACTCTAATAGGTTAGACACCGAAAAATTGATGCTGTTGAACTACGGTGCTGCAGAAGACTCTTGAGAGTCCCTTGGACCGCACGGAGATCCAACCAGTCCATCCTAAAGGAGATCAGTCCTGGGTGTTCATTGGAAGGACTGATGCTGAAGCTGAAACTCCAATACTTTGGCCACCTCATGCAAAGAGTTGACTCTTTGGAAAAGACCCTGATGCTGGGAGGGATTGGGGGCAGGAGGAGAAGGGGACGACAAGGATGAGATGGCTGGATGGCATCACTGACTCAATGGTCATGAGTTTGAGTAAAACTCCAGGAGTTGGTGATGGACAGGGAGGCCTGGCGTGCTGTGATGCATGGGGTCGCAAAGAGCCGGACACGACTGAGCGACTGAACTGAACTGAACTGAATAGGTTAGATCTCTTAATTATGGAACTACAAATAGAAATCCAGAATACACATCATATCAACATCTTAATATTTTCTGAAGAAACTCATGTAATCCAAACATTAAGGGAAAGTAAAAATCCACCACAAAATAAAACTTAAGCTATACATTTCATAGGCCACAAATCTTAAAATGTATCTGTCTTATAGCTATACTGAGTGAAATTTAAGTCAATCAATTGATCAATACTTCCTGTAGCAAGTTAATTAATAACAAAATTCATAAGGCACAATGCTTCGTGTATCAGAAAGATTGCTAAGTATGTGAAGTCATAATGTGTTCACAAAATCCTACTTCACTAGTGCCTTCCATTAAAAGAATATGCTGGCTTCTAAATAACATGAAAACAAGACTTGTGTACTAAGCATTCACTTTAAGGAACACTTGTCATTACTGATATGTAGTTAAGTAGAAATCTAATTTTATCAAAATGTCTTATAAGAAAAGTTAATCAAACTAAAAATCAGCGTGGCCCATACACACATATATTGAAATAGTCTTGGCACACAGTATTGGAAGAAACTGTTTACATATCAGCATGCATGCATGCTAAGTTGCTTCATTCGTGTCAGACTCCTTGGGACCCCATGGACTGTAACCTGCCAGGCTCCTCTGTTTATAGGATTCTCCAGGCAAGCACACTGGAGTGAGTTGCCATGCCCTTCTCCAGGGCATTTTTCCTGACCCAGGGACTGAACTCACGTCTCTACTTCTGCACTGGCAGGCAGGTTCTTTACCACTAGTGCCACCTGGGAAGTCCTATACATATCAAGTCTTCCCCTAAACTTCTCTTGATAGGCAATTTCCTAGTTGCTTTTGAATGTTCAACAACAGCAACATCAGTACCTCTAAAAAACTTGCCCTTTTAAAACTTTTACCTACTGGGTTATATTCTGCCTTGATAGCAGCTAGGTGTGGCCATGAGACTAAGTTGTGGTTAAAAAGATGTAGGAGAGTGAAAAAGTTGGCTTAAAGCTTAACATTCAGAAAACTAAGATCATGGCATCTGGTCCCATCACTTCATGGGAAATAGATGGGGAAACAGTGGAAACAGTGGCTGACTTTATTTTTGGGGGCTCCAAAATCACTGCAGATGGTGATTGCAGCCATGAAATTAAAAGATGCTTACTCCTTGGAAGGAAAGTTATGACCAACCTAGACAGCACATTAAAAAGCAGAGACAATACTTTGTCAACAAAGGTCCATCTAGTCAAGGCTATGGTTTTTCCAGTGGTCATGTATGGATATGAGAGTTGGACTATAAAGAAAGCTGAGCTCTGAAGAATTGATGCTTTTGAACTGTGGTGTTGGAGAAGACTCTTGAGAGTCCCTTGGCCTGCAAGGAGATCCAACCAGTCCATCCTAAAGGAGATCAGTCCTGGGTGTTCATTGGAAGGACTGATGCTGAAGCTGAAACTCCAATACTTTGGCCACCTGATGCAAAGAGCTGACTCATTTGAAAAGACTCTGATGCTGGGAAAGATTGAGGGCAGGAGGAGAAGGGGACGACAGAGGATGAGATGGCTGGATGGCATCACCGACTCAATGGACATGGGTTTGGGTAGACTCTGGCAGTTGGTGATGGACAGAGAGGCCTGGAGTGCTGTGGTTCATGGGGTCGCAAAGAGTCGGACTTGACTGAGCGACTGAACTGAACTGAACTGAAAAAGATGTAAGGGAGAGTATTTGTGGAAATTCTGGGAAGGTTTCTTTTGGGAGACAATGTGCCTTCCCCTACACCATACCTATGCTTCTTCCTGCTGTCTGGAATACGGATGCGATTGCAGGAGCTCCAGCAACTTATTATCAAGTGATCTTAAAAAGAGAATCATTCGTTGAAGATAACAGAGTTAAGAGTCCTCTATGACTTTGTGGAGCTGCTTCTTTAATCCTGAACTTTCTGTCCCCAGACTTTATTTACAAAGAAAATAACCCTATGCGTGTACTCTTGGTACCCATAACTTAGAAACTTAATTCCTAACTCACATACAGAGTCTGCAGATACATTTTCAATATTTAAAGGGCAATATTGAATCTACCTATATCACATTCTACCTGTATCCTCTCTACTTTCAACTTCCATTTCCAGCTTTATCATCATCTGAGTTATCCTCTTCTATACAGTTTCAAACTTTTCAGAGTCCTTAACATTTTTAGAACAGAACTCAACAATCTACCAAATGTGATTTAACCAGTGGAGAACTGAGGGATTATTATCTTCCTTTTGCTTCCATTCCAAAACAGACATGCATTAGCTTCTTCAGTCATCCTCAGAACTAAAGAGTCATACTGTTGTTAGAGGTGGACAAAAAAAATAATAAATCTAGGTATTACATTATTCTATATAATAAAAATAAACTTTGAACCCCAATTTAGTAGCCAATCTAATTAATTTTCATTCTTAGCTTCTATATTTTGATTATTTGGTTTAGCAAGTGTTCTGTGTCTTTGGTAAGAACATGCCGTGATCAAGACAAAAGACAGAGCCCTTGAGTGATCCACCGAAGACCTCTCTCTCAGCGGGCAGGCAACACACGACCAGCACTCTAGGGATGCCACTCCAACGAGCTCTGAGTCCCGAGATGTGCTCCTTCAAGAACTCAGGGCCAAGAACAGGGCCGTAAAACGCCACAGCTGCTGATCTCGACGTCTGTCACCTAGAAAGACTGGCAGCGTGGGCTCCCTCACTGTGCAGGCGGGTTAAGTGTGCAGGGAAAAGGTGGTAGGGGAGAGGAGGCGGTCAAAGCAATAGCACCAGCCTATCTAACAAATACTGAGAGAAAAGAACTCATTGCCTCTTTAAAAAGAAAAAAAAAATCTATTAGTATTTTGAATGCAGGGTGGAGACTTGACTAGTGATTGATTGACAAAGCTGTGTAAATTCCATAACCACCCTATTTGCATAGATATTGATTGCAGTGGGCTTCAAAAGACTGATTATGCTGCTTTTCAGATTTGACATGAGTGTCTTGTACCTTAGCCCTACAGAAAAACCAAGATAGTAAACGTTAAGGAAATTAAATATGCACATGTGAAAATGTATTTATGATTAATGATAATTTATTAAGTGCAATACTGTGCTAAATTACTACATGCAGAGTAAGACTGACTTGTGCTGATGGGATTATCTTGTTTATGATTATTGTTATTGACTTTAAAAGAGCTACATCCCTATTTTCTGAACAAGAGGCACAATCTAACACACACAATGCATTTTATGTTTGACTGCATTGTCCTTGCTAATCTGATGTAGGTTCAGTCACTGTAAATTAATAGTTTTCTATATAAATGTGATTCCATTTAGAAAAGAGAATATATAAAAATAATATTTAAATATAAAAAGATAATCATGCAAAGTAAATAATAATACTTTGTCAATAAACAATCAGACCAATATACCTTAAACAAGTTATGTGTTAACTGAAATTATTCAGTACATAAACAACTGCTACTTTATTAAAATTAACTTTAAATACTTTTATCAATCAATGCACTTTTTAAATTCATTTAACTACCATGAAATAGAGGAAAAACTGCACCCATTCTTCTCTTTGGGAGCTAAAGTTTTTTTCCCAATTAAATAGTATATTCAGGTTTGGCTGACAAATATTTGTAGTTGTTCTAGTTTGTTTGTTTGTTTATTTCTTTCCAGTGAGTAATCTGAGAAAATACAAATCTCAGTGAAGTTGCAGTTTGACCATTCTAATAGCTTTTTCTTTCTCTTTTGGTGAAAGAAAGAATATCTATAATGGCTTGTCTAGTTGAGTTTTTTTGTTGTTGTTGTTCACGGTTCATGTCAGTTCAAGTCTCTACTTAAATCTAAATTAAATTAAATTCAAGATGTAATGCTGTTTTATTGCTCTTATATGGTTCATCTTTCTATTTTACTTCAATGCTATCAACAAGTCTATGGGTGGTGGGTAAGCTGGACAAAGGTCCCTGTAATTTGGTCAAGCTGACTTTTTGGGGACCATTTAAAGGAGAACCATCTATACAGCACTTGTGAACTCATATTGTTCTTGCAGTGACAAGGACTGTTTCAATAAATCTTATTCAATTCTAAATGACCTGAAAATTTTTCACTAGTCCCATTAGCTAAGAACTTTGTCTTCTGGTCAAATCAAAGACGTTAAGAAACAATGATCCCTTTATTTGCAAAGTGTTAGTTAAAACTAACAGGAGCAAATAATTTTAAAAGAAAAGGCTGAGTTCAATTAAAAATATTAAGTTTACTATTACCATATACTCTATTTCCTTTGATACTAAAATACTACTCTTAAGAAAAGACTTATATGATGCTGTGGAAAAGCTTAAATGAACTTTTTTGGCCAACCCAATATTTACTTCTTATTTAACTCTTTAATATTTAACAGTCTCCTATTTAATATAAACTAAATTTAATATTTAACTGTCTCAAAAATGATTAACTAATCTAAATTAAAAGTATTCAACATCTTTGCCTCTCCTTAGTTTTTGATAACCTGGGCTGAAAGATAACCTTCCTGACCATGTTGAATGAGACCATCAAGACTACAGCAAAATTCAGGCTAAACATCACAGTGAGAAACAAAACTGCCTTAGAGCAATAATTCATTCTTTTCCATATGGCATCTTTATTGTTTTTTGTTGTTATTATTATACCAGTTTTAAGATGTCCATTCTCTTCCTTCTAGTTCTCCAGTTCCATATAACAATTCTCTCCTGGAGCCAGACCACTGTGAACATGGTAAACAACATCCCAATTTTACAAGATTGCTTTGGTTTTGTGAGAGATAATAATATTTTTTTAAAATCTGCTACAGAAATATGCTCATTAGTTTGCACCTTATAAGTCTGGCATCTTTAGTTATTAAAATCTAGCTAATATAATTTGAAATGACTGGAAATTTCTTTTTAAATTAAATGAAGAAAATGATTCATGTTTCTAGTCTGACTTCCATGTTTAAACATGGCTATTTTGTTGCTCAGGTCGAAACTTTCATTGCATGGACCTATTGTAAGTTCTCCTGAGACTTCTTTGGGCAAATATTATGCGGTAATTCAAGATGGTCCTAGACCTTTAGATAAACCTTTTCACATAATTTTAACAACTGTGAAAAAGACCTTCTAAATACTTTGATATTTTAGTACTGAATCATCATAGCTCTGTGACCTTTGATCTTTTATTCAGGAATGTTTGGCTTTGCAAAAAAAAAAGGTGTTTAAATTTTAATGCTAATATTTATAGGGATAAAGGTCATTAGCATCCACAATAACAATAATGTTGATACTTGAGTATTTATATAACATTCTTCCTTAAGAAAAAAATTCCTTCTTTAACAAAAAAACAAAGTTGACTGAAAATTCTTTTACAAAACACACAACAAATTTAAAATATTTTAGATGTAACTGACTATAATTTTGCAGAGGATTTAGTTTTACTAAACTTGAAAACAGACTATGTTATAGCTTCAAAAAACATATACAACTACTAAGTAAATACATCTAATTTACCTTAATCTCAAGGTAACTCAGAAGATATTTCTTTGTAGGTAATTCATATGTATCTCTTTATAAGTAGATATTAGAATAGGTAAATATTAAAATATTAAAGAAAAGACTTAAATAAGATACTACAGAAACACCTGAACAAACTGTTTCGGCTAATGCAGTATTTCATTCTTGTATCTCAAAACTGATTAATTAATCTAAATTAAAAGTATTCAAACGTTTGCCTAGCCTTAACTTTTGATAGCCCCGCAGTTCAAGCAAAATATATATAATAATATGAAGATGAAAGACAGTAATTAAAAGACAGAAGGCATTGGTATTATTTGATCAGATGACATTATTAAGAAAACTGGGGTAATGGGTTGTAGCAGAGCACAGTACAGAAAGTATGTGAAGTTACTAACTAGTCATTTCTCTTGTTAAAAAAGGATAGTAGTCTACATAACGTGTTCCAAGACTTTCACTTTAGAAGGAAATGTTAAGTCACCAGGCCAGCTCACACCTCTCACTAGGATGCTAACACCAGGAAATAAACTTTGTAATATTTAGGATAGCACTGAAGACTTTAATAATAAACCAACACAGTTAGATCACAATCTTTGAATGTCTCCCATAAACATCTCAGAACCTGACACAGGCACTCATCAAGGAAATACAACAATGGAAGGTGAAGCCAAATGGTTAGGGGGCAGCAAAATAAATTGCAAAGCAATGTTGATACCACAGACTACAAAAAGACTGCAAAATTCTAATATTCTAATAGGAGGAAGATGCCATTTTGAGCTAACTTTGGGTTTAAGCCACTCCATAAGAAATATATCTGAGAGATTCAATAGGTTACAAGGTATAAGTTGTTCTAAAATAAATTAGAATTTAGACTTGTAAGAGCTAAGTTTTAAGCTGTTCTACTAATACCGGGCCTTAGGAAGCATTAATACAAACAAAGGTAACATTTGGATGGAATTCCAGCTAAGCTATTTAAAATCCTAAAGGATGGTGCTGTAAAAGTGCTGCACTCAATCTGTCAGCAAATTTGGAAAACTCAGCAGTGGCCAGAGGACTGGAAAAGGTCAGTTTTCATTCCAATTCCAAAGAGGGGCAATGCCAAAGAATGTTCAAACTACTGTACAACTGGACCCATTTCACATGCTAGCAAGGTGATACTCAAAATCCTTCAACCTAGGATTCATCAGTAAATGAACTGAGAAGTTCCAAGCTGAGTTTACAAAAGGTAGAGGAACAAGAAATCAAACTGCAAACAATCACTGGATCATGGAGAAAGCAAGGGAATTAAAAAAAAAAAATCTACCTCTGTTCCATTGACTATGCTAAAGCCTTTGACTGCGTGGATCACAACACACTGTGGAAAACTCTTAGAGATGGGAGTACCAGAACATCTTACCTGCCTCCTGAGAAACCTGTATGAGGGTAAAGAAGCAACAGTTCGAACTGGACATGGAACAACTGACTGGTTCAAAATTGGGGAAGGAGTACATCAAAGTTGTATATTGTCACCCTGCTTATTTAACTTATATGCAGAGTACATCATAAGAAATGCCAGGCTGGATGAATCACAAGCTGAAATCAAGAGTGTCAAGAGAGAAATATCAAAAACCTCAGATATGCAGGTGATACCACTCTAATGGCAAAAAGCAAAGAGGAACTAAAGAGTTTCTTGATGAAAGTGAAAGAGGAGAGTGAAAAAGCTAGCCTGAAACTCAACATTCAAAAACAAAGATCATGGCATCCAGTTCCATTACTTCATGACAAGTAGAAGGGGAAAAGTGGAAGCAGTGACAGATTTTACTTCCCCGGGCAACAAAATGACTATCGATAGTGATTGCAGTCATGAAATTAAAAGACACTGGCTCCTTGGAAGGAAAACTATGACAAACCTAGACCATATTAAAAAGCAGACACATCACTTTGCCAACAAAGGTCCAAATAGTCAAAGCTATGGTTTTTCCAGTAGTCATGTACAGATGTAAGAGTTGGACCGTAAAGAAGACTGAGCGCCAAAGAATTGATGCTTTTAAACTGTGGCGTTGGAGAAAACTCTTGAGAGTTCCTTGGACAACAAGGAGATCAAATCAGTCAATCATAAAGGAAATCAACTCTGAATATTCATATGAAGGACTGATGCTGAAGTTGAAGCTCCAATATTTCGGCTACTTGATGTGAAGAACTGACTCACTGGAAAAGACCCTGATGCTGGGAAAGATTGAGGGAAAAAGAAGTGGGCAAGAGAGGGTGAGATGGTTGGATGGCATCACTGACTCAATGGACATGAGTTTGAACAAACTCCAGGAGATAGTGGAAGACAGAGGAGCCTGGTGTGCTGCAGTCCATGGGGTTGCAAAGAGTTGAACATGACTTAGCAACTACACAAGAACACAAAGAGCAAAAATGACTAAAATAGACATCTGCTGAAAGTTTAAACCCAAATCACCTGATAAAATAGAAAAACCTTAGAAACAGATGTGTGAGTGCACCTGCTGTTCGCACAGCAGTGCATAAAAATATTTCAAACCCTGACAGACTGTAGAACTGAGGCTTCATGAGTTTTTATTTGACTGTAAAACAACATCCATGTGATAGCTGATGTGCCACTGTTTTCATTTAAAAGAATAGTAATGTTTTAGGTAATAAACACTGATTCTTATTTCACAGTCTCAGTGGCAAGAAACTATAAGTTAAAGGAAAGAAGTTGATAGACCTCTTGCCTCTGTAAAGTCTCTAAAGTTGGGCTGTCATAATGGTGAATAAGGGTAAAGAAATGTTTTTTACTTAAATAGTTCATGATCATTCATGTCTCTTCATTTTCCTACTAAAGTAATACACCTCGTTTTAAGAAACACAGGGCTCCTCTTGCTCTTCAGAGCCACCTTATCTGTGGGAGTGAAGGAGTGGTCAGAAACAGAGAGAAGACTAGGAGATCCTCAGAGATGAGTACCAGCTCTTCTGGCCCACTTCTTCAGCAGTAGAGGAGGTCTTCACACCTCCTGCCGAAAGCCAGCCCTCCCCAGCCAGAAGCAGGAGCCATGGTGGGCCTGCACATTGAGGAAAGATAGGACAAGAGGAACTACTGACTGTAAGAATAGAAACCACTCCTGGCTAGGATGAACTGAAATGAAATACTCTGTGATTCTCTTAATTGAAGATCATATTTTAGACAAAAATTGAACTTGATTGAAATTAAAGATAGCAGCTCTCATACAGAGATAATTAGTATTTGCTAATTGCAGCATGACAATAATAAACTCATCCCATCATCCAAGTAGATTTTTATGCCTGGTAAGAACTATTCTCATTCCCTTATTTTATATTAAAATTTTTAAATAAACTACTCTTTGCTGAGTACATTTTATTACCTGTGACATAAATATAATAATCATATGATTTATTACATTAGAAAATAATGACTTTTAAAACTATTAAAGATGTTTAGTAATTTGTCCACAATCACCCCACCTATAAAAGAAAGAGCCAGGACTCAATCTTGGGTCTCGCTTTTTCTTCTACCCAGATCTGCCAACTGACAAATCACAAGTGTCATTTCCATTTTACAACCTGGTTTCTTGAAACTTTCTAAGGTTCTTCCTTGTGACGGTTTTCTTTCTGATATCTTCCTTTTTTAAAATACAGAAAGAGCATTTTCCCCCCTGACTGTACAGGCTCATTATTTTGAAAAATTAAAATATATAATAACAAGAAACTAGAAAATAAAAACTCCCTGTAATTCTATCTTCCATAGAAATATTGTATGTGTATATATATATATATGTATGTGTTTGTATAGGTATATTTCCCATGATATCATCTATAAATACTAGTTTATAAACTGCCCTTTTTCACTTAACATGAAGACATTTTTATGTATTAACAAACATATTTACTTTATTGTTTACAATAGAGGAATAGTGATATCCTAAATGTGTATACATACATATATTTAACAACTGAAGAGATAATTGTAAAAAATAGTTAAGATGATTATTGTAGAATTAAAAATAATAAATAATTGTACATATGAAGATTAACCATTTGACTAATAATTGACATTCAATTTATTTTTAGTTTTTGTCAGTGATCCTATAATAATTTTTTTTTACAAACTTGTGGAAATATTTGTTTAGGATAATCATTTAGATTTGGAATTACTAAATCAAATAAGTATCTTAAATTTTCATACATATTATCAGATTGCATTCCAAGAAAACTGTGACAATTTACATTCTTACCTACGTGATTAGTACCTATTTTGTCACCCATGTGTATCACCATTTGTTTTCCTCCTTAAGAAGATGATAGGTGAAAAATGATATCTCTTTGTTATTTCAATTAGTTTCTCTCTGATTAGCATTGTAACAGAAACTTTTTCATTTGCTGGTCATTTTCATTTCTACCCACTAACAAAAGTAAGTACACAAACAAAAATGTTGTTGTGGTGGTGGTGGTGTTTAGTCACTAAGTCGTGTCCGACTCATTTGTAATCCCATGAACTGCAGACCTCCAGGCTCTTCTGTCCATGGGATCCCCAGGCAAGAATGCTGGAGAGAGTTGCCATTTCCTTCTCCAGAGGATCTTTCCGATCCAGGGATTGAACCTGGGTCTCCTGTGTCTCTTGCATCGGCAGGTGGATTCTTTACCACTGAGCCACCTGGGAAGCCCTTTACTATTGGGAATGCTCATCTTTTCCTTACTAATTTATGAGACTGGCTTCTATTAATGTACTGGCACTATTAATCCTTGCATGTGTGCTAAGTTACTATAGGTGTGTCCAACTCTGCAACCGCATGGACCACAGCCCACCAGTCTCCTCTGTCCAGGCCATTCTCCAGCCAAGAATACTGGAGTGGGTTGCCATGATCTCCTCGAGGGGATCGTCCCAACTCAGGGATTGAACCCACGTCTCTTACGTCTCCTGCATTGGCAAGTGGGTTCTTTACCACTAGCACCACCTGGGAAGCCCATTAATCCTTAGTAGGACACAATTTAACTGCAAATACTTTTCCCAGTTTGTCACCATGTCTTTCAACTTATTTTACAGTGTCTTATACAATATTGCAGACCCACAATTTGTTTTTAAAATAGTAAAACACAAATATCCCTTGTCATCTAAAGTCATTAGGTTTCTGAAGATGATTTGAGCCAAGAAGTAGTAACAGGGATGAGATTTACCTTGCAACCTGAAACAACTAAAAACTTGAACAGAATATATGAAAGAATGATTTGTCAAGATTTGGGCATCAGGCAACAAAAGACAGCGGTCCCTGAAATACACAAAGCAAACATACAAGCTAAGACGGCCCCAGTGTACTGCCCAGAGAGAAGTTTCAGGCCACAGTGCAGGCAGCCATGACCCAGGCAGAGCCCAGAAGATTTCAAATTAAGAAAATGAAACTGGGAATACAGGGAGGCCAAGTTCATTAAAAGTCTGCAGGGCAAAGAATGAGAGAGGAGAGAGCTGTACAGAAAAAGAAGTCTCTCTCATCTTCAGCTAAGTGTGAATTAAGTCATGTGCATGAGGAAACAACACAGGTCAAGAAAACAGCCATCCAAAAGGCCTGGTGGAAATAATAGTTGACGCCTGCATAGAGCTCAAAATAATTTGGGTTCCTGCTAGTCATAACTCTTGAGGCACTGGATAAAGGCCTCAGAAGAGCTATGCCTCAGTAATGAGGTAAAATTAGCCCTATACAAAAGGCTGCTCTGGTCCCACTTAACAAAGCTTAACAGCCAGACTTGAAAAGGATTAAACTGCCTTCAGAAAATCTAACTGTATCCCAGAACAAAGTTGAAGAATATTTATAAGAATCCAAAAATATCCAGCTCTCAACAATTCACCAATATCTGGCATCTATTCAAAAAGTACCAGGCATGCAAAGAAGCAGAAAAATACAAAACTGAAGTGAAAGGAAAGATCAGTCAATTGAAACTGACTCAAAAATCACATCAGTGATAGAATTAGTAGATAAATGTAGTAAAACAGAGATGATAATGTTAATTCCATATGTTCAGGAACCTGATAGTAAGAAATGTAGACTTTGCAGCTATGGAGTCTCTATAAAAACTACTCAACTTAAATACTGCAATGCAAAAAGCAGCCATAAACAATGGGTTAACAAACAGGCATGGCTGTATCCCAACAAAACTATTTACAAAACAAATCTGCTAGGCCAGATTTGATGTATGAGCTCTTATTTGTCATCCCTTGAGCTAGAAGACTGAACATGTTAACTAGAAACACTGAAGATATTAAAAAAAAAAAAAATCCAAACCAAACTTGCAGAGATAGAAACTACAATGTCTAAGAAAGAATTAAAGAAAAGACTAGTCATTGCAGAAGACTCATGAACTTGAAGACAGAGCAATAAGTCTATCCAAAATGAAACAAAGAGAAGAAGACTAAATAAAAAAATAACCAGAGCATTGGCGAGCGGTGGGGAAACTTCAAGGAGACTAATATACATGTAATTGGAATCCCCGAGTGAGAAGAATGGTGGAGGGGGTGGCATATAAATATTTATAAAGGTATATAAACCCACACATTCAAGCTTAATAAAACTGAAGCGCACAAAACATGAAGAAAACTCCACCAAGGCACGTCATCATCAAACTGCTTAATGCCAGTAATAAAGCTATTACACATCTGAATTAGGACAGTGCATATATGGTTGGCAAATTCAGACAGCAAGGTTACCACATAATCCAAATCTATTTAGATCTTAAGTTTCAGACAGCAAGTAGCTGAATGAGAATAAGAGATTTATTCAAAATTTTATCCAAATCAACTTCGTTCCTATTTTCAGGCAGAATGTTTAGACAGCAAGAGATCCTGAGGAAGATGATATAATAATGGTTCCCAATGAATTAAGCCTCATAATGTCTGCATCTTTTTGCATTGTGATATTGCTGCTCAAGAGATGGAGTCTATTTATTCACCTCTTTTATCTGGCTGACCTTGTAATTTGATTTGACCAAGAAAATGTGACAGAAGTGAATATGAGTTCTAGAGTACAGGCCTCCACAAGCCTCATAGTTTCTAAGTTCACTTTCTCAAGACCCAGCCACAGTGTAAAGAAACTTCGGCTGGACAACTGAATAAGAAAAAACAGGGAAGGAGTGATCACAGCCACTAGATAAAAGATGCCTTGTAAGTGTGTTTAGATGAGACCCAAGGAAGAATGACTTAACCAATCTATAGAATCTTATCATTCTTGGTTTAAACCATTAAGTTTAGGGATGGTTTACTATATAAAAATAGATTTCAGAAACAAGCTTTTCTGGTTATTACTGTCATGTTTAGAAAGCCCTTGCCACTACATATTATAAAAATATAAACCTATATTTTCCTTAAGTGCTTTTATACTTGAATTTGTACATTTAGCAGTTCAATTTGTTTTGACATATGATACAAAGATAGTATCCAATCTTTCTTTTCCAAATAGATATCTGGTTATCCTAACAACATTTTAATTATTTCCTCTTTCCCATTGATTTGAATGCTACTTTTCCTATATATTAAATATTGAGGACACCATAATGAGACAAATCCAAAGAAACATGTTCAAACCCACCCTCAAATTCAGAAGCTATTAAGCCAAATTAGTAATGTTTGTATAAAAACTCCATATTTTCATTGTAAGTATGTATATGTATACTTTATTATAAATATCATTTTTTCTACTTTTCAAGAAGAAAATCATAAACATGTTTTCCAACATTTTGTCATGGAAATAGTCTTATTATTCAGAAAGCTTTTTATATTATATTCACTGTAGTATGAATTTGCCGGTACTAATTAACCCTGGTCTTGTAATATGGTTTCTACATCTCCCTGACTATGTGTTAATCAGATGACCTTAAGTCAGCTCTAATCCAACTGAAAATACTTCTTGAAAAGACTTCACTACAATCTACAAATATGAGATAAGATTTAAGTCTATTTTTTTCCACATTACAAAAATATTGGAAAAAACAGATACTGTTAAATCCCAATTAGGACTTTGTCAATATGCAGGTCTCCTGGGAGTTTCATGGAAGCCACTGAATTGGATCAATATTGGATCAATAAGCCAGCAAATCTGGAAAACTCAGCAGTGTTCACAGGACTGGGAAAGGCCAGTTTTCATTCCAATACCAAAGAAAGGAAATGCCAGAGAATGTTCAAATAGTCATAGAATTGCACTCATTTCAAATGCTAGCAAGATTGTGCTCAAAATCCTTCAAGCTAGGCTTCAGCAGTACATGACCTGAGAACTTGCATGGATTTAGAAAAGGCAGAGGAACCAAAGATCAAATTGCCAACATCCACTGGATCACAGAAAAAGCAAGGAATTCCAAAAAACATCTACTTCTGCATCATTTACTAGCTTAAAGTCCTTGTATGGATCATGACAAACTGGAAAATTCTTCAAGAGATGGGAATACCAGACTACCTCACCTGCCTCCTGAGAAACCTGTACACCGCTCAAGAAGCAACAGTTAGAACCAGACATAGAACAGACTGGTTCAAAATTGGGAAAGGAGTATGTCAAGGCTGTATATTGTTACCCTGCTTATTTAACTTACATGCAGAGTACATCATACAAAATGTTGGGCTGGATGACTCACAGCTGGAATCAAGACTGCCAGGAGAAATAACAACCTCAGATATGCAGATGATGCCATGTAATGGCAGAAAGTGAAGAGGAATTAAAGAGCATTTTGATGAGGGTTAAAGAGGAGAGTGAAAAAGTTGGCTTAAAAATCAGCATTCAAAAATGAAGATCATAGCATCCAGCCCATCACTTCATGACAAATAGATGGGGTAAAAGTGGAAACAATATCAGATGTCATTTTCTTGGGCTCCAAAATCACTGCGGATGGTGACTTAGCCACGAAATTAAAAGATGCTTGCTCCTTGGCTATAACAAATCTAGACAATGTGTATTAAAAAGTGTATTAAAAAGACACTTGTATTAAAAAGACAGTGTATTAAAAAGAAGAGACATCACTTTGCCAAAAAAGATCCATATAAACAAAGTTATGGTTTTTCCAGTAGTCATGTATGGATGTGAGAGTTGGACCATAAAGAAAGCCAAGCACTTAAGAACTGATGCTTTCAAACTCTGGCGCTGGAGAATACTCTTGAGAGTCCGCTGAACAGCAAGGAGATCAAATCAGTCAATCCTAAAGGAAATCAAGCTTGTATATTCATTGGAAGGACTGGTGCTGAAGCTGGAGCTCCAATACTTTGGCCACCTGACACGAACAGCCGACTCACTGGAAAAGACCCTGATGCTGGGAAAGATTAAGGGCAAGAGGAGAAGGGGGCAACACAGGATGAGATGGTTGGATGGCATCACTGACTCAATGGACATGAGTTTGAGAAAACTCTGGGAGACTGTGAAGGACAGTGAAGCATGGCATGCTTCAGTTCATGGGGTTGCAAAGAGTCAGACATGAATTAGCTACTGAACAACAACAACAGAATTGGAGGAAAGAAAAAAGGTTAAAAAGGTGGAAATAGCAAAGAAGCTGATTTCTAAATAGAGTCCCTAGAAAAGTTAGCTTGCCCACACCTTACCTCCTCTCCAATAAAGGTCCCGTGTTACTCCAGTTGATTTGTTTCTGTTGCTAGAAATCACATCAATTAGAGATTCACTTCAGTCAATAAGTGTCATCTCCCCAAAATATACAAAAATCTCCAAGATGTTTAAGAGCTTGTCATATATGTATAATTTGTTCTCTCAATGACTTTCTCCCATAATAGATTATGGGAATCACCTGTACTGAAGGAGTAGGATTTTTCTAATTATATTAAAAAGCACCTTCATTCTCCCTGATGTTGGCTTTGAAATCTAAAATCATTTTTAATTAAACTTTTAATCTCAAGATAATCCTAAACACACATGTAAAGTGAGCATGTATTAGAAGAAATAATACAGAAGGCATATCCTCTACCCAATTTCCCCTGACAGTTACATCTTGCAAAACTACTGTGCAAAATTAAAACAAGGATATTGACATTAATACAGTTAAGATACAGAGCATTTCTATCATGACAAAGATCCCTCATATCGCCCTCCTATAGCTACAGTCATCTCCTTCCTACCCCATCATTTCCTTAACCCTAGCAATAAGTTTTTTGTTCTCCAATTTATAATTTTATCACTTTAAGAATGTTATAAAAGGAAATATACATTATATAACCTTTGAAACTGGCTTTACTCACTCATCTTAGTCCTCTGGTGATTCATCCAGACTGCTGTATCAGTACTTTGCTGATTTTTATTGCTGAGTAGTATTCCAGAGTATAGACATACCAGTTTATGTAACCATTCATCCATTAAAGGACATCTGGTTTGTTTCAGGTTTTGGTTATTACAAATAGAACTATTATCAAAAATCTGTGTATACTTATATATTAGCATAAATTTTCATTTCTCTGGGATATGTCTAGGAGCATAATTGTTATGTTATATGGTAGTTGCATGCTTAACTTTTTCAAGAGACTGTCAAAATTTCTCCAGATCAGTTATACCATTTTACATTCCAACCAGCAACATACGAGTGATTCTGTTTTCTCTGCATACTTGGTAGCATTTGGTATTGTAACTGTTTATTAAATTCCTAGTATTTAGCCATTCTGATAGGTGTGTAATAGCTAATAATATTAAACATCTTTTCATGTGCTTGTCATTTGTGTATACTCTTCAGTGACTCTTCATTTCTTTTGCCTGTTTTCTATTGGGCTGTTTGTTAAGTTTTGAGGGTTCTTTATATATTCTCAGTAGTAGCCTTTTGTTGTATATGTAGTTTACGAATATCTTCTTCCACCCTGTGACTCTTGTTTTCATCCTCTTACCTGGGTCTTTTGCAGAGCAGAAGTTTTCAAGTTTAAGGAAGACCAAGTTATCACTTGTTTTTTAATCCATTGTGCTTTTTGTCTCAAGTCAAATGCTTTCCCTAATCCTAGATCCCAAAGATTGTATCTTATTTTCTTCCTAAAAGCCTTACATGTTTTATACCTTAAGTCCATGATCCATTTTGGGCTACTTTTTGTATGAGGTATGAGGTTTAGGTCAGGGTTCACTTTATGCCTATGGATGTCCAAATTGCTCCAGCACCATTGATTTAAATGGCTATCCTTCCTCAGTTGAATTGTTCATGCACTTTTGTCAAAAATGAGCTGGACATATTTGTGTGAGCCTATTTCTGGATTCTCTGCTCTATTTCATTGCTCAACATGTCTGTCCCACACAAATACCACATAATCTTGATTACTGTGTCTACATAAGAAGTCTTGAAATCAGGTAGACTGACTCCTCTCACTTTATTCTTCTATTTTTTGAAGACATTACTAATGTGGACCATTTTTAAAGTCTGCATTGAATTTGTTACAATATCACTTCTGCTTTATGTTTTGGTCTCTTTTGGCTGTGAGGCATGTGGGATCTAAGCTCCCCAACCAGGGGTTGAACTGGCATGTCCTGCATTAGAAGGCAAAGTCTTAACCACTGGACTGCCAGGGAAGCCGCTATTCTTCTTAAAAGTGCTTCTAGCCATTCTAGTTCCTTAGCCTTCTCCTATTTTTAGGACAATATTTTCTAAATCTCAATAAGTCTTGCTGTAATTTTAAGAGGAACTATGTAAGCATATATAATGCTATTATATATGCTTAATATTATATTTGTTGCTGAGTCGTTGTGTCTGACTCTTATTATATATGTTATGTAATCGTGGCATGCTCAGTGACTCAATCATGTATATATTATATATATACGTATCAGTTTAGATAGAACTGATATCATTGCTATGTCAAGTCTTCCAATCTATGAACACAATATATCTGTCCATTATTTAGATTTTTCTTTTGAGTTCATTCATCATTGGTCTGTAGTTTTTCAGGATACAAATCCTATGAACGTCTTTTATAAAGGCTGCCTAAATAATTTCAAAACATGTTTATCTTTCCCTTCCATGAAAGTCTGTCAGTGCTATGAAGGTATACTTGATTCTTGATGTGTAAACCTTGTCTCATAACATTGCTTGAGTGCTGGGTTTTATGTGAAAATATTTTATAATTTCCTATATCTTCCCCCTAATGACTTGGGCAATACCTTGTATCCAGTACATACTAGACAGAAGTTGAAATGGAAGCATTAAGGCAATTATTTCTGAAAGATTTATTTTTCTTATTGCAACTAAATCTCTTAGTAATCCTTAGGTGAAAGTACATTTTGGTTATAAAACAGTGTTATATATAAAATTAATGTGAATTTTGGTTTTGGAAGTATGTTGATACAAATTTTATCAAATACATGGTGAAATGATTATTGTCTACCAATAAATGAATATTTGACATTGTGGTAGCTAATCTCTAAAGATAACTCTCCTCCTTCCCTTCCTTACTCCTCCGCCCACAATAAACCATGTCGTCAGAGTGTACATATGTCCTTATGTGGTTTTCTACCTTTGATTATGAACTGGCCTTGAGACTCACTTTTGCCAACAGAATGTGGAAGAAGTGATGCTGCATGCTTTTCAAGACCAGGTCCTTCAGCTGCCCAGGGTCTCTTGGACTATGTATTCTAGGTGAGAAGGTCACCAGCTAAGAAGTCCAACTACTCTGAAACAGCCATGCTAGAGGAAACCCAAACTGCCACATGGAGAGAAATGCAGAAAGAAAAGAGATGCTTTGCCAGCCTTAACTATTCCAGTAATGACAACTGAGGTGCCAAACACATAAGTGAAAAAGCTATCCTGGATGTTAAGCTCAGTTGAGCCTTCAAGTGACTCTAGCCTCAGTTACTGTTTAAAGCCACTAAGTTTTGCAGTAGATATTTCAGTTCAGTTCAGTTCAGTTCAGTCACTCAGTCATCTCTGACTCTTTGCAACCCCATGAATTGCAGCACGCCAGGCTTCCCTGTCCATTACCAACTCCCGGAGTTTACTCAAACTCATGTCCATTGAGTCAGTGATGCCATTCAGCCATCTCATCCTCTGTCGTCCCCTTCTTCTCCTGCCCCCAATCCCTCCCAGCATCAGGGTCTTTTCCAATAAGTCAACTCTTCGCATGAGGAGGCCAAAGTATTGGAGTTTCAGCTTCAGCATCAGTCCTTCCAACGAACACCCAGGACTGATCTCCTTTAGGATGGACTGGTTGGATCTCCTTGCAGGCCAAGGGACTCTCAAGAGTCTTCTCCAACACCACAGTTCAAAAGCATCAATTCTTCGGTGCTCAGCTTTCTTCACAGTCCAACTCTCACATCCATACATGACCACTGGAAAAACCATAGCCTTGACCAGATGGACCTTTGTTGGCAAAGTAATGTCTCTGCTTTTAAATATGCTATCTAGTTTGGTCATAACTTTCCTCCCAAGGAGTAAGTGTCATTTAATTTCACGGCTGCAATCACCATCTGCAGTGATTTTGAAGCCCAAAAAAATAAAGTCTGACACTGTTTCCCCATCTATTTCCCATGAAGTGATGGGACCAGATGCCATGATCTTAGTTTTCTAAATGTTAAGCTTTAAGCCAACTTTTTTACTCTCCTCTTTCACTTTCATCAAGAGGCTTTTTAGTTCCTCTTCACTTTCTGCCATAAGGGTGGTGTCATCTGCATATCTGAGGTTATTGATATTTCTCTCAGCAATCTTGATTCCAGCTTGTGCTTCTTCCAGCCCAGTGTTTCTCATGATGTACTCTGCATATAAGTTAAATAAGCAGGGTGACAATATACAGCCTTGACATACTCCTTTTCCTATTTGGAACCAGTCTGTTGTTCCATGTCCAGTTCTAACTGTTGCTTCCTGACCTGCATATAGGTTTCTCAAGAGGTTGGTCAGGTGGTCTGCTATTCCCTTCTCTTTCAGAATTTTCCATAATTTATTGTGATCCACACAGTCAAAGGCTTTGGCATAGTCAATAGAGCAGAAATAGATGTTTTTCTGGAACTCTCTTGCTTTTTTGATGATCCATCGGATGTTGGCAATTTGATCTCTGGTTCCTCTGCCTTTTCTAAAACCAGCTTGAACATCTGGAAGTTTATGGTTCATGTATTGCTGAAGCCTGGCTTGGAGAATTTTGAGCATTACTTTACCAGTGTGTGAGATGAGTGCAACTGTGCGGTAGTTTGAGCATTCTTTGGGATTGCTTTTCTTTGGGATTGGAATGAAAACTGACCTTTTCCAGTCCTGTCGCCATTGCTGAGTTTTCCAAATTTGCTGGCATATTGAGTGCAGCACTTTCACAGCATCATCTTTCAGGATTTGAAATAGCTCAACTGGAATTCCATCACATCCACTAGCTTTACTCGTAGTGATGCTTTGTAAGGCCCACCTGACTTCACATTCCAGGATGTCTGGCTCTAGGTGAGTGATCACACCATCGTTATTATCTGGGTCGTGAAGATCTTCTTTGTACAGTTCTTCTGTGTATTCTTGCCACCTCTTCTAAATATCTTCTGCTTCTATTAGGTCCATACCATTTCTGTCCTTTATCGAACCCATCTTTGCATGAAATGTTCCCTTGGTATCTCTAATTTTCTTGAAGAGATCTCTAGTTTTTCCCATTCTGTTGTTTTCCTCTATTTCTTTGCACTGATCTCTGAAGAAGGCTTTCTTATCTCTCCTTGCTATTCTTTGGAACTTTGCATTCAAATGGGAATATCTTTCCTTTTCTCTTTCACTTTTCGCTTCTCTTCTTTTCACAGCTATTTGTAAGGCCTCCTCAGACAACCATTTTGCCTTTTAGCATATGTTTTCCATGGGGATGGTCTTGAGCCCTGTCTCCTGTACAATGTCACAAACCTCCATCCATAGTTCATCAGGCACTCTGTTAATCAGATCTAGTCCCTGAAACCTGTTTCTCACTTCCACTGTATAGTCATAAGGGATTTGATTTAGGTCATACCTGAATGGTCTAGTGGTTTTCCCTACTTTCTTCAGTTTAAGTCTGAATTTGGCAATAAGGAGTTCATGATCTGAGGCACAGTCAGCTCCCTGTCTTGTTTTTGCTGACTGTATTGAGCTTCTCCATCTTTGGCTGCAAAGAATATAGTCAATATGATTTCGGTGTTGATCATCTGGGGACGTCCATGTGTAGAGTCTTCTCTTGTATTGTTGGAAGAGGGTGTTTGCTATGACCAGTGTGTTCTCTTGGCATAACTCTATCAGCCTTTGCCCTGCTTCATTCCGTAGTCCAAGGCCAAATTTGCCTGTTACTCCAGGTGTTTCTTGACTTCCTACTTTTGCATTCCAGTCCCCATAATGAATTTTTATAGATTTTTAGGCAGCATTATATAACCAAAACACATACTTAAAACATAATCTGTCAGTCACAAGCAAAACAAGATTATAATATACATGTTTTTTATTTCAGTCATATCCCTAAAGCTATTACTGTTTTATTTGTCTACTATTGTTGCTTTTTATGGTTTTATTTTTGTTAATTCTATTGCCATTTTTTATTTTATTTCATCATTTCTTATTATAAATTATAATTATCATTAATAATAATAAACAATAACAGAAAACATTTTTCATTGTAGAATACACTCAAATTGTTTATTAAGATATGTAATTTGAAACATTTTTCAAAGTCAAGATAATGTCTTATTTTTTTTCTGTACAAAAATACTACATAGTAGTTTTTCAAAAAAGACTGAAAAATGAATTGATGGGAAATGACTGGCAAATAATTCAATAAACATCATGCACTGAGTCTACCATTGACCCAGTTAAAAAAATGTTTTAAATGAATATTATTTGGCATATTGTCTTAAACTTTTATTCCAGTTCAATAGTATCCATTTTAATCCATTATTACCCTAAGACACATATTTTTAATTAACCATCACAAATAAAGTAATTTAAATAGTTTGAGTACATTTTAAATGTATTTGAGGGCCTAAGAGAAAATAATTAGAAATAAATACAATAGCTCTTTAATAGAGTTTTTGAGCAAACTAGGAAAACCTTTTTTAAAAGCCTTCTTTCAAACTTCTTACTGAGTTTTTGCAACTATTTTTTTGCTAGCTTAATGGAATAGCAGTTTCTTAAAACTTTAGTGAGTACTTAATGCAATCTTATATTCTATATGTATCATTAATAATTTTAAACTTTCTACCCTAATTGTTTATATACCTAGTTTGCAAAATCAATTTCTTAAAAAAATCCTTATTGTGACTATCTGGAAAAATTATAAATGTATCTCTACTTACTAAAACTTCAATCTTCCATAACTTTCTTTTTAACTGAAGTATAGTTGATTTACAATGTTGTGTTAATTTCTGCTGTAGAGCAAAGTGATTCAGTTGTACATAAATATATTCTTTTCCATTATGCTTTATCATAGGATAGTGAAGAGAATAATAGCTCTCTGTGCTATACGGTAGAACTTTATTGTTTATACATTCCATATATAATTGCTTACATCTGTTAACCCCAATCTACCACTCCATCCCTCCCTCAACCTCCTCTCCCTTGGCAACCACAAGTCTACTCTCTATGTCCATGAGCCTGTTTCTGTTTTACAAACAGGTTCATTTGTGTCTTATTTTAGATTCCACATATAGGTGATTTCTCATGGTATTTGTCTGTCTCTTTCTGACTTACTTCACTTTGTATGATCATCTTCAGTTACATTCATGTTGCTGCAAATGGCATTATTTGGTTCTTTTTTATAGCTGAGTAGTATTCCATTGTATATACGTACCACATCTTCTTCATCCATGCATCAGTGGACATTTAGATTCTTTTCATGTCTTGGCTATTGTGAGTAGTGATATGAACATAAATGTTCAAATCTTTTTGAATTAGTTTTATCTCAACTTAAGCCCAGGAATGGGACTGTTGGATCATATGGTAATTCTGTTTTCAGTTTTCTGAGGAACATACTGTTTTCCACAGTGACTACACCAACTTAACATCCCACCATCAGTGTAGGAGGGCTCCCTTTTCTCCACATCCTCTCCAGCATTTGTTATTTGTAGAGTTTTTAAGGATGGTCATTCTGAGTTCCAAAGAATTGATGCTTTCAAATTGTGTTGGAGAAGGCTCTCGAGAGTCCCTTGGACAGCAAGGAGATCAAACCAGTCAATCCTAAAGGAAATCAACCCTGAATATTCACTGAAAGAACTGATGCTAAAGCTGAAGATCCAATACTTTGGCCATCTGATACAAAGAGCCGACTCATTAGAAAAGACCCTGATGCTGGGAAAGATTAAAGGCAGGAGGAGAAGGGGATGACAGGGGATGAGATGGTTGGATGGCATCATTGACTGAATGGACCTGAGTTTGAGTAAACTCTGGAGATGGTGAAGGACAGGGAAGCCTGGAATGCTGCAGTACATGGGGCCGCAAAGAGTTGGAATGTTTGAGCAACTGCACAATGATTCTGATGGGTATGAGGTCGTACCTCACTGTAGATCTGATTTGCACTTCTCTAATAATTAGAGATGTTGAGCATCTTTTCATGTGCCTATTGGCTATTTGTATTTCTTCTTTGGAGAAATGTCTATTTAAGTCTTCTGCCTATTTTTCTATTGGGTTGTTTGTTTTTTCTTTTGTTGTTCAGTTGTATGAGCTTTTTACATACTGTATTTTGGAAATTAAGCCCTTGTCAGTTGCACTGTTTACAAATATTTTTTCCCGTTCTGTAGGTTGTCTTTTTGTTTTGTTTATGGTTTTCTTTGCTGTGCAAAAGTTTGTAAGTTTGATTAGGTCCTATTTGTTTATTTTTGCATTTATTTCTATTGCCTTAGGATACTGACCTAAGAAAACATTGGTATGATTTATGTCAGAGAATGTTGGGCTTATGATTTCTTCTAGGAGTTTTATGGTATCCCAATCTTTTTGTGCTGGGAAAGTTGGACAGCCGCAGGTAAATCACTGAAGTTAGAACACACCTGCTCACCATACACAAAAATAAACTCAAAATGGCTTAGAGACTTCCATGACTTCTTGATTTGCTTTCTGTTTCATGAAATTGAATATTTTCTAAGTGCTTTAGTATCTCGGTTTAAAAAATTTCTAAAAACAAAAAAATAGTACTAACAGTTGGATAAAAGGCTGAAAATTTATTTTAGCCCCAATGCGTTAATATGCACTTTTAAGAGAAAATCTGTAAGTTCATCAGCCAGAAAATATATTATAAAAGGGATTTAGAACAAATTAGGCATCTTCAAAGACTCTCAAGAGGGTCTTCAGAATAAAGCTGCCCATGAGACATGATGTTTATCAAGTAATTGAAGAAAAACTCAGCATGGCTAAGTTCCTCTTTACTAAGCTATTTCTGTGTTCAACAAATGAGAAGATAGAATAGGTATTTAGGTGACCCTAAACTATATTTCAGAAAGATAAGCTAAGTAAGGTGCAAAATTCAGTCAGGTAAGCAGAGGTAAATCAGGAGGACCAGTTTCAGATCTCAGAGAGGAAAAGTGTAGCACTGAGGTCTGGAGTCACTGACTGACCAGCTCCCTGGTAAAGAGGAAAAGGCCCTAAATGGTTCCTGCAATACACCAGACTGAAGCTGGTATTAGCTCCACCTCCACCCAATGTAATGCATGTGTTAATCCTTAAATACTCATCCTCAGGGGTCCTAACATAGCTTTTACACACTTTGCAGAACCAAAATACTGAAAAGTTTCCTGCTGGTATTCCACAGCAAGGTGAGGCCAGACAAGTCCATGATTGTGCTTCTGATGTTCCTTACGTATACTTTCTTACGACCAAGTAATTCCAAAGTAGTAAAATAATCTTTTAATCTCCTGAGGTTTCTGGTGCCTTCTTCTTTTGAGTATAAAAATGTATACTAAAACTTTCATTGTACATTAAAGTAAAAAACTAAAAGGAAGGGGAACTATCAATTTAAGAAAGCACAGTGAAAGTAGCTAGACAGGAATCTATATTCTTTGAATAATATAAATCATAAAACCTCAGTATTAAACCCTTCGACCTACTGAGAAGTTTGGAAAGATTATGATGGAAGAAAAATGGCTGTATTACACCCAAGTTAGAAAGTCAGTATATTTCCATTCTTAAAAACCATGATCCCAATGCACCAAGACCTTCCTCCCGAGTAATAATTGATCAAAAGACAGACATTTCACTGCTTGCTTGTACTGCAGTCAGTGAAAGATCAGAACTTATAAGAATCTGCCAACAAAATACTCTAGACAAGTGCAAAATCCATGAAGTATAAGGAGTATATGCCCCACACTATAAAGAAAAGAAAATCTTACAGCTTTTTCTAAGGCATCAATCAAATCAGAACGAAGTGGCACAGAGAGGATTTTGCTTTATGAAGTGCTGGCTTCCTTCAAGGTCATTCATGGCGGTGATGCAAAGATGTGCAGTACTGTGCTTTCAGACTCAGCTAGAGAACTGCCTAGGGTCCTTACTTAATGAGTTTACTAGCCGAGTTTCATCTTAATAGAAGCAATTGAGTTCTAAAAAAAATTTTTTTTTTAATCTCAGCTCAATGCAGTATCTTTCACAGCTATAAAAAAACAAACAATACACTTATTTTAAAATAATGAATACTAAGTTAAAATAAATGTGACATCCAAAGAGTCACTTAGTATTATTATTACAAACAGCAATTTTCTCATTTACTCATCATTCTCTTCAAAAATCTAAAATATATATTTACCTTTTAACAAGGAACTTCATATTTGTTGCTCTCCTTTATCCTTAATGATCCCTTTCATTTACTAAATCTTAAATCAGTGAAAGACAGTCCAGCTTATAAAGGCTATAAAAAGCCTAAACCAGTGAATTGTGAAGCAATATTAAAATTAGGCAGCAGATAAATGTGAAAATGTAGATTTAGCAAATAATTTTTTTAACTATCAGAATTTACCAAATTTAAAAGGAAAGAGGACCACGGATTACTCTTCATATTATTCTATTACTATACTACCGAGGAAGTCCAATTTGCTCTGTTAGTCTATCAGTGTTTTTTACTTGATCATCTTATCTGCCCTTTAAGGGTAAAATTCATCACTGATGACCACCCACATATTTAGTAAGCCCTCTGGTTATATGAATATGTAAGTAATCCATGTTAAACTAGTTTTTCTGATAATATTATTACAATCAAAGGTCCTCAAAAGGATCATCCCATTTTGCCCTTTCTCTAAGATCTTCTAGTCACACTCACAGGACAGGAACTACTCGGCCAAGAAAATCAAAGTTAAATTCCAGAAAGGTTCCCAAGGAGGACTTATGCATCCTCTTTCAGCACTTCAGGGTTGTAGAAGGAGCCAAGAAACTCTGGTTCTCT
The DNA here is from genome assembly GCF_910594005.1 of Cervus elaphus. Lineage (NCBI taxonomy): Eukaryota > Metazoa > Chordata > Mammalia > Artiodactyla > Cervidae > Cervus > Cervus elaphus. Next base: position 82,227,446 of record NC_057823.1, on the reverse strand, counting down.
TTACATATGTCCACAAAAATGATCCAAATAATGCTATTTAAAAGAATTTTATAATTTAAAAGTACCATAAAAAAATAATGTTTAGTACAAATAATAATATGCAATACTAGTAATGGGGAAAACATACAAAATCTAACAGACCATAAAATGCCAGAAAAAATATTTTCTTTTCTAAACTCTCCTGAGACATATGTCACTGCTTCTGAGAAGATTTATTCCTTTTGGTATCCTTTAACAAAGTGCCTAACACTTAGCAGATACTCTAAAATATCTGCTGAATGAAGTGGTGAGTTAAAAAAAAATGAAATTAAGAAAAATAAAGGCACTAATTTACTGAGGTTAGTGTAACATAATTTAGTATGTAGAAATAATTACTTAAAGTACACTTAAAGTATAAGCAAATTATTTAAAGTATTACTTAAAGTTTAGCATATATGTACAGTCAATGTTCAAAGGCATTTTTATTTTGAAAAAAAAATTTTCAATGAAAAATCTATAATTTGTTTACTCCAAGGTTACTTATAGTACTACTATGCAATAAACTATACAGTAACAGAGATGTTTGTAACTAGATATTGTTTATTAAAACAACTACAAATTAACTAAATTTAATATATGATATAGTACAAAACCTTCAAAATGCAAATAAGTACAAACTAAATAATTCCTCTTAATAAACTCAGCCATTCAAAAAACATTTAATCCTGCTGTTTAACATGGGTGTTGGATGTCCATTCAAAATATCCTTTAACTTTTTTCACCTACATGTTTCCAGGCACTAAAAACCCCCTAATCTAACCTATGTCCCCTTATGCAAGCTCTTTATATCTTGCCCTCATGGTATTTTCCAACCGTCTGCCTTACACAAAGAGTCCTTGCTGGCATTGGCTTGTTGCTAGTCAGTATTTAGCTCTCTCTTTCTGTAGCTAAGAGAGAGCAACCATCTGCTTCCCACAGCTTTTCATTCCTATGATAGCTTTCTGCTTTTTCCTCTTCCAACTCAGAAACAGAAAGTAAGAGATAAAACAAAGCATTTCAGGTCCACAAGAAGCAGTAGAATACCCAGGAGAGTTTCCTCCCAATCAGAAAAATGCTTCCTTAGCAACCAAGTTACTAAGGCCAATTAACCACCCTTCTCTATCAATATTCAATTTACATTGAAACCCTTTTTGGTTAAGCTTTTCAGTTTTACAATGAGCTTTCTGGCAGAGAAAAAGGTAACTTCTGTCTTAAAGGAGCCAGGACTTTTCTCCTAAACGTAAGTGTGATTTGAACTTAAAGTGTGAGGTGATTTCCTAACACGATGTAAAGGACTGTAAACATAGAAATGGCACAGAAATTAAGTGCAATCAACCAGCACAGGCCTAAAATGAGAGTGAAACATTTCAGAACAACCAGAGACTGAAAACCCTGGAGAATAAGAAATATGGAAAAGATGCTTTGTGGCTGTCATGGCCTTATACTTGCCTTGTCTGATTTATGTCCCTTCCTCACCACCAACAAAGCCCAGGTTACCACTAAATAATCACAACATCAGTAAAATTCCAGAGAAAAGATGATGTAAGAGAGAAGCACAGACAGTATCAAAACCAAGGAGTTTGCTTTCAGACAAGAAAGTAAACATTGAAAACTAGTGAGGAAACAGCATTTCAAAGTTATGAACTAACTTAGAAGCAGTTAAAACTATAACACCTTTAAAGTAAACAAGGTGCTTTTATAAAAACTTACACATGGATTGAAGGCAGGAGAAGAAGGGGACCACAGACGATGACATGGTTGGATAGTATCACTGACTCGATGGACATGAGTTTCAGCAAGCTCTGGGAGCTGCTGATAGATAAGGAAGCCTGGCACGCTGCAGTCCAAGGGGTCGCAGAGTTGGAGACGACTAAGCGACTGAACTGACACATGTACAATGAAAATTCTCCCAAGAGTTCAAGCCATGAGACAGAGGCTACAATTTTCTCACAATTAAATTATTATACTGTATGTCAACTAAGGTAAAGAACATGACAGAAATTTTATACGATAGGTAATTACTTATCTTCCGATGTTCATTTTCCAAGTCTTAATGAAGCAAACTCCTTTGCTGAATAATTTTAAAGTTTCTTTAAATCCTATATATAATGCAAAATGAAACAATTTGTATATACAATTTATAATAGGCACTATAAATAATTCTTTATCAGTTTGGTAGCAGCTCTCCAATGTCAACATGCAATACCACTATCAATTCAGTTCGGTTGCTCAGTTTTGTCTGACTCTTTGTTACCCCATGGACTGCAGCAAGCCAGGCTTCCCTGTCCATCACCAGCTCCCAGAGCTTGCTCATACTCACGTCCATCAAGTCAGTGATGCCATCCAACCATCTCATCTGCTGTCGATCCCTTCTCCTCCTGCCTTCACTCTTTCTCAGCATCAGCGTCTTTTCCAATGAGTCAGCTCTTCGCATCAGATGGCCTAAGTATTGGAGTTTCAGCCTCAGCATCAATCCTTCCAATGAATATTCAGGACTGATTTTTCTTCAGGATTGACTGACTTGATATCCTTGCTGTTCAAGGGTCTCTCAGAAGTCTTCTTCAACACCACAGTTCAAAAGCATCAATTCTTTGGCGCTCAGCTTTCTTTATGGTCCAACTCTCACATCCATACATGACTACTGGTTAAACCATAGCTTTGACTAGACAGACCTTTGTCGGTCAAGTAATGTCTCTGCTTTTTAATATGGTGTCTAAGTTTGTCAATAGTTTTTCTCCCAAGGAGCGTGTGTCTTTTAATTTCATGGCTGCAGTCACCATCATCAGTGATTTTGAAGCCCAAGAAAATAAAGTCTGTCACTGTTTTCATTGTTTTGCTACCTATTTGCCATGAAGTGATGGGACCGGATGCCGTGATCTTTGGTTTTTGAATGTTGAGTTTTGAATACCACTATATCTCGAAACAATCCTTGCTATTAAATCATAATACAGAATTTCAGAACTTGTTTTGTTTTCTAGCATTGTCACCTAACCTTCACAGGACTCTCTTCTATCCTAGTTCCTCAGAGATTTATTCTCAAACAGTGACACTACCTTAAGGATGCTCTGATAAAAATTCACATTAGTTAGTCTTTGGTTCCATTATCCTATGCAATCCTCACAACCACCCTGTGAAGCAGGGATTTACCATGCTCTTTCCCAGGTGAGGTGTTTGATGTTGAAAAAGAGTGGGAAAAGGAATGTAAACCTTATGAAATGCCTACCACTTTTTCAGCCATGATCAGATGCCTTCTTCCATGACATCGTTTAATAGATAGACCGCAATTCCCCACTTCCTGACTCCCTCAAATATTTGGAATCCATGTTTATAGATAAGGGATTTGAGGCTCACAGAGGTTTAGTCACATGTTCAAAGTACACAGTTATAATAAGGAAAAGTAGGCATTTAAAACCAAATTTGCCCATCTCCAAAGCCGTTGTTCTTTCAACCATGCCACACCACCTGCTACCCAAAGCCCACAGCAGCGACGTTACACTACTCTCCGAATCCCTTCCACTGACGTCAGCAATCATCAACGATCTAAGTAATATTTTCTAAATGTGAGTCATGAGCTCTTAGGAGATTCTAAAATCCATCAGCCAGCATTTTTTAAAAAATAAAATACAGCAAAACAGATTAATCGAGTAGGTAGATCAAAAAGAATAAGAATTGTTTCTTGTGAACCCTGGCTTCAGATATGCGTGTGTGGTGTGTACTGGGTCCTGATGTAAAATGTATTTCTTATTGTGAGTCTACATCAAAAAAAGTCTGAAAGCCACTGGTCTCAGACGATGGTCTCACACAGACCTGGCGCATAGGAAGACTCATCAAGGGACTGGAAACTACTGAATGCTCAGCTCTATTCGTTTAAAATTAACATCAGGAAACACAGGAAGCCCCTTCTCAGACAAGGAAGAAAAAGGATTACCTAGAATCAGCATAGGAGGAGGATGCTGATTGTATAATTACATACCTCCTTCACAGCAGCTCCAGTCCATCAAACAGATAGTATAGTTTATTTTTTACAGCACTAATTATGTAATTATCCATAACATTAAATCAGTTCCACCTGATTCAGTCTATCAGAGGTTTCCTGAAACATTCATTTGTTTATTATTTTTAAAAAGAACACTAAACTACCAATTATCTTGTATGTAAAACCAGTGTGGAGGCTGGCAAACTTTTCTTGAAAAAGATTTGTCAAATATACCACTTTTGGCCCTTTGGGATAAATGGCAATTGAAATTTCATCTTAATAAACCCTGGTGCTTCTACAAGCAACAGATTTCAGACCTGATTATTTCCATTTATTTTAAGGTAAAGTTATTTTTCACCCTTAGGCACATCAATATAGAGATAAACTTTAACAAATATTCCTGGCCACTTCACTTAATAAGTACCATTTAATAAACAGACAAAAATTGATAACGACAAAATATTTATTTTAGTAGTACACTGGAGAGAGGGGAAATTTTGGATAATTCCATCCAGAAAAATCAAATATAGGCTCTATTAGTTTCGGACAGTCATATGCCAGGCACAGTGGAATCAAAGTGATCTAACCAGGACAATGCTTGGAGTCTAGTAGCAAGGTTCAGAATCACTATTCCAATTTGAAAATGTTTGTCTTCCTGTAAAAATAATTCATCCACATTTTTAATAAAGCCAATTTAACACTGAGCATTTCAGGTCCTAGCTGAAAAAATATTGGAACCTACATGGGTCTGATTATATAAGTAGCAATATACAAATACAATTGTCCCCAGTTCTGGGCAATAATTCTGTAGTAAAACCACATTCTATATAATAGTCTTTATCTAACAGTTAAAAAAATCCTGCCAAGTAGCTAATTTCATTCAAGCTAAAAAAAAAAAAAAATCAACAGTCTTTCAAACAACCAAAGATTGCTGTCTTCCATGGTATTTCACATTTCCATTTCAACATTCAATTTCTTAAGACTGCTTTTGAGTCCTGCATAGAATATTATGCTGATGGGTATTTCTTTCACTCCAGAAAATATTTTTTAAATTAACCTTTTCAATTTAACTGAAAATCAATTTAACTGACTTCCCTGGCAGCCTAATGGTTAAGACTGTGTGCTTCCACTGCAGAATGCACAGGTTTGATCCCTGGTCAGGGAACCAAGATCTCACATGCCTTGCAGTGCAGTCAAAACAAAAACAAACAATTTAACTAAGGAATAAAAGGAATTTTAAACACAGTTGATTAAAAAAACTTTTAAAAACTCAAATATTTTAGACTCTATTTAATCTTTTGTGAGAGCAAATCTCATTATAGTATATTCCAATGGATCTCTCTCCACACATGATGTTTCCACAGATTTCCCAAAAAAAAAAAAAAAAAAATTCAAAGGAGGAGGAAGAAATACTAAACAGTGGTTTCACTTTCATTTATTTTAGATTTGATTATAAAATCAAGATATCCTCATAAAGTTTGAAACCTCCAATTAATCTATTGTTTTTTTTTTTTAACCTATACATGGAGAGCAACTCAAACTCATTTTTTTGTCAATAGGAGAAACAATTAGAGCAATTAAAATAATACACTAAGTGTTCTTCCTCAGAAATAACTGGTTCCTTTTAGACCTTTACAACTGGACAGAAGCATTTCACATTGAAAATCGGATTTTCATACAGAAAATATCAGCTCAGTATTCTCTCAAGTACACATCTGCTGCTAGAAATGATCATACTTTTGACTTTTAAAAAACACTTCAATGTTAGAACTATACATAAAGAAAGCTTTGTGATATAACTCACTGCTGAGTTAAAATACAGTGGGTATGGCAGGTGCCTTAGCCTTAGCAAAGGCTTTTCTACTGGCTTGAAAAACAGAAAGAGAATTAGTTACCTATCTGGATTGATTCAACTTGATTTCTCTCAAAAAACAGATTCTCTCTTTGCTCTGCCACAGCAAATAGAGCACAGAGAATTTCAAAGATAGGAGTAAACTTAAGAAGCCTTTAGGTTACATGTTCTCACTAAACCTAATATTTTCTCTGAATTTTGCAAAGTGATATTACTCAGATACCAAGAGCCTAGAGAAGAAAGATTTGAGAGAGTATGGGGCATGTTTCTGCTTCCCTATAATACTTCTTGGTTTCACAGCTGAACACTAAGGTCTTTTAAGACCGCCCCCACCACCAAGATTTTATTAGAAAGTTCAAACAGTTTTAGTGCAACATCTCTATATGTGATTTCTGATGAGTTCTAAGAATAAGTAAACACACGTTTCTGTCAAAGCATAGTTAAAGAAATGTAGTTTGTATAACAAATACTGTATCTAGTGCAATAATTCACAATTTTATTAGAACTGAAAATCCTAATCAGACCTGACTGATTTTCAGAATATCCTATACTCTCCTCTCTCAAACACACCATTCCGTGGCATATATTTACACTATAAATTAAATAAAATTTACTTTGCCTTTGAACATTTTCATATATATACCACAAGAAAAACACAAAACAGTATTGTGGGATTGAGGTTTACTGTATTAATAGTTATTTACTTTAAAAATCTACTTATCTATCAGCATTAGATTCATTAAATCAATAAATAAACACTGACTATTAGAGGTACTTTCATTTGTATCTACACACATTAAGTATAATAGACTTTCTGATATGTTAGCACTGCTTTAATAATTACATTTTCAAATACTAGAGGTAAACATGCTTATTACTCATCATTTACATTTATCAACATGTCTATACTTCAGTCTAAAAATAGCAGTTGCTTTACAGAGAAATTGTTAACACTGAGAACTGTAGCTTGTCATTTACTCCATTATATATATAAAAAACCCATAATATTCTGACATATGAGTCTATTTCAGACATACAAAATAGAACTCATCCTAGAAGCCACTTAATAAAATCCTTAGGGCAAATGAGTATATTTGAAGACCTGGTTACATCAGAAGATCATCCTTCTCTGAATATGTTCTTTTGGTAATTGAGATCATTTCCTGTTACTGATTCTCAGCTTTATGCTTCAGGGAATTTGTGATAAGTTGTTTTTTGTTCAGGATTTCCTATAATGTTCTACCTGCCCTGGACTGAGGAAAGTCCCAGTTACTGGACTACAAGGCCCTAGGACAAAAATCCCTTTTTCCAGTAGCATACTATTGCTATTCTTATGACTCTATCATTTTCATAGTTTTAAAAAATGTAATCTAAAGGTGTATCCTCAGGCTTTAAAGTAATGAAGATAGTAAATGAATAAATAAAATGTGCTCAATACCCATCTCTGATACCTCTTCAAAAGGAAGAAATGAAACTTCAGACAGAAGAATCCAAACTTCAATAATATAAAAAAATCACTGACCAACCTAAAATAAATATTTATGGGTATCTAAATTGAATTAATCAAAGGGCAAAATCTGGGCTATCTCTATTCTATGAAAATGATTCAGAATTCCATATATGAAGATGGTAGCGATAAAAAGAAAATGCAAAGCAATGTTAGACAAAAGCTATTTCTACAGGAAGAACTTTCAGGCACTTCCCTCTTCTAAACATTCATTAATAATTTTTACTACTGGTTATTAAAAATCAATATTCATGTTGAATATTCATCTCATTGTTTCCTTTTATTTAGAGTGGTTAATGTTAAACATGATTTAAAAAAAAACCTTATACCCTGTTTCTCTAGAATTGTAGATTCTAGAGAACTGTAGCTAGAATTGTAGCACTGTAGCCAGAATTCTCTAGAATGGTAGCCAGCGTAGCCTATATTGGCCAGTGAGTTAATCTGCTGTTGTGCTGTGTCAGTCATGTCTGACTCTTTGCAGCCAAGGGGACTGTAGTCTGTCAGGCTCCTGTGTCCATGGAATTTTCTAGGCAAGAACACTGGATCAGGTTCCCATTTCCTACTCCAGGGGATCTTCTGGACCTAGGGATTGAACCTGTGTCTCTTGTGTTTTCTGCATTGGCAGGTGGATTCTTTAGCACTGGGAGTTAATTTAGAACCTTACAAGATAATTTTAAAGTTTAGCAGTTATTTTGCAATAACATGCACGTGAGGTTTAAAGGTTAACGGTGACTAATTTTCCTCAAAAATAATTGTCTGACTTGAATATAGAGCCTCTGCTACCACTTTCACTCTCAAACTATTATTTTATTTTTATAAATAAAGCAATGAATCTCTCTTGGTCACTGGTAATGAAAAGATCTTGTTCAAGTCTTGTTTGTTACTTCACAAACTCAGAAAGGTCACAAGCAAATCACAGTATCTACTCTCAACAATAAATGTCTTATCTAATGAATAATCATGTAAGAACTCTTGTCCCCAAAACCAACACTAAGAAACCCCAATATACTTAGTAGATTTCTGAATATCATCTCACTCTTTTAAGTATCATTTTAAATTACATTTTAAAAATTCAAACAAGACATAGATTATGATTTTAACAAATTACTTCACTCACATATTCCATTATATTTCTTTGATTTTTAAATTCCTGTTTATTGCACATAAACTCACGGGCATAAAAATCATGAATCCAGCTACCCCTCTATAGTCAAGACTACCAGTTCTGATTGGAACAGAGAAGTGATCTGATTTCCCACTTTATACATGGCCAATCTTTTTTTAGATCTTTTTTAAAGTAACTACCAGAAGAGGCATTCTTTCAAATATCTTTAAATAGGAAATGTTATGTACAGATATGATGTGCTAAGTCACTTCAGTCGTGTCCAACGCTTTTGCGACCCTATGGATGGTAGCCCACCAGCCTCCTCTGTCCATGGGATTCTCCAGGCAAGAATACTGGAGTGGGTTTCATGCCCTCCTCCAGGGGATCTTCCTGACCCAGAGATCAAACCCAGGTCTCTTTTGTCTCCTGCATTCTCAGGCAGGTTCTTTACCACTAGCACCACCAGGGAAGCCCAGTTATGGATGGGGCTCTAAATTCCAAAGTCCCCTGGTTCAGTCTTCTATACAATGTGGGACCCCTTTCTATAATATTAGAGGCTAGGTTATAAATTGGTGGCCTAAGGACCATTTTCAGCCCATACACATAGTCCATTTAGACTAAACAGAATTTTTTTTTTTACTTAAATCAACACATAAACCCAGATCTTGCCTTCTCTTGAAAATCCACCTGGAGATGCATTTCTATTGCCCCTTTGGATGAACCATTCCCCCTCCACTTTTCCACAGGTCCCACCAACTCCCATCAGCCCACTTCATTCATCACCATCCTGGTGCTTTAAACATCTGAACATTTCTGTCAGTGACCACTGTTTTGGAGAAAAGCTTATCCACTCTGTGGCTAACATCTCCAAGAAAGTGAAGGGATCTCACAGCTTTGCAAGCTGACCAATTTCACTGTGAACAATCTAAACAGTAGAGACTTGTCTAGAGTAATTTCTAGTTACTCTGTCTCCTCAGAAACAAAGTGAGTCTACTCTCTCTTCCACGGGAAAGCTTTCTAAATATCTTAAGACAATTAACCATCCTAGGTCTTTAGTTCTAATTTAACATCCCCAGAGTTCCCAATAGTCCTCATAATAATATATTTTCAAGCCTACCCATGGCCCCCAGCGTGCTTCTTTGAATGGATAAATCCCACTTATGATCAATTTTCAACTATTATTTATGAATTCATTCATCATGTACTCTATCAATGTTGTTCTGTACATATAATAAGGTAATATTTCCTTGCTCTATAGCAATGATTTTCAAACTATCTGGTCTCAACACCCCTTTACACTTTTAAAAGTCATTGATGATTCCAATGAACTTTTTGTTTAAGAGAGTTATGTGTATGACATTTATTGTATTAGAAATTAAAATTGAAATTTCAAAAAAATATTAGTTCACTTTAAAAACACATGGTAATATAACAGCAAATTTCTATGAATGATAATATAACAGCAAATTTCTATGAAAAAAATAAGTGTTTTCCAAAACAACATAAATTAGTAAGAAAAGCAGTATACATTTTGGAAATATTTTTAGTGTCTAACTTAATTAAAGACGGCTGGATTTTTATAACTGTTTCTGCATTCACTCCGTTGCAATATCACACATAGGTAGCCTCTAGGAAACTAGGGGAGAATGAAAGTACAAAATGTAAATAATATCTTAACATTATTAAATATATTTGACCTTGTGTACCCCTTGAAAGGGTCTCTGGGACCTTCCAGGGGACCCCAGACAATATTTGGGATCCAATCATGCTTTCATTAATATGGCTTAGGTTCCAGCTAGTTTCTCTAGCATCCGTGGCATTTTTTTCCCTTACCTTGAGCTTGTGGTTAGCTAAAATCATTAGCTCTTTCTCAAACAAACTGCTGTCATGTCAATGCAGGCCTTATACTTCCTCACAGATGCCATTTTGTTGGTTTTAGGTTACCCTTTGGTAGTAGACACTGTTGCTGCCCTGCCCAGGTCCCCTCAAGGCCAGCGCACCCATTCACACCCAGCTGTTATAATTGTTGGCTGATAAAACACAGCAGCCCCCTTCCCTGAAGAATTTCTCAGTGATACTGGAACAATCTTGCTTGGAAGCTATGTCTACCTCTACCTCAGTCAATGACAGACTGACAGATCAATAAACATTACAGAGTACAAAAGGTCAGCCTCAAGGACACAAGGTGAGACTAATTTTGGGTATCTATGCTCCAGAGTTCTAAGGAGATCAGACTAAAGCTCATCTCTAGTGAGACTGCAGTCTCCTTAGCTTTCACCCCATGTTCTTTCCTGCTTCCATCACTCCCTTTCTCCTAAGAACATATCCCTAATAAGTCACTTCAACAGGAATCTCCATCTCAGGCTCAACCTAAGACATTTTTCATTTCATCAAGATTATTACAGTATCAACTCTACCATACATTATATTAACTAGCCGTCTCAGCTGTACATCTAAAATATGCCAAGAGTTCCATTATAAAGTACTGCAGTGGGGTTAGAGCGTGGTGGTCCCTGTACCAGCAGCATCAGCATAACCTGGGAACTTGTAAGAACTGCAAATTCTCAGGCTCCAGTCCAAACCTACTGAATCACGAAGTCCATCACAGAGATGTGCCATAAGCAACTAATCCACTACTGTTGGATATTTTAGTTGTTTCTACTTTTTCCTATTATAAATAATGGTAAAATGAATATACTTTCATGTAAAATTTGAAAAAGTTTTAAATGAACACATGTAAAACTTTGTGTACATTTCTAATTATTTTCTGCAATTTACTTTGATGTAACAGCAGTGCATCAAAAAGGAAGATAGATGAATAGAGGAGGGATATATAATACAGCAAGCACAGCAAAATGTTAATGTTGGAATCCAAGCAATGAGTACATGGATGTTCACTGCAAAATTCTTTTGACTTTTTCATATGTTTGAAATTTGTTGGGAAATGTTGAAAATAAAAAATGTTGAAAAAAATTATATTTTATGAAGCTAAATTCCTAAAATTGGAATAGATAATGCATAGTATGTGCACATCTTTAAACTTTGTGAAGTTAAAACATCAACCAGAAAGTGTCAGTTCCTTCACACTGTCAACACCACTTTTTAGTGCTTTTCAAATGTCTGCCAACTTGTTAGGGAAGAACTAGTAATTTATCTTTTAAATCATCATCTCCATGTGCAGTTTTGAAGTTAATATATAATGAACTGAAAAGCTTCCTAACATGCTTGGCTTCATACATGATGTTGGTTATTCGAACCATGAAACAGTAATCAAGGTTTGAATACCTACTCAAGATCCCCTGGAGGAGAAAAATGGCAACCCACTCCAGCATCCTTGCCTGAAAAATCTCATGGACAGAGGAGCCTGGCAGACTACAGTGCAAAGAGCTGCAAAGAGTCGGACACGACTGAGTGACTAAGCACTCAATATACTAAGAACACTAACAAAAAAACCTTAAATCAATATATATAAATCAGGGGCACTTACTTTATTACGAAACACAATATCCTCAAGAATAAATTGCAAAGTAAATTATACAGGCAATGGGACTATCCTGCTGGTCCAGTGGCTAAAACTCCGAGCTCCCAATGCAGGGGGCTTGGGTTCAAACCCTGGTCAGGGAACTAGACCCCATGTGGTGCAACTAAGACCTGGTGCAACCAAATATAAAAATCCCTTGGAGTACTTTAAAAAAATAATAAATTTAATTTTAAAAATAAATAAAAAATAAATTACACAGGCAACAGTTACTTCCAGGCCAGCATTGTACACAGACAGAAGGGGTTAGGGCTCAACTGTCACAAAAAAAAGTCTCCTTTCCCATTTTACTAGGATATTTGGAATTTTAAGCATTAGATTTCTTTCTTTATGTTGAGGCAATTAGATCCCCACTGATTCAATTTTAAAATTCAAGCATTTTACTTCAATATGGGTTCACATAATTATAGTTCATCCATTGGATGGAATGCAATGGAGCCATTAAAAAAGAACTACAGCTATCTACATCTACTGACATGGAAAGAAGTCCATGCCATATCTGTTCATTGCAGAACACAAGTGTGTATGTGTGTGAGTGTGACAGAAATATGTGTAAGGATACTTACCAAAATATTCATAGTGGTTACCTTCAGTTGAAGGATGTACGGGAGTTTTTATACATTTTTCTATTGTTTATTTTTACAATGGCTTTATAAAAATTTTTGTTAACATGAAGTAGAATAAGTCTATTGCATTTTGATAAAAAGAAAGTTGAAAATATCCCAGAAAACCATTATGCCATTATTAGTACCTTATTAAATTTTAATTTAGCAAGATTTTCAAGTTAAGGTTAAAGTCCCCTAAAGAAGACCCAGATCCAGCATATTTTAAAGGACATAGGAGAAAAGTTAAAGATAGACAGGTAAAGAGATCTCCACCACGCATTACGCAGCTAAGGAAAGGCCTGTATTATCCTGAGGGGATTTCACTGGAAAAAATAAAAAGCAATGGAAGGCATCTGTAGTTTTTAGATCTAAGAGAAATCAAAAGGGTGAAGCCTTGTGAAAACCTGTACAGACCCAGAGTGAATCTTAACTTTACCACAGTTACTGATTTCAATATTATAGAAGAAAATACCCCTTAGAAATGATGTTCACTTCTCCCCTTACAACAGGTTCAGGATCTGATGGCAGTTAACTTTTTTAATATATTTATTAGATTTAAATTTTTACGTTATACTTTACAAAGACTAAAAAGAAGACCGTGATATGTTAAATCACTCACCTCCACAGGAAGAAATGTCTGTACATGGTCAGATGTTCCTTGATGTGACACTGCAGTTCCATTTTTAACTTGAAAATGTGTTTTGCACATGTAGCCATCAGAACAGTCCTGTGTCCCATCACCAAAGAATACATGAGAAAATGCCAATTATTGTGAGAACTCATCATTCTACGAACCACAGTGTCTCATAAGTTCCAAACCAAGCAATGATAAACTAAGTATATTAAATGAGATGAGATTATATGGATAAATTCACCCAACTCATCCTGCACCCAGTAAGTACTCAATAAATAGAAGTTTTATGCCCCTTCTTTTCTCACCTGTTAATGATGTTTCCTCTTCTCAGAGATTAAATACCTTTTTCCTCTAAGCATTTCAAAACATAGAATTCATAGAGCACACAGGTTGGCAGCTGTTTAAACATATATCAACTTATAGAAATGTCTTGTCATATAATATTGATATTCATTTCATAGCATATAGAAAAATAGAAATTTTAGGAGGACTTGCATCTTGAAGCTAGAAATGATCCTCTGTTTCAATTTCTTGCTCAAGGCAAGATCTCCATTAAGAGGTCCTGGAGAGGTAATCATTCAGCCCCTTCCAGAGCACTTCCAGGTACTCACATGTCACCCCCTTACATAACTACCACATGCATTCTGGTATACAACACACTGTTCACTGAGAAAGTTTAGTTCTATATTGCACTGAAGTGTGTCCTTAACCTTAATTCACCAGTTAATTCAGTTGACCTGAATTAACCTTAATTCACCAGTTCTAGTTATGCCCTCTGGAGTCTAAACTCTTTTCCAGAGTCATTCTTCAAAGAGTTGAAGATAATTTTCACTGTTCTCAAATGTTGGAAGGTGTGATTTCCAAGCCCTTCACCAGCTGCATTCTCTCCTGCTTCTTGTATAATGCATGCATACTAAGTCACTTCAGTCGTGTCCAACTCTTTGCAACCCTATGGATGGTAGCCAGCCAGGCTCCTCTGTCCATGGGATTCCCCGCAAGAATACTGGAGTGGGTTGCTATGCCCTCCTCCAGGGGATCTTCCCAAACCAGGGATCAAACCTGCATCTCTTAAGTCTCCTGCACTGGTAGCCAGGTTCTTTATGATTAGTGCCACTTGGAAAGCCCCTTCTTATATAATCAGTTCATTTCAGTTCAGTCACTCAGTCATGTCTGATTCTTTGCGAGCCCACGGACTGCAGCACACCAGGCTTCACTGTCTATCACCAACTCCCAGAGCTTGCTCAAAACTCATGTCCATCGAGTCAGTGATGCCATCCAACCATCTCATCCCGTTGTCCCCTTCTCCTCCTGCCTTCAATCTTTCCCAGCACCAGGGTCTTTTCAAATGAGTCAGTTCTTTGCATCAGGTGGCCAAAGTATTGTAGTTTTAGCTTCAGCATCAGTCGTTCCACTGAATATTCAGGACTGATTTCCTTTAGGGTGGACTGGTAGGATCTCCTTGCAGTCCAAGGGACTCTCAAGAGTCTTCTCCAACACCACAGTTCAAAAGCATCAGTTCTTCGGAGCTCAGCTTTCTTTATGGTCTGACTCACATCCATACATGACTACTGGAAAAACCATAGCTTTGACTAGATGGACCTTTGTTGATGAAATAATGTCTCTGTTTTTTAATATGCTGTCTAGGTTGGTCATAGCTTTTCTTCCAAGGAGTAAGTGTCTTTTAATTTCATGACTGCAGTCACCATCTGCAGTGATTCTGGAGACCCCCAAAAATAAAGACTCTCAGTGTTTCCATTGTTTCCCCATCTATTTGCCATGAAATGATGGGACTGGATGCGATGATCTTTGTTTTCTGAATGTTGATTTTTAAGCAAACTTTTTCACTCTCCTCTTTCACTTTTATCAAGAGGCTCTTTAGTTCTTCTTCACTTTCTGCCATAAGGGTGGTGTCATCTGCATGTCCGAGGTTATTGATATTTCTCCTGGCAATCTTGATTTCAGTTTGTGCTTCATCCAGCCCAGCGTTTCTCACAATATACTCTGCATAGAAGTTTAATAAGCAGGGTGACAACATACAGCTGTAACATACTCCTTTTCCTATTTGGAACCAGTCTGTTGTTCCATGTCCAGTTCTAACTGTTGCTTCCTGACCTGCACACAGATTTCTCAGGAGGCAGGTCAGGTGGTCTGGTGTTCCCATCTCTTTCAGAATTTTCCACAGTTTGTTGTGATCCACACAATCAAAGGCTTTGGCGTAGTCAATAAAGAAGAAATAGACATTTTTTTGGAATTTTCTTGCTTTTTTGATGATCCAATGGATGCTGGCAATTTGACCTCTGGTTCCTCTGCCTTTTCTAAATCCAGTTTGAACATCCGGAAGTTCATGGTTCACATACTGTTGAAGCCTGGCTTGGAGAATTTTGAACATTACTTTGCTAGCATGTGAGATGAGTGCAACTGTTTGTGTGGTAATTTGAACAATCTTTGGCGTTGCCTTTCTTTGGGATTGGAATGAAAAGTAACCTTTTCCAATAACACTTACTATTAAAATCACTAATAGCTGATGTTCATCTAATTGTGATTGGTTTCGTTTTTTAAGGCAAAACTTGTTTGAACTTAATGAAGTCATGCATAAAAATTTAGTAATTCTCATGCACATACTCACGTCTTAAAGAACATTATTAATTCTCCACCAAAATGTTACACTAACATTCGCATTTCAACAGAATTAAAATAATTATAAATAAGAAAAACGTGGTTACTTAATCTGATGTAGTAAAAAAATATATGTACAGAATAGCACTCAAACTAAAAAATTCATAATTCTCTTAAATACTTTTACCAAGATACAAAAATCCAGTTTTTAACTATAAAATAAGGAGATTTCATAGTGTTTGTGAGCCATTTAAGATTGAATATGTTTTCAAATGTGTGTCATAAAAACTATGTAACAGCATTTGATATTAGGTAATATCTTGGGTTGAATACCGTGTGTGTGTGATCTTTGCACAGGGTCCATGCTAATCTTCTCTGGGGTTGAATACTATCCTTCCAAAATTCATATCCACCAGAAACCTTGTTTGTGACCTTATTTGGAGATAGGGTCTACGTAGCTATAATCAAATTAAGATGAGATCATACTGGAATAAACTAGACCCTAAATCCAATATAACTTGTGTCCTTATGAGAAGAGGGAAATTTGGCTATGGAGACAGACACAGGGGAGAAGGTCATGGGGAGAAAGAGGCAAAGACTGGAGTGATGCATCTATCAGCCAAAGAATTTCAAGATTCCCATCAACTAAGCAGAAGCTAGAAAAGGCAAGGAAAGGTTCTTCTCTACACCCCTTGGAGGGACCATGGCCCTGCTGATACCTTGATTTCCAACTTTCGATTTCAGAACTTTGATAATAAATTTCTGTCTTTTAAACCATAAAGTTTGTGGTACTCTGCTATGGAAGCCCTAGGAAACTAATACAGAAATGATATTTTCTTAAATCTGATGGCACCTTTATACTTGTTATTGTTGTTTAGTTGCTAAGTCCTGTCCGACTCTTTGCAACCCCATAGACTGCAAAATGCCAGGCTTCCCTGTCTTTCACTATCTCCCAGAATTTGCTCAAACTCAAGTCCATTGAGTCAGTGATGCTATCCAATCATCTTATCCTCTGCCACCCTCTTTTCCTCCTGCCCTCAATCTTTCCCAGCATCAGAATCTTTTCCAATGAATCAGTTCTTCTTATCAGGAAGCCAAAGGATTGGAGCTTCAGCTTAAACATCAGTCCTTCCAATGAATATTCAGAGTTGATTTCCTTCAGGATTGACTGGTTTGATCTCCTTCCAGTCCAAGGGATGCTCAAGAATCTTCTCCAGCACCACAACTCAAAAGCATCCATTCTTTGGTGTTCAGCCTTCTTTATGGTCCAACTCTCACATCCATACATGACTACTGGAAAAACCATCACTTGCATCTTACAAATCTTTGTCAGCAAAGTGATGTCTCTGCTTTTTAATATGCTGTCTTGGTTTGCCAAAGAACAAACATCTTTTAATTTCACAGCTGCAGTCACTGTCCACAATGATTCTGGAGCCCAAGAAAAGAAAATCAGTCACTGTGTCCACTTTTTCCCCATCTATTTGCAATGAAGTGATGGGATCAGATGTCATGATCTTAGTGTTTTGAACGTTGAGTTTTAAGCCAGCTTTTCACTCTCCTCTTTTACCCTCATCAAGAGGCTCTTTAGTTCCTCTTCACTTTCTGCCATTAAAGTGGTATCATCTGCATATCTAAGGTTGCTTATACTTCTCATGGCAATCTTGACTCCAGCTTATGATTCATCCAGCCTGACATTTCACATGATGTAATCTGAATAGAAGTTAATAAGCAGGGTTAAAATATACAGCCTTGACGTACTCCTTTTCCAACTTTGAATTAGACCTTTGTTCCATGGAAAGTTCTAACTATTGTTTCTTGACCTGCATGCAGGTTTCTCAGGAGGCAGGTAAGGTAGTCTGGTATTCCCATCTCTTTAAATATTTTCCAGTTTGTTGTGATCCACAGAGTCAAAGGCTTTAGTGTTGTCAATGTAATAGAAGTTGATGTTTTTCTGGAATTCCCTTGCTTTCTCTATGATCCAACAAATGTTGACAATTTGATCTCTGGTTCCTCTGCCTCTTCAAAACCCAACTTGTACATCTGGAATATCTGAGTTCACATACTGTTGAAGCCTAGCTTGAAGGAGTTTGAGCACTGAACTGAAGTGAAAGTCACTCAGTCATGTCTGACTATTTGGGACCCCATGGGCTGTAGCCCATGAGGCTCCTCTGTCCATGGAATTCTCCAGGCAAGAATACTGGAGTGGGTTACCATTTCCTTCTCCAGGGGATCTTCTCAACCCAGGGATCAAACCCAGTTCTCCTGTATTACAGGCAGATTCTTTACCATCAACTCACAAGATAATTTGAGCATTACCTTGCTACTATGCGAAATGAGCACAACTGTACAGTCATTTGAACATTCTTTGGCACTGACCTTCTTTGGAACTTGAATGAAAATTGACCTTTTCCAATCCTGTGGCCACTGCTGAGTTTTCCAAATTTGCTGACATATTGACTGCAGCACTTTAACAGAACCATCTTTTAGAATTTGAAACAGCTCAACTGGAATTTGATCACCTCCACTAGATTTGTTTGTAGTAATGCTTCCTATGGTCCACTTGACTTCACACGCAAAAATATCTAGCTCTAGATGAGTGATCACACCATCATGGTTATCCAGGTCATTAAGACCTTTTTGTAGAGTTCTTCTGTGTACTCTTGCCACCTCTTCTTAATCTTTTCTGCTTCTGTTGGGTCCTTGTTGTTTCTGTCCTTTACATGCCCATCCTTGTATACAATGTTCCCTTTGTATCTCCAATTTCTTGAAGAGATCTCTAGTCTTTTGCATTCTATTGTTTTCCTCGGTTTCTTTTCATTGTTCACTTAAAAAGGCATTCTTATCACTCCTTGCTATTCTCAGGAACTCTGCATTCAGATGGTATATCTTTCCCTTTCTTCCTTGCTTTTTGCTTCTCTTCTTTTCTCAGCTATATTTAAGCCTCCTCAGACAACCACTTTGGTTTCTTGCATTTCTTTTGGGGGGGATGGTTTTGGTCACTGCCTCCTATACAGTATTACAAACCTCCATCCATAGTTTTTCAGGCACTCTGTCTACCAGATCTAATCCCTTGAATCTGTTCTTCACCTCCACTGTATAATCATAAGGGATGTGATTTAGGTCATACCTGAATGGTCTAGTAGTAGTCCCTACTTTCTTCAATTTAAGCCTGAAGTTTGCGGTAAGGATCTCTATGATCTGAGCCACAGTAAGCTTTAGGTCTTTTTGTTTTGTTTTGTTTTTTTGGCTAACTGCATACAGCTTCTCCATCTTCGGCTGCAAAGAATACAATCGATCTGACTTCGGTATTGACCATCTGGTGATGTCCATGTGTAGAGTAGTCAGTTGTGTTATTGGAAGAGGGTGTTTGCTATGACCAGTGTATTCTCTTGACAAAACTCTGTTAGCCTTTGCCCTGCTTCAGTTTGTACTCCAAGACCAAACTTGACTGTTACTCCAGGTATCTCTTGACTTCCTACTTTTGCATCTCAATCCCCTATGATAAAAAGGACTTTTTTTTTTTTTTTTGGGTATTAGCTCTAGAATGTCTTGTAAGTCTTCATAGAATCACTCAACTTCGGCTTCTTTAGCATTAGTGGTGTGGGCATAGACTTGGATTACCCTGATGTTGAGTGGTTTACTTTGCAAATGAAACAAGACCATTCTGTTGTTTTTGAGGTTGCACCCAAGGATTGCAATTTGGACTTTTTTTGTTGGCTATCAAGGATACTCAAGCTCTTCTAAGGGATTCTTGCCCACAGTAGCAGATATAATGGTCACCTGAATTAAATTCGTCCATTCCCATCCATTTTAGTTCACTGAATCCTAAAATGTCAATGTTCACTCTTGCCATCTCCTGCTTGACCATGTCCAGTTTATCTTGATTCATGGACCTAACATTCCAGGTTCCTATGTAATATTGTTCTTTACCTCTTGGGACTTTACTTTCATCATCAGACATATCCACAACTAAGTGTTGTTTCCACTTTGGCCCAGCCTCTTCCTTCTTTCTGGAGCTATTTCTCTGCTCTTCCTCAGTAGCACAATGGACACCTTCTGACCACGGGGGCTCATCTTCCAGTGTCATATCTTGCTGCTTTTTCACACTATCCATGGGGTTCTCAAGGCAAATATACTGGAGTAGTTTGTCTTTCCTTCCTCCAGGGGACCATGAGAGTCTGTCAGAACTCTCCACTATGACCTGTCCATCTTGGGTGGCCCTACACAGCATGGCTCAGAGCTTTATTTAGTTACGCGAGCCCCTCTGCCACAACAAGGCTGTGATCCATACCTCTCAGTCAGCTGAACTGTCATCCCTCTGGATTCACACAGGGAACCTGCTGTTTGACCATGATCAATACTAGTTCTGGTTGACTGCAGTCAACTCATTCAGACTGGTTGATGCCACTATCATAGATGGTTAAATGTCCTGAACATCCCTCCTGCCTGTAAAGTAAGCCATTAAGTATCAAATACTATTATCTTTTATTATTTCACTAAGGTTCTACATTTTGTAGATGGAATTATTGTTGTATTTCCAGTGAAAGCTATTCTCTTTTCTCCTATATTTGACCCAGAAAGGTAAAACTCTGGCAGTATTGGCAGCCATTATGTAATTAAATGGAGCCTGAGGATAAAGCCAACACACAGGGAAACAAGACCATAAGATGTATAAGATTCTGATTACACTATTTACACCAACCATACCTGAAGCTAGCTCTGCCCTCAAATTTTCAATTACCTGGCCCCCAAAAGTCCCTTCTTGGCTTTATCTAATGTGAGTTGGGTTTTCTGTCACTTGCAACCAAAATAATATTTTTATAAAATGACATATATTGTGTTTATTAGTTGAAAAGGAGATTTTCTACTGTATTTGTATTATCATTCATTATGATAGATAACCAATAGTTGATTATATACTATATAAGTTGAGTTCTGACAAAACATTTACCAAATACAATAAAACCATAATAGTATGTGTTTCTGAGAAAAAGTGCTCACAGTCTGCAATTTTAAAATAATCTGGCAATAGAAGGAAAAAGTCTTAGGGTATTCAGAGAAAAGTTAGAGCTAAATTGTGTATACTGCATATAATCCATCAAATGAGGGTAACTTCTATTTTGTATTTTTAATACCTGAGTGTTGGTCATACAACCTCTTCCTAAGGGAAGCTATAACTTAGTAGAACTCTAATTACAATGCAAAATACACCTCCTTTGACATCAAAGAGGTGAGTCAGAAATTCCTGTGCATCTATGTTACAAAATCTAAATAAATTACCTGGTATCTTTTCCAATGAGTTAGGATAGAGATGTGTCATTTTTAGTGTTACTTATAATTTAAACAAGTTAAATATCCATTTTAGGAAATTTCTGATACTATTTATTAATGTCTACAGGGAAGCACAAAAGGGTTTTTATTTTTTACCTCATGCTATATTTGGTCATGGTGATTTTCTTTTCAATATCAATCTCTTAATAGACAAGATTAGTCTTGAAAAATTAAATATAGAAAAAGGAGAGCTTTACAGTATTTCAAACATTTACTTTCACAGAAGTAGGCCTTTCTCCCACATCATTTTAACTTAAGGTATAAAAATATGTTTTGTTCCTCACTGTTGAAGGATGCTTTTTTAGAAACAACAAATGTAAAAGTATGAGAACTGCCCTCTAAATTGGCACTACAGTCCATCATGGCCAGCAAACAGAATTGAACTCAAACCTCCCCCTGAAAATTCCAACGGACATTCCTCTCTAGCTTCCCTGCAGACTTACTGTACTTACTATAGCTTACAATTTAGCATTAACCTCTTTAACTTTCTAACATTGATTAGTCTCACTTTCTCCAATGATCCTAAGCTCAGGCCTAGGCCCTATCGCTAGAGGAAGGGAGGTCCTTACTGTAGAATCTGAACCATCTTCCACATAAAAACCTTATCCCCACAGAGTCTGAAAACACCCTGGACCTTCATGGGAGAAGATGGAACAAAAGGAAACTTATACCTCACCCAGTTCCACCCTCCTGCTTTAGCAATAAGAAGGTGAAGGACTGAAGTGCTTTGAAGAGACTTGTCCTACAACCAATTAGGGGCAGAGCTGGAAGTGGAAAGCAGGTCTTGTGGCCTGAGTTCTTTCTACTATACTAAGCAAGTTATGCCAGAGAGCGGGATGAGAGCAGAAAGATCCTCATTGACGCTCATGGGCTGGGGGAAGCCAGGTTCTGCACATGGAATAGCTCATGCCACTCAAGTGCAGTCTGGGACCACAGCCACAGCATCACCTGGGAGCTCAGTAGACATGCAGAATCCCAAGCCCACGACAGACCTCCTGCATCGAAATCAGTATTTAACAGGATCCCAGGTGATCTGGATATACAATCAGAAGCACTGAGACAGGAAGACTGCAATCCCTGCCTCAAAGAGATAACAAACTGTACTAAAAAGTGGTTCTCAATGCTAGCTACACATCTGACTCACCTGAGGAGTTCTGAAAATGCTGTTACTAGGGTGCCCCCTCAGACCAGTGAAGTCAGACTGTTTCCAGTAGACTCTAATAAAAAGAAAACACTACCTCACAGTCAAACTCCTCATGTTATCTACATGAAATATCAAAATAAGGAATAAAGATTTAAATAGAAAAACAATACCATAAATGTGTTCAATGTAAACACTGGAAGACTATAATAGCTCTTATGCATTCATGTATTTATTCTTATTATTTTATTTTTTTATTTTTGGCTGCACAGCTTGCAGGACTTTATTTCCCTGACCAGGGATCCAACCTGTGGCCCCTGCAGTGGAAACGCAGAGTCTTAACCACTGGATCACCAAGGAATTCCCTAAAAATTCTTAAAAGATATTTACAAAGTAAATAAAAACTTTGACATCACATAAAATATGCACTCAATATGTCAGCAAATTTGGAAAACTCAGCAGTGGCCACAGGACTGGAATAGGTCAGTTTTCACTCCAATCCCAAAGAAAGGCAATGCCAAAGAATGCTCAAATTCTTTGAGCACAATTGCACTCATCTCACACGCTAGTAAAGTAATGCTCAAAATTCTCCAAGCCAGGCTTCAGCAATATGTGAAGTGTGAACTTCCAGATGTTCAAGCTGGTTTTAGAAAAGGCAGAGGAACCAGAGATCAAATTGCCAACATCTGCTGGATCATCGAAAAAGCAAGAGTTCCAGAAAAACATCTATTTCTGCTTTATTGACTATGCCAAAGCCTTTGATTGTGTGGATCACAATAAACTGTGGAAAATTCTTATAGAGATGGGACTATCAGACCACCTGACCTACCTCTTGAGAAACCTATATGCAGGTCAGGAAGTAACAGAACTGGACATGGAACAGCAGACTGGTTCCAAATAGGAAAAGGAGTACGTCAAGGCTGTATATTGTCACCCTGCTTATTTAACTTATATGCAGAGTACATCTTGAGAAACGCTGGGCTGGAAGAAGCACAAGCTGGAATCAAGATTGCCAGGAGAAATATCAATAACCTCAGATATGCAGATGACATCATCCTTATGGCAGAAAGTGAAGAAGAACTAAAGAGCCTCTTGATGAAAGTGAAAGAGGAGAGTGAAAAAGTTGGCTTAAAGCTCAACATTCAGAAAACAAAGATGATGGCATCTGATCCCATCAGTTCAGTTCAGTTCAGTTCAGTTCAGTCGTTCAGTCGTGTCCGACTCTTTGCGACCCCATGAACTGCAGCACGCCAGGCATCCCATCACTTCATGGCAAATAGATAGGGAAACAGTGGAAACAGTGGCTGACTTTGTTTTTTTGGGCTCCAAAATCACGGCAGATGGTGACTGCAGCCATGAAATTAAAAGACGCTTACTCCTTGGAAGGAAAGCTATACCCAACTTAGACCGCGTATTAAAAAGCAGAGACATTACTTTGTCAACAAAGGTCCGTCTAGTCAAGGCTATAGTTTTTCCAGTAGTCATGTACAGACTATAAAGAAAGCTGAGCACCGAAGAATTGATGCTTTTGAACTGTGGTGTTGGAGAAGACTCTTGAGAGTCCCTTGGACAGCAAGGAGATCCAACCAGTCCATCCTAAAGGAAATCAGTCCTGGGTGTTCATTGGAAGGACTGATGTTGAAGCTGAAACTCCCAATATTTTGGCCACCTGATACGAAGAGCTGACTCATCTGAAAAGACCCTGATGTTGTGAAAGATTGAAGGCAGGAGAAGAGGACGACAGAGGATGAGATGGTTAGACAGCATCACCTACTCGATGGACATGAGTTTGGGTAAACTCCGGGAGTTGGTGATGGACAGGGAGGCCTGGCATGCTGCAGTTCATGGGGTCGCAAACAGTCGGACATGACTGAGCGACTGAACTGACTGACTAAATTATTAATAAATTCTATTGCATAGGAAAATTCTTAAAGTCAAAAGGCAAATATCAAAATGTGAAAAAAAAGATTTGTAGCTCAAATAGAAAAGGACTAATTTGTCAACATATAAATAGCTTTAATTTCCTCAATATATGAATAGTTCTAACAAAACTAGTTCTAAGAAAAAGACCAATAGCCCAATAGAAAAACAAGCAAAGAATATAAATAGATAATTCACTAAAAGAGGAAGTATACCTGGATATTAATCATATAAAAATATGTTCAATGTTACCAATAAGAAACATGCAAATTAAAACTATGTGATACCATCTTTTACCTATCAGATTGGCAAAAATCAGAAAGCATGAAATACACTGTGGATAAAACAGGCAGGCACTCTCATACATTGCCAAGGACAGGATAGTTTAAATTAGTTTAACCTCCCTGTGGAGCAAGTTGGCAATATGAATCCAAACTTAAAATGCACCTACTTTCCATCCAGAAATGGTACTTCGAGTTTGTCATACAGAGACAGTTGTACATGTAGGAAGTAAAATTCATGCCATGATGTGTATTAAAATATTGTTTTAATAGCACAATATTGTAAATAACCTAAAAGCTCATTGGTAAGGATTGGTTAAATAAATTACGGTATTAAAAAAAAAATTATGGTATACCCAAATAATAGAATGCTATGCAGTAACAAAAAAGTGCGTATGTTTAGTAAGTATTCATATGGGATAATAATCAAAATAGATCATTAAGTTAAAAAATATACAGAATAGCACGTATATGTATATTATGCTACAATTTGTTTCAATATAAATTCATGTGCTTGTGTACAATGAAAATATCTGAAAGGACACCCAAGACACTGGTATGAGTGGTGATCTCTGAGGTCTGGGTAAGGAGAGTGGGAGGGTTAGGAAGGAAACTTACATTTTTAGTGTACAAACCTTTTGGTGCTTTTAAATGAAAAACACTGTATGTTAAACAAATACTTTATTGATTGCCTTTTGAATGGTATACCTCCAGGCCATCACATTGCTGCACTGGATTCCAATCATGAATTTCTCGGGGAAAAATGTTCTGGAAGCCTTAAAGAACTCTAGAGAGACGAGCAAGTTTTCTAGTGTAGTACTAAATGCACACTGGATGGAGATCTAAGGATTTCCTAACAGAACATGTTTGGATCTGCTTTCTTACAAGCTGTCATAAGCTATGCCACCCAGAGAGCTATGATATGCTTGCCGGAATCCAGCTACCCAAATAACTGTGGGGTTTTTGAAGCTGAATTTTAATAAGCTTTAAACAATCTACTCTAGAAAACTACTGCTGTCTAAAAAATTAGGTGGTTATCTAAGGGCCTCAGCCCTGCTTTGGAATAAAGGATTGCATATAGGACATAAAGTCAAATTTAACTACCCAGAATGACCAGCTGCAAGAAGGGTTGGCAATGCCATTGGGGAGGAATTAAGAGGAAGTTTCTAGGTCACTGCCAGCACTGAACAAACAACAGGACCTTCAAGGTCAATGTGACCCTGAGGAACAAGCCAAACCCAGGCCACAGATCTCAAGAGGTCGTTCTTTCCTTCTGTAAGAGATCAAACCAATACTACCAGTAGCTGTCCAGAGTTAATTAATTAAATTAATTTTTTTTGAGGGCAAAAAAAAAGAAGGAAAATTGCTGCTGAAAAGCAAAGCTTACACTGGGTAGTTCAGACAATAAACTAGTATCTGTTCATTTTTTAAAGCCTAAAACTTAGATGGTATAGAAAGGTGACTGATAAGGATTTCGAGATCCTCCAGAACACAATTTTGAATATGTTAAAATGTCTCCTTGTGCCCCAGTCTTACTAATCCATACTGCTACATCTTCTCAATACATGTATCAAAGTTGACCATGGCTGACTCTGATACCTCTGAGTCAATATCAAGAGTGACTAGATCCAGTCAAAGCAATTCATGGGTAACTGCTGGCCTTTGACTTGCAAAAATTCAAAAAACCAAAAACTTAGGAAAATTAAAATCCAAAAGTAAAAGTAAGTGTACAACATATTTCACCCTTGAAAAAGACCTCCGCACATCTTTCCCTGGACTTGTGGTATTTTAGAGTTTACTAAACATGGCATAACCATTACTGAACAGTCCATCAACACCTTCTGGGGAAAGAGTTGGAGATACACCTCAGACAAAGAACCTGTCTGCCAATGCAGGAGACAAAAGAGACGTGGGTTCCATCCCTGGTTTGGGAAGATCTCCTGGAGAAGGCAACAGCAACCCACTCCAGTATTCTTGCCTGGAGAATCCCATGGACAGAGGAGCCTGGCGGGCTCCAGTTCATGGGGTCACAGAGTTGGACATGACTGAAACAACTGGGCATGCACGAGGAGGCAGAGGCTGTCCTTCTGGGAAAGCATTCCATCTTCTATTTTATGTGTTGTCCCATCCAAGAGAGGCCAATATCCCTTGCTTCGCCATTTGCACAACATAACCCATAATGATGATTGCCTTTATCTGTGTAACCTAAGGTGTGAATGCCTACTGAACACATTGGTTCACTAGCTGGGAATTAAACCACAAAACATGGTGAGCACTGTTCCTTGATTGGAAGTTTTCTGGCTCTGCCGAGTTTAAAAGAGCTTTCTTAGTGTGGTCATGGTATGAAACTAAAAGGGAATCTGTGGGATCTTAACTTGAAATATTCTCTCTAAAGCAGCCATGTGGCAGAGGGTTATACTACTGCCTTCTACCACAATATTTAGTAGTTACTCTTGTTTATACTAGCATGCTCATTCACAGACTCTAATTAGGTTTAAAGCTCTAATCAACTGATAAACAAAGCACAGAGGAGTAATTATTGCTTAACAGAATCTAAATATTACAAATCTTGATGATGTAAAAATAATAATATAATTAACTTAAAAAATAAGCAGGAACAGAAAGGAATGTGGGATACAGAATAAGTACACTAAATTCCTTATCTATCATAGCAGGAATCAATAGATTTTTTCCAAAGATAAGATATTAGGAAGTAGAAGTAAATTGTTAAAGGTTACAGGAATCACTGTGAGAATAACTAAGGGGTTATTCTTTACCAATAGGGGATCCTTTAAACAAACTTAAATCATCCATATGATGGAATACTATGTAGCTATCAGAAATAATGAGGTAGTTCTATATATGCTCACTAAGAAAGATGTCCACTGTGTAATATTAGGTGGAAAAAGTAATTTATAAAACAATGATCCCATTTATGTAAATATGTTATAAGTGTACATACCTCTACATGGTACATAGAAAACAAACTACAGAATTGAGTCATAGGAGATGGAAGGAAATATTTTCAACTGTATTTTATATATCTATATATTATTAAAATTTTTATAATGATCATGTATTTTTTTCCTTGTAAAAGTTATTAAATTAAATATAAAAATCCACTTCATGAAGAAAAAAAAGTAATATTGTGCTTTCCTTCCACTTTCTATAGTCAATAATACTCTAAGAACCATAAAATGTTCTTGCATACAATATTAACTTTTATTTTCTCTCCTTTCTAAACTTATCGTCTAGTTGCTAAACAAAAACAAGGCCAGTGCTTTTCCTAAGTCACTACCTAATTATAGTATACCTTCACTTTGCTTCTCAAGTGGACATTGTTTTATACCACTTAGGGCCTTCAGTTTTAAATTCCATCAATAAAAACATGCTGGGAATCCCAGCAGTGTGGCTGTTTGTGTAAGAAGTTAGTTTTCTCACATCAGGCCTACTCCCTTTCCCTGGGAGGACTCGTAGACCTACCAAGTCACTCCCCTTTTTACCTCTAATCTCTTCCAGCTTCTTAGATGAGCAGTAGAACACACTGCTCTCCCCTACCCCAAAGGCAGGTCAAACCCCAGCAAGGGCAGTGACCCCAGGGTATAAAGAGAAGAAGAAAATCCACCATTTGTCAGGTCAGAAAAGGATGTTACGGGACCAATTTGATGAGGAGAGGGAGGTGCAGATGAGCACACATGTTTATGTGTTGATACACACAGCCTGCTTATTTCATACAAATTTAAAAAATGGTAATAGTTTAAATAATGCTAAATCCCTTCTCTTTTTAGAGCCAAAGTATCAACAGTAAGTTTAGGTCACACTAGTTCCATTTTCTTTAACAACATCTTCACCAGAGAAAAATGTTAACAAAGTTAAGTTTCACTATTAAGCATTTTGTGGGATTTCATTCTCTTTTCTCTCTTTCAACTTTTAATAAACATTTTTCAGGCTTTTCAACTTGCCCCGTTGAAAGTTTTCAATTTTCAGTTCATGGATGTGGGACCTCCATATGTACCCTCACAGTTTTTATTATATTAAACAATTTGGTTTCACTTCCAGGAGCATTCCTGCCTATTTGTGCCTGAGGAATGGCCAGCAAAACAAACACTGTAACTGACTGGAAGAGAGGATATGGGGGGCCTGCTGTAGGAAAAATAAATTTTTCTTTGTTTCTATTTTCAGCTTAACTTTATAGAGATTTTACCATATTTTGTTTGCTCTAGATGAAATGTTCTCAAAGTTTATCATTGCTCTTCTAATATCATAGATAAGAAAACATAAAGATGAACCCAAGTTCTGACCTTCTCCATCCTGATTTCTAAATTTGAGTTAATCTGAATCTTATTCCTATCCTAAATAATTTCTTTTTATAAAAGTCTCTGTTATAAGGGCCTTATTCAAGAAAATTAAGAGTATTAAAGTAATTTTGTACTTAATGAAATAAATTGAAGGAAATTTGATAGTCAGACAGTAGAAAATTATCAGGGTAGCAAATTGTCACTTTCATTTCAAAACACAGGCCTTGCAAAGCTGTATAAATAATTTATTAACTTTCCTAGTTTTTCATGAAATGAAGGGTGCCTGAGCTTGAGCAGTTTTAATTGGGAGAAGGACTCTGCTGTGTGGGTGGAAAAAAGGAAAGGAAGGTGAGCAAGGCCTTCCTGATATGGGTGCATACAAAGTATAGCAAAATGGGTGGCTAAAAACAACAAAGTTAATTCTTTTACAGGTCTAGATCTGGAAGCCAGAAATCCAAAATCAAGGTTTGGCAGGGCCATGCTCTTTCTTCGCGCTCTAAGGGTGAAATTTTCCTTGCCTCCCTCCTAGGTACTGGTTATTGTCAACTTGTAGACACATCACTCCATTGTTTGCCTCTATAATCACATGCCGTCTTTACCGTGTGTCTGTACCTCAGTGTCTAAATCTCCCTCTTCTTAGAAGGACATCAGTCAGATTACATTTAGGACACACTCTAATCCAGTATGGCCTCATCTTAACTTGATTATATCTGCAAAGACTCTATTTTCAAATAAAATCACATTCACAGGTTATAGGTGGACATGAACTTGGGGGGACACTACTCAGCCAGTGCAGGTGAAGAGGCAGGAAAAGATGGGAGAATGGCAATCCCACAGCGCCTGCGCCGAGCACAGAGGCGCCCTGCCCAGGATCGCTGAGCAAGGCCAGACCTTCAGAAGCTGCTCCAGCCTTGAGCAACTCCAGAAGTTGACTAAGGCAGATTCTCAGATTTGTTGCTGGAAACCAAAAGGGTTCTGACCAGTAATGGGGATGAAAGCATTGAAAGCTTTTAGAAAAGGCTGCACTGTAGTACACTCGCTATTTTTATGCGTGGGACCTGGATAATGTGAGACTGAAGACTTTACTGGAGTCATCCTACCTGCCAAAAAGGGCATTCAATATCCACTACTTGGATCAATACCAGACACATGGCAAACTCACACTGCAAGCAGAGAAGAGCAAGGAGGAGGAAGGCAAGAGGAGGCTGTTCTTCACTCATCCTTTTTTATTAATGTAACAAAAGTTTCCTGACATATTTCCCACAAGGAGTCACAACCTCTGCCCTCACAGTCATTTCCATTCCAAGCCTGTGCATGTTTAAAGCTCTTATACTGATGCCCTCTCCTTCTGTATCTTTCATCAGAATGCCTGCTTCCCATAGTGTGACACTAGCAGATTGCCTCTGCATCAAGGCAGGGCCTGTGCGAAAGCCCAGGGATACAATGAAATAGAAGGAGCAGAAGCTCACCACTTCACCGCACACTTATGCTACAAATCTTAAAATGTCTTCCCTCATTTCCATTAGTTAATCATGTTATCCACCTGCTGTATTCCCAGTCTTAGGTTTAGAAACGAACCAGCTGAGCTAATGATCATGTATCTAACAGAATCTTAACCTAAAATCTGCATTCATTAAATTTTCATTTCATATAATAAGGGGACAGATTGGTATCCTTCAAGAATTTTTGCATTTATCTGTTTCTTTGGTCTTCTGGCCATGATAGAATTCTTAAGCAACTAGAAAACAAAACCAAATAAATATGAAGTTGGGGTTTTCAGATATTGGACACAGGCAGTGTAGGAGTGTGATCTCTGAGGAAAAGGAGACAGGCAAGGTGGGCTCTATAAGTGTCCCAACTCACTGCTTGAAGAAGGTATTTAAAGAAAATGACTAAAATGGCAAATGATTTCATTGTTTGCTTAAATAATCTAAAAGAATCAACAGAAAAAGGAGTAAAATAAATAAGAGAGTTTCAGAGAGTGGCCAGAAAAAAAGATCAACATATAAAAATCAGTAACTTTACAACTGTAGCAATAATCAGTTAAAATCATAAAGATAAATAAAGTATTATTCCTAGTATGAATACAAACTGTCAAACATCCAGGAAAATACCAAACCAAAATACCAGGAAAAAATCATTAGGTCAAGAAAACTCTACAACTGTATTATAGGGCATGAAAATAAACCCAAAAAGTTTTCTTATGAAACCTGTAAAGCAATTTTAAAATTAATTTTAAAAGAAAATGCATGGGGTAATTAATTTTTAAAAAATGAATGACAGAATTATTAGATATCAAAACCAACTAAAGAACACTAATACTAATAAAATCTATGTTATTATGGTAGAAGAAAAATAGATCAGGATTAGAGAATGGAGTCTAGACATAGACACAGTTATATATTGAAATTTAATATATGATAAAAAAAGAATTTAGATCATAGATGGAAGAATGCATTGGTCAATAACGAAGTCAACTGAGTCACCATTAAATAATATAAACTACATTACCACATCTCAGAGTCTCCAAATGAATTCTAGATGGATTAAAGCCCTAAACACAAAAAATAAAATAACAAAGGTCTAGAGGAAAATACAAGAGAATATTTTCATAATTTGTAGTTAGAAAAGATTTCCTGAACAAAATACCAACCTAGAAAACATAAAGCAAAAGACTGGCAGGTTTATTAAATATTAAAAACTCCTGTTTGACAAATGATACTATTAACAAAGTTAAAGAGAAGTGACAGTCTGGGAAAAAATATTTGCAACACATATAGGAAATGAAGGATTGATAGTCATAATACAGAAGTTACTCCTACAAATCACTATTACAATGATAAACAACTACGGTAAAATAGACAAAGCGCATAAACAAGAAATTCCTGGAAGCACTAGTGGCCAATAAGCATGTAAAAATATGCTCAATACCAAGGTAATGAGGAAAGTGCAAATTAAAACACTATATCATTTTTCACCTTTTAGAATGAAAAACTTTTAAAGATCAGTAATATCTAATTTTATAGAGAGTATGAGAAAGTGGGCATACTCATGTACTTATTGATAGGAATAACTGCTCCAGTCAGGAGAGAAATTTTGTCTGTTTTCTCATTTACTCATTTATTCATTCAACAAATATTGGCACCTAGTTCACATAACGTGGTGGGCTAGGACCTTGAAATACAGCAGTGAACCAAACAGACAGAAGTTCTTGGCCTCAGGCAGCGGGCATTCTAGAGGAAGAGATGCAGGTCAGAGAAGGTAACAACTGGACATGTAGAATAGGTGGTTTTAGAGCAAGAAAAATATATAGATCACAGTAAAGGGGTTTGAAAGTGGTAGGGTTAGGAAGATGCTATTTTACATAGGGTGGAGGACAAATAGGAGGACCTCACAGATAAGGTGAGGGACGATCTAACTTGAAGTAGGGAATAGTCATAAAGCTACCTTTATGAACAACTAGACAGTAGGAATGAGATGCACCAAGACTCCATGGTGGAAAACAGCAGGCATAGTATATGACTGGAGAAGGGAGAATGGAAAGGAGAATGATGGCATTTAAGACTAGAGAGAAAAGGGGTGGGAACCATTTAGGCCATGGAAGTCGTGGTCAAACGTTCAGATTTTACTCTGACAAAAACTGGAAGTCACTGGAGGATTCTGAGCCACAGAGTGATACAGTACTCTCACATTTTAAAAAGATCACTCTAACTGCTGTTTAGAGACCAGATTCCTAATGGGCACTAGTTAGGAAGCTATTGCAATGTGTGTATATGCTCAGTTGCTCAGGCATGTCTGACTCTGCGGCCCCATGGACTGTAGTCTGCCAGGCTTCTCTGTCCCTGGGATTCTCCAGGCAAGAGTACTGGAGTGGGTTGCCATGATCTCCTCCAGGAGATCTTCCCAACCCAGGGATTGAACCCATATCTCTTGCATTGGCAGGTAGATTCTTTACCAGTAGCACCACCTAGGCTAGGTGAGAAACCTTGGCAGCCTGGGCTACAGTGGTGCAGTGGAGGTGGTAAGAAGTGGTTGATTATGGATAAATTTTGAAAATAATAGGATTTATTAATGGGTTAAAAATAGAATGTAAGAGAAAGAGAGATGTCAACGGGGACTCTAGGTTCTTGTTCCAAGCAACTAGAAGCTAATATTTACTGAGATAGGGAAATATGTGGAAAAAGTAGGTTATGAGGGAGATGGGAAACGTTAAGTAAAAATGAGTTAAATGCGCTGCCTCACAGACACGCAAATGGAATGTCAGGTTGCTGGATATAAAAGTCTGAGGTTCAGGGACATGATAGGTGCTAAAAATACAATTTCAAGAATCATCAGTACATACATCGTATTTACAGCTAAGGAGGTGGGTAAGATCTCCTCAAGAGAGAGTCTAACTGTTGAAGAGAAGTCCCAAAATTGAGCCCTGGGGTACTCCAGAGT
Source organism: Cervus elaphus (assembly GCF_910594005.1). Taxonomy (NCBI): domain Eukaryota; kingdom Metazoa; phylum Chordata; class Mammalia; order Artiodactyla; family Cervidae; genus Cervus; species Cervus elaphus. The sequence continues at coordinate 82,194,184 of NC_057823.1, read as the reverse complement.
TGAGCTATTAGGAGACGAGGAGGAAGCATTAGAGGAAGCCAATAAGGAGTCATTGAGAGGTAGAAGGAAACCACAAGCTCGGCGTCCCAAATGCCAAAGAATAGTTCAGGAAGGGAGTGAGGATTGTGGCAATTCTGCAGTATCTCTGAAAACGTTAAAATGAGCAGAACTTCTTATTAAGTAATTTACTTAACTATCTGTTCTACAGAAATAAGAATAAGTACACATAAAAATTGTTTTGCATGGATATTTACTAAAGTATCATTTGCCATAAAAAATTAAATGCCCATAGGTAGAGGGAAGCTTAAAGTACGGTGCATCTGAACAAAAGAACAAAATATAACAACGGAAAAAAAAACCTGGCAGATGGAAATTATTGATATGGAATGACCTCTGGATATTGTTAAAAAAACAAAACAAAACTTTAAGAACAATCATATGGAATGACTGATTCCACATATATGGAAAAAGAAAACATTACATATATGTTACCTGCAGAACAAGCAGGATAGTACGATGACAGAAAGCATGAGTTCCAAATCAGACTTCCTCAGATATAAATTTGGCTTGTTACTGTGGATTAATTTAACTTTTCTTGGCCTTCCTATCTTTTATAATATCCCTCAAATGGTGGTTCTAAGGATTAAATAAATATACAAAAGAGATCAGTGCCCAGCGATAGCAATCACTCAGTAAGTGTTAGATATGACTAATGTCTTGATAGTATATACTATAATATATAATAACCATACATATAAGTGTATAGGAAGTAATTCTGAAGTTTATTCCCGAGACTGTTAATACTGGTTTTCTCTAAAGAGAAGTTCAGGCCTAGGAGTTGGCAAGGAGGTAAGAGGTAGCTGAAAGGCACGTAAAACATTTTGACATATTATGTGTGTATATTACTTAAATTTTTAATAGTATACTAGTACAGATTTTTACAAAAGTATATGTGCATTTCTTGTGAAATTTTTAAACTTTTTTTTAATTTAGAGAAGGAAAAAGAACAGTGAACATTTATGGATCTCAAAGGCTATTTACTATAATTTTTATTCAGCTGACACCAAAAAGATAAATCAAAGAATTGGGATAATGTGAAGCAGGCAATATAACTAACATTTTCTAGCCATTTCCAAGAAAGATACACAGACATGTGGCAATAAAAATAGAAAAGACAGAAGAGCCTGAATAAAATGAAATAAACGGAAGAGAATAAAATCGAGCGTAGATTCATAGAGTCTGGGTCTACCCATTTAGACAAACCTAAAGCCCTACCTATCACACCTGAGAGAGGCAGTCACCTAGTGTCTCCTGACACATTTCCAGTGACACAGACAACATGTGTCACCTCCTATTAACCAAATATAGTCCTCACTGGTCCTACTGGTCATCCGAAGTAATACAGATTTAAGACTCTATCTTCACTAAGACTGGCTCTTGGCTACATATTCTGGCCCTACTGTCTTGCCTGGGCCAGTCCAGCCCTGCGCCGTGTGGGCAGGGAGAGCATTCCAAACCATAGGTTGCTACAGTTGCTCCGAGTCTGAAGCAAATACAGCTAAGACTCTTTCCATTTAATGACACCAACAGGTAGAAAGGTTTAGACAATGTGGATGTACAACTGCATGACTTCTGACTTTGACTAAATTCTGCTTGGAGAAACAACAGGTATTTGCAGGAGACAAATTCTAAAGCACATTCCATGTAGACTCAACTTAACTCTTGTACATAACTCATTTTTCATCACCTCCTTCTTTGTCTTCAGTATAAACCCTTCACCAGCTCCTTCTCAGACCTTCCCAAGGTAGAGCTCACTGCTTCATGTATGGCTCTGCCTCTAATTACTATTTACTGCATTTGCATGTGTTTTTTTCTCATTATAATGTCATTAGAATGCGAGGGAGCCTGGTTGCCAGGGCAACCAGGAGTGGTGAATGCACGGCACAGCCTTTAATGAAAACTTAACCCTACTTCGTTTAATTCCCACTGTGTTTTTTGGCTCACTTCACTTTTGTGGTTGCAAGAATGGAAATATCCTGCAGTTACCCCTTCTTATGCAGTGCTGCTCCAAGGTCTTGGGAGCATTTGTGTTGCCCTGAACATTCTAACAACACTTTATACTTCTCATAACTAACCTTGAAAACTTCCTCTGATAACAATAAATTCTCCTTCTGATCAACAGCACTCACTCAACATAGTTCTTTAAATATCTAAAATAGTTTATCTTTCTCCAGACTAAATATTCTCAGGTTTTTCAAATTCATTATGTTTACTGCAGTCCTTATTCACCTAGTGGCCCACCCATGAAAACATTCTAAATTATTCAGTTGGGACCAAACTCACTCCTTCCATAGCATCCTGCCAATCCGGGAACCTTCTCAAAACAAAACAGATTAATTTGACATGACTTCTTTTTAGCCAGCCTACAAAGGTATGCTTATCAAAGCTAGGTATAACAATAATAATGGCTTATCAGATGATCAAATCAAGACTTAATTTTTTTTAAAATCTCAGTCGGGTAAAAATAAGATGATACTTAGCATGAATAAAAGCAAAATCCTAAAACTAGGCTCAAAAATCCAGTACAGGAGCTCTTGCTTAACAGCAAAGTACACAAGAGATAAAGATGCCTTCAGGTTCAATCAAAGCCCAAGTGTGACAAGCTGTCAGGAAGGGATTTCTTAGAACTCAGTTTGAAATTGTTATACTTGCAGGATAAGGTAAGGAGAACAAGGTCAACAATACTGCAGAACTGTTTTAAGAAAGTAAATCTTGTATGAACCACCAACTAATGACTACAAAAATTTATTATTTTCTGGCATCACTGTCTTTCATATTATGAGGAAAGACAGAATCCGTGGGGCCAGCCACTGAAGTAAGGCAGCCTGAGGAGTTAGAAACAGCAGGAATTGAGCTCTCACTTCTGATGGAGCAGACTTGAAGAGGGGGACCCGTGTGAATGCTATTGTCCAGCAAAGCCAGCGGCAGTGATAGTAATGTTCTCTATGCCATCCAAAATGGTAGGCAGTAGCCACTTGAAATGCAGCAAGTCCAACTAGGAAACCAGGATTTTCATTTTATTTAACTTTACTTAATTTGAATTTCAATTTGAATAGCCACATTTGGTTAGTGGCCACCACAGCTACATAAATGATGGGCTACCACAGAATAAATGTTCTGATAATAATAAGATCAGACTATTCTATAGCTTTCCCCCAAACAAGCAACTGAAGTGGGACCCAGCAACATCTGGTTGCAATCTCCAGGGAGACCCTACTATAGCATCCTTTGCAGGCCACATCCTCTACAGCAAAAGGCCAGGCCATAAGAACAATCTGCCTGAGACCAGGGGCAGGAGTTTAAATGGAGATGGGTAGTTAGGATCACTATGGACTTGAGAAACAGTATGGCATAGAGTTAAGTACACAGACTTGAAAATCACACTACTGCTGCTAAGTCACTTCAGTCATGTCCGACTCTGTGTGACCCCATAGATGGCAGCCCACCAGGCTCCGCCGTCCCTGGGATTCTCTAGGCAAGAACACTGGAGTGGGTTGCTGTTTCCTTCTCCAATGCATGAAAGTGAAAAGTGAAAGTGAAGTCACTCAATCATGTCTGACTCTTAGCGACCCCATGGACTGCAACCCACCAGGCTCCTCTGTCCATGGGACTTTCCAGGCAAGAGTACTGGAGTGGGGTGCCATTGCCTTCTCTACTACCTGAGTTCATATCCCAGTTCTACCTTGAATAAGGATGACCTCAGTTTCTTCATCTATAAAGTAGGGATAATAACGAGTACCATTACCAACCAGTATCAAAAAAGAAATAAATAAATAAAACCCTTAGTTAGAACCTAATACAAAGTAATTGTCAATGAGTATTTTTTCTAAAAAGTAGGCTTCTCCTTGCAGTGTTAACTTACTGTGATCAATCCCCATGAGTGAGTCAGAGGAGACTAAGATAACATATTTTTCCTTCCAGGCCTTTACTCTTCTACATAATTTAGAAACTATCTGAATAGCAATTTGTCTTAACCCAGCTTAGTCTGGTTCATCAACCTTCTGCCACCTACCCATTCTGCCATACTACTGTGAGCCCTTATCCCTCACATCAGGAAGACATAAGACACTGCACATGCCCAGCTGGTAAATATATATATCCTGAACCTTTACCCTCTCTCAGTCCTTGCTTTTTACTCCATTGTCTGATAACTCTTAGATATTGAATTTGGGACCCATCATAGTTGACATTTCCGCCTCAGCCTTCCTGTCATATGATTCAGTCCAGTGCTTCCTAACCCATTTCACATCATAGACATAAAAATTCATATTTGAAAAGTATAATGAAGTAAACAGAGGGATATTTAGTAGTGTCTACATGAAACCTGGTTAAGAAATCTTAAACATATTTTCTTTATACTTTATATTATTATAGTCAATTCCTATTCCTACTCCCAGCCCCAGGCTAATCTACTTTCTGTCTCTATATAAAGGAGTATTTATCACTTTTCTCCAAATGATGGAAACTCCTTTCTCATCACTAACCAGAACTTCAATGATTCAAATCTAAACTGGACTTCAAAAGTGTCAACATCCAGTAAAACAAATAGACCTTCCTTTACTTTCATCAACAAATGAAATGTGGAAACTTCTTATGATAATATGAGTAAACTGTAAATACAACTGAAATCACACTCCTTAACCAATGAAGCAGGTTTTCCTTAAATATACAAGATGTTGCTCAACTTGTCTTAATAATTATTCTTTACTATTCAAACTGTGACACTGACTAAATGGTGGTAGCTTAGTCACCAAGTCGTGTCTGACTCTTGTGACCCCATGGATTGTAGCCCACCAAGCTTCCCTGTCCACAGGATTTTCCGGGCAAGAATACTGGAGTGGGGATTTCCTTCTGCAGGGGATCTTCCCGACCCAGGGATCAAACCCAGATTTCCTGCACTGCAGGCAGATTCTTTACCAACTGAGCTACCAGGGAAACCCTCTAGCGACACTGACTAAATACTACAAGTGAAACTTTATTAACTCCTCATTTCCAAGGCTAAATTTTTGACTTGAATCCATAAACTTTATCAGTATATGTGAATACATTATCATGAGGTCCTGGTAATTTTCTACTAATTAGGTTCATTCTTTCAGCTAATTAAGTTTTTGTTTTTTGTTTTGCCACCCTGCATGGCTTATGAGAGCGAGGAGTCCTAATCACTGAACCACCAGGGAATTCCCTAAGTCAAATAACTATCTTTCAACAAATTTTCGAAGTAAGAACTGCTTACCAAAAAAAGTTCCAATTTTCCTTCTAGTTCATAAACTTTGACAAAACCCTTCACTGGACATTTACTGGCCTTTATTTAGTATGAAACAGTGGAAAGTCATATTTCAATTCCATTTCTTCACATGAAGCTGAAAACAGATGTGAGTGAAGCAGCTTCAGTTACATTAGATTCTCCCTTTTCATATGTGAAACTCATATACAGGCAAACTTTTACACAAAGACTTTCTTTTTGACTAAAACATCGTATTATTTGAATTTCAGTGTTTTCATAACTCTTGATGTGCAACCATTATACCTTCCTGTCACTGCAGTCATTCTACCAGTAATACAAATTCAAGCATGTTTCCATAATACCTTATTTGTTTCAAAGTATGAATTTACCACCTGCAATATTTCATCCCCAGTAATTTGTTTTGGTACTTCTTTACAGAGAACCAATATTCTTCTTAGCATTTCTCTTTAGGAATTCTTACTGTGCTGGAATTTGGCAGGCAACCCACTCCAGTACTCTTGCCTGGAAAATCCCATGGACGCAGGAGCCTGGTAGGCTACAGTCCATGGGGTCGCTAAGAGTCAGACACGACTGAGCGACTTCACTTTCACTTTTTACTTTCATGCATTGGAGAAGGAAACGGCAACCCACTCCAGTGTTCTTGCCTGGAGAATCCCAGGGACGGCGGAGCCTGGTGGGCTGCCATCTGTGGGGTCGCACAGAGTCAGACACAACTGAAGCAACTTAGCAGCAGTGCGTAAATTCATTAATCTGCAATAAAAGCTCATTTGATTTAATAATTATCTGGATTAATTTTGTCTTTATGCCATCTGACATAGCATCAATACATTTACAAATATTATCATCTGATAGTGCTACCTCTACCTCTTTTGCTTTATTTGCACAAGTTTCCAGCCTGGCTGGTCAAATGAGGGCTTCCATCCTAGTGCAAGGCAGTTTGGCTTCAGCTTTTAATGATGTGACCACTTAACTGTTTTGCTTTGCTTTTTACTTGACCTAAATAAATTGATATAGTTTATTGTTAGAAACAATCTCAAAAGTCTTGATTTTTGCATTGCTTTTGCAAAATTTAAGAAAGTTCCAGTCTTTTCCTGAACAGGATGAGTTTCAGGGGTGAAGTGTCAGTGCAGTTGATGTGATATCTTGTCTTCATCTGATAACTTTTCTTTCCAGGAAGGCATTTAGGCTAAGGACAAAAAAGTTACAGAGCACCCACATCAAAGGTGGAGATGATTCTCATTTCATTACCTAATTAGTGACTTCAAGTTTTTTTGATACTGTATTTCTTTGTGAAACTGATGGCTTTCCAGCTCTAATAAAAAGTTATCCATTAAGATTGAAAAATAAGTACAACACCTGTAAAATTTAAATATTCTTTAAATATTATGAAAGTGAGAGTGTCAGTCACTCAGTTGTGTCTGACTCCATGATCCCATGGACTGTAGCTTGCCAGATTCCTTTGTCCAGGGAATTCTCCAGGAAAGAATACAAGAGTGGGTAGACATTTCCTTCTCCAGGGGATCTCCCCGACCCAGAGATCAACCCAGATCTCCTGCATTGAAGGCAGACTCTTTACTGTCTTAGCCACAGAAGTCCTTAAATATTATGATGAACTAATATGTGAACTAATATTAGAAGAACTAATAGGGCCAACAGGCTTTTACAACTACATAAAATCTACTTACAGGAATAGGAAATCTATGCTAATTAAAATGTTTTTTTTTTTTAATTAAAATGTTTTAAAAACAAACTTCATGTAAACTCAAATGAATAATCATTGCCTTTTGTTCACTCCAAAAAATTAAAACTTTGAAATATTTGAAAAATATATATAATGCATAAGCTGGTATATGATTAAAATATTTTGACAATTTATTTTCTGAAACGAGAAAGCCTTTTAATGAATCACCTTAATTAAATTACATTATATTATTATCTAAATTTTTTAAAACATTTTTTATTTCCAAAAACATATTTTATTATAAAATTCTAACAAGAATGTGATTTTGGCTAATTATTAACACCAAAAGCAAAAAATAAGTAAGTAAGCAAGTTAAAAAGCAACAAAATTAGTGTTTTATTTAGTACCAGTTAATATGAGAAAATGATAATAAAAGTAATAAAAATGATCTTATATAAGCTCTAAGTCAGAAAAATTATAAAATGATGATGATGATGTTGATACCAACCTAAATTGAAATTAAAATTTAAATATTTTACATGCATTAAAAAACAAAATTTTAAAAGATGGAAGCAACCGAAATATCCATCAAAAGATGAAGGAATAAATAAAATATAGTCTATGTACAATATTATTCAGCCTTAAGAGGAAGAAAATTATGACATATTCTATAACATGAATGAACCCTGAAGACATTATGCTAAAGCAAAATAAACCAGTTGTAAAAGGGCAAATACATTCCACTTAAATGAGGTAGCAGTCAAGTTCATAGAAAAGAAAGTAGAACGGTGGTTGCTTGGGGCTGGGTGGAAGGAGTTATTTTTTGAGTAAAGAGTTTCAGTTTACTAAGATGAAAAAGTTCTGGAGAAGGGTGCTAGTAATGACTGTCAACAATATGAATGTACTGAATACTACCAAACTGTACTACTTTCAGTTGAGTACAGTAGAATTGAGCAGTTGTGTCCAACTCCATGCACGCGCACGGACTGCAGCACGCCAGGCTTCCCTGTCCAACACCAACTCCCAGAGCTTGCTCAAATTCATGTCCATCAAGTCAGTGATGCCATCCAACCACCTAATACTCTGTCATCCCCTTCTCCTCCTGCCTTCAATCTTTCCCAGCATCAGGGTCTTTTCCAATGAGTCAGTTCTTCATATCAGGTGGCCAAAGTATTGGAGTTTCAGCTTCAGCATCAGTCCTTCCAATAAATATTCAGGACTGACTTCCTTTAGGGTGGACTGGTTGAATCTCCTTGCAGTCAAAAAGACTCTCAAGAGTCTTCTCTAACACCACAGTTCAAAAGCATCAATTCTTTGGTGCTCAGCTTTCTTTATACTCCCACTCTCACATCCATACATAACTACTGGAAAAGCCATAGCTTTGACTAGACAGACCTTTGTTGTCAAATTAATGTCTTCACTTTTTAATATGCTGTCTAGGTTGGTCATAGCTTTACTTCCAAGTAGCAAGTGTCTTAATTTCATGCCTGCAGTCACCATCTGCAGTGATTTTGGAGCCCCCAAAAATGAAGTCTGCCACTGTTTCCATTGTTTCCTCAACTATTTGCCATGAAGTGATGGGATCAGATGCCATGACCTTCATTTTTTGAATGCTCAGTTTTAAGCCAGATTTTTCACTCTCCTCTTTCACTTTCATCAAGAGGCTCTTTAGTTCTTCTTCGCTTTCTGCCATAAGGGTGGTGTGATCTGCATATCTGAGGTTACTGATATTTCTCCTAGCAATCTTGATTCCAGCTTGTGCTTCATCCAGCCCAGCACTTCACATGATGTCCTCTGCAAATAAGTTAAATAAGCAGGGTGACAATATACAGCCTTGACGTACTCCTTTTGCTATTTGGAGCCAGTCTGTTGTTCCATGTCCAGTTCTAACTGTCACTTCCTCACCTGTATACAGGTTTCTCAAGAAGCAGGTCAGGTGGTCTGGTATTCCCATCTCTTTCAGAATTTTCCACAGTCTGTTGTGATCCACACAGTCAAAGGCTTTGGCATAGTCAATAGAGCAGAAATAGATGTTTTTATGGAACTCTCTTGCTTTTTCGATGATCCAGTCGATGTTGGCAATTTGATCTCTTGTTCCTCTGCCCTTTCTAAATCCAGCTTGAACATCTGGAAGTTCTCAGTTCACGTATTGCTGAAGCCTGGCTTGGAGAATTTTGAGCATTACTTTACTAGCGTGTGAGATGAGTGCAATTGTGCAGTAGTTTGAACATCTTTAGCATTGCCTTTCCTTGGGATTGGAATGAAAACTGACCTTTGGCGGTTCTGTGGCCACTGCTAAGTTTTCCAAATTTGCTAGCATATTGAGTGCAGCACTCTCACAGCATCATCTTTTAGGATTCGAAATAGCTCAGCTGGAATTCCATCATTTCCACTAGCTTTGTTTGTAGTGATACTTCCTAAGGCCCACTTGACTTCACATTCCAGGATGTCAGGCTCTAGGTGAGTGATCACACCATCATGATTATCTGGGTCATGAAGATCTTTTTTGTAGTTTTGGGCCACTTAAAAATGGGTTAATATTTTTTCCCATAATTTAAAAATATTTTAATGTAAATGCTAAAAATGTTGTATCTTATGTTTTACATACTTTTGTTATTTATCACAACTTTAGGAATTTTTAAAAGCTTACTAATAAATATATCATAAGCTTATAGTCAGACACACTGGAATGACTCCAGGTCTAATGTCAAGGGTATGTATAACGTGATGTGAGTACTACAGAGAACTTCCAGGCCACAAGTACCACACCTAAAGCTTTTGGGTCCAAAATAATCAGTGAATTTATAGAGTTTACATAAGGAGCCATTCAAATGGAACTCAAATATCATTCCAATTACTACAAATTTCTGAACAAGTATACATACAAAACACAATGACCGTAGTATCTTGAGTTAACCCGTAGCCTGTGCATGGCAGAGCAATGTACATGGCATGGCAATTAGGAAGCTCTGATCTAGTAAGTCAACTTTCAGCTCCTGTATCAGTTTATCTCCCTACCAAACTCAGCATATATTCTTGGACAATCCTCTGGGTAAGTCTCATCCCAGCTCAATCAGGGATTGAGACCTACGCTTCTTGCATGCTATGCTCAGGACATCTCCCTTATGGCACACCTCATTCTCAAGGGCAGAACCCAGAGAATGGCTACCAAAAAACTAATGCATCATAAGCAACCTTAACAGAAACAGTATTTGTAACAAGGTGAATGATATGACCTTCTAATTGTAAACCCCTATTTCTATGACCTATGAACATTGTTATGTCTTGAGGTTATATAACACATAAATCTCAACTTTATGTTCTGATTTCTTGTCCAGGTATCAGCAATGAATAAAATACATAAAAAGAGGCATGCCTCATAATGATTTTTAGTAGCACTAAATACACTAAGTAAAAGTGAGAAGTAAATGAAACTTGTCAACTGATGCTTTTTCATTTCTACCTCTTCTTTGTTGTCAAGGCCCACATTATATCCTATTACGGTGGTCCAAAGCTTTGGCATCAAAAGTGCCAAAAAGTACACAACTCAACTTTCTCTGTTCTTTTCCTTCCTCCACCTAAAACCTACTGTAATTTTTTTTTCTTTTTTTTGGCCATGCTACAGAGCATAGGCAGAGGAACCAGAGATCAAATTGCCAACATCCGTTGGATCATCAGAAAAGCAAGAGTTCCAGAAAAACATCCATTTCTGCTTTCCTGAATACGCCAAAGCCTTTGACTGTGTGAATCACAACAGACTGTGGAAAATTATTATAGAGGTGGGAATACCAGACCACTTTACCTGCCTTCTGAGAAATCTGTATGCAGGTCAAGAAGCAACAGTTAGAACTGGTCATGGAACAACAGACTGGTTCCAAATCAGGAAAGGAGTATGTCAAGTCCGTATAACTTATTTGCAGAGCACATCATGGGAAATGCTGGGCTGAATGAAGCACAAGCTGGAATCAAGACCACCGGGAGAAACATCAATAACCTCAGATAAGCAGATGACACCATCCTTATGGCAGAAAACGAAGAAGAACTAAACAACCTCTTGATAAAAGTGAAAGAGCAGAGTGAAAAAGTAGGCTTAAAATTCAACATTCAGAAAAGTAAGATCATGGCATCCAGTCCCATAACTTCATGGCAAATAGATGGGAAAACAGTGGAAACAGTGACAGACTTTATTTTGGGGGGCTCCAAAATCTCTGCAGATGGTGATTGCAGCCATGAAATTAAAAGACACTTGCTCTTTGGAAGAAAAGCTATGACCAACCTAGACAGCATATTGAAAAGCAGAGACATAACTTTGCCGATAAAGGTTTCATCTAGTCAAAACTATGGTTTTTCTAGTAGTCACGTATGGATGTGAGAATTGTACCATAAAGAAAAGCTGAGCACCGAAGAACTGATGCTTTTGAAATGTTGTATTGGAGAAGACTCTTGAGAGTCCCCTGGACTGCAAGGAGATCAAACCAGTCAATCCTAAAGGAAATCAGTCCTGGGTATTCATTGGAAGGACTGATGCTGAAGCTGAAACTCCAATACTTTGGCCACCTCATGTGAAGAACTGACTCTTCAGAAAAGACCCTGATGCTGGGAAAGATTGAAGTCAGGAGGAGAAGGGGACGACAGAGGATGAGATGGCTGGATGGCATCACCGACTTGATAGACATGAGTCTGAGCAAGCTCCGGGAGTTGGTGGTGGACAGGAAAGCCTGGCATGCTGCAGTCCATGGGGTCACAAAGACTCAAACTCTTCAAAAGAACAGCATGTATACTATCTATGGTGAAACAGATCACCAGCCCAGGTGGGATGCATGAGACAAGTGCTCCGGCCTGGTGCACTGGGAAGACCCAGAGGAATCGGGTGGAGAGGGAGATGGGAGGGGGGATCGGGATGGGGAATAAGTGTAAATCTATGGCTGATTCATATCAATGTATGACAAAACCCACTGAAATGTTGTGAAGTAATTAGCCTCCAACTAATAAAAAAATTAAAAAAAAAAAAAAAAGAAAGACAGTCAAAAAAAAAAAAAAGACTCAAACTCGACTGAGTGACTGAACTGAACAGAGCATACAAATCTTAGTTCCCCAACCAGGTATAGAAAGAACCTGTGTCCCCTACAATGGAAACACAGAGTGTTAACCACTGGACCACAAAGGAAGTCCAAATCTACCCTAATCTTTAAAAATATATTTTTGGCAAGGGCCTACTTCCATTTGGACACAAGATCCTAGTCAGGTTTTTCTTATTAGATTTTCTTATCAGAATATCAACACCAACTTTCACTCAAGGGTCACTAGAGCATAAGGACCTGCTCTTCATAGGAATCAGAATATCTCCACTTCAGGACTTCCCTGGTGGTACAACAGGTAAAAATCCTCCTGCCAATGCAGAGGACTTGGGTTCAATCCCTGGTCCGTGAAGATTCCACATGCTGTGGAGCAACTAAGGCTCGCGAGCCTCAACTACAGAGTGCATGTGTCACAACTACTGAAGCCCATGTGCCTAGAGCCTGTGCTCCTCAACAAGAGAAGCCACCTCAATGAGAAGCCCACACACCACAACGAAGAGCAGTCCCTGCTCACTACAACTATAGACAGCCCACATGCAGCAACAAAGACCCAGTACAACCAAAATTAAATAATATTTAAAGAATATTTCCACTTCAGGTTCCACTTTCCAGCACTTAGCTCAGTAACCATTCGATGTCATCAAGCTGTTTTGTTAGGGTACGGGAATTACTTTTTACTCAAATTTTAATATCTAATGTTACATAATGGGGCAAAAGGACATAAATCAACATTTGAAAATCTCATCTTAGACCAAATGCTTTTCAAACCATCTGTGGTGAAAGATCAGGATTTTTATTTCCAATCTGTCATAGACATACTTTTGTGAAAAACACTAAAAATGAATTACCAGGAAAAAAATAAAAATTAAATTGAAAAATCCAAAGCATACAAAATATGAGCCCCAATTTAAAAAAGAAAAGAAGAAGAAGAACTATTTTCTAGAGTATTTTTAGGTTCACAGCAAATTTTAAATGAAGGTACAGAGATTTCCTGTAAATCCCCTGCCCCCACTCATGCATAGCCTCTCCCATAATCAGTATCTTTTTTTAAAATTATATTTGACAGACATAAAATTACTCTGTCAAATTACTCACAAGTTTCTAAGTACTTGTTTTCAATTTCTTTACTTATCTCCTTGCACTGGTATCAATATAGGACCACACTGAGTAGCACTGCCTCTCTCATCCCAACCCAAATATCTACCTCCATCCTCTCACCAGAGTCAAACAATCCTCCCCATAAAGATGCACGAAGATAGAGAATGCCATATGCTATGGTTAGTGAGAAAGCCACTTGGGGTATATACACATCTGCCATCTATAGATTTCTAATTCATAGAAGATGATCCTTTTTCATAAGCCATTCACTAATCGAATATACTTTCAGGTTTATGAGAGTAACACAGTCTAGGTGTTTTACATACGCCTTTCATTTTGAAACCTCTCATTTTTTTAGGGTAGTTAAAACCCATACTCTGGTTCTTGATTATTTACATAATAAAGATCCATTTAAATGCACATGCACTACACCCTCCTGAAGTCAGCAGGAGGTGAACATGAAGATCTGAGACCAAACAAAACATCTCTGTATGTGTGCAAAGCATGTTTCCATTGTGCAATTGCTTTAAAAATAAGAAATAAACACTGGGTTTATAAAACTTGGAAGAAACGGTTTAATAGCTTTGACTGTTTTCCATTACAGGAAAATTTACATGCTGAAAAGTAGCAAAAACCAGTGCAAAAGAACAAACAATGGATGCACTTCAAGGGCTTGCCTCTTTCCAGAATCAGGAGCAAAATTGGGTTTTATTAGCTGTTTCATTAAGTTTTACTTTGAAGAAAAGCAAACAGTGAAGGCATATGTGCAATATCTGATGAAAAAGAGATTTTATTCTAAACAGTCTCTGTACAAAACTCATTAATGTAACATTAAATGTGAAGACTTGTCTAACAATTTAAGGATAATTTTACTCATTTTGTTTATAATTTCTAACACAGTTTATTTAACATATTCTAATCTTTAAATCACCATGTGTGCTAAACTAATACATTAAATCTGTCTTTTCAGTGACATTTTGCAATAAATATCTACAGCAACTGTTAAGGGCAATTAGTATATGAAGTTTGTACCAAATTTAACACCTAAAGATAATACAGCTGGATACTGATAACTTGAAAAATTCATGAAAACAAAACAGTTCATCTTAATCAAACTCCTAACTATAAATGCTTTTCTTTATCACAAACAGACCTTTTAATAAAAATCTAAACATAGGTGTTATTATAATCCAATATCTAAAATCCAAGCATCTAATACTGAAATTATTAAATAAAAGCTTTTTCCTCAGAGCAAATTTAGACATGCCAGATATTCATCATATTCTCACTGGAAGAATTTGCTCAACTGCTATTTTTCCATTTCAGGCCTAGGTGTTTTTAAGAAGCAACTAAAATTTCAAAGTAGGAAGAAAAATACATATATCCCAGTTCTCTTCTCTCAGCTACAAAATAACATGGGACTCTGGTATAAAGCAGATTAAACTTTAGCTCCTAACTGAGTTAGATGAATTCAGTATTAAACTGCAAGCTGAGGGTTAAGTTCATAGTCTTTAGAAGCAGACACACATTGGTTCCAACCCTGACACTGCCTTTTACATAAAGACCAGGTAACCTTGGACAAGTGACTTAGCTTCTCTAGGCCCCCATGCCTCATCTGAAGTAGATACAATAACTGCTAACTCAGAGATGTTGTGGGGATTAAAATAAATGAGATATTATATGTAAATAACAGCACAATGATGGTGCTTTGAAAATGGACTTTCCTCTTTAGAAAAAAAATTTTACTCATGTTAATCAAAATAATTTAGTACATAATTTAAAAAGTCAAACTGTACTAAAAAGCAGTTATAACAAAAATCAGTAACCCCCTTTTTACTCCTCCCCATTCTCTGGTCAGCCTACCCAGAGGCAACCTCTTATAACTTTCCTTGTTATACCTTCTGCCATTCATCTCCAAATTCCATACATTTTCTGTATATGAAATTTAGATAAGACCTACCGATCTATTGTGTAGATTACATATATTCAAATTCAGTGTGACCTCCCAAATTAAAACATCAGAATCTTTAAACAAAGACTTTAAAGGCTGGAGCAAACTCAATCTTTAAATATTTAAATTAAAATTAAATTAGATTAAAATAAAAAAATTTTTTAAATATTTAAAGATTAGGGTAAACTCATACATTAGAAAGACTATACAGAAGAAACAGTCTCTGTCTTAAGAGCCTATGTAGTTCAAATCAATTATAATCAATGATTAAGGGGTCTACTTCTCAGAGCAGAAATATGAAATGGACTTATTTTTTCCAGTAACTGCTCTTAGCACTCCTGTGTGGAATCTTCTTTCTCACCTGACAAGTGTTGCTGATCAACTGACTTTGTTGTTGTTGTTGTTGTTCAGTTGCTCAGTCAGGTCCAACTCTTTGCAACCCTTAGTGAGCCCAATTTTTTACACCTCCCTATATCGTTGTCCTTCAGCAGTGCCTTTGCACACTGTCTCTGAGCTTGACCCTCCCAAGAAAAGTTCAAGTGGAGGTCGGAAAGAGTGCTTGGGTGTTCCTACTTTCTTCACTTCGACCCTAACCACTGCCATGAGGACAAGCTCAGGCCAGCCTGCCGGAACACAGAACCAGGCTGAGTCGCCCCTCTTTGTGAGGCCCTCTTAGACAAGCCAGCTCCCAGCCAATACTCAGCAGGATTGTATTGAGTTGGCCAAAAAAAGTTCATTGGGTTTTTCCATGAGATGTTATGGAAAAACCCAATGGAACATTTTGGCCAATCTAGTACATACCAAAGTAAGACCTGTGGATATCAACTTAGCCTACCATAGATCAGCAGAATGGTCCAGCCAATTGGAAGATTTTTGAGAAATAATAAATGGTGGTTGTTTTAAACCACTAAGTTTTATGGTGATTTATTATGCTGTAATACCTAAGTGATAAATTGTTGCTATTGTTGTTGTTTAGTCAACAAGTTGTATCCAGCCTCTTTGTGACCCCATAGACTGTAGCCCACCAGGCTCCCCTGTCTATAGGATTTCCCAGGCAAGAATACTTGAGTGGGTTGCCATTTCCTTCTCCAGGGGATCTTTCAGAACCAGGGATCAAACCCGCATCTCCTGCATTGGCAGGTGGCTTCTTTACCACTAAGCCACCAGGAAAGCCCACAACTGATAGATTAGGGATCCTTAAAAACAATTTGGTCCCATTCTATACTTTTCAGATGCTTTCAGTTATTAGAATTTGAACCTTCAGATAATTAAGACTCAATCTTATATTATTTTTGCTATTTTGAAGATTTCAGGCTCAAAATGAATTTGAAGCTCTTCTTTCCCTGCAGTTCAACCCACACTCTCTGCAGCTTAGAATAGAGAAAAGAAGTGTTGTCTTGCTCAGAGAACCCTGCCCCTCACTACTTCTTCCAGAAGCCCATGGCTTGAAAACTGGAAGTAGGACGGAAGATCTTCCCCTTACTTAACTGTATGCAGTCACAGTCCTCTCCTTGTTGTCTGCTATTGCTCCTCTGGCTGACACTGACTGGGTATCACTGCTCCTGCAAATGGCAGGCATGTAGCGGCTAGCTCCTTCATGAATGATTAAACAGGCTCTTCAGAAGACCCTACAGGGACATTTACCTGATCTAGACAGTAACTATCTGTCCTCTTCCACTGCTGAGGTCCCTCTACCCCTCCTGGCCTGAGCAGGACAAGGGAAAAATAGGTTCAGCACAGCTACTCTATGAAGTGACCATATTAAACAGATTAAACAGTATCCTCTGCCCCCCATTACTACCATCAATTCCCTTTAGTCCTGCTCCAGCAAAAAAAAAAAAAAAAGGCAGATCAGCAAGTCCATGGATAAACAAATGCTCAACCAAACAATGAATGACCCTCCTCCCAACTTGAAAGTACCCCACACTCTTTACAAGTAGTTCTTTGGGGAACTAAGAGAAGTTTGGGAGGGAGGGAATCATTTCTCATTACAAACTGTGCACTTCTGCTCTACTGAATCCTATTCTCATATTGGGGTAGGGTGGAAAATGCCAGTTCTTCAGGAATGGTTTCTCTGAGCAGTTTCTGCAGGCAAGTTTCTGGCCCCAGTGGCTAGTAGAATATTCATAGCTATCCAAATATAGAAAATTAGTTACTCAAAGTCTTTTGTCCTCAGCTTGGGGCCTTAGTTGCAAATCGGGAACAAGATAAAAAGGTCCCACTCAACACACTGTTACATGGTTATTTTAAAATCTAAAGTATGCATTAAATTCTACTATACTGCATATCATTATAGAAAATTCCATTTATACAGAAATGCCAGTTTTATTAAAAAGACTGCCCTGAAGAGGTTATTTGAATGATACTTATTAACTTTTTATGTAAATTTTATGGTGTTTTCATGGATCCTAATTCATCAATTAAGGGATAAAAGAAGAACACTGGCATTTTTTTTTAATTTCTCATATTTTTTCAAATAAAACTTTTTGTCTAATAAAATTCTTCAAAGTGTAGATATTTTTTCCCAGAAAGTCAGATATTCAATCATTCATTTAGCAAATATGTTAGTGTATCTACTTTATACCCAGTGATATTATAGCTGCTTTGGGCATATCCGCAAATAAAGATCTCTGTCCTCACAGGTTGAGCAGTGGGAGAGAGGCATTAAACAGTAAACATGACATGTGCACCTGTAGCTGACTTGTGCTGATGCGTGGCAGAGGCCAACACAATACTGTAGGGCCAGTGTCCTCTAGTGGCAGAGAGTGAGGAGGAACTAAAGGGCCTCTCGACGAAAGTGAAAGAGGAGGGTGAAAAAGTTGGCTTAAAGCTCAATATCCAGAAAACTAAGATCACGGCATCCGGTCCCATCACTTCATGGCAAATAGATGGGGAACCAGTGGAAACAGTGGCAGACTTTGTTTTTTGGGGCTCCAAAAACACTGAAGATGGTGGTTGCAGCCATGAAATTAAAAGATGCTTACTCCTTGGAAGGAAAGTTATGACCAACCTAGACAGCATATTAAAAAGCAGAGACATTACTTTATCAACAAAGGTCCATCTAGTCAAGGCTATGGTTTTTCCAGTAGTCATGTATGTGAAAGTTGGACTATAAAGAAAGCTGAGCATGGAAGAATTGATGCTTTTGAACTGTGGTGTTGAAAACTCTTGAGAGCCCCTTGGACTGCAAGGAGATCCAACCAGTCCATCCTAAAGGAGATTAGTCCTGGGTGTTCATTGGAAGGACTGATACTGAAGCTGAAACTCCAATACTTTGGCCACCTGATGCGAAGAGCTGACACATTTGAAAAGACCCTGATGCTGGGAAAGATTGAGGGTAGGAGGAGAAGGGAACGACAGAGGATGAGATAGTTGGATGGCATCACCGACTCAATGGACATGGGTTTGGGTGGACTCTGGCAGTTGGTGATGGATAGGGAGGCCTGGCGTGCTGCGGTTCATGGGGTCACAAAGAGTCAGACACGACTGAGTGACTGAACTGAACTGAACTGTCCTCTAATAACTGTATTTTGTTCTATGCTTCTCAAAAAAAGAGTCTAAAAAAATAAACTCACTGAAGGAATTTTTTAAAAAAGGTAAGTTACAGAAGGTGACTAATATTACGAGAAAAATAGAGGAGGACAAGGAAAATCAGGAATAAGGCTGTAGGTAGGGAGACCAAGTAGTTTGAAATGTTGAATAAAGTGGTCAGGGAAGCCTCAGTAAGAAGGTGACATGTGAGTGAACACATGGGATGGGAGGACAGAGAAATGGGAACAGTTAGTCATATCTGGAAGAATGTTCTAAAAGAAGGCCCAGTCAATTCAGAGACCACTCCCCAACCCCCACCCTGCCCAGGAGGTAGTGTTTTTCTGGTGTGTTTGAGGAACATCAAGAAAGTCAGTTTGCCTGGATGGTTGTGAATGAAAGGAGGGAAGTAGGAAGTGATGTCAAAGAAGTAAGAGAGTGGGGAGGGAGCAGATTACAAAATTTACAGGCAACTTGTAAATGCTTTGGCTTTCACTTAGAATTGAGAAGTGACTGATACAATATGACTCCCATTTTAAACGGGTTATACCATAGGAATATAAGGGTGGAAGCAGGGTGATGGTTAGGTGGTTAAGAACACAATTCTAGTAAAAGTTGATGCTTCACCAGAGCAGTAGCAGGTGTGTGTGTGTGTGTGTGTGTGAGTCATTCAGTCATGTCTGAATGACTCTGCAATCCCAGGGACTCTTCTGTTCACGCAATTCTGCAGGCAAGAATACTGGAGTGGGTAGCCATTCCCTTCTCCAGAGGATCTCCCTGACCCAGTAATCAAATCCATGTCTACCAGTGCTGCAGGCAGATTCTTTAACATCCAAGCCACCTGGGAAGTAAGGGAGATAATGAGAAATGGTCTGATTCTAGGTATTTGAAAGTGGAGGCAACAGGATGGGGAATAAGAGAGAAATACAGAAGTGAAGGATATCTCCAGTAGTTCGAACAACCGAAAAAGTGGAACTGCCATCAGCTGAAAGGAGAAAGTTAGTCTGGGTGATAGTGGGTGAGCAAGTCTGGGAGGAGATTTATTAGAGTTTAATTTTGGACATGTTGAGACTGAGTGGAGGTAGAAATGTCAAGTAAGAAGTTGGCCTTATGAATCTGGAATTAAAGAGAGAAGATTGGACAAGAGGTATACATTTAGGAGTAATTAGCATTTGTTACAATTTAAATGATAACCTCCAGGGTCATGAGATTAGCTAAACAAGAGAACAGGACCTGAGCACTAACATTATGAGGTTGTGGAAAAA
Source organism: Cervus elaphus (assembly GCF_910594005.1). Taxonomy (NCBI): domain Eukaryota; kingdom Metazoa; phylum Chordata; class Mammalia; order Artiodactyla; family Cervidae; genus Cervus; species Cervus elaphus. Next base: position 82,174,278 of record NC_057823.1, on the reverse strand, counting down.
CAAAAAAACAGAAAAGGAGACTGAAAAAGAATGAGGAATAATTTAGGCAGTAAACCAAGACAGTAAGGATACCAAATGAATATATCAAGGAGAAAAGTATGATCAATCCTTGTCCAATACTACTGAAACAACAAAACAATTTACCACAGTTTAGCAGCAGTAAACTTAGAGGTCAGTGATGACATTACATAATAACACTGGACCCAGTGATTCATTCTACTAAGAAGGAATATTACTTATAAATGAAATTTCTTATAAAACAAATAGGTTTTTAAATACTAGTCAACGACCCACTTACTTCAAATAATATATTATACTGTGAAATATAATGAAATGTATTTACACAAATAAAAAACCTGACAGAATTCCAGCTTATATGATCTTAATTCAATTTTTTTAAAATGCATATAGAGTGCTTACTATGCTAAGCACCAAGGATATAGAAACAAAATTCCTGCAGTCAAGGACCTTTGAGACTACCGTGGAGAATCAGATACAGACAGATAACCACCATATAAAACCATGCATCAGTTCTATGAAAATACAGAGGAGCAACAGGTATCCTAAGCCAAACGTGGGGGTCAGTGTTACCTATTTGCTTAAATTTAATCTCTAAAAAATATTTAGTGATTATGGGCAAAAGACTTAACCAAACAAATCACAAAGGATGGTACGATAAACTAACAAACATATGTAAAGGGGCTCAAATGAACTAGTTTTTAGAAAAATGCAAATTAAAATCACCCTGTGGCCTCAGGAGGCTGGATGCCAAATCTCCAAAATACAACTTTAAAACTGTTCAAAATTATTTTTGAAAAAATAACCATTTCAAGAATCTGGTAATCAACCAAAGTCAAACACAGTAAGAAGCACTTATTCATGAAACACTGCTGAAATTAGGGTAAGAACAACAGGACTCTGTGACTCTCCTGCCTAGGGCTGCTACTATCCCTCCCCCGTGGGCAGGTGGTCAGGGCTGGGGTCTCCCTAGACTGCAGGCTAGGGCAGCTTCAAGGCTGGAAAGACTCAATTGTTTTGGAGACGAAGATGAAAATATGCAGTCTAGCAGCATCACCAGCAGAAGTAGCAATCTCAGGAGCAAGTCTGAGGTAGCCATCCCAGCTGGGACAAGCAGCCTGCCAACAACAAAACCAAAAGGTAACAGGTAGATCCTGGAAAAGAGAGACCAAGAGGGTCTTGAACTCTGCTAATAACCCTGGCTGCCTCCCACCCACATACCTCAAGAAAACTACACTGTCTTCAAGTCCTGGGTTGATGGTGAGGCTGTTCACATGAACAGAGGACATGGGAGAAACTAGAAAGCAGGGCAGAGAATAAACCTGTCTGAAATTTGAATGTGCTCCCCAACACACACACAGATCCTTCAGGAAGGGTGGAAGTCTTACTCCATCCATCATGCTCAGGTGTCCCAGCATAACCTCTGACCACTACCTGACCCTAAAGCTGTGCATAAATGAATGTTGAGCAAACAAAGCCAGACTCAAAAGAATATATCTTCTGGGGGCATGAGCTGCATATACTTAGATAAGGAGCCTGCACTATATCCTGAAATAACAAAGCATCACTAAAGGATTTTTAACCAGGGCGTAATGGATTGTAGTAAACTCCGGGAGTTTGTGATGGACAGGGAGGCATGGCACGCTGAGATTCATGGGGTAGCAGAGAGTCGGACATGACTGAGCGACTGAAATGAACTGAACTGAATGGATTGGAATTGTGTTTTATAGACAGATCACTTTGGCAGAGTGGAAGTCAGGTTGGCAGAGTATAAGATCAGAGACAGAAAGCAGAAACAATGGTCTGAGCCAAAACAGTAGCAATTGGAAAGGAGGACAGAGGAGGCAGAGGTAAGTCAATGTGAGAGATTTTTAAGTGAATATAATGATCCAAAAGGCCTAGGTATTGAGGAGACAATGAATGTAAAATTCTTCAGTTTTATGGCCTGAGTCAGAATGATGGTAGAGCCGTCTACTGAAACAAAGAATTCAACTGAGAAAAGGTTGAAAGATGATGAGCTCAAATTTGATTATGTTGAGTTTGAGGTTACAGAACTCTAAAATGTATGTGATCACTTATGTAACTAAACTTTGCATAAAGGCTATTATTAATATTTAGAAAAATAATATTATATACAAAATATGGCATTGTAGTGTCCAAAGACCCGGGTTCTTGCTCCAGTTGTAGCTCAAACTTCGGCAAGTCAACTGTTATCTTGGTGCCTAAGTTTATTCATTTATTCAAGTTATCCTGACACAAAATGAAGAAAAGAAGACTGTCGTATGTTTACAAAGTGATGCTATAAAGCAAGAATACATGCGATTGCTGTTACAGCACACAATTAGTTCTGGAAATTGTCACAAAATGAAGCCATAAATATCAGAAAAGAAACCATATTTTTGCTACATCAGATGACATGGAAAGCACCGAATCATTATTTTCAAAAGCACTAGATGTAGTAAGACAGTTCATTTAGGTAACCAGTTGCAAAATATATCCAGCAGAATCAATCTTTAAAGTGAGCATCTATTCTGTTTCTGAAAGGAAAGACAATGTTGCATATATGTAATTTCACTCCAATATTTTAAATTTAAAACAGCAACCATTAAAATCCCAATTGGGAAATATAGCAACAAATACTTAAGAGAACCTAAAATGAAAGCCTACATGTGAAGGAAATTCAGCAAAGCAACCACAATTGTGTTACAGTAATGTGATTCTTTTATGATTTTTTTTTTTCTATCTCTCCAAACATTAAAGATCAGGGTAATGTTGTCTGTAACTGGAAGCCTAGTCCAAGGCTTTTGAAATAAGCATTTCTGAGTTCAAGCATGAAATTAACTCATAAGAGATCAGAGCAGATGGGCAAATTACCCTAAAAGAGAGAGAACAGCTCCCCAGTCTAACTATAATCAAACAGCAACCAAAAGAGACTGGTCAGTTATGAAAACTCAAAATAATAATAATAATAAGATCAGTGGGGGAAATACTGGCATTGCCCACTACACTGTTGAATAAAGAGATTTTTACCCTACATACTTTAAACAGTTTGGCCTCAAATGGTAAGATTATTCCTAATGCAGAGCAAGATGTACGATGCCACTCGTAGATTGTGCCACTAAATGTTTCATACAACTATACATGAGAATTTGTACTCATTCTGTATTCATGCAATTGTGATTTGTTCACCTACAAAACAAAATGAATCATCATGATGACAGAAGCATTCTGATTCATTTGACAATTCTATTCATTATAAGATTCTGATATATATATCAATTTATTGATTATATATATAGTTTATTAACTATATTATATATATGGGGCTTCCCTGGTAGCTCAGCAGTAAACAATCTGCCTTCAATGCAGGAGACACTCATGGGTTTGATCCCTGGGTTGGGAAGATTCCCTAGAGAAGGAAATGACAACCCACTCCAGTATTCTTGCCTGGGAAATCCCATGGATGGAGGAGACTGATGGGCTAGAGTCCATAAGATCACAAAGAGTGAGCTATGACAGGAGAGACGTAGCATACACACACACACACACACACACACACGTATCTCAGAATATAAATGTCAAAGGATATGTGTGTGTGCATGTGTGTGTATACATATATTATTTGACATCACTTGATGTGGATCCCTCTTTGAGAGAGAGCTCCATTGCATTCTATATGAATCTGTGGGTCAGATCCTGAGCTTTATAAACTTACCAATATTGACTCTCTAGGAGGCTTTTTGAAATACACCCTGCCAGTCTGCCCAATGAACCCAAACATCACAGTTAGCCAAAAATGTGCTTTTAGGTGTTCAGTTCAGTTCAGTCGCTCAGTCGTGTCTGACTCTGCGACCCCATGAATCGCAGCACGCCAGGCCTCCCTGTCCATCACCAACACCTGGATTCTACCCAAACTCATGTCCATCGAGTCGGTGATGCCATCCAGCCATCTCATCCTCTGTCGTCCCCTTCTCCTCCTGACCCCAATCCCTCCCAGCATCAGGGTCTTTTCCAATGAGTCAACTCTTCACATGAGGTGGCCAAAGTATTGGAGTTTCAGCTTCAGCATCAGTCCCTCCAATGAACACCCAGGACTGATCTCCTTCAGGATGGACTGGTTGGATCTCCTTGCAGGCCAAGGGACTCTCAAGAGTCTCCTCCAACACCACAGTTCAAAAGCATCAATTCTTCGGTGCTCAGCTTTCTTCACAGTCCAACTCTCACATCCATACATGACCACTGGAAAAACCATAGCCTTGACTAGATGGACCTTTGTTGGCAAAGTAATGTCTCTGCTTTTTAATATGCTATCTAGGTTGGTCATAACTTTCCTTCCAAGGAGTAAGCGTCTTTTAATTTCATGGCTGCAATCACCATCTGCAGTGATTTTGGAGCCCAAACAAATAAAGTCTGACACTGTTTAAGTGTTAGATGTGCACAATTACTATCATTGTTTAAATTCAACTGATAAATTTATAAAGTATTACAGCTTTCCTTTCTCTGATACTCTTGATAAGCTTTAAAAATGGTGTTCAAAAATATTTAATTCACAAGTGATACAACCTGTTCTTCTTGAAATGATTGCTTCAGATTTGCATATGCTTAAGTGACAGATCATATCATAACACACAATAAATTATGAATGAAAAATCTAGTGTAACTGACTAGGAGTCAATATTTATTACGAAAACACAGCATGCTGTTCCAAGTGCGTTTTTCTCCTAATCTCCAAAGATAAGCTAAAAGGAAAAAAAAACTCTACTTCAGTCTTATCAAGAGACTACGTGAAGGCAATATATATAATCTTTATCTAGAGACATTTGGGGCCAGAAACAATATTTCAGTAATTCACAGTAGATGACTTGAACAAATATAGCATTATACTAAAACTAATAGCAATAATGGCTCACAGCTACCATAAGTCCTCATCCTTAAAAGGATTAATACAGGAATATATAAAAAATCAGTAAGCTGGAAGAAAAATAAAAGTTAAGCAAAACTAAGTATTTCAAACCAACAAATGCATTTATTTGTTACTCACCTAAAAAACAGTGGCTCAGCTGGTAAAGAATCCACCTGCAGTGTGGGAGATCTGGGTTCGTTTCCTGGGTTAGGAAGATCCCTGAAAAAAGGAAAGGCTACCCACTCCAGTATTCTGGCCTAGAGAATGGACTATACAGTCCATGGGGTTGCAAAGAGTTGGACACAACTGAGTGACTTTTACTTCACTTCACATAAAAAAATATTATATATATTACATATTAAATTTATATATTATATATAAAAAATATTATAAAAATATTATAAGCCTGTAGGAAATGTCTATTCTTCCCACAAACTTTAAAACTGTAACTAAATTTTAGCAAGGAATCTATAGATATTGTGTACACAGAGATCAAAAAGTGTAAGTATACAGTTAATATTTCACCTTTAAAATAAAAATCCTCATTCCAACAGCTCAATGTATAAAAATCACAAAAATTAACGGGTAGGAAAAATAATTGTATTTAAGATATTAATTCCATTGGTTTAGTCACTAAGCTGTATCTGACTCTTTGTGACCCCAGAGATTGCAGCCCACAAGGCTCCTCTGTCCATTGAATTTCCCAGGCAAAAATACTGGAGTGAGTTGCCATTTCCTTCTCTAGGGGATCTTCTTGACACAGGGATCAAAACCGGGTATGGTGTATTTCAGGTAGTCTCCTGCACTGCAGGCAGATTTCTTTACAGACTGAGCCATAGGGAAGTCCCCATTAATTCCACTACTTACTTTCTAATTTGATTGTGTTTCTTATAGAAATATCCAGTTGGATTTATACAGTATCAGCAAACGTGAGACATGGTGAAAATCTAGTCTTATCAGACATACATTTAATCCTCTTTAATAATGGTGTGCTGCAAAATAAAAGAAGTGAAATCTCTTAACAGAATGAGGCCATATAATTCAAGATGTCATCATTTAACAGAAATTCATCCCCAATTCTCTGTTCTCTACTTCTTAACATCCTAACTCAAAATTTGTAGAAATAATGGGTGAATTTGGAAGACATCATGCTAAACAAAATGACAGTCACAAAAAGATAAATACTGTTTGATTCCACTTATGTGAGATAACTACAGTAGTCAAATTCATAGAAAGTAGAAGGATGGTTGCCAGGGGTTGGGGTGGGGGGGATGAGTAGCTAGTGTCTAATGTGTGTAGAGTTTTGATTCTGTAAGATGAAAAGAGTTCAGGAACCTGGTTGCACAGCAATATGAACTGCACATTGGTCTGCTGAGCTATACACTTAAAAATGGTTAAGATGATAAATTTTATGTCATGTATAGGTATTCTCCTATAATTTTTAAAATAAATAAAAATTTCTTGAAATAATATTTTAGGTCTCTAGAGTCTTTTCCTGAGTTCATTAATTTTAATATTAATGATAAATAAATTTAGAGTGTACTTGAAGAATCCATAATTTTAAGACAAACTGGGGGAGGGAAAAAAGAAAGCCAACTTAATTAAACTGAGATATATTATGGCACTTCCTATATGCCACATATGTTTTAACAGTATGTTCCTGGCTATGAGTTATAATTATAGGAGTAAGGTGACAGGTATGTGGGAATTCATTATACTATGCTCTTTACTTTTATATACTTAAAATTTTTCATAATAAGACATTAAAAATAAAGGTTCACTTTATTTCACTTTATTCACTTTTAAGGTTCACTTAAAAGTGACTGTAACAAGCTGGAATCAAGACTGCCGGGAGAAATATCAATAACCTCAGATATGCAGATGACACCACCCTTATGGCAGAAAGTGAAGAACTAAAGAGCCTCTTGATGAAAGTGAAAGAGGAGAGTGAAAAAGTTGGCTTAAAGCTCAACATTCAGAAAACTAAGATCATGGCATCTGGTCCCATCACTTCATGGGAAATAGATGGGGAGATAGTGGAAACAGTGTCAGACTTTAATTTTTGGGCTCCAAAAGCACTGCAGATGGTGATTGCAGCCATGAAATTAAAAGACGCTTACTCCTTGGAAGGAAAGTTAATGACCAACCTAGATAGCATATTAAAAAGAGACATTACTTTGCCAACGAAGGTCCGTCTAGTCAAGGCTATGGTTTTTCCAGTGGTCATGTATGGATGTGAGAGTTGGACTGTGAAGAAAGCTGAGCGCCAAAAAACTAATGCTTTTGAACTCTGGTGTTGGAGAAGACTCGAGAGTCTCTTGGCCTGCAAGGAGATCCAACCAGTCCATCCTTAAGGAGATCAGTCCTGGGTGTTCATTGGAAGGACTGATGCTGAAGCTGAAACTCCAATACTTTGGCCACCTCATGCAAAGAGTTGACTCACTAGAAAAGACCCTGATGCTGGGAAGGATTGGGGGCAGGAGGAGATGGGGACGACAGAAGATGAGATGGCTGGATGGCCTCACCGACTCGATGGACATGGGTTTGAGTAAACTCCGGGAGTTGGTGATGGACAGGGAGGCCTGGCGTGCTGTGATTCATGGGGTTGCAAAGTTGGACACGACTGAGCGACTGAACTGAACTGAGCTGAAAAGTGACTGCTAGTCACTCAGTCATGTCTGACTCTTTGTGACCCCATGGACTACAGACCTCCAGACTCCTCTGTCCATGGGATTTCCCAGGCAAGAATACTGGAGTGTGTAGCCATTCCCTTCTCCAGGAGATCTTTCTGATCGAACCTGGGTCTCCTGCACTGTAAGCAGATTCTTTACCATCTGAAGCACCAATGAAGGTATAAAGGTAGCTGCGCAAATAAACAAGGTGTGAAATTTAGCAGAGTAGGAGAATAAATGGGAAGGGCAAGGTGAATTTTCTAGTAAGACAGTGTTAAAAGATGGAATACAGTAAAATATGGAAATATTTTAGAATCTATTTTAAAAATATGAATTTGATGTAATTAGGATATGGTAAAGGGCTTTAAGAAAATCAATGTGAATTAATCAGAAAGACTACTGAAAAGAAGGAATTAAAAAGAAATTTAAAAATCAGGAATCAAAAAAATTTTAATTTTAAATTTCTAAGAATAAAGTAAAATTTAAATTTTTTACTCTACATCTACATAAATTAGGAAATAAGCCCTTTAAATAATCAGCTCCTAAGCTGTTAGGGAAATGATCAAAATATTTCTAGTGTGTTGACATGAAATTTCAAGATATAATATAGTACATTTAACTGAAGAGACAGGAATTATTGGGGCAGGGGTGGGGGGTAAGGGAGCAGAAGGCTTTTAATTCTTCTTTAAAAATAACATACAAAGTAATCTAGTGTCAATTGTATAAAATCTAATCTCAAGATTAGTAGAATATTTTGTTTTCAGTATCTGAATGGTCTCTTTTCCTGTTTCTGCTATACAAAAGTGAGAGAGTAAGTTGAAAACCTATGGGAAATTATTTTATCAATAACCTGTGAAAAGTGGAATCACAGAACTAATTACTCATATCTAGCAAGTAAAAAAACAAAGCAAAAGAAAAAATTTTAGAAAGCAAGTTGCTTTGAAGTTTTAAACTGCACAAATTCCCAAAAAGGGTCTGAATCTAAGGCAAGGGTAAGAACTTATGTAATTACGAATAAAGTTTAGGGTCAAGAATAAATTGTTATGACATCAGAGAAAAGGAAGCACATATGTAACATATATAAAAGAGAGAACAGTACCAAAATCTAACCTATATACACATTACTCATATTCAACACATGTCATGATTTTGCTACAAGTGCTTTATCTGTCCCTGGTGTGTTTTTTCTTTGCTAACCTCATCAATATCATTTTACACCTTAGTCATAATCAAATATCCCCAACTGTCTCCCCAAAAAAGTCCTTTTATAGTTGCTTTGTTTGAGTCAGGATCAAAACAAGGTTCACACATTACATTAGGGTATGGTTCTTGAATTTCTATTAATTTAGAGTCAGTCAGTTCAGTCAGTTCAGTCGCTCAGTCATGTCTGACTCTTTGTGACCCCATGAATCGCAGCACGCCAGGCCTCCCTGTCCATCACCAACTCCCGGAGTTTACTCAAACTCATGTCCATCAAGTCAGTGAGGCCATTCAGCCATCTCCTCCTCTGTCGTCCCCGTCTCCTCCTGCCACCAATCCTTCCCAGCATCAGGGTCTTTTCCAATGAGTCAACTCTTTGCATGAGGTGGCCAAAGTATTGGAGTTTCAGCTTCAGCATCAGTCCCTCCAATGAATACCCAGGACTGATCTCATTTAGGATGGACTGGTTGGATCTCCTTGCAGGCCAAGGGACTCTCAAGAGTCTTCTCCAACACCACAGTTCAAAAGCATCAATTCTTCGGCGCTCAGCTTTCTTCACAGTCCAACTCTCACATCCATACATGACCACTGGAAAAACCATAGCCTTGACTAGACGGACCTTTGTTGGCAAAGTAATGTCTCTGCTTTTTCATATGCTATCTAGGTTGGTCATTAACTTCCCTTCCAAGGAGTAAGCGTCTTTTAATTTCATGGCTGCAATCACCATCTGCAGTGATTTTGGAGCCCCAAAAAATAAAGTTCGACATTGCTTCCACTGTTTCCCCATCTATTTCCCATGAAGTGATGGGACCAGATGCCATGATCTTAGTTTTCTGAATGTTGAGCTTTAAGCCAACTTTTTCACTCTCCTCTTTCACTTTTATCAAGAGGCTTTTTAGTTCCTCTTCACTTTCTGCCATAAGAGTGATATCATCTGCATATCTAAGGTTATTGATATTTCTCCCAGCAATCTTGATTCCAGCTTGTGCTTCATCCAGCCCAACAGTTCTCATGATGTACTCTGCATATAAGTTAAATAAGCAGGGTGACAATATACAGCCTTGACGTACTTCTTTTCCTATTTGGAACCAGTCTGTTGGTCCATGTCCAGTTCTAACTGTTGCTTCCTGACCTGCATATAGGTTTCTCAAGAGGTGGGTCTGGTGGTCTGGTATTCCCATCTCTTTCAGAATTTTCCACAGTTTATTGTGATCCACATAGTCAAAGGCTTTGGCATAGTCAATAAAGCAGAAATAGATGTTTCTCTGGAACTCTCTTGCTTTTTTGATGATCCAGCGGATGTTGGCAATTTGATCTCTGGTTCCTCTACCTTTTCTAAAACCAGCTTGAACATCTGGAAGTTCACAGTTCACATACTGCTGAAGCCTAGCTTGGAGAATTTTGAGCATTACTTTACTAGCGTGTGAGATGAGCCATAATTTAGAGTAGTGCTATTCAAAGTGCGGTCTAAACTGGTGGCAATTCAACAACTAACTGTAACTTACCAGCCCAAAAACTGTTCTCAATCTACAAACTCTTTGTTACACGTCAACAAGATAAATTCAGAAAAGGAAAGTAAGGACTGAGAAACTTTCATAGCAAGCTGCCACTGTCAAGACATCCTAGTGCATGGTCAACAGACCCATTTCCTGAACCAGTCTCACCCTCCCATAGTAAGTTTCACAGGACCTGAGCTGCATACTAGTGTTTTACTCACTAGAACAACATGCTGCTTCCTGCCCCAAGGATATTTTAAAAACAAAACCCAAAAAAGCCTGGTTCTTAATTCTAAACAATTAGAAATACAATCCTCCTCCTCACTTCTTAACCCTACCATTAACTTTCTGAGGAAACTGGGTCAGTTGTCCTTTAGATTTCTGGATTTTTCTATTTGCTTCCCATGATGTCAATTAACTTGGTCCTCTATCACTTGACTTCCTTGATTGGTTCTATTCAGGTTCATCTTTGGTGGCAAGAATATTTCATAGACTGTGGTCTGTGATACATGTTATAAAACTTCAGAAAGTACACAGTATCTGGATACCCTATTTTGGGGCTTCCCTGGTGACTCAGGTGGTAAACAATCTGTCTGCAATGCAGGAGACCAAGATTTGATCCCTGGGTGGGGAAGATCCCCTAGAGAAGGGAATGGCAACCCACTCCAATTCTTGCCAGGAGAATCCATGGACAGAGGAGTCTGTTGGGCAACAAGTCTATGGGGTCACAAAGAGTCGGGCATGACTGAGCAACTAACACTGTCACCCTGTTTTCAGCAAAGCTAAGATCGATTACTAGGTTCAGGTAATGATAGCTCAATCCCTCTTTTGTAAATTCCACATTAACTTTTCATCTAATGTTTTCACCTACTGATTATTACTGACTAATTCATTTCATTAGGGACTGAAAAGTGGTGATTTTCTAACTGAAGTCAGTTTTCATTTCAATCCCAAAGAAGGGCAACATCAAAGTATGTTCAAACTATTGTACAGTTGCACTCATTTCACATGCTAGTAAGGTTATGCTCAAACTCCTTCAAGGTAGCCTTCAGTAGTATGTGAACCAAGAACTTCCAGATGTTCAAGCTGGATTTAGAAAAGACAGAGGAACCAGAGATCAAGTTGCCAACATTTGTTGGGTCAAACAGAAAGCAAGGAAATTTCAGAAAAACATCTGCTTCATAGACTATGCTAAAGCCTTTGGCTGTACGGATCACAATAAACTGTGGGAAATTCTTAAAGAGATGGGAGTACCAGACCGCCTTGCCTGTCTCCTGAGAAAACTGTATTCGGGTCAAAGAAGTTAACAGTTAGAACTGGATATGACTCTAAAATTAGGGAAGAAGTATGACAAGGCTGTATATTGTCATCCTGCTTATTTAACTTATATGCAGAGTACATCATGTGAAATGCCAGGCTGGATGAATCACAAGCTGGAATCAAGGTTGCTGGGAGAAATATCAACAACCTTAGATATGCAGATGATACCACCCTAATGGCAGAAAGTGAAGAACTAAAAAGCCTCTTGACAAAAGTTAAATAGGAAAATGAAAAGGCTGGCTTAAAACTCAACATTCAAAAAACTAAAATCACGGCATCCGATTCCATCACTTCATGCCCAATAGAAGTGAGAGAAGTGGAAGCAGTGACAGATTTTCTTCTCTTGGGTTTTGCAAAATCACTGCAGATGGTGACTGCAGCCATGAAATTAAAAGACGCTTGCTCCTTGGAAGGAAAGCTATGACAACCCTAGACAGCATATTAAAAAGCAGAGACATCATTTTGCCCACAAAGGTCCATCTCGTCAAAACTAAGGTTTTTCCAGTAGTCATGTATGAATGTGAGAGTTGAAAAATAAAGAAGGCTGAGTGCTGAAGAATTGATGCTTTGGAATCATGGTGCTGGGGAAAACTCCTGAGAGTCCTTCAGACTGCAAGGAGGTGAAACCAATCAATCCTAAAGGAAATCAACCCTGAATATTCATTGGAAGAACTGATGATGAAACTGAAGCTCTAATACTTGGGCCACCCAATGTGAAGAGCAGACTCATTGGAAAAGACCCTGATGCTGGGAAAGATTGAGGGCAGAAGTGGGTGACAGAGCATCCTCTGTCTAATATTTTATCTGATATCTGATAATTAGACAGCATCACTGACTCAATGGACATGAATCTGAGCAAACTCAAGGCAATAGTGAAGGACAGGGAAGCCTGGCATACTGCAGTCCCTGGTGTCACAAAGAGTTGGACATGATATAACGATTGAACAACAATTGTCCTTTTTATGTTTATTGGAATTCTGGGGGCGCAGAAAACTTCCCCTTTTCAAATTAAGCTATTTAGTTACCATGAAATATAGTTCATACAGGACATGCAGGAGAAATGCTTATTTCTTTCCCTTTAACCAACAATTTTCAGACCAATGAGCTGATGCCCTAGATACTCGCAATGGTGTCCAACGAGTTAGGTTTGGAGTCTGTTCTGCTCCTCTCTGTCTGCCTGTTCGCCCCTCTCTCTCTCTCTTGCCCACTCTCTATCCCCCTTCCTTCTCTAATATTATGAGCTCATGGGTTTTTAAAATAAATACAGAAATACCTTGGCGATACAGAGGGCTGGGTTCCAGACTAACACAATAAAGCAAATATCACAATACAGTGAATCAAACAAATTTCTTTTGGTCTCCCAGTGTATATAAAAGTTATGTTTATACTATACTGTAGACTATTAAGTGAGCAATAGCATGAAGTTTAAAAACACAATATATAAACAAAAAATACTTTATTGCTAAAAAATGCTAACTATCATCTAAGCCTTCAGCAAGTCATAATCATTTTGCTGGTGGAGTGTCTTGCCTTTATGTTGATGGCTGCTGACTCATGATGGTGGTGGTTGCTGAAGGTTGGGATGGCTGTGGCAGTTTCTTAAAGTAAGACAACAATGAAGTCTACCACATCAATTAACTCTTTCACCAATGATTTCTCGGTAGCATGCAATGTTGTGTGATAGCATTTTACCCATTCCCTGGTGGTCCAGTGTTATGACTCCATGCTTTCATGTTCATGACCCAAGTGCAGGGCCCAACAAGCTACACAGTGTGGCCTAAAAAATAAAATAAATTGGAGTCTGTCTTCACAAACCCTGCTACTGCTTCATCAACTAAGTTTATATAATATTCTAACTATTTTGTTGTCAATTCTTCACAGAATCTTCACCACGAGTAAATTCTATCTCAAGAAACCACTTTCTTTGCTCATCCATAAGAGGCAACGCCTTACCTTTTCAAGTTTTATCACGAGACTCCAGCAAGTGAGTCACATCTTCAGGCTCCACTTCTAACTCCAGTTCTCTTGCTATTTCTACCACATCTGCACTGACTTCCTCTACTGAAGTCTTAAACCCCTCAAAGTCATCCATGAGGGTTGGAATGAACTTCTTCCAAATTCCTGTTAATGTTGACATTGTTATTTCTTCCAATGAATCACAAATGTTCTTCATAGCATCTAGAATGGTAAATCCTTTCCAGAAGGCTTTCAATTGACTTTGACCAGATTCACCAGAGGAGTCACTATTACAGTCTTATGAAATGTATTTCTTACAAAATGAGACTTAAAAGTTGAAAATACTCCTTGATCCATGGGCCACAGAATGGACATTGTATAAAAACAATTTTAATCTTGTACATCTCCCTCAGAGCTCTTGGGTAACTAGGTATGTAGTCAATGAGCAGTGCTATTTTGAATGAATCTTTTTTTCTGAATGGTATGTCTCAACAGTGGGCTTAATATATTGAGGTGTTATAAATAGATGTACTGTCATCCAGGATTTTTTGCTCCAGTTATAGAAAACGGGTATAGTAGATTTAGCATTGGAGAAGGCAATGGCACCCCACTCCAGTACTCTTGCCTGGAAAATCCCATGGACGGAGGAGCCTGGTAGGCTGCAGTCCATGGGGTCGCAAAGAGTCAGACATGACTGAGCGACTTCACTTTCACTTTTCACTTTCATGCATTGGAGAAGGAAATGGGAACCCACTCCAGCGTTCTTGCCTGGAGAATCCCAGGGACGATGGAGTCTAGTGGGCTGCCGTCTATGGGATCGCACAGAGTCAGACACGACTGAAGCGACTTAGCAGCAGTAGCAGCAGCAGATTTAGCATAACCTAAAGGACCCTAAGATTTGCAGAATGTAAATGAACATTGGCTTCAACTTAAAGTCATCAGCTGCATTAGTCACTAACAAGAGATTTGGTTGGTCTGTTCTCTGAAGCTTTGAAGCCAGGCATTGACTTCTCTCTAGCTATAAAGTCCTAGATGGCATCTTCTTCCAATAGAAGACTGTTTTGTCTACACTGGAAATTTGTTGTTTCGTGTAGTCACCTTCACTAATAACCTTAGCTAGATCTTCTAGATAACCTGCTGCAGCTTTTACATCAGCACTTGCTGTTTCAATCTGCACTTTAATGTTATGGAAATAGTTTCTTTCCTGAAACCTCATGAGTGAAACTCTGTCAAGCTTCAAAATTTTTCCTCTGCAACTTCCTCACCTTTCTCGGCCTGCAAAGAATTGAAGAGTTAGAGCCTTGCTCTGGATTAGGTTTCAGCTTATGGGAAGTTGTGGCTAGTTTGATCTTCCCAACCACTAAAGCTTTCTCCTTAGAGAAAAGCAGTTTCACTTTCTTATTGTTCATGTCTTCACTGGAGTAGCACATTTTATTTCCTTCAGGAGCTTCTCCTTTGCATCTACAACTTGGCTAACTGTTGTAAGAGTCCTAACTTTTGACCTGTCTCAGTTTTTGATATGCCTTCTTCACTAAGCTTAATCATTTCCAGTTTCTGATTTAAAGTGAGGCAATGCTTACTTTCACTTGAACACTTAGAGACCATTGTTAATGTTGTTAATTGGTCTAATTTCAATATTGCAATGTCTCACGGAATAGAGAGGCCTGAGGAGAGGGACAGAGATAGGGCAATGGCCAGTCAGGACGCACACATTCATTAAGTTCACTGTTAATGGGCAGGGTTCATGACACTCCAAAATAATTACAATACTAAATCAAAGCTCACTGATCACAGATCACCATAACAAATATAATAATAATGAAAAAATGTGAAATACTGTGAAGATTATCGAAATGTAACATAGAGATATGAAGTGAACAAAGGCTGTTGAAAAATTGGCACTGATAGACTTGCTCAACATAGGATTGCCACAAACCTTAAATTTGTAAAACATACAATATCTACAAAGTGCAATAAAACAAGGTAACCCTCTAATGGGTTTCAAACAATTGTATTCATTGTTATTTACCATCTTCTGCTCCCCTTTCTTATTGTAGAAAATTCAGAATAATATATCAGTGTGCTGTGCTATGCTTAGTTGCATCCAACTCTGCAACCCCATGAACTGTAGCCCTCCCCGCTCTTCCTCTGTCCATGGGAATTCTCCAGGCAACAATGCTGGAGTGGGTTGCCATGCCCTCCTCCAGGGGACTCTTCCCAACCCAGAGATCCAACCCAGGTCTCCAGCACTGCAGGCAGATTATTTACCATCTGAGCCACCAGGGAAGCCCAAGAATACTGAACGGGTAGCCTATTCCTTCTCCAGGCGATCTTCCTGACCCAGGAATCAAACCAGGGTCTCCTGCATTGCAGGCGTATTCTTTACCAGCTGAGCTACCAGGGAAGCCTCAATATACCAATACTACAGTATATAGTTTTCATATAGTTTTCTGAAAACCTAACTAGAATTTCATTCAGACCAATCCAGTATACTTGGTGCTAATAGACTTTCATCAATTTTCTGAAAACCTAACTACAATTTCATTCATAGCATTATTTATCTAACAAAAGACACTGAAAATTTCAATCAACCAACTAAAAATGATAATCATACAATAACTGTCCACATGCCAGAAACTACGCTAAACTTTTAGAATGCAAATCTCACTTAATCCATACAACAACCATGTTGGGTATTATTGTTATTCCTATTTTATAGGTAAAGAAAATGAAGTTTGGTTACATTAAGTAAATTGTCTAAAATCCAGCTAGTAGAGGACTATGGCAAAGGAAATAATGGTAGAGCAAGGATTTACACTCAGCCCTATCTAACTCTGAAGCCTATGATCTTAACCACTATCTTTAATATCTGATACACCATCACATTAAACAATGGCTCTTAGGAAGAGTGTACCAACCTTCCGAGGGGTTTGGAGATGTTAGGAATAGGAAAACAAGAATGGTCCTGACCGGATGCCAATAGAATTAAGCCCCACCAAAAAAATACTGATTTAGAAGCATTCTCCTTAATCTGCATACCTCCAGATATAAAAAACTAGGACATTTTGACTATTTTAAGAAATTTCTTTCTTTTAAAATATTAAATTATTTATATGTTTCATTCACACTGCTTTTCTCATGAACTCTGCAGAAATAATGATATTTTGCCTTACCTAAAATGTTGAATTACACCAATTCTCTAAATATTAAAAGATAAAATGGGTGGTACCAAAGTGGTTTGTGAACAAACCTGAAAACATGAGTGACAGTATACATATTCTTTAAAGAAGTCTCTTTATATAGGGATAAACAAAGTTCTTTTTAAAAATGAGGGGCAAGAAGGGGCAGAGAGAGGCACTAAAAAGTTATATAAGAAACCTTTTGGGGATGATAGATATGCTTACTCATGATTGTGGTGAAGGTTCAAGGTCTGTACATATGTCAAAACTTATCAAATTATACACTTTAAATATGTGCAGTTTATTGTTTGTCAATTGTATACCAATAAAACTATTTTTAATACAAAAATTAATTCCTGGAGCCTAAAAAGTAAAAGTTTAAGTATTGTTTCCAAACAGTTCCACAAAGCCTGAGATGTAATAAGGATGGAAGGTTTAAAGGAGGTAACGAAGTAACTGATTCACGATTTCCTTCTTAAATGGGGTATAAGACTGCAGAAATTAAGTAGCGAAAATACTAACATTCTAAAATACAGTAGAGAAGGATCTCTTTGCCTGGAGTCCTTTATCCTAATTCAGATCAACAGCATGCATTGAGGCAAGGTGAGAAACCAGTCAACACCAGGCAGACACCCAATCCCAGAAGTCACCCACTGGCCACACAGAGCCATGGCATGTAGTTTCAGTCCTCACTGTCTTTGAAAAGTATCTTTTTAAATTAGTTGCCAACATTTAAAATTTTAGATATTACCCTTTTTTTTTTTTACTTTACTTTTTTTTTTTTTACTTTACTCTACTTTTTTTTTTTTTTAACTTTACATCTTTTTTACTTCTCTTGGAAGATTTGGTAAACTCCTGGGCCCATGTTTCTAACCTGTCAGCCATAGGCCCTGACTCAGTGTCCACACTGTCTTGTCCCTAGCAGCTTGACCCAGCTACACTACCCCACCAGGTCTTCACAGACTCTTGAGTTTGCAATCCTTACCCTAAGGCTGTAAAGATTTTCTCTGATGAATGTTTTTGGGTTTTTTTGATACTATCTATAGGCTCATGCCCACATTAAAGAGAATAGTCCTTAACTAGACGCATAATTCTCACTCCAAAGGGTAGGCAGATTTTCTAACTCAGCAGGAAGTGGCAGCAAACAAGAAACTAGACTTAGCCATAGCCATCCTTGAAGTAGAGGCAAGGAAGGCCAAGAATAAAAACAAATCCTGGAAACTGGCTCTTATGGCACTACTTTCAACAAATTCAGTGAAGAAACTTCTGACATATAATTCCCCCCCTGGAGATCTTCCCCAACGACCCCCAACACACACAAACACATACACATACACATATACACACACACACACACACACACACACATACACCCAACTTCCTCTCTAACCTTCCCCTCCCCAACTCTACTAGGCCCCTGAAATGGTACAGGAATCTATTATTCAGCCTCCAGCTTAAGATAAAAGAAAAAATTCTTTTCTTTTTTTTTTAACCTGGTGAAAAGGGAAAGTTCCCAAAGTATAATCACACAAATTATTACAGGACAAAATGGGTCAGAAACCTATTCTCATCCAATGAATAAACAACCAACATTTTAACCATTTTGTATCAGAAGCATTAACATTAAAATCAGGAAGAAGACAAAGAGATCTGTTATTACTATTAACAGTTTTCTACTCAATTCATAAAAATAATAGGGAGAAATATTACAAAGAAGGCAATTAAAAACTCCCCATTTGTAGATAGCCTCATTCTACTTAGAATACACACAGAAATTACTGAAAAATTATGAAAATTAGGAGAATTTAGTAAGATGAATGGTTACAAAAGTAATATATAAAAATTAGTAGTTCCTCTATATGTTGATAATAATCATAGAAGAAATAGATTAGAAATTCAAACATAACAGAAAGCAAAATTATAAAATACTCAGCACCAAAAATAATAAAAGGTGCTATTAAGATCATATATCCTAGACCGAGAGACACCTTAAGGGTTTATGAACTGTCCCATCGCTAACTTAGAGAGTAGGGCTGGAATCTACCACAAGAAATTGACTCTACACCTCTGAACCCTGACATGAACTCCCTGCCAAAGCTTAGCTGACATATGACCCAAGAGGAAATCATGGCTTCTGTCCCCAGTGACAATCTGAACCTGATCAAGACCTGCATTTCCCTGGCCTCTAGTTCTGAATCATAAGAATCAGCTCAAAAATGTTCACATTTCTCAGAGTTCATACAGGAAACAGAGCTAATCAACAGAGACACAAGATTTCACCACTTTTTCACAAATCAGATAAAACATCAAGTAGAAAAAACTTACTTATTCTCTAAAACAGGGATTTCAAAGACCTCTTAAAGAGCTTTTGGCAGAGAATCTTACTAAATACATGTGTGGAAATAAATGAGTACACAGACTTTTTACGTTACTATTAATATTACTGAACAGAACCAAAAGAAAGAATGTTTTGGAATGTGTTTATATTATTAAGAAATTCCCAAAGATATAGTCTTCCAAAGCTATGGTTTTTCCAGTGGTCATGTATGGATGTGAGAGTTGGACTATAAAGAAAGCTGAGCACCAAAGAACTGATGGTTTTGAACTATAGTATTGGAGAAGACTCGTGAGAGTCCCTTGGACTGCAAGGAGATCAAACCAGTCAATCCTAAAGGAAATCAGTCTTGAATATTCATTGGAAGGACTGACGCTGAAGCTGAAACTCCAATATGTTGCCCACCTGATACAAAGAACAGACTCACTGATGCTGGGAAAGATTGAAGCAGGAGGAGAAAGGGACGAAGATGAGATGGTTGGATGGCATCACTGACTCGATGGACATGAATTTGAGTAAGCTCCGGGAGTTGGTGATGGACCAGGAAGCCTGGCGTGCTGCAGTCCATGGGGTCACAAAGAGTCAGACACGACTGAGCAACTGAACTGAACTGAACAGTCCTCTATAATTCAGAAGTTGTGATTATTTGACCATGGTTTGATGTCTGGATTATCTTTTCACTCTCTGGACAAAAGTAGTTTCCTAAGAAAATTAATAGTATAAACAAATGGTTTGAAGCACCACAGAAGCATCTGTTTACATTTAGATAATTAATATGCTAAGCACTCTTATCTACTAAATTAAAGCAGGTCACCTAAGGACTTTTCTAGATAATACTTCATTAGCCTAATTATAATGGGTATATAAAGCTAAAGTAATAAAATGGACATCTGTTTTAAAACATTCTTCAATTTAAGCCTTTTACTAAATCAAACTAGCTTTCATACATTACTTTCAATTACTCAGGTTTTAAGTAGGGAAAAATAAAAACCTCCATTGAAATAGAAAATAAAATTCTTACCTTTGAAGCTCTCCATTCCCAACCATCACCTATCTTCTGTGAATGTTTAATGAATTCTGCACAATAATGCTGGAATGTTTTTTCTCCAAAGAACTCATCTTCTTCCATACTAAATGAGAACTGAAATATAAAAACTAAGTATTAACATCAGCTGTGGAATGAATACTGAAAGGAATTCTGCTTATTCATGTATTTCTTTAAACAAACCAAAATTTGGCATGGACATTGGAAAATAACCCCAAAGCCATTCCAAAAAAAAAAAAAAAGTGTTTTGTTTCCATCTTTCTCTCCCTATCCCCATCTTTTAATCAGGAAGAAAATTTGACCAACATGAAAACTCAAATCTAGTTTTTGAGTTGTAACAAATACATATCTATGGTTCAAAAAGTCTAGTTTGTCCATAAATTGAGTTTCAAGTGTTTATATTATCTCCCTTCTAATGCTTAATGCTTCCAAACAACCTCCTCAGACTTCCTTCTCTATCTCCTACCTTAGCTCTTATATAAACAGCATGACAGTGATTAGTGGAGCTGGGCCGTTCTTCCCACTTTATTCGAGTTCAACTCACTAACAAATGATGTTCCAAAGCCTAAAGTAACTGTTTCACAAGGTGTAAGGTTATGATCACCTAATTAATTATCTACTTTATTGAGTCAGCAAATGTGACAAATCAAGGATTATCCTTATATTTGTTACATAAATCTGTCCAAAACATGAAATACTGTTTATAGAAAGAAAACTTTAGAGCATCTGAAAGGAAACTCACAGGTTATATAGTTCAAGTCTCTTGATGAGAAAAGTCAGACCAAGTGAATGCCCACATTCTCTTCGTTAGTGATAAGCATCATCAGACAATCAGCACTTGGTTACTGCTTACTATGTCAGGTACTTATGCTGGACACTTCACATTCCCACTTAATCCTCACACAACCCAATGGCTGTTGCTATCCTCAATCCCAAAGAAAAAGGGAAAGTAATCTGTCCAAGAATGTAGTTGTTGTTTAGTCGGTCAGTCACATCCAACTCTTTGGCAACCCCACAGACTACCGCCCACCAGGGTACCCTGTCTATGGTATTTCCCAGGCAAGAATACTGGAGTGGGTTGCCACTTCCTTCTCCAGGGGATCTTCCAGAATCAGGGATCGAACCTGCATCTCCTGCATTGGCAGGCGGATTCTTTACCACTGAGCCACCAGGGAATCCCAAGAATATAAATGAGGAAAACTCAAAGATACAAATGAAGAAAACTTCAAACCCCAGTTCAACTCCAGGGCCAAAGATCTATCTATACTACTGATTCCCAGTACAGTGTTCTTTCTGATTATTCAAATTTACTATGACCTACCTAAGAATTTGTTCATTCACCAATAAATACATATCGAATTTCTACTAAGTAGTAGGCACTATGCATAGACAAAGGTTAGATACACAAAAAATGAAAAAATATATAATCCTTGCCCTGCAAGAACTTATCTTGCAATGAAGGGAGATAACCAGTAACAATAATTACAGTAGAAACTCTTAACCAAGCACCACTCAACTTGCCAGGTTAAATGACACAATGTCTACTCCCTCTATAAAACACTGACTACAGCATGCTTATTATGAAGCATCTCTACTCCTATCAGTTGAGTGTAAGTTCACAAACCACATTCATGTATCATAAATACATACTTTAATACAACACAAACCAAATCAGTAAAATGTAAGTTAAAAAAGATACCTGTTATTTCTATGATGTAGACTTTATAAAGACTTGCAAAGACTATAAAGGCTAGTCTTTATATGAAAATATATACTATTGAACTAGTTTTAGGCAATACAACTGAAAAGATTGGCTGAGGGGAAAAAAATCATACAAACCAAGGATTCTGCACTCAGACTGTTGCTCAAGTGGCTTATGTTCTTTCTTTTAAACCCAAAGTAGAAATTTAGAGGATGCATTCCACATTCGGTATAATTAAGAATGAACAATAAATTTGAATCAAGTACCCATACGCAAAGAAAACGCCTTGGTAATACATGGGAAAACTGGCAAATGAATATATTTATATGTTTTAAGTTGAAATAAAATGTTTTAGGTACATAAGTATAATTTTTCTAATTCTATCTTTAACCAAATCTTTCAATTAAGAGCTCACCTCTCAATTCTGACAGCACTGGAAAAAAGGACTCCAAGTTAAAGTATACAATGAAGCAATGCACAGACTATGGTAGGCACAAGAAGAGTCCCTAACAAAGAGGGGAAGTTGTGGGAAAGTGTGGGGTGGGAGTGGAGTTGAATCTGTAAGGTATGTGGGAGTTTTTGCAGGGTAACTGTCAGTGAGTGAATGCAGGGATTGGAACAGTGGTCCACGCAGGGAGGATGGTGTGAACCAAGGTAAGTAAGGGTATAAAGAACTGGAAGTTTGATGCCACCAACATAATAAGGTAAATATACGAAGAGGGACTTCCCTGGTGGTCCAGTGGCTAAGACTCTGCACTCCCAAAGCAAGGGGCCTGGGTTCGATTCCTGGTTAGGAAACTAGATCCTACATGTTGCAACTGAAAAAAGATCTTGCATATCACAACTCAGACCCAGCATAACCAAATAAAAAATATATATATTTTGTCTTAAAGAGATAGGCAGAGAGTAAGGGAAGGTAGAGATAGTCAAATCCTATGCAAGTTAATCTGTCTGCCCTCACTGCTGCTGCTGCTGCTAAGTCGCTTCAGTTGTGTCCGACTCTGTGCAACCCCAGAGACAGCAGCCCACCAGGCTCCCCTATCCCTGGAATTCTCCAGGCAAGAACACTGGAGAGGGTTGCCATTTCCTTCTCCAACTAGTGGAGCAGAAATGGATGGGAAAGGTCTCAAAGATACTAGATAGAATAGTAATGAACTTCCTGACAGGAGGCTTGTATACCATGCCAGAGTCTGAACCATTTCCATAGGAAAAGAGAATCAGAAATTGGAGCTGAAAAGTCAGAACAGTAAATTACTGATGGTTGGGCTTTCCTTGTGGCTCAGCTGGTAAAGAATTCGCCTGCAATGTGGGAGACCTGGGATTGATCCCTGAGTTGGGAAGATCCCCTGGAGAAGGGAAAGGCTACCCATTCCAGTATTCTGGCCTAGAGAATTCCATAGACTGTATAGTCCATGGGTTTGCAAAGAGTCTGATGACTGAGTGACTTTCACTTTCACATTCCATGGAGTAAGTATCTAAAGGGCACAGCTTGAGGGCAGGGAGGAGAGTTAGAAGCTGTTACAGTGGTCTATGAAAGGTCATGAGGAGCTAAACCCAGGCAATGAAAGGGAGCAGAAAGAATTGCCGTTGTTTTAGTTGCTGAGTCCTGTCTCTCTTGTGACCCTATTGGACTGTAGCCCTCCAGGCTCCTCTGTCTATGGGACTTTCTGGGCAAGATTACTGGAGTGGGTTGCAAGTCCCTCCTCCAGGGGATCTTCCTGACGTAGGGATCAAACCTGCATCTCCATATCTCCTGCACTGCAGGCGGATTCTCTACCACTGAGCCACCATGGGGGAAGCCCCGCAGAAAGAATATGTATCTTAAATTAAGGAGGGAGGCCAAGATGAACTTAAAAGATCTGGAATTCATTTGTTTAAAAGAGACAAATGAAACCATGAGAGTAAACATTGCAAACTAGAATGCATATGGCAGATTCTTAATACGGCTTCTGGTGCATTATGAAATTTTACACTAAATTTTGTGTGTATACACCTACCTATATTTTGAAAAGGAAAGATTCTAGAATTTTCAACAGATTGCTTGAGGAGTCTTAACCAAAAAGTTAGGAACCTCTGTGCATAGTGAAAAGAGAGGTGTTTTGAGAAAGAAACCTTCAGAGCAGCAGCAATTAAGGGACCTATAAAGGTAGAAGAACAAACACAAGAGCTAGAGAATAAGGAATGAGGCGTTAGGAGATCCCAGCAAGAGCAATGCCACAGAGACAGGGAATAAAGGTTTCAAGGGAGTAGAAAATAACTAACAAAGAACCAACACTGTCAAAAGAAAAGAGAGACCCATTAAGAAAAGGGTTGAAAACATGTATGGAGCTTGAAAATGAAGCAGTCATTGATGCCTTAGTGAGCAGTTTCAGCAATGGTAGAGAAAGCAGGCTGTGATGGGCTAAAGAGAAAACTACACATACAGAAATAAGCAAAATATTTGTAGACTATTTTTCAAAAATTTGATTGGAAAGTAGATACAAATGGTAACCGAAGCAGTACATAGGCTTAAGGGAGGATATTGTTTTTCCTAAGAAAGGAGATAAGAATAGATGTTTAAGCTGAGCAAAGGGGGTTGGAGAGAAGGAAAAGTTGAAAATACCAAATAGAGAAAGTGACTGATGAAGCAATATCCTAAAGAGGCTGGGAGGAGATATAGTCATCAGTACCGGAGGATGGATATGAGTAACACGACACCCCTTGCAATCGAAGGAAAGGCATTTGAGGATGAATATTAAGGAAGACAAAGTCTGATGATCACAAGATTTTCAGATACAGGGGTAGAGGACAGTGAGGTGTTTGAGGAAGCAAGTAAAGATTAGGAATTGCTAGTGAAGAAGATGAGAGGACAGCATTTAAAGATAAGCAGACACAAAGAAAGGCCCAGCACAGGTTGGGAGCCTGAATTTGTGGTACAGCATTCTATGAGGTATTGTGGTTGCCTTCAGCAGTGCTCAGCTCACTTCCCCTTGTCAGAACCAGCAGAGAGGGCTGCACTGATTACACATAAAGCTGAGTTTTGCTGGCTGAGTCAGTGAAAGAATATGGGTAAAAGAAGGAAAAGAATATGCTACTGAGAACAACAGCTCAAAGGTCCAAATTATGTAAAAAAAAAAATAAAAGATGCTGAGAAGGGGCTATAAAAATACGGCAGTATCAAGAAATATTACATATGAAAGATGGTGAAGAACAACTGCAGTGAAAGGAGGGCAATGAAAGAATGGGAAGACTATGAGACTTAGGACTTGAGAAGGTCTCAGCTGTGGCCATGGAAATTAAATATATAAAGTAGCTTGGAAATGAAGGTCACTGGAGCTCAGGAAGTTTAAAAAACTATAAGACATAATGTTTGCTGTCTTCCACACAGACACTTAAGTCACTTAGGATTATTAGGAGAGCTATCAGGAACAGAGAGCTCTTTTAAAAATATGGAAGCTCAACTAAGAGACTTAGAAATGACAACTGGCAAATGGTAGAAGACAGTAGAGCACAGAGGTGGTAAGTAACACAGAGGTGGTAAGTGTAGTATACAATGCCAAGACCATCAAGAATAATCACTAATAAACCAATACCTTTGTTTACGATAATGAGAATACAGCCTTGCATTCCTTCTCAAGATGGCGCTCAAGGCACCAGTGATTACCGACGGCAGGTGAGAAAAAAAGACTACCCTGTCATATCTGGTAGAGCTGAATTTCATGAGCCTCAAAGTAGCAGGACTATTTCCATGATGCTGAAGAAGTAACCTAAAATTGGCTCTGCAGAAGTGGGGGTTACCAGCAATCTCAATACCCTGAGCCTTGCAGGGTGGAAGAAAAAGCAGCCTCCATTCAAAGAGGGTTTTGGTTTTTTTGTTGTTGTTTATAAGTCAAGTTTCCTTGAAAACGACTTGGTGGAAGCACTAGCCTACACAGATGTTAACATTATGTAAGATACGTGTAGAAACACTATATCCGCGTGTCACTCCCACCCTGGAGATTCATAACGCACACTGTGTGAGGAAACTAACAACTCAGGGTTTCCCAACTGGTTTGGCCACAAAATTCCTTTTCTTGGTAACATTTTTTAACACCTTACACCATAGAATGTTATAAAGGAAATAATGGATGAAGGGTTTAGGTTTTTTGTTTGTTGGTTGGTTGGTTTTTTAACTGTGGATGTGTGCTCCTGAGGTCACAACGGAAAATCTGAGACGAACAGGGGAACAGTGGGAGAACAGGTTTGGGAACAGAAAGCACCAAGTACAGGAATGCAAGTACAGTAGAGTCGATAAGCTGCAGGGGCTCCGATGAAGGCAGTCAAATGTTTCAAGGATATAAGTGAGATCTCCAGTTTACATGCAAAATTCTGGTTAGCAAGCTGTTTCAGTGCACATAAAAATTGAGAAAGTGACATCTAAGAAGTCTGTAAAAGGAAAAACAGAAACTAACTTAGCAAAAGGAGGAGGTAAAGGAAACAGAATGTGCAAAAACCCAAGAAGTTCTGGTAATTGAAAAACTCTTGTTTAACTGAATTAGAGGTAGAGGAAGGGTACTGAGAAAACCACAGCTGATGAAGAGGGCTTTGTAGCCTGAGGGCTCAAAAAGGTTTTGAAAGAGGGAGTAAACTGATCAGATTAGCATTCTGGCTTCCAAAGGAGAATACAGATCTCATCTGACTGGACAGAGATCAGTTAAAAGGTTCTTAAAATGATTCAGGAGAGACACAATAGTATTAAACGAAGACTGGCAGTAGAGTGGAAAAGGCACAGATTCAAAAGAGATTTTGATAGTGTAATATACTTATTACAACACTTGGCTGGTCTTGGTATGTAAGGAATTGGTGGGAGGAAAGGTTCAAGAAACAGTCTTAGCTCTTTGCCTTAACTGGTAGTCTCCGCCTAGGTGGCACAGTGGTAAAGAATCCGCCTCCCAATGCAGGAGACGCAGGTTCAATCCCTGGGTCAAGAAGATTCCCGTGGAGGACGAAATAGCAACCCACTCCAGCATCCTTGCCTGAAAAACCCCATGGACAGAGAAGCCTGGTGGGCTACAGTCTGTGGAGTCGCATAGAGTCAGACACAACTGAGCAACTGAGCACACACATACCTGATGGACTGAAACAGGTCCCTGGAGGAAAAGCAGGTTTGGCAAGTGAGATGGGTTTAACGTAGCACCCCTGAGTTTTACTTTGAAATGTCTGTGCAGTACCCAAGCAAAGGGATCTAGCAGGCATTTTGAGTCTGGAACTCAGGAGGAAAGAGAAATCTGAGCTAGGAATATTAATTCTCAATCAATATTTCATAGATAACAGAACACATCTGATCACTTAGGGAGAGGATACAGAATGAGAAGAAGAAGACCAAAACAAAGCAGTTACAGAAATAATTTTTCCAACTGTATGATGACCATGACGTATACTGAGAGATGCTAAATCAAAGAAAAATTGAAGTTAATTCATAAAGAATACTAAAACACTTTGGAACATTTTATAAATTCCAAACAAACTCTTACTTAATAACAAAACCGAACTAAGTAAAAACACTCCATTCCCTAAGCCCTCCAGTGACTTGAGGTTTACTGAACTATTCAAAATGTTAGTCAAAACATAAAATTTCACTCAATAGTCATAGTTTATCTAATTAACAGCACTGTGCCACTAGCAACATGACTGAACATCAAAGCACTAATTAATTTTTGGTTGAATACTTTTAAAAATTATCTAAGGACTAGGCTTTGCTCAAGGATGTTACATACAATAAAAAAAAAAAACACTTATGGCTTGATTATAAAATTAGGAACTATATTATATTAAAATGATATCCATCTCAATTCAAATCACCATAATATGGTATAATGAAATATCACTGAATAATTATTACCTCTTTGCTCAAGTAAGAATATTTCAAATCATTAAAAATGAAAATAAAATACAACCAACATTTTTATATGTACTTTTCAACTGTAACACACTGGTCCTTTACAGGTTCACAGTCTAGTAGGGACAGAAATTAGAATCTTAGAACTATAAAAAGGTTGGAATTATGGTCAAAAATAGAAATAACCACAACTGCAACTTATTAAGCAATAATGGCAAGAATAATCCTTATTTTGCACATGGAAAACCTGAGACATGTGAACTGCCTCTGTTTCCAGACTTAAGCTATCTTCAGACCAGAGGTAAAAACAGAATACAGATGAACTATCAGTAAAAGACAAATTCCAATTCTCATCTATCCTAAACAAAGAAACTCTCATCTCTTACTATGAGGAAAAGTTAGGAATAAGTCAAAACTCTTCTGGGTCAAAGTGTAAGTTGTTAGTACATCTATTTTGCTTGAGTTTCACTCTTGCTGAACAGCTGTCTGTTTTGAACTCAAACAATCAAAACTTTATTTTAAGTGCTCAAATAGAGGCTAAAGACTGGAAAGGTAGAATAATTTTTTTCCTCACCAAGTGAAAGAAGTCTTTCTAAACTATGTGTTAGCCCTAAACTAGACAGTGTAAAGCAGCTTATTCTGCTGCTATTCAGATCAGTTCAGTTCAGTCACTCAGTTGCGTCCAACTCTGCAACCCCATGGACTGTAGCACGCCAGGCCTCCCTGTCCATCACCAACTCCCAGAGCTTACTCAAACTCATGTCCATCTAGTCGGTGGTGCCATCCAATCATCTCATCCTCTGTCGGCCCCTTCTCCTCCTGCCTTCAATCTTTCCCAGCATCAGGGTCTTTTCCAATGAGTCATCCAATGAGCTGCTATTAAATATTATCTTTTCAGAAAAGTAACCCCAAGGAATTCTAATACTGTGTATATAATCATTGTTCAAATAATTCTTTTTAATTTTATTTTTTTCCTTTTTAATTTTAAAAACAATTCTTTTCACTACTCGCCACATATTTTAATGAGATTTTTTAATCTAACGTGTGGGTAACTGATTCTTTGTTTTAGGGATTTTTGTTTTTTGGGTCAGAGATATTTCTTTTAATGAATCTATAAATCAGTGTATATCAGAGTCATTAATAAGACTAAAACATGTTAAGAAATATAAATTTCCCCAGAACTTCAGATCATTTACAAAAATGTGATTATCACAGAACATACTATGCATACTTTGAAACATTAAAGATCAATTGTAACTAATAAAAGTAGGCAAGTTCCTCTGTCCTTGTCCCTGCAGCAATTCTACATTTTAACTGGAGATTTAGACTCTTTCCTTAAAAATGCATGCAATTACTAGCTAGGGAAGTGAACTCAACCTATTATCTTTATGTGAATTTGACTGGAATTAATTTAAATTAGTTAATCATTTACCTAGCAGGGTCCTTGGGTAGTGGCCCTCAAATTTTTGAGAGTAAAGAAGCACCCAGGGTATAAATTTAAATGTAGAATCCTAGGCCCAGACAAGAAACATCACCCAATTTTGAAAGCCCCAAAATAAGCATTTGTAATTAGCAGTAGGGATACTTTTGAGGATTCATGCTAGAACACCAAGACAATAGACAGATTGTTTTATTAGGGATATTAATGGCCCTGGATTTCGAGGTATGTGACAACCTGGGCGAGGCACAGCAGGCATGATCCCAGTAATCCAATAAATGGCGTGCGCTTAGTCGCTCAGTTGTGTCCAACTCTTTGTGACCCCATGGACTGCAGCCCGCCAGACTCCTCTGTCCATGGGGATTCTCCAAGCAAGAAGTACTGGAGTAGGTTGCCATGCCCTCCTCCAGGGGATCTTCCCAATCCAGCGATCGAATCCAGGTCTCCTGCACTGCAGGTGGATTCTTTACCAGCTGAGCCCCCAGGGAGGCCCAATAAAAAGCACAGGAGGCAGAAAAGGAGAGGAAGCCAGTTCAGGCTTGACAGCAGTTGACCAGCAAGCTCAGCACTCCCTCTTTGCCTTTCCACTGAAACACACATCCCAGATCAAAGCTTAAATGGGATACCGCACTGTACCTAAACTGGACTTGAGGGACTTGGGATAGCTTTATTGGTAGCTGATGCTTGCTATGGCCTCTGCACCAAAAGGTCCAGTTAGGAAGAGGGTTAGAAGGCATCTAGCTCTTCTCAATTCTATATTTCCTTCAGGAAAAAAAAAAAGAGCCTGCAGTGCCCCCACAGCTTGGAGCTGAGGACAGAATTCATGAGACTGCTTTCTTTCCTCAAGTCTCCCTCATATTCCAAGCACCTAGGGAGCATTTCCTTCAGAGAAACTTTATGCAGTGGTATGAGGGAGCTGGATTGTATCAGAGAGTCAGCTGTTAAGTTTTCAGGAGTTCAGGGAGCTAGCTGATATCAAGCTAGCTTGATATATATTATATATATATATATATATATATATATATATATTAACCACAACGGGAATATATACACCACAGAAACTGACAAATGCCACAACTGGCTTCCAATACCCATTTGTAATTCTCTTTAAAGACCATTATCTCCCAAAGATACAATGTTCATGGCCGGAAATGGAAGGTGAAGCCTGTAGAGAACTGTGAACGGTTAGGTAAAGTCAGCAACAGGTGGTTAAGGGAACAGAACGAATCCTCAGAAGAACAGTACCACACCACTTACTTTCCCCACCCAAAACACTCAAAAACGATACATCACTTCAAATTACACCAAAATATCCCCCTCATTAGGGAAACAGGCCTGAAAGATTAAAGAATAGGAAAGGCCTCTCCTGAGTACAGAAAGATCTATCCTTCATAAATTGGGTTGTATCTATCAAAATGCTCTCCACCCTAATACTGAGAAGAGTCCCACAGCATCTAAGTGTAGTGAAGGGGATACAAGAAGCTTACTCAGTCTGACAAGAATGAGCAACACCATCCCTACAGAAGTCCCTCTTCTGTCAAGCTAAGAAAACCAAAAACCTTGCTAACAGCACAGGGCCAAGCTGAAGCTTGCACACCAGAAGAAAAAGGAGCATTGCCATAAAGAAGAAAGCTTGCTCCTATCATGGGCTTACACCAGGAAACAGGAGGAAAAACTCAGAAATTATCCTTCTCCCAATTGAAAAAGTGAGTGAAATCACTCAGTCGTGTCCGACACTTTGTGACCCAATGAAGTGTAGCTTACCAGGATTCTCCGTCCATGAGATTCTCCAGGCAAGAGTACCGGAGTGGGTTGCCAGTTCCTTCTCCAATTGAAAAAGAAAAGGGCAAATAAAAAAAAAGTCTTTGAAAAGCAAGAAATGAGAGGGGAAACAACAGCTAAGATTAAAAAGGAAACTGAAGAAGAAAAAACTGGAAGGGAATTCAAACATATAATAGTAGACAAAGGTACAGAAACGGGGGGGGGGGGGAATCTCATTAACATTTTAACATATACACATGAGATGATCTCTAAACACAGAAGAAAAAGGACCAAGAAGAAAACAATGTATATTGATTGACAGGAAGGACAAAGAACACAGATCCAACCTACAAATAACTGGCATTTCTGAACTGAAATCATAAGCAAGCATACAACTGAAAATTTTTCCCTGAGCTGAGTAAAAGAAAGATTAAAAAGATTTACCCCCATAAATTGAGTGGATTCACTATGTTTGAGAAAAACGCTGGAAAGAAACCTATGCCTAGAGGTAGTCTATGGAATTTATTTAAAGAACAAAAAGGAAAACAAAAATGCAGACAGGAAAAAAAAAAAAAAGTTTGGCTCCAAAGGAACAAAAATCAGGGTAGCCACAGCCATCTCTTCCACCAGAGATGACAAAGCAATGTTTAAACAGCTGAGGACTTGTGACTTATAATTTCATATCTTATAGGAGAAGGAAATGGCAACCCACTCCAGTACTCTTGCCTGGAAAATTCCATGGATGGGGGAGCCTGGTAGGCTGCGGTCCATGGGGTCGCAAAGAGTCGGACACGACTGAGCAACTTCACTTTCCTTCTTTCTATAGTTCGTTTTGGAGAAGGAAATGGCAACCCACTCCAGTGTTCTTGCCTGGAGAATCCCATGGACAGAGGAGCCTGGTGCGGCTACAGTCTGTGGGATTGCAAAGAGTCAGACACGACTAAGCAACTAACACACACACACACATAACCTTATAACAGAGTTAAGCATGCTGTATATACTAAATAAAAATACTAAAAATAATTCAAACTTTGAAATGAATTTATTTTACATATCTACCTCTTAATAGCACCTTTCTTCAACTAAACTTTTAAGCCTATTCATAAGTTCGATCTTTTCCGATTCAAACAATAGATTTGTATGACATCTAAACTTTCTGATACTGGTGTCATTACTTTTACAAGATTATTGTGTTTTTACATAAAACAAGACTTCTCTGCATACATGTGAGAGAAATTATTCCTCCAATGATGATTTGAACTGATCCACCAGCTCAAATTCTTTTGCTGGCTTTGAATAGTGGGACTTGTAGAACTAACTCGTCAGCACATATGCTAATTAGACCAGACCCAGGAACTAAAAGCTTATGACCTTGGCCAAAGATATTCAAGAAATAAGACAGTACAAAAAGATCAACACTGTTTCAGAGATTCCAGACTTAGCGCTGGTCTAAAGTCTGAATTCATGACAGAGCAATGTGTTTTTAAAATATATTACCAAGTGTCACTACTTTTTGCAAAAAAAATAAAAAGCAGTTGGACATTTTCATCTTGCAAAGTCTTAATTAAAGACTAGATTAACATGTCTTCTTATTTCTACAAGATTTTCATTCATTCACTCAGCACCTACAATATTCTAGCACTTACTATGTGTGTAGGTCCTCAAAGGAAGAAGTGTCAAAATTTTTCTGGGAAAATCAGAGAAGACTCCAGAAAAAGGGAATCTGGAAAACTTGGAACTGAATTTTGAAGTTTGAATAAGAGCCTACCAGGTGGAGACAAAAGTATGTCAAAAGATGGAATAGCACCAGCAAGACAGGGCCTGAAAAGAACGTGCTAAGTTTAAAAAAAAAAAAGGCAGCAGATGAAGCATAGGTTGTGTAAAGTAAGACAAATAAGGTCCAATGGCTCCCAACATCAGGAGGAACCACTCTTGAAGGGGTTGTTTGGAAATGAGTAGGATCATACTGGATTGTAACAGAGGTGGGGTGGGGCATGAGGAGATGCAGTCTGTCATTGCCATTTAGTGCTCAAAGACCAAGTATAATAAGCATTCTGCAATGTACAGAACAGTTCCATAAAAATGGTGGTTGAGCCAACAAAGGTTCATCTAGTCAAAGCTATGGCTTTTTCAGTAGTCATGTATGGATGCGAGAGTTGGACCATAAAGCTGAGCACCGAAGAATTGATGCTTTTGAACTGCAGTGCTAGAGAAGACTCTTGAGAGTCCCTTAGACTGCAAGGAGATCAAACCAGTCCATCCTAAAGGAAATCAGTCCTGAATATTCATTGGAAGAACTGAAGCTGAAGCTGAAACTCTAATACTTTGACCACCTAATGTGAAAAACAGACTCACTGGAAGAGCTCCTGATGCTGGGAAAGACCGAAGGCAGGAGGAGAAGGGGATAACAGAGGATGAGATGGTTGGATGGCATCACTGACTCGATGGACACGAGCTTGAGTAAGCTCCGGGAGTTGGTGATGGACAGAGGAGCCTGGCGTGCTACAGCCCATGGAGTCGCAAAGAGTCGGACATGACTCAGCGACTGAACTGAACTGAGCCCTCTTTGAGAAAAACTGAGAAGCAGGTTAGGCTTAACAAAGTCTGATGAACTTAACCCTAGGGCTTCTTTGTATGTTTTTGAATGCATATCTGTTATCACAATATACATTTTGCACACTAAATACATCCAAGGAAGCTGTATTTTTCCTCAGCAAATGATATGTTTCCTTCTTTTCAATGACCATCATGAAGCTCAGAACTTAGTCTATATCCCACCACTATATATTTGAGTATAATACACTCCATCTGGAGGAAGAAATGGCAATCCCTGCCAGTATTCTTGCCAGGAGAATTCTATGGACAGAGGAGCCTAGAGTGCTACAGTCCATGGACACAGAGTCAGACACAACTGAGCACACACACACCCAATATACCCCAACCTCATCTTTCTATTCACATGTCAGTTTTTCATGACTCTCATTTATCTTTGTTTTGTATGTTTTTATATTATGTACAATTTATTGTTGTTATTTAGTCACTCAGTCGTGTCTGACTCTGCAGTCCCACAGACTGTAGTCCACCAGGCTCCTCTGTCCATGGAATTTCCCACACAAGCATACTGGAGTAGGCTGCCATTTCCTTCAGGGGATCTTCCTGACCCAGGGATCACACTCAAGTCTCCTCCACTGTAGGCGAATTCTTTACCATTGAGCCATCCTATGAATTAAAAACCATATTAGCTTGTTACATCCTCATAGCAACCCTATGAGGTAGTTACTATGATTTTCTCCATTTTATAAATGAAGAAATTGGGATAGAGAGGTTAAGTAATTTGTCCAAGGTACCAGTTGTTAAAGGTGGCAATCTGACCTAAGGCAGTCAATGCGGAATCAGAGCTTCTGCTCTAGAGTAATTACATTTCAGGTAATCCTTGAATTATAAAAGGATACTGAAAGGCAGAGCTACTACAAAAAATGATGAAGATGATGAGGGGTTGGGGGGCAGGCAGTGAATCTAGGAACAGGCTGAAATGAGGCAGAGTAGACAGGTAAAGAGCCTAAGTAGAGAATGTAGATTAAGGAATACTGGAATACTGGGGTGTTTGTATGTGTGTCGGGGGCGGGGGGGGGGGGGCGGTGCAGTTTCTAAATCTACTTAAAACTCTAGAGAGATTCTATTTCAAACAGTAAACAAAAGGAAACTATAAATTCTTGAACTTAAAGAGATGATTAAAGTTTTTTTCCAAAAGCTATTATACAACAGTGATATGACTGAACTGAACTGAACTGATATGAACTAACCCTAAATTTGAAGCTAAATTCATATTAATAAATATTCTTTCTTGGTCCTGTAAACCTACACGATCAAGCACTTTAAGGCCTAGGGTGCCAGTTACATTAGACGACCCTCGGGTTCTGCATGATTTTCAGCAGCCTCTCCTTAATTTGGATGCTTTTAGGTAGGATTTATTCTCCATTCCCCTACTTTCCAGTTGTTTTATACCCAGAAATGTGGCCCCTGAAGACACTGTTAATCACCAAACAATCTCTAGGGCATTTTGTTGTTATTAGGGTTCCCTGATAATGTTTATGTCTCAAACACTGCCTCTAGGGTCCCTAACACATCTCTAGAGCTGACTCATTTGAAAAGACCCTGATGCTGGGAAAGATTGAGGGCGGGAGAAGGGGACAACAGAAGATGAGAAGGTTGGATGGCCTCACCGACTCAATGGACATGGGTTTGGATGGACTCTGGGAGTTGGTGATGGACAGGGGGGCCTGGCGTGCTGCGGTTCATGCGGTCGCAAAGAGTTGGACATGACTGAATGACTGAACTGAACTGAACACATCTCTAGGCTTCAAAGATATCAATAATTAAATCAAGCCCAGGCTTAAAGAAATTACTTATATAAACTTTACCCTACTTGTTTTTCCTAAGGGGTTGCTTTATCATTCTCAGAAACTTAAAAGCTCATTTTGTAAATGTCTTCTCTTGTCCATATTTGACCCTTCAGAAGCAAGAAGGATAGGAGGAGTACTACTCAGGGCCCATGCTTTCCAATTCTTTAATGTCTAAAGTAAGCTTTTACTACTAAAGAGCGAGGCCATTGTCAAAGTGTAATTTTTGAGACATTATAAACACGATTCATACAAAGTGAGCCTGTGGCAAAGATTTACTGAATTCATAATGAACTAACAAGCCGAATGGTAAAAAATATTTTTAAAAATCTTGGAAATAGGGCAATAAAACAATAACCTTCAGCGTAATTTTTTTCTCCCAGTCAGAAATAATTTGCATCTCCATTAGACAAAAAACTGCAAAGCCTGGGCCCTAATCAATACTATGTCAAGCAAAAGTATAGTTCCCTAGATAATTGAGTCTCTAACAGGTGGGCCTATTAGACAAGGCTCTACTTTGAAAAGACAGTGTAGCAATCCTTTTGCCTTTTGGAGGATGTTTATAACTTTTACCATCATAAAAGTTTGGCTCTATAAATCAAGTAACTAACATTCCTTTATCCCGCCCATCCTCCAGTCATCATTTCAGATACTATGAGTAGACAGGTTATTTGGAAGAAAAATTCCTATTACTTAAAGAATAATAATTTCTTCAGGTTAAATAATACTTGACTAATGGAATCCCTGGAGAACCAAATGGCAGCCCACTCCAATACTCTCGCCTGGAAAATTCCATGGATGGAGGAGCCTGGTGGGCTACAGTCCTTGGGGTCGCAAAGAGTCGGACACGACTGAGCGACTTCACTTCACTAATGGAATCCCAGTACATTAATATCCTTTGTTTCAAGATTAGGAGGCAAAGACATTCTAAATGGGGGCTGGCTTTAAACCCGGGGTAGGAACTACCTAAATGGAGGGTGAGGTCACGATAGTAGCCCAGTAGGGCCCAGACCCGGTGGCAGCTAGTCCCCGCGCCGCGGTCCCAGCGCGACCCGGCCTGCATTTCACGGGCGGGAGCCCCGCGTCCCCGCCCTTTTGTTCAGGGCTGGGCTGTTTCCCGCCCTCCCTTCCCCCGCATCTCAGGAGTTGTGTGACGCCCGTGCAAGCAAGAGAGCGGGGAAGAGACTCTGCCGGCAAAAGCTGTGGGAATACTCACCCCGCTCCGCTCGGCCCCAGACCCGGCCGCCCAGCCCAGCGGGGGCGGGGCGACGGAGTTGGGGGAGGGGAGCTGGGTGAGGGACCCACCGCCCAGCCAGCGATCGCAAGGACCGGAGCAATGGGCCCCCGGGGCAAACGGCAGAGGAGCAGAGGAGCAGAACCTGCCAGCAGGGACGCCCACCACTGAAAAGAGCCCTAGCCCGCCCTCAGCTGCCGTCGCCTGAGGCGACTCAGAGGGAGCATGCGCACTATATCTCCCGCACACCCCGGGACTTGGCTCGCGCCGGCGGCTGACGTCGTGGGCCGCGTGCGTCGGGACCGGGCCGGGGGGCGTGACCTCTCTGGGGCTTCCAACGGCCGCCGCCGAGGCTCCGCCCCTCAGCGCGGCACAAAGGAGGCGCCTTGAGAAAGGGGAGGGGTTGTCAGCGACTTCAAGAGTCTCTGCATACTCTCCTCCAACAAACAACCAAATATCTAGAAAATAAAAGGATGCCCAATGGAGAAAGGTAGGGGAAGAACGGAGCTGAACCATTCAGTGCTCCTAGAGTGTCCTCAGAGGTTGGAGAACCGTGCCGGCTCTCAAAACACACACGGCAAAACTCCTGTGAGCGCAATTAAGCACTAGCACGACCACCTTTAAAACTTACGGACCGATATAGAAGTTAGGGAGTGGAGAATTGACAGTAGTACCGTCTGGCACAAAGCTCGGGGCGGGGGGGGGGGGCGGGGAACTGGCTGCAGAATTAAATTGGGGCGCGGGTGGTGGAATAAAAAAAAGACTAGAGAAAATGCGGAGAGTAACAGGGGTTATCCAACTGAAATACTGAAAATGCAACGGCAGACATCTGAGGGAAGACTAGCATCTGCTCCTTTTAACACGACAGAATTAAATTTGTTTCAAAAGAAATGAGTAAACACAGGCAAAGAAGTGAAAGGAAAACCTGCCTTCAAACGTACAGAGCATGGTATTGATCTTGTACCACAGTTATGTAAGATGTCACCACTGGAGAAAGTTAAGTGTTGGATGCTCAGAACACAATGTACTATTTTTACAATTTCCTGTGAGTTTATAATTATTTCAAAGTACTCTGTGTGTGTGTGTGTGTGTGTGTGTGTAGGTATCGCTCAGTCGTGTCCGACTCTGCGCGCCATGGACTATAGCCCGTCAGGCCACTCTGTCCATGGAATTCTCCAGGCAAGAATACTGGCATGGGTAGCCGTTCCCTGCTCCAGGGGATCTTCATGACCCAGGGATCTAAGCCAGGTCTCTCACATTGCAGACAGGTTCTTAACCATCTGAGCCAAAAAGGGACAACCCTGATCAGTGGTAATCAGAGGAAGGGAATGACTAAAAAGGGGCCTGAGGAAATTTTGAGGGGTAATAGAACTTTACCTTCGTTTGCCAAAACTCTTAAAAGAGATTTTGCCGCGTGTAAAATAGCTTAAAACTCAATTTTAAAGAAGATACCAGTGGTAAAGATGAAAGTCCTAACATGTTTGAGCAACTGTAGATATAAATTAATTGGATAACTGCCAGTTAAAATTATCCACTTTATTTTTGAAAAGCATGGGGCAGTGAGAGAATTTCAGCTGGTGGGTGTCTCCAACTTTACCCAGTTATTTTTAAAACATAATTTTTTTTTTTTTTTTTTTGCCAGAGGAATACTTTTACTGTAATATTGAAATAAGGCTATAGTGACCCAGAATCATATCCCTGTGCTTCCCTCTGTTGGAAACCAATTGCTCCTGAGTTTCAGGAGGAAGTGTTTCCCCCAGTTATTGTTTGTAGAAAAAGGCTTTTATCTCCTAAACCTTCCGTGAGTCCCAAAGAGCATATCCAAGCGGTTACTGGTTTGGGGAATTAATGAAGCTCAGGTTCTTGATGTCTCATCACAAAGAATCAGTGAAAGACATAGTGATGGATAAGAAATAGATGTATTTAGAAAGAGACATACTCCACAGAGTGTGCCATTTCAGAAGTCAAGAGCAGCCTTAAAAACATAAATCTTAGATACAAAGAGGAGAATGCATTCCTTTACATTGTATTCAGTAATTAGAAACACTTTTCATGCATCAACACCACCACATCATATTAACAAACTGTTTTTTAATTTGAGATGGTTTTAAGTTTTATAATTACCCTTGTTGTTGTTGAGTCGCTAAGTCGTTTCTGACTCTTTGTTGACCCCAAGGATGATAGCACACACCAGGCTTCCCTGTCCTTCACTATCTCCTGGAGTTTGCTCAAACTCATGTCCATTGAGTTAGTGATGCTATAAATGCATAGTTAGCCTACCAAAACCAAACAACCTAAAGTAAATCAGGTAACTTCCATATACTTCCTCTCATCATATCAGTCATGGAGAAGGATGGTACTGGTAGTCTGTACTCTGTAGAGTACTCTAGTGCAAAGTCTGTCGTTAGTGCATCCTCAGCCTCCAGCAGGGCTCCTTACGAATAATTAGTATTTGAATAAAACTATGAATTAATCACAAAAGGAGAAAAAGGAAAGTATAAAATTTATTGAGCACCTACCACACATCAGAAGCTTTTTTTTAAATATTCTATTTTTATTTATTTATTTATTTATTTGGCTGCACCAGTCTTAGTTGTGGCACATGACATCTTTGATCTTCCTTGTGGTGTGTGGGGTCTTTATTTGTGTCATATGGGATCTAATTCCCTGACCAGAGATCAAACCCAGGCCCCTTGCAATAAGAGCATAGAGTCTTAGCCACTGAACCACCAGGGGAGTCCCAAGAAGCTTGTGTTTAATTTAATCTCATAATAACCACATGAGGTACCCATTTTATAGATATAAACTCGAGACTTAAAGTAATGATCTATGAATCATTGACCATTTTCATCCCTTATTTTACTGGATTTGTCTGTTTCATTTGGACATGTTGATCATTCCTAAAAAGTCTTGCTTCCCTTAGTTTCCATAAGACCACAATCCCCCCACAATTCTCCTTCCAGCTTCCTGACCATGCTTTTTTTCATCCTCACAGGCTTCTGTTTGTTCATTATACTTTAAATGTCCATGTTCCCCATAGAGCCTCACAGAAATTGAGTCTTCTGCAATTTTGTTTATTTGTTTTTCTGAGACACATAAATGGAAAAAAATAATAATAATAAAGAATCCAAAATAGGGTTATAAAAACTGCATTTAGTGTTTTCTTTTAACCTATGAATTCTTTTGTACATATTCTTTCTGCTCATATCCTATGAGCCACACTGAGATACCAGGAAAGTAGTAAGTGTGGTCTCTAGCTAGGTTCCCAAGGACTCAGTAAAACCTTCACAATGTGAGATGGTTTTACTAAAACAAACAAGGAAACGTAAATACTGGAGTAGAAGAACTGTCTCTGGTGCAGCCTGTAGGGGTCAGATCTCCTCTACCACCTTCCAGGAGGTCCTTAGGAAAAGATATATTACACAAAATAGAGGAGCTAATCTGATTGTATGTCAGAGATAAGAAACTTATCTTGAAGCTCTGTGTGCACAGAAATTACCTAAAAGAGTGAAAGGAAAAAAAGTATAATTGGCAAAACTATAGAAACATAAAAAGATTGGTGGTTGCCAGAGTTTGTGGGAAGGAGGCAAAGATGAGCAGGATGAATATGTGAAGTGTTGGGCAGTGAAACGGAAATAGGAGGGAAGGGGACAGGGCACAAAGTTGAAAATCAGAGATCTTCCAGATGTATAAGCTGGTTTTAGAAAAGGCAGAGGAACCAGAGATCAAATTGCCAACATCCGATGGACCATAGCAAGAGAGTTCCAGAAAAACATCTACCTCTGCTCCATTGACTAGGCCAAAGCCTTTGACTGGGTGGATCACAAGAAACTGTGGAAAATTCTGAAAGAGATGGGAATACCAGACCACCTGACCTACCTCCTGAAAAATCTGTATGCAGGTCAAGAAGCAACAGTTAGTACTGTACACGGAACAACAGACTGGTTCCAAATCAGGAAAAGAATATGTCACAGCTATATATTGTCACCCTGTTTATTTAACTTATTTGCAGAGTACATCATGCGAAATGCCAGGCTGGATGAAGCACAAGCTGGAATCAGGATTGCTGGGAAAAATATCAGTAACCTCAGATATGCAGATGACACCAAACCTATAGCAGAAAGTGAAAGAACTAAAGAGCCTCTTGATGGAAGTGAAAGAAGAGAGTGAAACAGTTGGCTTAAAGCTCAACATTCAGAAAACTAAGATCATGGCATCTGGTCCCATCACTTCACAACAAATAGATGGGGAAACAATGAAATCGGTGAGAGGTTTTCTTTTGGGGGGGGCTCCAAAATCACTGCAGATGGTGTCTGCAGCCTTGAAATTAAAAGATGCTTGCTCGTTGGAAGCAAAGCTATGACCAACCTAGACAGCATATTAAAAAGCAGAGACATTACTGCCACTGTTTCCACTGTTTCCCCATCTATTTGCCATGCAGTGATGGGACAGGATGCCATGATCTTTGTTTTTTGAATGTTGAGTTTTAAGCCAGCTTTGTCCTATATAGTAGATTCTTGTTGTTTGTTTATTTTACATATAGTACTATGCATCTGTTAATCCCAAACTCCTTAATTGTCCCTCCTCGTTCCACTTCCTCTTTGGTAGCCCTAAGTCTTTTTCTGCCTGTAAGTCTGTTTCTCGTTTGTAAATAAGTTCATTTGTATCATTTTTTAGATTCCACATATAAATAATATATGATGTCTGCCTTTGTCTGATTTACTTCAGTTAGTATGACATTCTCTAGGTTCATCCATATTGCTGCAAATGGCAATATTTCATTCTTTTTTATGGCTGAGGAATATTCCATTGTATTTATACACCACATCTTCTTTATTCATTCATCTGTCCATGGACATTTAGGTTGCTACCAAGTCTTGCCTGGGCCTCCCAGGTGGCAGTAGTGGTAAAGAACATGCCTGCCAGTGCAGGAGACATAAGAGACACGGGTTCAACCCCTGAGTTGGGAAGATTCCCTGGAGGAGGGCATGGAAACCACTCCAGGATTCTTGCCTGGAAAATCCCATGGACAGGGGAGTCCAGTGGGCTGCAGTCCATGGGGTCACAACAGTCAGACATGACTGAAGCAACTTAGTATGAAGGTATGCTTATCTTTGCTGTTGTAAACAGTGCTGCTATGAACATAGGGTGCATGTATCTTTTCGAATTAGAGTTTTCTCAGGATATATGCCCAGGATTGCTAGATCATATGGTAACTCTATTTTTAGTTTTTTAAGGAGCCTCCATACTGTTCTCCATAATGGCTGCTCCAATTTACAGTCCTACCAACAGTGTAGGAGTGTTCTCTTTTGAGGAGGTGATGCTTATTGTCCTATATATAGACTTGTCTCTAAAATTGGCTCTTAATACATGCAGCTTGTAATAGATGTCCAGTCCAGTTAATGGGGAAATGCTGGCATTTAGTTTGGGTGCATAATGAATGGCTCTATGAGGATGGTCTTCAAGGTGCTGTGACAATCAATGGGTGAAACACAGCACTTGAAAGGACCAGTAAAGAAATGGAAATGCCTTCATAGATGCTTATGAATTCCACTAGTCTCAGTAGAGCTGTTCAGCCAGAGGTTACTGGCCTGTGTGATGCTTGACCTAGGGATTTCACCAAGCTGTGGCTGCCTATGGCTTCAGCAGGCAGATTGGCTTCTGGCAGCTGTACAGTGCTAAAGGACACCTACCTGGAATAAGAACATCAACACAGATGATAAGAAAGCTATCACGTGTGAGCTAGACCCTTGTCACATCACTATATCATTTCAGTAAATGCCTTTGCTGGAACTTCCCTGGTGGTCCAGTGGTTAAGACTCCTCATTCCCAATGCTGGGGGCATAGTTTCAACCCCTAGCCAGGGAACTAAGATCTCACATGCCGCACAGTGCAGCAAATAATAATAATAACCTCCTGGCTAAGTTGAATGTGAGTTATCTCATTTCTTCATCTTTCAGAAATCTAACTAAAGAATCTGGATTGGCATATCAAAAAGGTGATATTTAGCAGGTAGTTTGCTATATAAGGCTGGAACTCATGAACGAAGTCAGGCTGAAAATATATACAGTGGATTTATCTCCTATACTTACTTAACATATTAACTCTACTATATGTGCTTGGCAAAAAAACAAAACATATTTTTCTTATAACATGGCCCCTTAAACGCAAGCCAACAACTTCATCTGGTGCTCAACTCAAGAAACAACCTTCTGTTCCAAAAGCAGAGGAAAGCTGGCTGTGTAGGATTTCTTGATTGATAGTATATACATTTAAAATCATGTATACAGTATTTTAGGGGACTTTTCAAAGGTAATTTTAACTCTATTTTTGTCTTTTGTGCTGACTTTAAGTCCTAATTCCCACCAGAAAAAAAAAAAAAATTCTCTGTATATGGGTGTTGCACTAATAGAGAGATGATAGTTCGAGCTGCAGTCAAAAAAGGCGCACTATTCAAGGCAGAATATATACAATGAGAAAAGAGATCTAAGGGTGAAAGCTTAGAGAATATTAATATTTTTAAAATAGGTGGAAGGGCCCACAAGGATTCTACAAGAATTAGGAGGGGGACAGGAAAGACTAGTATAATAAGAAAAGAAAGAAAAAAGCTTCCCCAGAGAGTCCTTAACTCTATCAAAAATAAAGCAAAGTAATCAAGGAAGATAAATACTGAAAGGTGACCACTAGATTTTGAAATTAAGAAGACCCTGATCACTTAGCAAAGCAGTTTAGATGTTATGGTGGTGGTTTAAGTTTCTGATGGATAAATGGGTCTTTGAAAACCAACAAAAACAACAACAAAGGAAAGCAGCAAGGAAGTGGAGACCTCAAGCTTGTCTATGAAAAGAAGGAAAAGATAGAGTGGCAGGTAGCAGAGGATCAGAGCCAAGGGAAAGTATTTTTGTTGTAAGTGGCTATGACTTGTTCCTATCTATAGGCCAAGAACTAAAAGTAAAAGAGATAACTGAGGCAACACAACCCCTGAGGAGAAAAGAAGTGGTTGAGTCCCAAAGACTAATCTGCATTAACTGGGAAGAGGGCGAAAGAGAGAGAGATCTAGTGATAGGAGTAAAAACGGATGCTTTTCTATTTGGGAGGAAAGTGCTGTGGAAGACAAGTTGAGGAAAGTTTATTTCTGATAGCGTCTTCTTTCTCTGTGAAATGGGAAGTTAGCAGAGCTGGTTTGGGGAACCAAGGAGAAGGGCTTAAAAAACAAGTAAAAGTTTGTAATAGTCCTCAAAAGAAATAAAAGAAGCTGAGAGACAATGTATAAGGTTTGAAAGTATAGCTAAGACTGTGATTATGTGCATCTTAAGTCGCTTCAGTCGTATCCAACTCTTTGCGATCCTATAACCCTCCAGGACCTTCTGTCCATGGGATTCT
Organism: Cervus elaphus; assembly: GCF_910594005.1. Classification (NCBI taxonomy): domain Eukaryota; kingdom Metazoa; phylum Chordata; class Mammalia; order Artiodactyla; family Cervidae; genus Cervus; species Cervus elaphus. Next base: position 82,130,379 of record NC_057823.1, on the reverse strand, counting down.
CTAGGCAAGAATACCAGAGTGGGTTGCCATTCTCTCCTCCAGAGGATCTTCCCTACCCAGGGACTGAACTCGAGTCTCTTAATAAATCTTCTGCATTGGCAGGTGGGTTCTTTACCTCTCGCGCCACCTGGAAAGCCCTAGATTCCTATATTAGTGCAGGTACTAGTTCCTATATTTTGTGATTTCCCCCCAACCCCGACCCCAGTATCATCCATCCTGCTTGGGTGAAGAAGGATAAAACATAGATAAGTAGATGAATCCAGATTGCAGGCTTGCAGGGTGCTGAAAGAATAGAAAGGGTAGGGTTAATTAAGGTTGTCAGAAGGTGAGTGATAAAATGAGATCCCTGGGATCTGAACTGGGTGGTAAAGAAGTCAGATACTGAAAGGGGATCAACAGAGTTGGCAAAGGAGGGGAATCAAAAAACTAAAGATCATCATGATGTCAATAAGAGAGGAGTTGTTCAGTCACTCAGTCGTGTCTGACTCTTTGCAACCCCGTGAACTGCAGCATGCCAGGCTTCCCTGTTCTTCACTGTCTCCCAGAGTTTGCTCAAACTCATGTCCATTGATGCCATCGAACCATCTCATCCTCTGTTACCGGCTTCTCCTCTTGCCCTCAATCTTTCCCAGCATCAGGGTCTTTTACAATGAGTCAATTCTTCGCATTACGTGGTCAAAGTATTGGAGCTTGAATATTCAGGGTTGATTTCCTTTAGGATTGATTGGTTTGATCTCCTTGCAGTCAAGGGACTCTCAAGAGTCTTCTCCAACATAAAAGTTAGAAAACATGAATTCTTCAGTGCTCAGCCTTCTTTATGGTTCAACTCTCACATCTATATGTGACTACTGGAAAAACCATAGCTTTGACTATCTGGACTTTTGTAGGCAAAGTGATGTGTCTGTTTTTTAATTTACTGTCTAGGTTTGTCATAGTTTCACCTCCAAGGAGCAAATGTTTTTTAATTTCATGGCTGCAGTCACCATCTGCAGTGATTCTGGAGCCCAAGAAACTAAAGTCTCTCACGGTTTCCATTGTTGCCCCATCTATTTGCTATGAAGTGATGGGACTGGATGCCATGATCTTAGTTTTTTTAATGTTGGGTTTTAAGCCAGCTTTTTCACTCTCCTCTTTCATCAAGAGGCTCCTTAGTTCCTCTTTACTTTCTGCCATATGGGTGATGTCATCTGCCTATCTGAGGTTATTGATATTTCTCCCAGCAATCTTGATTCCAGCTTGTGCTTCATCCAGCCTGGCATTTCACATGATGTACTCTGCAAATAAGTTAAATAAGCAGCGTGACAATAAACAGCCTTGACGTGCTCCTTGAAGTAGAAAGTCAAGAGATACCTGGAGTAACAGGCAAGTTTGGCCTTGGAGTACAAAATGAAGCAGGGCAAAGGCTAACAAGGGTTTTGCCAAGAGAAGGCACTGGTCATAGCAAACACCTTCTTCCAACAACACAAGAAAAGACTCTACATATGGACATCACCAGATGGTGAATACCAAAATCAGATTGATTATATTCATTGCAGCTGAAGATGGAGAAGCTCTACACAGTCAGCAAAAACAAGACCAGGAGCTGACTGTGGCTCAGATCAAGAACTCCTTATTGTGAGATTCAGATTTAAATTGAAGAAAGTAGGGAAAACCAGTAGACCATTCAGATGTGACCTCAGTCAAATCCCTTACGATTATACAGTAGAAATATCCTGAATGTTACTTAAAGTTAAAATTCTTGGGGCTGGCACAGGATAAAGTTAATGTAGAATTGCAGCAGTGAGATGTTTTAGTTGACAGTGTATAGAGTGATTTTGTGTAGCTGTGCTTATATTTTGAGGATCTTGTTCTTGAAGGCTTAGTTTGTACAGTGAAGGGTATAATCAGGAAATAATTCAGTTTGAACTGTCTTAATAAAGGCTGGAATATTCTGGTGAATTTTGACATTAACTCTGCTTTTGAATATTATTCATTGGATATCTTTATCTTTTAAATATGTAAGGACTTTTGGGAATTATAACTTTTAAATATATCAAGGAAATTCAGTGTTCTAAAGGGATCACTCTGGAGTAATCTGATATTCTTCAGGATACTTGTCTTCACTGGAATTGGTTAGGATGGCCCTATGTTCTTCCATTTGCAGGGGGTGGTATTTAAAAAACTATATGTGTCTATAATGTATACTTCTGTGTTATTAGAGTCTAGCCTTATTCATTGTCTTTGAACTATTTCACTGTTCTTTGAAAGTTGTGGGTAACTGATAAATAGATAGCTTCTGTACTTTTGGTAGTGATTTTATTCATCCCATCCTACCCATGAAAAAAAAAATCAGTGCTATTCCATTTTGCCTGGTTCTCTCATATTATATGAGTAAAGTGAATTCTTTAACGTGTGCCCTTTTTTATATCTGTATGAAAGTCACAGTTTTGTCTTTTTCTGAAAATTATATTTTAGCAGAGGCCTGGCAGTTTATACCTGAGAACCTCTTAAGAATAAGTTCTCACCTAGTCTCAAGTCTCACTGAAGTGTCCAGGACCCCGAAGGGAAAGACAGTCCAAAGTCTTTGGAGGCAAATGGGGACAGCTGCCCCAGGGGAAACCAAAATCTTGATGCAGAGAGTGTAAGGTCCAAGAAGACATAAATGAGAAAGTAGATCAATAGCAAATTATCTCTGATAAAAGAATGTGCAACACTTTTAGAATATGTGGAGAAATTGCAGTACTCTGTATCATTGGCAAGCAATGAATAGAGAATAGAGAAGTGATTACAGAATCTCATAAACTCTTTGAAATTTTGGTTCAAAGTCCGTCTGCCTTCTAGGCCCCAGGTTATATTCCTTAGACCTATGTAGCAAGATGCCCTCCCCTGCTAGACATTTCACTTATCATTCAGTGATAAAAATAAGGGGGGGGGGGCAGGGGATAATGAGACAAGATCAATGTACATACCTAGGGTCTGCTGTTAAGCTAGCAGGGACTTGAATATCTTTGTTCCATAGTGACCTGATTTTGTTTTTGTTTTAATCTTTTGGTTAAGCTGTGTGGCATGAGAGATCTTAGTTCCTTGACCAGGAATTGAACTGTTTTCTTTAATGTTGTATGTATTCACTGGTCAGGAATTAATTGTTATTGTAGGATTCAACTGCATACTGATACTGGTGTGTTATGGGCTTCCCAGGTGGCGCTAGTAGTAAAGAACCTGCCTGCAATGCAGGAGACATAAGAGACATGGGTTCGATCCCTGCATTGGGAAGATCCCCTGGAGGAGGGCCTAGCAACTCACTCCAATATTCTTGCCTGGAGAATCCCATGGACAGAGATGCCTGGCAGGCTTCAGTCCACAGGGTCACACAGAGTTGGACACAACGAAGCAACTTAGCATGCACTGGTGTGTTATAATGATGCTTTGCATTAAGATGAATTCAATCTGCAGCCCTAGAAGACTTTGTGTATTTTTAATTCAGGAAGTTGCCCTAGATTCAGACAAAGTCAGAAGTTGTTCCTGAGGCAATGACTCCCTTTAGGATGCCTCTTAAAATAAATAATAATAGGGTGCACTTGCCCAGCCCCTTCATCTGCATCATCTCATTGGAGAGACAGGAGGCACACTATGGAATGGTTACCAATTTGGAGTCAAGAAATCATAGAGTAAGCTTTATCTCTGCCACTTATTTGGTATGTAAATTTTCAGCAGTCACTTACCCACTCTGAACCTCAGGATCTATATTTCTATATAATTGAGTTAGTAATAATCCCAGGTTTGCAGAGCTGTGGAGAACAAAAAGATATACATTTTCAAATGTATGAGATTGATACAGAGAAGCAATGGAATAATGCAATCATTAATATAATTGTGTAATCTGTGTTTTCAAACATGGAAAAAATGACCAGGTACAAAACAGTGTGTTAAAGTATGACTTCATTTATGGTCCTAAAGAAAAATGGTAAATTATGACCAAAAATTAATGATGGATATCCCTAGGTAAAGGTATTATGGATGATGCTTATTTTTCATATTTTTAACTATTTCAGGTTTAAGAAAAATACTGTATTATTGATATGTCACTTTTTATAATAAAAATGAAGAATGCTATCTACAATTAAAAAAATTGATGTGTGTGATTTGAGATGGAATTATTTATCATCTTTACTGAATATTTATTTGACACAAAGAAAGGAGTGTTATTTGGATATACATTATATCCTGTTGTTCTTAAAGGGAATAACAATAGAGGTAAAGAGGTGAACTTCAAAGAGAGGAAAGACAAAATGTGATGCCCAGCAAAGGAGAATAATGGGACATTCCAAATGTGCAATTTCCTATCTTCTGCAACCCAGAGTTGGCCATGGAGAATGTCCCTACATGGTTCAGTCTTTCTCAAATTAAGGGACTGATAGTATAAAGACATAAAACAGATAGTAGAAAGATATAAAGAGACATCTTTATTCTATGCATACTCAAGGATGCTAAAAAGCATTTTTGGGAACTCAAGTGATGACAGGAAGGAGAACACCATAAAAGCTGTCCAGTCCCACTGAAGTGATGTGTTGTTAGATATGCTCAATATGGAGTGAAACAGGCCAAAGTTGTTGCTACACTTTTAATGTAATATCTGACTGCTTTGTATTACGATGCTTTGAATTTTTAATTATTTATATTTGGGGGAGTGTTTTTTTAATATTTATTTTTATTTATTTAGCTGCCCTGGGTCTTAGTTGAGGCACTCAGGATCTTTAGTTGCAGCATGCAAACTCTAAGTTGCTACATGTGGGACCTAGTTCTTTGATGAGGGATCAAACCTGGGTCCCCTTTGGGAGCATTGAGAGCACAACATCTTAGCCACTGGACCACCAAGGAAGTCCCTATTTATATTTTTTGATGTATGTGATGTTGAAGAGGAGAAGCTTTTTTTTCTTCAAAATAGACATCTTTTTTTATTGAAAGTATAGTTGATTTACAGTGTTGTGTTAGTTTCTGGTATATACCAAAAAGATTCAGTTATATATTCTTTTTCAGATTTTTTTCCATTATAACTTATTACAAGGTATTGAATATAGTTTCATATTTCTGTTGTTCAGTTCCTAAGTTATGTCCAACTCTCTGCTGTCACATAAACTGTCTCCCAGAGTTTGCCCAAATTAATGTCCATTGAGTCAGTGATGCCATCCAACCACCTCATCCTCTTGCCCTCAATCTTTCCCAGCATCAGGGTCTTTTCCAGTGATTCAACTCTTCGTATAAAATGGCCAAAGTATTAGAGCTTCGGCTTTTTCTATGATCCAACGGATGTTGGCAATTTGATCTCTGGTTCCTCTGCCTTTTCTAAATCAGGCTTGTACATTTGGAAGTTCTCTGGTCACAAACTGTTGAAGCCTAGCTTGAAGGATTTTGAGCATGATCTTGCTAGCATGTGAAATGAGTGCAATTGTGCAGTAGTTTGAACATTCTTTGGCATTGCCCTTCTTTGGGATTGGAATGAAAACTGACCTTTTCCATATCCATACATGACTACTGGAAAAACCATAGCTTTGACTAGATGGACTTTTGTCAGCAAAGTAATGTCTCTGCTTTTTAATATGCTGTCTATGTTGGTCATAGCTTTTCTTCCAAGGAGCAAGCATCTTTTAATTTCATAGATGTGAGTTGGACCATAAAGAAGGTTGAACGCCGAAGAATTGATGCTTTTGAACTGTGGTGTTGGAGAAGACTCTTGAGAGTCCCTCGGACTGCAAGGAGATCAAGCCAGTCAGCCCTAAAGGAAATCAACCCTGAATATCTATTAGAAGGACTGATGCTGAAGCTGAAGTTCCAATGCTTTGGCCACCTGATGCGAAGAGCTGACTCATTAGAAAAGACCCTGATGCTGGGAAAGATTGAAGGCAGGAAGAAAAGGGGACAACAGAGGATGAAATAGTTGGATGGAATCACCAACTCGATGGACGTGAGTTTGAGCAAGCTCAGGGAGATGGTGAAGGACAGGAAAGCCTGGTGTGCTGCAGTCCATGGGGTCTTAAAGAGTTGGACATCACTTAGCAGATGAATATTTCATTCATGAAATGTTGTTCATGATATAGAGAGCCAGTCTATATCATACTGGCTCTCTCTATGGAAAATGGAAACTGTTAAGCCTGTTAACATTCATCCATTCTTTGCACAAATTTATCAAGACCTAGGATATGCCAGGTACTGTGCTAGGTGTTGGAAGTACAATGAAGGAACTGCCCTGCCTTAATAGAATTGTATTTAGTCACCAAGAGCCCAGACAAATATGCAGGAAAAATATTCCTGCCTGAGCATGTTATGAGACTGTGTAGATCTGTTGTTGGAGGAAAGTTAAAGGCTAAATCAACCAAACCTTTCCCATGAAAATAAAATATGTACACAACCTGGCAGGCGTTGATATTGATAATGTTGATAAGCCTTCCTGTGTCTTTGAGAAAGCCATTGATGGAGCTGTTTACTAAAGAGCAAACACTAGATTATTGTATCTTTAGGGGTTATGTACATCACAACAAGGCATAGAATCAATTGATATGGAAATCAGTTAAGAATGCTTTAGTAGCAAAACAACTGCAGAACTGTATAATGTTATTCTAAAACATGATACCTGAGATCCACATGAAAGTTAAGTTTAAACGCTATATGCATGTGAGATAGAAAATTTCCTAGATGTTTTTAGAAGCATTATAATGGATTGCTATTCTGAATACTAAATTATATGAACTGTAAAAAGAACCACAAATAAATTGTAGGTAGCTAATATGTGATATGTAAATTACATGCAAGATCATTATTCCTTTGACACTTGGTAAGCTTTACACAATAATAGTTTTTTCAATTATAATCAGTAAATTTCAGAGATAAACATTCAACCATTTTATTTTTTTTAACATTCAGTCATTTTAGATCTATTTTGAAAAAGTTTTCTCATATCACCTAATCTATAAATACAATCAATATATTAATAGCTTTTTATAAAAATAGTATTAGGAAGATAAAATGTAAACTCACAATGTCAAATTATCAGAGATAAAGTTTTCCATAAATAAATGTAATGAAATGATAAGACATAAATTGAAAACAAAAAAAAAAAAAAACCTTTAAAAATCAATTATAACTTGTGCTATGAAAGAGGTGAGAAAATAAAAAGGAAGACAAAAGAACATCAGACAACACTTTTCACTGTACACTCATCTTCTTAGACTACAAAACCATTCAAGCCTCAAATCCTGCAGCTAACAGTTCCTGTTAGCCTTAGTGTATCCTCACAACCTGAGGCTTGAGCATAAGCTTTTAGGGCTGAGTAAAGCCTATGGGAGGCTTGCCACCTTAGATTTCACGGTAGATAAGGTTCAGTGAACAAATACCAGGCTGAAACACAAACTGACCTTCCCTTAGGAGGAAGGATTTGGCTTCGGATAGGTTTAGGGATTTCAATCCTATGTTTGCCTCCTCAGGCTCCATGTGATTGTGCCAGAGGCCCCCTACCTTCTTGTTGCACTGCAAATTTTTCATTGATATCACTTGTCTTATAGAACTTACATATTCCAGAAAACAGTCATTAATATTTCATGAAGTAAGTATTCTTCTGTCTTAAAATAGAATCAGAAATATGGACCCACAGAAAACATCCTTGGGCAAGGCATAAAAAATGATAGCCACTTGGTCATTCAACAGCTACTTATTCAGTAGAGACAAAGCACTTTGAGGAAAACAGTGTAAAGATGAAGTTCTTGGTCACAAGCAATGTAAACTGACTGGCTAATTTTAGCAGGAAAGGAATTATTGGCAGAATATCAAATATCTCATAAGATCAACATGAAGATTGAAGAGCCAGGTTGAAAAACAGGCAGGAACCAAGGACAATCAGACATTCGGAATAAAAATAGGATTATATCCAAGATTGGTTAGGATATTTCTATCTAACCCCACTACAAGTAAAGATACTGCTAGACACCATACTGAAACCATTGGCTGTTGGGAGCATACTTTAACCATCTTTACTCTGCAAGTGATTCACTCCAAGATTTTATTTATTTATTTATTTATGACTGTGCTGGGTCTTGGTTGATGCTGGCAGGCTTTCTCTAGTTGCGATGAGCAGGGACTCCTCTCTAGTTGTGGTGCTTGGGCTTTTCATTGCAGTGGTTTCTCTTGTTGTGAAGCATGGGCTCTAAGCATGCAGGCTTTAGTAGTTGTGGCATGTGAGCTCAGTAGTTGCAGCTCTTGGGCTCTAGAGCACAGGCTTAATTGTCCAGCAGCACATGAGATCTTCCTGGACCAGCGATTGAACCTGTGTCAATGCTTTACCACTGAGCCACCAGGGAGACCCCAAGTGATTCATTTCAGATTCATATTCCCAAATCTGATTGGCCAAAACCAGGTTTCATGTTCTTGTTGTCACTGCTGGGGTTGGAAAGAGGGGATATCTGGTTCATTGGGTTTTTGTAGAGGGAATTAGACCTGTAGAGTTCACCAAGACTCACACAATGGGGAATTCCTCTCAAGCAGGGGGAGTATTTGGATGCTGAATGGCCAGAAAAATTATAAATGGTGACTTCAGTCCAGAACTTCAACCATCCAGCATATACTCTTTTCCCTATAGTTCCCCAAAGAGATGCTATGGCCATCACTATTGCATCTTTTCAGTATACTATATTTATTAAGGAGGGGTGGGAATGATATATTTTCATTATTCCCTCCCTCTACACTTATTACCACAAAAATCAGTTAATATTAAGGTACAACTTCTATATAACCATCAGTACTGGGGGGGAAGGATTATAGTGAACTCCTGTTCCTAGCAGTGAAAAGATCAACTTTTAAAAAGTGCTTTCTTTTTCCAAGATGATAAAGGATAAAAGCAATCCATAGCAGAAGGCAACCCTAAATAATGAAATAAAAAGAATTCAAAAGGATACCGGTGCTAGAATTGAGAAGACAAAGACAAGATAGAACCCTTGCCCTCCAGGTGTTTAGAGTACAGTAGAGTAACTCATTTGAATAGACTTCGGGAATATATTGTGAGTAGTACTGTAAGAAATATATGCAGAGTTCCATGGAAGCATGCAGAAAGGCCGTAATCTCAAAGGTAGGGGGGCAGGGTAGAGGATGTGAAGATATGACAACATGAACTGCCTTCTAAAGGATGAGTGGGAGTTAGCTTCTGTCTTGTGAGCATATTTTATAATCAAGAGCAACAGATCACTCAGACAGAGTTTTGTTGCATTTTCATTGTGAACAGCTCCAATAGCACCCTTTACTTCACCTATCATAACACTTGTGCTGTTTTGCAGTTTATTTTTTTTTATTGGCTGCATTGAGTCTTCGTTGTGGCAAGTGGGCTCTTTCACTGTGGCATTCGAACTTCTCTCTAGTTGTGGCCTGCAGGGTCCGGAGTGTGTGGGGTCTGTATTTTGCGGCACTTGGGCTCTCTAGTTGAGGCCGTGCAGGCTCAGTAGTTGTGCGATCTTGGTTCCCCCACCAGGGATTGAACCTGTGTCCCCTGCATTGGAAGGCAGATTCTTTAACCATGATAAGGAAGTCTCTTATCATGCTGTTCTGTAATCACCTGCTCGTCTTATCATTCCACCAACCTTTAAGCTCTGTGGTGATAAGCACCATGTCAGTCTTGATCATGGTTGTATTCCCAGGATGGCAACCCACTCCAGTACTCTTGCCTGGAAAATCCCATAGACGGAGGAGCCTGGCAGGCTGCAGTCCATGGGGTCGCTAGGAGTCAGACATAACTGAGCGACTTCACTTTCACTTTTCACTTTCATGCATTGGAGAAGGCAATGGCAACCCACTCCAGTGTTCTTGCCTGGAGAATCCCAGGGACGGGGAGCCTGGTGGGCTGCCGTCTATGGGGTCACACAGACTCGGACACGACTGAAGGGACTTAGCAGCAGCAGCAGCAGCAGCAGCACAGTGCCTAGCATGCTAAAGGAAGGAAAAACATCAGAACATTTTACACATGGACATAGAAATAATTTCTGGAGACTCTATCCTGACAACAAGTTAAAATACTGTTAAACTTCAGAGGCAACTTTAATGTAGCTTACTTTCAGCCAGTGCTTGGGCTAATCAAGTCATAAAACTACAATTTTATCTTTGATCTGTTGTGAAAGACCCAAAGACTCACCTACTGCTTACTAAATAGCAACACAAGAGAGATCAAGAGCAGTGGTCTTCATATTTTTTTTAATATAAAAGAGAGTGATTACTTAATGGGTCTTTACTTTCCCATTGAGTTTAATGACAAGACTTCTTTCAAAAAAACTCAGATGTTTAAAGGAAAGTAGCACTACAATGCTGCAACATAATAGGAAGTAAAAGAAGTTGAAAAGAAATCTAATATCCCTATTTTAGCTGGAGAGGCAGTAAACTTCAGCTTGAGGGTTAATACTTTATGATGCATGGAAACTTACTGTGATTGCATGGAAAACAACATTTGACTATAAAAAGCTCAGTGTTCACAATAAATTAAATCCTAAATAGGTGATACCAATGATTCTCAAACATTAGGGTGGATCAGAATTGTTGTTGTTTTTCAGTTGCTAACTTATGTCCAGTTCTTTGCGACCCATGGGCTACAGCACACCAGGTTTCTCTGTCCTTTATTATGTCCCGGAGTTTGCTCAAATTCATGTCCACTGAGTCAGTGATGCTATCTAATCATCATATCCTCTGCTGTCCACTTCTCCTGTTGCCTTCAGTCTTTCCCAGCATAAGGGTCTTTTCCAATGAGTTGGCTCTTAGAATCAGATGGCCAAAGTATTGGAGCTTCAGCTTCAGCATCAGTCCTCCCAATGAATATTCAGGGTTGATTTTCTTTAGGATTGATTGGTTTGATCTCCTTGCTGTCTGAGGGACTCTCAAGAGTCTCCTGTAGCACCACAGTTCAAAAGTATAAATTCTTCGGCATTCAGCCTCCACTCAGAATCTGCCTGCAATGCAGGAGACCCGGGTTCAATTCCTGAGACAGTAAGATCCCCTGGAGAAGGAAACAGCAACCTACTCAAGTATTCTTGCCTGGAGAATCCCATGGAAAAGGAGCCTGGCAGGCTACAGACCATGGGATTGCAAGAGTCGGACACGACTTAGTGACTAAACCACCACCTTCATGGTCCAACTCTCACATCTGTACATGACTACTGGATCAGACAAAAAGCATCTTCATGACCCAGATAATCACAATGGTGTGATCACTCACCTGGAGCCAGACATCCTGGAATGGGAAGTCAAGTGGACCTTAGGAAGCATCACTACGAACAAAGCTAGTGGAGGTGATGGAATTCCAGTTGAGCTATTTCAAATCCTAAAAGATGATGCTGTGAAAGTGCTGCACTCAATATGCCAGCAAATTTGGAAAGCTCAGCAGTGGCCACAGGACTGGAAAAGGTCAGTTTCATTCCAATCCCTAAGAAAGGCAATGCCAAAGAATGCTCAAACTACCGCACAGTTGCACTCGTCTCACATACTAGTAAAGTGATGCTCAAATTCTCCAAGCCAGGCTTCAGCAATATGTGAACCATAAATTTCCAGATGTTCAAGCTGGTTTTAGAAAAGGCAGAGGAACCAGAGATCAATTTGCCAAAATCTTTTGGATCATTGAGAAACCAAGGAAGTTCCAGAAAAACATCTATTTCTGCTTTATTGACTATACCAAAGCCTTTGACCGACTGGATCACAGCAAACTAGAAAACTCTTCAAGAGATGGGAATACCAGACCACCTACCTGCCTCCTGAGAAATCTGTATGCATGTCAGGAAGCAACAGTTAGAACTGGACATGGGACAAAAAACTGGTTCCAAATAGGAAAAGGAGTATGTCAAAGCTCTATATTGTCACCCTGCTTATTTAACTTCTATGCAGAGTACATCATGAGAAACACTGGGCTGGGTGAAGCACAAGCTGGAATCAAGATTGCCAGAGGAGAAATATCAATAACCTCAGATATACAGATGACACCACCCGTATGGCAGAAAGTGAAGAAGAACTAAAGAGCTTCTTGATGAGAGTGAAAGAGGAGAGTGGAAAAGTTGGCTTAAAGCTCAACATTCAGAAAACTAAGATCATGGCATCTGGTCCCATCTCCTCATGGCAAATAGATTGGGAAACAATGGGAACAGTGGCAGACTTTATTCTGGGGGGCTCCAAAATCACTGCAGATGGTGATTGCAGCCATGAAATTAAAAGACGCTAACTCCTTGGAAGGAAAGTTATGACCAACCTAGACAGCATATTAAAAAGCAGAGACATTACTTTGTCAACAAAGGTTCATCTAGTCAAGGCTATCATTTTTCCAGTGGTCATGTATGGATATGAGAGTTGGACTGTGAAGAAAGCTGAGCACCAAAGAATTGATGCTTTTGAACTGTGGTGTTGGAGAAGACTCTTGAGAGTCCCTTGGCCTGCAAGGAGATCCAACCAGTCCATCCTAAAGGAGATCAGTCCTGGGTGTTCATTGGAAGGACTGATGCTGAAGCTAAAGCTCCGATACTTTGGCCACCTGATGTGAAGAGCTGACTCATTTGAAAAGACCCTGATGCTGGGAAATATTGAAGGTAGAGGAGAAGGGGACGACAGAGGATGAGATGGTTGGATGGCATCACCGACTCAATAGACATGGGTTTGGGTGAACTCCGGGAGTTGGTGATGGACAGGGAGGCCTGGCGTGCTGCAGTTCATGGGGTCACAAAGAGTCGGACACGACTGAGCAACTGAACTGAGACTGAGAATGGAAACAACCTAGATGTCCATTGACAGATGAATGGATAAAGAAGCTGTGGTACATATACACAATGAAATATTATTCAGCCGTGAAAAGGAACACAATTGAGTCAGTTCTAATGAGGTGGATGAACCTAGAGCCTATTATAGAGAGTGAAGTAAGAGAAAGATAAATATCATATTCTAATGTATATATATATATATGGAATCTAGAAAAGTCATATGGAAGAATTTATTTACAGGGCAACAACGGAGAAACAGGCATAGGGAATAGACTTATAGACATGGGGAGAGGGGAGGAGAGGGTGAGATGTATGGAAAGAGTAACATGGAAACATACATTACCATATGTAAAATAGATAGCCAACGGGAATTTGCTGTCTGGCTCAGGAAACACAAACAGGGGCTCTGTATCAACCTAGAGGGGTGGGATGGGGAGAGAAATGGGAGGGAGCTTCAAAAGGGAGGGGATATATGTGTACCTATGGCTGATTCATGTTGAGGTTTGACAGAAAACAGCAAAATTCTGTAAAGCAGTTATCTGTCATTAAATAATAATTTCAAAACAAAACAAAAAGGTAACTACTCAGAGTTACCATAAAGAATAAGCAGATGACTTACAAAGAAATAAAATGTAGACTGGCAGGAGATAGTATAAATATTAAGTAAAAGTCAATACAATAGGCAATACTCCCATCCCCACCATATGAAAGGCTATATTCACATCAACTAGTATAAAGGAAGGCCACATCCCTGCTTGCGACCCAGCTTCACAGCACATCCTGCCGCACCCCAGACCAAGTTTGCCTCATCACCAGATAGCAAGAGACAGGAGCATCTATGTGCTTGCTGATTACCTCTGCCCCTGTGGCTGGTGTTCACCTTGAGCCTTTTCATACAATAAAGGGAAATCCACCACAACCAATGTCAAAAAGAGAGCTGAAACCAGAATGGTAGGGAAATATCACAGGCTACTCTGAGGGATTTGCCAATGAAAGGAGCCTAGAGCCTCCTGACTAAAAGCAATGTAGAAGACTGGAGAAGAAACCTGGACAAAAGAATGAAGAGTTAGAACAGAGGCCTTTATGAACATTAGCCAAGATCTTAGAAGGGCTATTGGAGAAGGCAATAGCAACCCACTCCAGTACTCTTGCCTAGAAAATCCCATGGGTGGAGGAACCTGGTAGGGTACAGTCCATGGGGTTGCTAAGACTCAGACACGACTGAGCAACTTCACTTTCCCTTTTCACTTTCATGCATTGGAGAAGGAAATGGCAACCCACTCCAGTGTTCTTGCTTGGAGAATCCCAGGGACAGGGGAGCCTGGTGGGTTGCCGTCTATGGGGTCGCACAGAGTCGGACACAGCTGAAGCGACTTAGCAGCAGACTTAGCAGTAGAAGGGCTATAGTGAGAGGATTAGAAAGAAAATTTCTGCTGAGAAAAAGAGCCATAAAGAAAAGCTGCCTCTCACAGGTCTTATTATGTATGGGCTGAGGGAGAACATTTTTTTACTTGATGGATTCTAAGCACAAATCTGCCCACACTGGGTTTGGTGTTTACATTAATTTGTGTGGTCTAGGAAAGTTTGTGCCAAATGTTTTTAGCTCAATAATGCCCCAGGGCATCTGGCAGAAGCAAAGACAAATCCTCACTGGAAAAAATGTACCTTCAATTCAGGTTTTGCCATGTTCATTTCTACTATTAAATATATATGAATGTGTGTGTGTTTTACTGATCTGTTAATAGCTCTTCTGATGAGTATTATGGAACTTCATTATCCAAGCAGCTCAATGTATCATTAGTGCTAAAGTTGAATTCCTTTTAGAATTCAACAGTTGAAAGCCTTCTTGCTCAGGTATACAGTCCTGAATTTTCCTGCTCCATGGTTTGTAAAGGCATTATATGATGTTCAATAAACTCCCTTATTTGTGACAATCAATGTTTGACATTCTATAAGATTAAGTCATTTGGTATATAGTTAGATTTTAATCAAATTACAGCTCCTTGGATCTTAAATTATATATTTACCAAGCCATATATAGCCACTCCTTCCAAAAGCCTTCTTTTATTCAAAATTGTAAACTTTTTAGTGTTTCCTCAACAACTATTTGTCGTTGTTCAGTCACTAATTCATGTTCAACTCTTTGCAACCCCATGAACTACAGTACATCAGGATTCTCTGTCCATCACTATCTCCCTGAGTTTGCTCAAACTCATGTGCATTAAGTCAGTGATGCCATCCAACCATTTCATCCTCTGTTGCCCCCTTCTCCTCTTGCCCTCAATTTTTCCCCAGCATCAGAGTCTTTTCCAATGAGTCAGCTCTTCGCATCAGGTTTCTTCCAATAGAAGTTGTCATAATTGTTGAAGTTCTTTTAAAAAATTATATTCTGTTCCCCTCTTTAATTCTTAGTACAGTATGATTTGTGTGATAAATTACTTAATGTCTTTGTGATTAGAGAAAGAGAAGGGAGAAGGAATTCAGAGTATAGGTGCAAGTAGAGAGAGGTTGTTGTTTTGAGTGTTCAGAGTTAGCTCAGATCCTGAAATGTTTTGGAACTATAAATCAAATGTCCCTAGGCCAATATCACCTGTATCACCTGAGGGTACCATCAACCTTCATAACAACTTTCATAGCATCTTGCCAATCTCTCTCTCCACCTCAAGTCATTCTGGGAGTCCAGTGGGGATGGGGGATTGAATATATTCAAGAGCTTATGCTCTGCTACTTTTACACCCCATCTCCTCTGTATGTCCTCTGTTTCTGCAAACTCATGTGGGTCCCCCAGACTCCACATGGTTGCTTCCTGTGCTCCTCAGGAAGGAAGCTGACCTACCTAGGGTGCTGTCTCTTATAGCAAAGCATCCGAAGTGTCACAGTGACACCGTCTATTCTCCCTACGTTGAATCTGGGCTCTTCAGATGCAGAAATGGGGACAATGACCTTTCCACAGGGATTAGTCTTGGCCCCTGAGTACTGAGTAGGCCTGGATAACCAGAAGTCACCTTCTCCCCTCCATCTCATTGTTGCTTTGGTCCCTGACCCCAAACATAGAAAGGACTTCTTTACTCTCCATTCATATCACTTGGTAAAGTGACGAATGCATTCCAGTTTATCTAGCTACAAAACATTTCTTTATATTCATAAAAACATCAATGTCACATCGGTTACATGCAGAGTGCTATGCTGGGAGCTGTGGCAGCCACAATGGAGAATTAGAGGCAGGTGGCTGAGACAGTAAAGAATCCGCCTGCAATACAGGAGGCCTGGGTTCAATCCTTGGGTTGGGAAGATCCCCTGGAGAAGGGCATGGCAACCCATTCTAGTACTCTTGCCTGGAGAATTCCATGGACAGAGGAGCCTGGCGCGCTGCAGTCCATGGGGTCGCAAAGAGCTGGACATGACTGAGCAACTAAGTATAGCACACAGCACTCAGGTATGAGACTAACATGTTTCCCCCTGAAACCAATGATCAAGGAGTTCAGGTATGGTATCTTCTTTTGAGGATTCTCATCAATGCTAATATCAACCCTGTTACGTTCTGAAATTTGAGCTTTAAAAATCTGACTTAGGACAATGGGAGGCTAAGCCAAATAAAGAAAAGCCTGTATTGCTTCCAAAGGTTAATGAATGATAGTGAGGTTTATTATTCAGAAAGATGAATAAACATTCAAAGCAGTTTAAATTGAACACCTGTCTGTCCATGAGGAGCCATCATCTCCTGGTGCCTAAGCTACTACCAAGTTGATAAAAACTTTTGGAGGCTGGGTTAATTCTTTCAATAAGTTCCTGCCTCAAGCCCTAAATGGCTACAACTGTAAGAACATGGCTCCCCTAATGAGCATACCTTGTCAAGTTGTCCTGTAGTGACAGATAACAAGATAGATATCCAGTGATGGAAGATGACAAGAGATCTGCATCACTGCAGACAAATGATTCATATCAGAATGGACACCCACCAACTGATTGTCAAGAGGAACTTAAGTCATAATGCTGACACCTAGAAGAGGGACACTTACTACCACAGGGAGAAAAAAGCATGACAGAAGCAGTTTCCCCCATGTGGAAAGGTATACCAGATGGACACATTTACCATGACAAAACAGCGAAATCTTCTACATCCTGGATTTCTCTTTCCAGCTCTGAAACTGTGACATCTATATCCATATTTGGATACTTTAGACCTGTGCTGTTCAATAGAGTACCCACTGGCCACATGTGGCTACTGAGCACTGGTCATGAAGCTAGTATGAACTGAGATGTCTGTAAGTATAAACTGTGCATCATATCTCAAAAGCATCTTAAAAGTAAGCAATGTAAATCATTTCATCTATATTGCAAAATATTAATCGTATGTTGAAATCAGAATATTTTTGGTGTTTTGGGTTAAGTAAAATTTTTTTTTAAAATAACCTATTTCTTTTCATTTTTAGTAATTTTCTGGTAGAGTCTTTAGGGTTTTCTATATAGAGGATCATGTCATCTGCAAACAGTGAGAGTTTTACTTCTTCTTTTCCTATCTGGATTCCTTTTACTTCTTTTTCTGCTCTGATTGCTGTGGCCAGAACTTCCAACACTATGTTGAATAGTAGTGGTGAGAGTGGGCACCCTTGTCTTGTTCCTGATTTCAGGGGAAATGCCTTCAATTTTTCACCATTGAGGGTGATGCTTGCTGTGGGTTTGTCATATATAGCTTTTATTATGTTGAGGTATGTTCCTTCTATTCCTGCTTTTTGGAGAGTTTTAATCATAAATGAGTGTTGAATTTTGTCAAAGGCTTTCTCTGCATCTATTGAGATAATCATATGGTTTTTATCTTTCAATTTGTTAATGTGGTGTATTACATTGATTGATTTGCGGATATTAAAGAATCCTTGCATTCCTGGGATAAAGCCCACTTGGTCATGGTGTATGATTTTTTTAATATGTTGTTGGATTCTGTTTGCTAGAATTTTGTTAAGGATTTTTGCATCTATGTTCATCAGTGATATTGGCCTGTAGTTTTCTTTTTTTGTGGCATCTTTGTCTGGTTTTGGAATTAGGGTGATGGTGGCCTCATAGAATGAGTTTGGAAGCTTACCTTCATCTGCAATTTTCTGGAAGAGTTTGAGTAAGATAGGTGTTAGCTCCTCTCTAAATTTTTGGTAGAATTCAGCTGTGAAGCCATCTGGTCCTGGGCTTTTGTTTGCTGGAAGATTTTTGATTACACTTTCGATTTCCTTGCCTGTGATGGGTCTGTTAAGATCTTCTATTTCTTCCTGGTTCAGTTTTGGAAAGTTATACTTTTCTAAGAATTTGTCCATTTCATCCAAGTTGTCCATTTTATTGGCATAGAGCTGCTGGTAGTAGTCTCTTATGATCCTTTGTATTTCAGTGTTGTCTGTTGTGATCTCTCCATTTTCATTTCTAATTTTGTTAATTTGGTTTTTTTTTTTTTTTTTTTAAATTTTTTTATTAGTTGGAGGCTAATTACTTCACAACATTTCAGTGGGTTTTGTCATACATTGATATGAATCAGCCATAGATTTACACTTATTCCCCATCCCGATCCCCCCTCCCACCTCCCTCTTCACCCGACTCCTCTGGGTCTTCCCAGTGCACCAGGCCCGAGCACTTGTCTCATGCATCCCACCTGGGCTGGTGATCTGTTTCACCATAGATAGTATACATGCTGTTCTTTTGAAACATCCCACCCTCACATTCTCCCACAGAGTTCAAAAGTCTGTTCTGTATTTCTGTGTCTCTTTTTCTGTTTTGCATATAGGGTTATCATTACCATCTTTCTAAATTCCATATATATGTGTTAGTATGCTGTAATGTTCTTTATCTTTCTGGCTTACTTCACTCTGTATAATGGGCTCCAGTTTCATCCATCTCATTAGGACTGATTCAAATGAATTCTTTTTGACAGCTGAGTAATATTCCATGGTGTATATGTACCACAGCTTCCTTATCCATTCATCTGCTGATGGGCATCTAGGTTGCTTCCATGTCCTGGCTATTATAAACAGTGCTGCAATGAACATTGGGGTGCACGTGTCTCTTTCAGATCTGGTTTCCTCAGTGTGTATGCCCAAAAGTGGGATTGCTGGGTCATATGGCAGTTCTATTTCCAGTTTTTTAAGGAATCTCCACACTGTTTTCCATAGTGGCTGTACTAGTTTGCATTCCCACCAACAGTGTAAGAGGGTTCCCTTTTCTCCACACCCTCTCCAGCATTTATTGCTTGTAGTCTTTTGGATAGCAGCCATCCTGACTGGCGTGTAATGGTACCTCATTGTGGTTTTGATTTGCATTTCTCTAATAATGAGTGATGTTGAGCACCTTTTCATGTGTTTGTTAGCCATCTGTATGTCTTCTTTGGAGAAATGTCTGTTTAGTTCTTTGGCCCATTTTTTGATTGGGTCATTTATTTTTCTGGAATTGAGCTTCAGGAGTTGCTTGTATATTTTTGAGATTAATCCTTTGTCTGTTTCTTCATTTGCTATTATTTTCTCCCAATCTGACGGCTGTCTTTTCACCTTACTTATAGTTTCCTTTGTAGTGCAAAAGCTTTTAAGTTTCATTAGATCCCATTTGTTTATTTTTGCTTTTATTTCCAATATTCTGGGAGGTGGGTCATAGAGGATCTTGCTGTGATTTATGTCAGAGAGTGTTTTGCCTATGTTCTCCTCTAGGAGTTTTATAGTTTCTGGTCTTACATTTAGATCTTTAATCCATTTTGAGTTTATTTTTGTGTATGGTGTTAGAAAGTGTTCTAGTTTCATTCTTTTACAAGTGGTTGACCAGTTTTCCCAGCACCACTTGTTAAAGAGGTTGTCTTTTTTCCATTGTATATCCTTGCCTCCTTTGTCAAAGATAAGGTGTCCATAGGTTCGTGGATTTATCTCTGGGCTTTCTATTCTGTTCCATTGATCTATATTTCTGTCTTTGTGCCAGTACCATACTGTCTTGATGACTGTGGCTTTGTAGTAGAGTCTGAAGTCAGGCAGGTTGATTCCTCCAGTTCCATTCTTCTTTCTAAAGATTACTTTGGCTATTCGAGGTTTTTTGTATTTCCATACAAATTGTGAAATTCTTTGGTCTAGTTCTGTGAAAAATACCGTTGGTAGCTTGATAGGGATTGCATTGAATCTATAGATTGCTTTGGGTAGAATAGCCATTTTGACAATATTGATTCTTCCAATCCATGAACACGGTATGTTTCTCCATCTGTTTGTGTCCTCTTTGATTTCTTTCATCAGTGTTTTATAGTTTTCTATGTATAGGTCTTTTGTTTCTTTAGGTAGATATACTCCTAAGTATTTTATTCTTTTTGTTGCAATGGTGAATGGTATTGTTTCCTTAATTTCTCTTTCTGTTTTTTCATTGTTAGTATATAGGAATGCAAGGGATTTCTGTGTGTTAATTTTATATCCTGCAACTTTACTATATTCATTGATTAGTTCTAGTAATTTTCTGGTAGAGTCTTTAGGGTTTTCTATGTAGAGGATCATGTCATCTGCAAACAGTGAGAGTTTCACTTCTTCTTTTCCTATCTGGATTCCTTTTACTTCTTTTTCTGCTCTGATTGCTGTGGCCAAAACTTCCAACACTATGTTGAACAGTAGTGGTGACAGTGGGCACCCTTGTCTTGTTCCTGATTTCAGGGGGAATGCTTTCAATTTTTCACCATTGAGGGTGATGCTTGCTGTGGGTTTGTCATATATGGCTTTTATAATGTTGAGGTATGTTCCTTCTATTCCTGCTTTTTGGAGAGTTTTAATCATAAATGAGTGTTGAATTTTGTCAAAAGCTTTCTCTGCATCTATTGAGATAATCATATGGTTTTTATCTTTCAATTTGTTAATGTGGTGTATTACGTTGATTGATTTGCGGATATTGAAGAATCCTTGCATTCCTGGGATAAGGCCCACTTGGTCGTGGTGTATGATTTTTTTAATATGTTGTTGGATTCTGTTTGCTAGAATTTTGTTAAGGATTTTTGCATCTATGTTCATCAGTGATATTGGCCTGTAGTTTTCTTTTTTTGTGGCATCTTTGTCTGGTTTTGGAATTAGGGTGATGGTGGCCTCATAGAATGAGTTTGGAAGTTTACCTTCTTCTGCAATTTTCTGGAAGAGTTTGAGTAAGGTAGGTGTTAGCTCTTCTCTAAATTTTTGGTAGAATTCAGCTGTGAAGCCATCTGGTCCTGGGCTTTTGTTTGCTGGAAGATTTTTGATTACACTTTCGATTTCCTTGCCTGTGATGGGTCTGTTAAGATCTTCTATTTCTTCCTGGTTCAGTTTTGGAAAGTTATACTTTTCTAAGAATTTGTCCATTTCATCCAAGTTGTCCATTTTATTGGCATAGAGCTGCTGGTAGTAGTCTCTTATGATCCTTTGTATTTCAGTGTTGTCTGTTGTGATCTCTCCATTTTCATTTCTAATTTTGTTAATTTGGTTCTTCTCTCTTTGCTTCTTAATGAGTCTTGCTAATGGTTTGTCAATTTTGTTTATTTTTTCAAAAAACCAGCTTTTAGCTTTGTTGATTTTTGCCATGGTCTCTTTAGTTTCTTTTGCATTTATTTCTGCCCTGATTTTTAAGATTTCTTTCCTTCTGCTAACCCTGGGGTTCTTCATTTCTTCCTTCTCTAATTGCTTTAGGTGTAGAGTTAGGTTATTTATTTGGCTTTTTTCTTGTTTCTTGATGTAAGCCTGTAATGCTATGAACTTTCCCCTTAGCACTGCTTTTACAGTGTCCCATAGGTTTTGGGTTGTTGTGTTTTCATTTTCATTCATTTCTATACATATTTTGATTTCTTTTTTGATTTCTTCTATGATTTGTTGGTTATTCAGAAGTGTGTTATTTAGCCTCCATGTGTTTGAATTTTTAACAATTTTTTTCCTGTAATTGAGATCTAATCTTACTGCACTGTGGTCAGAAAAGATGACTGGAATGATTTCAATTTTTTTGAATTTTCCAAGACCAGATTTATGGCCCAGGATGTGATCTATTCTGGAGAAGGTTCCGTGTGCACTTGAGAAAAAGGTGAAGTTGATTGTTTTGGGGTGAAATGTCCTATAGATATCAATTAGGTCTAGCTGGTCCATTGTGTCATTTAAAGTTTGTGTTTCCTTGTTAATTTTCTGTGTAGTTGATCTATCCATAGTTGTGAGTGGGGTATTAAAGTCTCCCACTATTATTGTGTTACTATTAATTTCCTCTTTCATACTCGTTAGTGTTTGCCGTACATATTGCGGTGCTCGTATGTTGGGTGCATATATATTTATAATTGTTATATCTTCTTCTTGGATTGATCCTTTGATCATTATGTAGTGTCCTTCTTTGTCTCTTTTCACAGCTTTTATTTGAAAGTCTATTTTATCTGATGTTAATTTGGTTTTTCTCTCTTTGTTTCTTAATGAGTCTTGCTAATGGTTTGTCAATTTTGTTTATTTTTTCAAAAAACAAGCTTTTAGCTTTGTTGATTTTTGCTATGGTCTCTTTAGTTTCTTTTGCATTTATTTCTGCCCTGATTTTTAAGATTTCTTTCCTTCTGCTAACTCTGGGGTTCTTCATTTCTTCCTTCTCTAATTGCTTTAGGTGTAGAGTTAGGTTATTTATTTGGTTTTTTTCTTGTTTCTTGATGTAAGCCTGTAATGCTATGAACCTTCCCCTTAGCACTGCTTTTACAGTGTCCCATAGGTTTTGGGTTGTTGTGTTTTCATTTTCATTCATTTCTATACATATTTTGATTTCTTTTTTGATTTCTTCTATGATTTGTTGGTTATTCAGAAGCGTGTTATTTAGCCTCCATATGTTTGAAGTTTTAACAATTTTTTTCCTGTAATTGAGATCTAATCTTACTGCACTCTGGTCAGAAAAGATGACTGGAATGATTTCAATTTTTTTGAATTTTCCAAGACCAGATTTATGGCCCAGGATGTGATCTATTCTGGAGAAGGTTCCGTGTGCACTTGAGAAAAAGGTGAAGTTGATTGTTTTGGGGTGAAATGTCCTATAGATATCAATTAGGTCTAGCTGGTCCATTGTGTCATTTAAGGTTTGTGTTTCCTTGTTAATTTTCTGTTTAGTTGATCTATCCATAGTTGTGAGTGGGGTATTAAAGTCTCCCACTATTATTGTGTTACTATTAATTTCCTCTGTCATACTCGTTAGCATTTGCCGTACATATTGCGGTGCTCCTATGTTGGGTGCATATATATTTATAATTGTTATATCTTCTTCTTTGATTGATCCTTTGATCATTATGTAGTGTCCTTCTTTGTCTCTTTTCACATCCTTTATTTGAAAGTCTATTTTATCTGATATGAGTATTGCGACTCCTGCTTTCTTTTGGTCTCCGTTTGCATGAAATATTTTTTTCCAGCCCTTCACTTTTAGTCTGTATGTGTCTCTTGTTTTGAGGTGGGTCTCTCGTAGACAGCATATATAGGGGTCTTGTTTTTGTATCCATTCAGCCAATCTTTGTCTTTTGGTTGGGGCATTCAACCCATTTACATTTAGGGTAATTATTGATAGGTGTGGTCCCGTTGCCATTTACTTTGTTGTTTTGGGTTCACGTTTATACAACCTTTCTGCATTTCCTGTCTAGAGAAGATCCTTTAGCATTTGTTGAAGAGCTGGTTTGGTGGTGCTGAATTCTCTCAGCTTTTGCTTATCTGTAAAGCTTTTGAATTCTCCTTCATATCTGAATGAGATCCTTGCTGGATACAGTAATCTAGGTTGTAGGTTATTCTCTTTCATTACTTTCAGTACGTCCTGCCATTCCCTTCTGGCCTGGAGGGTTTCTATTGATAGGTCAGCTGTTATCCTTATGGGATTCCCTTTGTGTGTTATTTGTTGTTTTTCCCTTGCTGCTTTTAATATTTGTTCTTTGTGTTTGATTTTTGTTAATTTGATTAATATGTGTCTTGGGGTGTTTCGCCTTGGGTTTATCCTGTTTGGGACTCTCTGGGTTTCTTGGATTTGGGTGGCTATTTCCTTCCCCATTTTAGGGAAGTTTTCAGCTATTATCTCCTCGAGTATTTTCTCATGGCCTTTCTTTTTGTCTTCTTCTTCTGGAACTCCTATGATTCGAATGTTGGGGCGTTTCACAGTGTCCCAGAGGTCCCTGAGGTTGTCCTCATTTCTTTTGATCCTTTTTTCTTTTTTCCTCTCTGCTTCATTTATTTCCACCATTTTATCTTCTACCTCACTTATCCTATCTTCTGCCTCCGTTATTCTACTCTTGGTTCCCTCCAAAGTGTTTTTGATCTCATTCATTGCATTATTCATTTTTAATTGACTCTTTTTTATTTCTTCTAGGTCTTTATTAAACAGTTCTTGAATCTTTTCAATCTTTGTTTCCAGGCTATTTATCTGTAACTCCATTTTGTTTTCAAGATTTTGGATCATTTTTATTATCATTATTCTAAATTCTTTTTCAGGTAGATTCCCTATCTCCTCCTCTTTTGTTTGACTTGGTGGGCATTTTTCATGTTCCTTTACCTGTTGGGTATTTCTTTGCCTTTTCATCTTGTTTAGATTGCTGTATCTGGAGTGGGCTTTCTGTATTCTGGAGGTCTGTGGTTCCTTTTTATTGTGGAGGATTAACCCAGTGGGTGGGGTTAGACGATTGGCTTGTCAAGATTTCCTGGTTAGGGGAGCTTGCGTCAGTGTTCTGGTGCGTGGAACTTGATTTCTTCTCTTTGGAGAGCAACGGAGTGCCCAGTAATGAGTTTTGAGATGGGTCTATGTGTTAGGTGTGTCCTTGGGCAGCCTGTATGTTGATGTTCAGGGCTATGTTCCTGCGTTGCTGGAGAATTTGCGTGGTATGTCTTGCTCTAAAACTTATTGGCTCTTGGGTGGTGGTTGGTTTCAGTGTAGGTATGGAGGCTTTTGGACGGTCACTTATTACTTAAAGTTCCATGTAGTCAGGAGTTTTCTGGTGTTCTCAGGTTTTGGGCTTAAGTCTCCTGCCTCTGGATTTCAGTTTTATTCTTCCTGTAGTCTCAAGACTTCTCCAACTATACAGCCCTGATAAGAAAACTTCTAGGTTAATGGCTAAAAGATTCTCCCCCGTTAGGGACACCCAGAGAGGTTCACAGAGTTACATGAAGAAGAGGAGAGGGAGGAGGGAGATAGAGATGAACAGGAGGAGAAAAAGGGGGACTCAAGAGGAGAGAGACAGATCTACGCAGCTGTCTGTTCAGAGTGTTCTCCGTAGCCCAGTCACCTACAAGGATTCACAGAATTGGATTGGGAAGAGAAGGGGAAAGGAGGAAATAGAGGTGTTCTGAGGTAGAAAACAGAGAGTCAAGATTGGGAGAGAATAATCTTCGGTTTAAAAATAGGGCTTCTCTTCTTCTTTTTTTTTTTTTTGTAAGGTTATAGTGTATTGAAAATGAAAATTAAGGAGTAGTAGAGGAGTACTGGAGGACTTTAAAAGAAATAAGAGAAAAAGAAAAATAGAAAATAGAAGAGAAAAAGGAAAGAAAGAAAGAAAGAAAAAGAAAGAAAAAGAAAAAAAAAAATTTTTTTTTCCCCCTAATTAAAAAATCGTAAAAGTCTGTGGAAATGAAAGTTAAGGAGTAATGGGGGAGTAATAGGGGATTTTAAAGGAAAATAAAAGAAGAAAGAAAAAAGAAAAAAAAGAAAAAAAAAAATTAAAAAAAAAAAAAAAAAGAGAAAAAAGTAAAATTATATCTAGGAGTTTCTCTGGAGCTGTTGCGGTCAGTGTGGGTTCGGCTCAGTTTCAGATAGCTCCTCGTTCCAGCTTACGCTTCTCGATATCTACAGGCCCCTCCGGTGTAGTCAGCGTTTCCTAGAGGGATTTTAATCTGTTGCACCAGTCCCTTCTGAAGCGGTTCCCTTTGTTTATTTGGCTTCTGTTTGCCGGTCTCTTCAGAGCCTCATTTCCGCCCTGACACAGGCGGGCGGAGGTGGACTCTTACTCAGGTAGCTAGTTCCGTCGCTCTGCGGGGCAGGGAGGGGCTTGCACTGTGGGGACAGGCTTGCGCCGCGGGGATGGGCTGGGGCTGCCGGGAGGGGCTGACGCTGCTTTCTCCGTCTGTGCTGCTCAGGCTCCCGGCTGTTCTATATGGAGCGCGCCCCGCGCTGCGCGAGGTTCCAGCCCTCGGGTGTTCCACAAAAGCGCGGAAGGAAAAGCTGCGCCTGCTCTCTGTGCCTTCCCCGTCAGAGCGGTCCAGGCAGCCAGGGGCTTGGTGGGCGCACTCTACTCTTCTTTTCATTTTTAAAGATGGCTGTTAGAAAATTTTAAATTACATTTACAGCTTGTATTATAATTCTGTTGGATAACACTGTTTTAGATGTAACTGTATTTATTGTATTTAGAGATAACAACATGGCCCTGGCCCTTTTGTGTTTAGATAAGATGTCCACTAACACCACCTCCAACAGAGTTATTCTTACAAGCAAATGTTACCGTGCTTACTGTTCTATGAGGCAAAAACATAGTAAGTTGCACTAGATAAGGCCAACGTTTCATCATTGCACTGAATTCAAAAGAAGGCTCACCACAAAGAAGCCTACAATACAAGTCCACTTACAAACAATTTTACATTTTTAACAGCCCACTAACAACAGACTAACAACACCATAGTGTGACTATGAAAGCTAGCATAAACAGCTAAATAGGTAAAGGCTAGAGCTGATCCCAACAAGATCCTATGGTCTCTGAGAACTGATATGTGAAAGAAAAATCCTATGGAAATAAATAGAATATATTTGTGAACTTCTAGAGTTGAAAGGCTGAATGACAAGGTCAATGGCACTGACAATAACAATACCTTTGTTATAGACTGAATTGTGTCCCCCACCCCACCCCAAATTCATACTGAGACTTCTCTCCTAGTGTGACTATATACGAAGATCTTTAAGGAGGTAATTAAAGCTAAACAAGGTCGTTAAGAAGAGGCCCTGGGTTTCCCTACTGATATCTCAGTGGTAAAGAATCCACCTGCCAGTGCAGGAGACACAGGTTTGATCCCTGGTGGAGGAAGATCTGGCATGTCACAGAGAAACTATGCCTGAGTCTCCAGGCAAGAATATTGGAGTGGGTTGCCATACCCTCCAGGGAATCTTTCTGATCCAGGGGTTGAGCTCACGTCTCTTATGTCTCCTTCATTGGTAGGCAGGTTCTTTACCACTAGTGCCACCTGGGAAGCCCTAACTATGCCTATGTGCCACAACTATTGTCAGGAACACAGTCAAAGACTCAAGAATGGTAAATCTCTCGCTCCTGAGACTATTTTGAAAATTTCAAATTCTGCAAAGATACCTGTTGCAGAATTTGTATCTCTACTGTTGTATTAGTATCTATATGTTCCAAGGACCTGTATAAATTTTTTTCTGAGAAAGTAGTGAAGTGAAGTCTCTCAGTCGTGTCTGACTCTTTGCGACTCCATGGACTAATGTAGCCCACCAGGCTCCTCCGTCCCTGGGGTTCTCCAGGCAAGAATACTGGAGTGGATTACCATTTCCTTCTCCAGGGGGATCTTCCCAACCCAGGGATTAAACCCAGGTCTCCGGTATGGCAGGCAGATGCTTTAACCTCTGAGCCCAAGTAAACACCTCAGAAATTTCAAGAAAAGCAGAAAGTTTTAGCTGTAGAAGTCATTCTAATGAATATCAAAGAGATTTTTATTTTATTCTTTTACCTTGTTTTCAAACCAGTCCTTAATTTAATATATCTTCACCTAAGTAGTTCTCACTAATAAGAATATGCTCTAAAACCAAGCCATTATCTATACTAAATTAATGCAACAGAGCATTTATTTTAATTCTAGAAAGGTTGGTATCAAACAATTCTGACATTAAGAATCATGTGTATATGTCCAACTCTTTATTTCCCTACGGATTGTAGCCTGCCAGATACCTCTGTCCAGGGGATTTTCCAGGAAAGAATACTGGAGTGAGTTGCCATTTTCTCCTCTAGAGGCTCTTTCCAAAAATGATGTATGCTGCTGTGTGTGCTTACTTGCTCGGTCATGTCTGACCCTTTGAGACCCCATGGACAAAAATCAGGTATGGAGCTTGCTAAAAAGACAGATTCTAGTTTCCTTCCTCTGGGGATTTTGACCTGGGAGGTGTCTAGGGTGGGGTTATCTTTAAATTTAAAATACACCCCAGGGGATATTGACCTAGGCAGTCCCTAGACCACAGTTTGAGAAACATTATTCTAGGTTTCAAGCAGATTTGAAGAGAAATTTATCCTAAATTTAAATGGAAACATACTTAATGTTACTCACATGTTACCATGAGTATAATTATACTTTGAGATGAATGTGAACCCTCATTTTTTCACTCAGTTATATCCTCAACAATGGCAATTTTGATGAAAAGTTTATATGTGTTAACTTCATTTACTATTTCACACACAAACTATGTGCTAAAAATCATGTCAACACTCCATCTGAAGGGGCATTTTTTAAAAGTTGTAAAGAACATTTGCTTTCCAGAATAATTCTGATCTAAAATGAACAATGAAAAGAGAAATATATTCATTCATACAAATCTTTATTAGTGATGACATTAGCAAAATGTATTCACTTAAGCAACAAATGTATGTGCGAGATGCTGTGCACAGTGGGAGAGACAAAGATGCATTAGAGAAAGAACTGTCCTCAAGAGGTTTACAATCTAGTAGGAGAGATGAGGCATGGACACAGATACTAATGCAGAAAATAAGATGTGCTATATCATAGGACCTTGCTTCTATCACCAGTCACATCCACAACTAGGTATTGTTTTTGCTTTGGCTCCATCCCTTCATTCTTTCTGGAGTTATTTCTCCACTGATCTCCAGTAGCATACTGGGCACCTACCGACCTGGGAGTTCCTCTTTCAGTATCCTATCATTTTTGCTTTTTCATACTGTTCATGGGGTTCTCAAGGCAAGAATGCTGAAGTGGTTTGCCACTCCCTTCTCCAGTGGACCACATTCTGTCAGACCTCTCCACCATGACCTGTCCGTCTTGGGTGGCCCCACAAGGCATGGCTTAGTTTCATTGAGTTGGACAAGGCTGTGGTCCTGTGATCAAACTGGCTAGTTGTCTGTGATTATGGTTTCAGTGTGTCTGCCCTCTGATGCCCTCTCACAGCACCTACCATCTTACTTGGGTTTCTCTTACCTTGGATGTGGGGTATCTCTTCATGGCTGCTCCAGCAAAGCACAGCCACTGCTCCTTACCTTGGACGAGGTCATGACCTTGAACGTGGAGTAGCTCCTCTCGGCCCTCCTGCACCTGTGCAGCTGCTGCTCCTTGGGCGTGGGGCAGCTCCTCTCGCTGCCGCCCCTGACCTCGGACATGGGTAGCTCCTCTTGGCTGCTCCTGCGCCCATCGCAGCCTGGTGCTCTCGATCGCCGCCCCTGACCTTGGGCATGGGGTAGTCCTTCTCGGCTGCACGTCCATGCAGTCCGTCGCAGCCGCTGCACAGGACTGGGGAAACAGACTCTTGGAGGGCACAAACAGAACTTGTGTGCACCAGGACCCAGGGGAAAGGAGCAGTGACCCCATAAGAGACTGACTCAGACTTGCCCATGAATCTCCTGGAGTCTCCAGCAGAGGTGTGGGTCAGTGGTGGCCTGCTGTAGGGTTGGGGACACTGAGTGTAGCAGTGTGTGCATGGGACCTTTTGAAAGGGCTTACCATTATCATCATTACCTTCACCAGAGTTTGGCCTCAGGTCAAAAACAATACCCAGTTGTGGATGTGACTGGTGATAGAAGCAAGGTCCGATGCTGTAAAGAGCAATATTGCATAGGAACCTGGAATGTTAGGTCCATGAATCAAGACAAATTGGAACTGGCCAAACAGGAGATGGCAAGAGTGAACATCGACATTCTAGGAATCAGCGAACTAAGATGGACTGGAATGGGTGAATTTAACTCAGATGACCATTATATCTACTACTGTGGGCAAGAATCCCTTAGAAGAAATGGAGTAGCCATCATAGTCACCAAAAGAGTCTGAAATGCATACTTGGATGCAATCTCAAAAACGATGGAATGATCTCTGTTTGTTTCCAAGGCAAACCATTCAATATCACGGTAATCCAAACCTATTCCCTGACAAGTAACGCTGAAGAAGCTGAAGTTGAACGGTTCTATGAAGACCTACAAGACCTTCTAGAACTAACACCCCAAAAAAATGTCCTTTTCACTATAGGGGACTGGAATGCAAAAGTAGGAAGTCAAGAGGAGGGAAGTGGGAGGGGGGATCAGGATGGGGAACACATGTAAATCCATGGCTGATTCATGTCAATGTATGGCAAAAACCACTACAATATTGTAAAGTAATTAATTAATTAAAGTGACTAATAAAAATAAATGGAAAAAAAAGTAGGTAGTCAAGAAACACCTGGAGTAAGAGGCAAATTTGGCCTTGGAGTACGGAATGAAGCAGGGCAACGGCTAATAGAGTTTTGCCAAGAGGACGCACTGATCATAGCAAACACCCCCTTCCAACAACACAAGAGAAGACTCTACACATGGATGTCACCAGATAGTCAACATTGAAATCAGATTGATTATATTCCTTGCAAAGATGGAGAAGCTCTATATAGTCAGCAAAACAAGACAGGGAAAAAAAAAACAAAAAAAACAAAAACCCAAGACCAGGAGCTGACTGTGGCTCAGATCATGAACTCCTTATTGCCCAAATTCAGACTTAAATTGAAGAAAGTAGGGAAAACCACTAGACCATTCAGGTATGACCTAAATCAAATCCCTTATGATTATACAGTGGAAGTGAGAATTAGATTTAAGGGACTAGATCTAATAAACAGTGCCTGATGAACTATGGATGGAGGTTCGTGACATTGTACAGGAGACAGGGATCAAGACCATCCCCATGGAAAAGAAATGCAAAAGAGCAAGATGGCTATCTGATGAGGCCTTACAAATAGCTGTGAAAAGAAGAGAAGCAAAAAGCAAAGGAGGAAAGGAAAGATATTCCCATTTGAATGCAGAGTTCCAAAAATAGCAAGGAGAGATAAGAAAGCCTTCCTCAGCGATCAATGCAAAGAAATAGAGGAAAACAACAGAATGGGAAAGACTAGAGATCTCTTCAAGAAAATTAGAGATACCAAGGGAACATTTCATGCAAAGATGGGCACAATAAAGGACAGAAATGGTATGGACCTAACAAAAGCAGAAGATATTAAGAAGAGGTGGCAAGAATACACAGAAGAACTGCACAAAAAAGCTCTTCACGACCCAGATAATCATGATGATGTGATCATTCACCTAGAGCCAGACATCCTGGAATGTGAAGTCAAGTAGGCCTTAAAAAGCAACACTACAAAGCTAGTGGAGGTGATGGAATTCCAGTTGAGCTATTTCAAATCCTAAAAGATGATGCTGTGAAAGTGCTGCACTCAATCTGTCAGCAAATTTGGAAAACTCAGCAGTGGCCACAGGACTGGAAAAGGTCAGTTTTCATTCCAATCCCAAAGAAAGGCAATGCCAAAGAATGCTCAAACTACCACATAATTGCACTCATCTCACACGCTAGTAAAGTAATGCTCAAATTCTCCAAGCCAGACTTCAGCAATACGTGAACCATGAACTTCCAGATGTTCAAGCTGGTTTTAGAAAAGGCAGAGGAACAAGAGATCAAATTGCCAACATCCTCTGGATCATCAAAAAAGCAAGAGAGTTCCAGAAAAACATCTATTTCTGCTTTATTGACTATGCCAAAGCCTTTGACTGTGTAGATCACAATAAACTGTGGAAAATTCTTCAAGAGATGGGGATACCAGACCACCTGACCTGCCTCCTGAGAAACCTATATGCAGGTCAGGAAGCAACAGTTAGAACTGGACATGGAGCAACAGACTGGTTCCAAATAGGAAAAGGAGTACGTCAAGGCTGTATATTGTCACCCTGCTTATTTAACTTATATGCAGAGTACATCATGAGAAACGCTGGGCTGGAAGAAGCACAAGCTGGAATCAAGATTGCTGAGAGAAATATCAATAACCTCAGATACTCAGATGACACCACCCGTATGGCAGAAAGTGAAGAGGAACTAAAAAGCCTCTTGATGAAAGTGAAAGAGGAGAGTGAAGAAGTTGGCTTAAAGCTTAACATTCAGAAAACTAAGATCACAGCATCTGGTCCCATCACCTCATGGGAAATCGATGGGGAAACAGTGAAAACAGTGTCAGACTTAATATTTTTGGGCTCCAAAATCACTGCAGATGCTGATTGCAGCCATGAAATTAAAAGACACTTATCCTTAGAAGATAAGTGATGACCAACCTAGACAGCATACTAAAAAGCAGAGACATTACTTTGCCAACAAAGGTCCATCTAGTCAAGGCTATGGTTTTTCCAGTGGTCATGTATGGATGTGAAAGTTGGACTGTGAAGAAAGCTGAGCACCAAAAAATTAATGCTTTTGAACTGTGGTGTTGAAGAAGACTCTTGAGATTCCCTTGGACTGCAAGGAGATCCAACCAGTCCATCCTAAAGGAGATCAGTCCTGGGTGTTCATTGGAAGGACTGATGCTGAAGCTGCAACTGCAGTATTTTGGCCACCTCATGCAAAGAGTTGACTCACTGAAAAAGACCCTGATGCTGGGAGGGATTGGTGGCAGGAGGAGAAGGGGACAACAGAGGATGAGATGGCTGGATGGCATCACCGACTCAATGGACATGAGTTTGAGTAAACTCCGGGAGTTGGTGATGGACTGGGAGGCCTGGCGTGCTGTGATTCATGGGGTTGCAAAGAGTCGGACACGACTGAGTGACTGAGCTGAACTGACTGATATCACAGGAAGCACAAATTAAACATGCTAGGAATTGAGGGGAAGGTATATTCAGTATAGGGGTTTTCCAGGTGGCATCAGTGGTAAAGAACCCGCCTGACAATGCAGGAGACACAGGAGATGTGGGTTTGACCTTTGAGTAGGGAAGATCCCCTGGAGGAGGACATGGCAACCCAATCCAGTATTCTTGCCCGAAGAACTCCATTGACAGAGGGGCCTTGCGTCGCAAAGAGTCAGACACAACTGAAGCAACTTAGTACGCATGTTTTCAGTATGACTGAGCAAAGCCTGGATGGGGGAAATGGCAGAAGGTGAATCAAGAGAGGCAGACAAGGGCAAGATCGTTAAGAGTCTGTGTGCTAAACTAGGGTTTGATATTCATCCTGAGAGGTATGGGGAACATTTGTAGATTGTAAGGCAAGGGGTGGCATGCATTCACTCTCTCCTTAATTACTGAACACTTGATGTATATCTAGCACTGAGTAATATTGCTAACCAAAGTTGCCTGCAGAACTTTTAAACAATCTCTGAGTCCAGGCTCCAGCAGACCTACCCAATCAGAACTTGTAATGCCAGGCTGGATGAATCACATGCTGGAATCAAGATTGCTGCAAGAAACATCAACAACCTCAGTCAGATATGCAGATGATACCACTCTAATGGCAGAAAGTGAAGCAGAACAAAAGAACCTCTTGATGAGTGTGAAAGAGGAGAATGGAAAAGCAGGTGAGAAATTGAACATTTAAAAAAGTAAGATCAAGGCATCCTGTCCCATCACTTCACGGCCAATAGAAGCGGAAAAAGTGGAAGCAGTAATAGATTTTATTTTCTTGAGCTCAAAGATCACTGCAGATGGTGACTGCAGCCATGAAATTAAAAGATATTTGCTCCTTGGAAGGAAAGCTATGGCAAACCTAGACAGTGTATTAAGAAGCAGAGAAATCACTCTGCCAACAAAGGTCAGTAGCTATTGTCTTTCTAGTAGTTATGTATAGATGTGAGAGTTGAACCATAAAGAAGGCTGAGCACCAAAGAATGGATGCTTTTGAACTGTGGTGCTGGAGAAGACTGTTCAGGGTCCCTGGAATACAAGGAGATAAAACCAGGCATTACTAAAGGAAATCAACCCTGAATATTCATTGGAAGGACTGATGTTGAAGCTGAAGCTCTAAAACTTTGGTCACCTGATGTGAAGAGCTGACGTTTTAGAAAAGATTCTGATTCTGGGAAAGATTGAAGGCAAAAGGAGAAGCAGGCAGCAGAGGATGAGATGGTTAGATAGCATCACCAACTCAGTGGACACGAATCTGAGCAGACTCTGGGACATAGTGGAGGACAGAGGAGCCTGGCATGCTGCAGTCCTTGGGGTTGCAAAGAGTTGGACATAACTTAGGGACTCAACAACAGGGTTGCTGAACAGTAGGTACTGTGTCACTTAAAATCTCTCCCAGTGATTTTGAAGCATAGCCAAGTTAGGCAACCACCATTGAAGGGTGTGTTTAAATGCATATATTTGAAAACCTCTTTGCCTTAATGTGTCTTCACAGGGAGAGAATTTGAGCAAAGGAATGGAGTTAGTGACAAAATCACTTACATGCTAAATGGTACTGAAATCAATAGGAAAGAAGCAGCAATAGAAAAGCTGGACCAGTGAAATGGGCAGTGGGGGCAGGGTAGGGGGGTGTCAACTGATTGGGTCGCTTCATTCTTTAACAAGGGGAAGATACTCTGAAATTTTTATTTTAGAAAATCATTTTGTCTGCCATGTCCAGAATAGATTAGAAGAAGAAACTGGAGGCAGAGACACCAAAAAGAGCTGAACATAGTAATCCAAGCATAGGATTATGGCAGATGGCTGAGGTGACGACTGGAGGGATGGAGAAAAGTGGGGGAAGCTGAGTGACAGTGCTGGGAAACTGCCACATGGCTTGTAACATGTGTCACTAGTAAGAAAAGAGAAAAACACAAAGAGTGGGGGAAGAAAACAAGGCAGGAGAGAGAAAGTGGATGAGATAATGAAGAAACTTGCATTGTGAGAAGAGAGAGCTGCATCTAGAAATGTGAACTGCTAGCTGTTTGTATGGAACCTGGAATATAAAGTATTTGAAATTGTACTGAGAATTGCTATTTTGTAGATGGAAATCTTAAGTATAAAATGACCAATATTCTGACATGTCAGGTGAAAGTGGCAATTTGTTTTGTGACTCAGATTTGAAGTTTATTGTTGGAATTATGTTTTAAAATACATAACAAATCTGCAGTCTTATTTCTAGTTTATTTTTAAATTATTAGTATAAATTTACTATTTGTAGTATATATTTACTTTTTTCTTTTTTCCTTAAAAACTACCTCTCTCATACTAACATTTCCTCTCTGTTCCCTTACTGTTTGCTTTGTTGAGGTATCTCTCCTCATGTCCATGATTTGGCTAGAAATCAGTTATGATAACAAGGGTGAAAAGGGAGTAAGCAGCCTCTTGCCTGGGCCTCCTGCCAGGGACAGAGACTTGCTTTCTGATGCTTCCTGTGCACAAAGGACACGCAGGCTTTAAACTGAAGGCTTGAAAGAAAACAAGGCCGTGTACACGTGTGCAGACTGTGCGCTACATGGTTCTGAGTGCTGTTCACCTCTGCAGGTTTGTATATTTAATTTCAGGCAGATGGAAATCAAGAACTTGATTCCATCACTCAGACACTGTATAGGCTAGCAACAATGCTCAAGGAAATCCTCTTCGTTCAGTGTTTCTCAAACAACTGTCTTGGAACTAACTCTTGATACTTTTTCACAATTCCTTTAGGAACTGACTTAAATTTTGTATCTTCAGACTACTGAGGCGGACCTTGGCGTCTGCATTGTGTGTGTGTGTGTATGTGTTTATTTCTTCTTGGAATCTGCATTTTATACTCCCACCAGGTAATTTCCACATTCTTTTTTTTAAGAATTAAAAAAAGTTTCTTTTTGGCTGCTCTGGATCTTTGTTGGGCTTTGTTGGCACACAAGCTTCTCTCTTGTGGCATTCAGTCTCAGGAGTCGTGACTTGAGGGCTCTGGAGTGCGGGCTCAGTAGTTGTGGTATAGGTTTAATTGCCCCATGGCTTGTGGGATCGTAGTTCCCAAACCAGGGATTGAACCTTTATCCCTTGCATTGGAAGGTGTATTCTTTTTTTTTTTTTTAACTGATGAATTGTTTATTTGAACAAGACAGAACATCTCCACATTGTTTCCTTTTATGCAGAAAGTGGAACATTTCAAATATATTAACTTTTCTCTTCAACAAAATTTATTTCAATCTGGTCCCAGGAACTGCTTTGTACTTCAGGATTCACGTTTCAGTAACACATATGCACCCAATACAGCCAAAAGAGCATACTTAAATTTTGGGTAGTAGTTCATTATTATGGCGACCATACCGACATATGGTAAAAACCCTCGGGCGCGCCCCACTACGTCCTTCTTCTCCAGCCAGTTCTGGCCTTCTTTGTACAAGCCTCTATCATCAACTTCATTATTATCTCCTTTAGTCAGAAATTTGATGTCTCCATTGTCTTTTTCGTGAACTTTGATTACTCTGTGAACTATTGGGATGTCTCGTCCTTCGACTTTGAAAACAACGATTTCTCCAGCTCTAATGGGGTCTTCCCGGAAATTCGTTAGGAACAGAAGGTCGCCCGTGTGAAAGGCTGGCTCTATGCTGCTACTCAGCACCACCACGATAGGGCTCTCACTGCCAGTGAGGACAATCAGGCCTTTCCAGATCATGAGCGCAGAGGACGCGATCATGGCGAAGTTTAAGACCTGGTAGTAGAGCTGGCGCTTTTTCATCTTCCTCAGGTCCCCGAAGATGTCCAAGCCGGACGCGGGGAGAGGCGCCTCCACGGTGCTGGCGCGCACCATGCTGGTGTCTCCGGTGGGGTTGGGGCGGGGGGCACACCTAGGCAGCCGGCCGGCTCCAGGAGTCGCTGACAGCTGCCAAGCGCAGGCCCGGCCCCGCCCCGGAAGGTGTATTCTTAACCACTGGACCACCAGAAAAGTCCCCCACATTCTATTTAAATACAACTTTTCAAGTACTTGGCAGATGACCTCATTTTCCCCCAACCCATCAAAATGGCATGAAGAAGTACCTATATTTTAAACCCTTTTACTATTGAAAAAAATAGCACACCAGTTTATAACTGCCCTTCCATTTTAGAATAAAAAATGAGATAAAAATACAGATGTAGATGATGAGAAGTGAAATGTCAGAGATACAAAAAGGTGCCTCAAAATAGTGTAGGAAATGCCACATTAGGTCATATGTTTGATCTGCCCAACCCAAAATGTCAGATCTATCCCCTCAACTGATTATACCAGGAGTATTTTTCACATATCTCTAACTTGCACGTTATGGATCATCGATCAATGTTTATAAACTCGCATCAAACATGCATGTTTAAACAATCAGTCAGCACAATCCATGAAATAACACAGTTCTTGTTACCTCACGTATAAATTTTCACCTACCCTTCTGTGTCCTGAAAGTTTTGTTGAGCTTTAAGTGGCCCTCTCAGTAGCGGCACTGCAAGATCCGCTGGACAAAGAGATGTCTTCACTAGCCTTCCCACTGCTTCTTGATTTATAGGCTGCAGTCCTAGCCCCTTGTGAGATGAAGAGCCCTAATCTTTTCAGTTTATCTGCATAATGAGAACTGCCATCACCTTTTGTTCATTTCAGTGGTCCTGGTAAGGAACTTTTTTTTTTTAATCCTTTTTGTCTTTTTTATGGTTGAGTGACCTTGATATATACACAGTTGTTTGCATATACACATATACACCAATTTTCTCACAAACATAAGATCATACATGAAAAGTGAAAGTGTTAGTCACTCAGTCGTGTCTGACCGGGCAAGAATACTGGAGTGGATAGCCATTCTCTTCTCCAGGGGATCTTCCCAACCTCAAGCCTGGGTCTCCTGCATCGCAGGCAGATTCTTTACCATCCGAGCCACCAGGGAAGCCCCCAAATCATACAATGCTTCTAACATAATTTTTTTAACATGGTATTGTATTCTTGATCTTTTGAGCTATCATTCAAGACCTCAAAAACAATCCCAGGTATTGAGATATCACATATTGAAATTTGATAGAAATGGAAAATTACCCAGGTAGAAGAGCTAAGATAAGTTGAATACCATTAGCCAGCTGTTTTCCCCTGAGCAGCATCAGCTTCCATCTTACCTAGACACACTCTCAGCTGCTTGGCTTCCATCCAAGTTCACAGTTCGGCCAGGAACATCTAAAACAAGAAAGTGCACTGCAGGGATCTGGTGGAAGGGAAGCATCTAACACAGCATCATCTGGACAGTGATGATACTGCATCTTCCATATGCCTCATGATTCCTTTCAAGATTCAGATCCTGACCTCCACGAGCATTCATCCTGTGACATGTGGATATATTGATAAGCCCTGGCTTTTTCGCGGGGGGGAGAAGTGGCCTAAATAAGAGCACAGAAACCCCAAAACCAGGTGTTTTTGACCCTTACTTTACAAGGAGATGCAAAGTTAGGTGTTATCCACATTGAAGGTCACTGTGTGTCTTGCACAAACTGGCTAAGATAGCAGCAGCGCATCTGAAATCCCTCATTATGGTGCCTGGCCCTTCTCCCTCCCACTTTTGCTCACACACTGGTCTCATCTGGGATATACAGTAAAGGACTGGCTTCTCTTTGAATAAACCCTCTGGGTCCCTAATTGGCTTCCCTGGTGGTGGACCTCCATCTAGAATGACCTGGGAGGCCTTCTAATGCAAGTACCCACTCAGGATTCCACAGTCTACCCAGGCTGCTGCTCAAATCTTAAGCAAATCCTCCAGTGGACAAACACACCACCCTCATCTACTGATCAGGCTCCGCTCTTGCTGGGTTTATTTGCTCTTGGACATGACAGAGGATGCTGTCTCTGAAACAGGACGTAGACGCCACCAGAAACCAAATCTGCAGGCACCTTGATCTCGGACTTCCTAACCTCCAAAACTGTGAGAAATAAATGTCTGTTGTTTATTAGCCGCCCAGGCTATGGTGTTGTTGTTAGAGCATCGTGAACAGACTAAGACAGATGGTCAAAGCAAAGAATAGAGAACATTAAATGTGAGAGGAGGGGTAGAATTGGGAGCAAGGAGATCGAATAGGATGTGAAAGCACTGAGGCAGTGAGTTAAGAAAGTGGCAGTGGAAATAGGTAGCCACTTTTAAAAAGAAGACCCCCAAGGATGAGTCCCTATGCCACATAAGAAACACCTTTCAGAGTTAGACCTCAGCCCTCTCCTGAGTTTTCACCTAGCCTTATGCTCTGTGTTCTCATCACTTGTTCGCGATATCTTCAGCACCAATCCCTTGCCTTTGTACACCTACCCCTCTCACTTTGGATTTGATCCCATACACTGCTCTCCTGGTTCTGACCTCTGACTCTATCACTGCAGTTCACATCAGTCTCCCTGCCTCACATCTGGTGAAACATCTTCTCTAGGACAGCTCAGGCTACTACAGAATTCTCTCTAGGTTTGTACTGGTTTCAAAAACACAACTATTGCCTGACAGTTTGGTCAGGATGAAAGATAAGACATTAAGAGGGAGGATGTGCTTCTGGGGTCTAGGACCTGGGGATGAGGATTGGTTAAGTGGGATTTCTCTATATGGAGGTAGAAAGGTGAGGAAAAGCCACTAGTCTGGAAGGTAAGGTGAGGCTATCACTTTTCACATACAAATTAGAGGTGACAATGGGACAGTGGGTTTCCCTCGTGGCTCGGATTGTAGAGAATCTGCCCGCAATGCAGGAGACCCAGGTTCAATCCCTGGGTCAGGAAGATCCCCTGGAGAAGGGAATGGCTAACCACTCCAGTCTTCTTGCCTGGAAAATTCCATGGACAGAGAAGCCAGGTGGGCTACAGTCCATAAGATTGCAAAGAGTAGGACACTTCTGAGCAGCTAACAGCACAACACTATGGGACATATAAGTGGGAATGTCTGATGTGCAGTCTAACAGGTTGGGTAGTAACTAAGGAGAGA
Organism: Cervus elaphus; assembly: GCF_910594005.1. Taxonomy (NCBI): domain Eukaryota; kingdom Metazoa; phylum Chordata; class Mammalia; order Artiodactyla; family Cervidae; genus Cervus; species Cervus elaphus. The sequence goes on along the minus strand of NC_057823.1, from coordinate 82,090,825 downwards.
GGTCAAGACCAGAGTCACAGCTTATAGACACACAGGCCACATACTGCATAATTCTAAGGGGTGGCATTCACATGGACTAGGCCGTACATGACAACTCTGGAGTTGTATAAAGCTGAAGTCTTGTTCAGGGCAGGGAATCAACACATAGCCTGTGGAGGAAATAGATGAAGTCATAATACAATAAAACTAAAGACATAATAAGACAACAAACCAGGAAGAGATCACAGAGCTAGGATTGCACTTTGGGGAAAATTTAAGGGCAAAGATAAACTCTAGCTCTGTCATTTCAATATATACAAAGTAGAAAATTGATAGTGACCCTCTAAGACGTGAGAGAGAACAAAAGTGCAATTATAATGAAAGAAGTGTTAGATGGTAAAAATAATAAAGAAAAAGGATTGTGAGCATTAAAAACAAAAGGGTCAAGTAACGATTGTTTCAAAGAAAGCATTAGTCGCTCAGTCGTGTCTGACTGTTTGAGACCCCATGGACTATATAGCCTGCCAGGCTCTTGTCCATGGAATTCTCCAGGCAAGAATACTGGAGTGGGTAGCCATTCCCTTCTCCAGGGGATCTTCCTGACCCTGGGATGGAACCCAGGTCTCCAGGATTACAGGCAGTTTCTTTACTGCCTGAGTCACCAGGGAAGTATAAAGAAAGATAAGATCTGTATATAGTGTTGCTTGAAGATTGAAAATGCAGGAGATTGGAGAAATTGACAGAGCAGGATTCCAGAGAAGACAAGTTAGTCTTGAAAAGGGAGAAGCACCCAAGACGGTGCAGAGAGACCAGCATTTAGAGGCAAGGAGTAGGAAAGATGGGAAAATTCATGTCTGAACTCCTGGCCTTTAGGAAATACAAATTAAAAGAGCAATCATCTCAAAGTAGACACACAAAGTAGCCTTACTGGAATTTTTTTTTTTTTTGTATTTTTGTTATATTATAGAAATAAAATGTACTCATAGAAAATTTCGAAAAATTTTGGAAAAGTGGAAAAAAATAACTGAAGTTCTAGGAAACAAAGATAACTACTAGAATGTATTAGACAATTGGGTGATTTTTTTTCCTCCACATGTTAACAGTAGCACCTCTAGCTATCATTTAGCTTTTATAAATCTCACATTTAAATTTCACTTAATATTCCAAGTGACTATGCTATAATATCCTTAAACATTTCTAGCATTTTTGCTTCTAATTTTTTGCTATTTCATAAATAAAACTGAACTGAACATCTTTGCACATAAAATGTATCCTATATTTAGAATCAGTTTCAAAAGATAGAATCCTGAGTGTTTAACTATGAAATGAATGACTTAGTATAATTGTGAACATCTTTAAGGCTTTTGACACTTCTTACATCATTTTAAATTTTACGAGTAATGGATAAGAATACATTTTTCTAAACCCTTGCCAGAATTAATCATTAACAAAAATAACAAAGACTTTGTTAATTTGAAGATGAAAAAACAGTAGCTTATTATATGACATTTCTTCTACTACCAGTGTAGCCTGAATAATTTAAAATTTTTCATATTGTCTTTTCTACTTTGTGCATGTTTATTTTTGTCCTTTGTACATTTATTTTTGGCTTCATAGTGTTTTATAGTTTTAGGAGTTATTTACATAATGAAGATATTAAAACATTCCCATTTTTTACTTCTTTACTACATTTTAACTTTATAGGTTTTATAAAAGTATTAATTAAAATAACTTTTCGTATTATTATAAAAAGTACTATGTATTCTGACACTGCTTCTTCAGTCTCTCTTTAATCAAATAAACTCCCCCATCCACTTGAGTTGGTCAGAGTTGGTCAGAGATGCTGTCTGTGGGCTGCAACAAAGAACTCTAATAAAACCCAGCAATAATCAATTAAGGAGTGCAATAAAAAGAAGCTGATATATGCTAGCAACCAGAACCATAAACTAGCTAGGAATAAACTTACGAGCAAACAAGCCAGACCTCCAGGAAGAAAACTATAAATAGGAAAAAGCCTGAATGGAAGAATTCTTCCTGGTGAGACAAACTGACTGTCATGAAGACATCAATATTCCTCCAAATGCTCGTATAAATTCAAGGCCATTCCAATGGGATTATTTGGAGTATGACAATTTAGTGCAGATGCAGAAAAAATAATACACAAGAGCAGCCAGAATCTTTTTGAAAATTACAGCCTAAGGTAAGGTAGTGGTTGATTCAGCACTTTGTTTGTGCTTAGGGCAGAACAGACAAGTAGAATGGAAGAGTCTGGAGATAAACCTGGGTAAATATGGAAAAAAAATTAATTCTTTTTATGTTTTTATGTAATTAATTAATGTATTTTTGGTTGCGCTGGGTCTTCAATGCTGGATGCTGTCTTCCTCTAGTTGCAGTGAGCTAGGGCTGCTCTTTGGTGTGGTGTACAGGCTTCTCATTGCGGTGGCTTCTCTTGACGTGGAGCAGGCTCTAGGGGTCCTTGAACTTCAGAAGTTGCAGCATATGGACTCAGTATTTGCAGCATGTGGGCTTTATTGCTCCACAGCACGTGGAATCCTCCAAGACAAGGGATTGAATCTGAGCTTCCCTGGTAGCTCAGTTGGTAAAGAATCAGCCTGCAATGCAGGAGACCCAGGTTCAATCCCTGGGTGGGAAGATCCCCTGGAGAAGGAAATGGCAACCCACTCCAGTATTCTTGTCTGGAAAATCCCAAGGACAGAGGAGCCTGGCAGGCTACAATTCAAGAATCCTCAAAGACCAGGGATTGCATTGTCAAATGGATGCTTATCCACAGTACCACCAGGGATGCCCTGGCAAAAATATGATAAAAGTGGCATTTCAGATCAACAGGGGGAAAGCATGGATTATTCAACAAATCGTATTTTGGAATAGTTACCTCATAACTTCTGAGATACCTCACTCTGCTAGCTTCCCCCCACCTTGATGGGCTGCTCTTTTTCTGTTTCATTGATTGACCTCTATTTTTCCCTCTAAATGCACCAAACCTTGAACATGGACTTACTATTTCTTTTTTAGATCTGCCTTATCTAGGAATGGGCTTTAAATGCCAACTCTCTACCAATGAGTTCTAAATTATTCTCTCTAGTTCTTACCCAGCTCCTAAACCCTAGCATCATACATTAAACTGCCTGGTGATGGTTTAGTGGCTAAGTCGTGTCTGACTCTTTGCAACCTTATGGACTGTAACCTTCCAGGCTCCTCTGTCCATGGGATTTTCCAGACAAGAATACTGGAGTGGGTTGCCATTTCCTTTTCCAGGGGATCTTCCCCACCCAGGGATTGAACCTGGGTCTCCTGCATTGCAGGCTGATTCTTTACCAACTGAGCTACTAGGGAAGCCCCAATAAACTACCCACTTGATATAAAACTTAGTATTTCTAATCCAGAACAGGTAATTCTCCTTCCACTCCCACCTTCCCACCACCACCACCACCAAACATATATAGCCATTCCTAGATTATAGCTTCCCTAGTATTTCCTTATAAATAATGCCACTATCCCCCAAGGTGCATAATCCAAAAACCTAAATCATCTCTGATTTTCTGACCTCTGATTTCTCTGATTTTTTTCCTTCAACCTCAAACACTCAACTCTACCAAACTCCAACATTCACATCCATAGGCTCTGCTCAAGAGAAATTAAAAATGGGTGCGTAAGAACATGAGCCCTGGAATCAAGCTATTTGGGTTCAGATCCCGGTTCTACAATTGACCAGTTATATAACTTTGGGTAACCTATCTACACTTTGTCAAGTTGTCATATGTAAAACAAGTGTTAGTCGCTCAGTCATGTCTGACTCTTTGCAACCCCATGGATCCTCTGTCCATGGCAAGAATACTGGAATGGGTAGACATTTCCTTCTCCAGGGGATTTTCCTGACCCAGGGATTGAACCTGGGTCTTCTGCATTGCAGGCAGATTCTTTACTGTCTGAGCCACCAGGGTAGCCGAATGTAAAATAAGGATGATGACATTATCTGATTCATAGGGTAATAGTGGGATTAATAAGTTGTTAAGAAATTAGGACAGTAGCTAATGCCCATTATGTGTTCAATAAAGGTCAATTATTACTTTTGTCTTCAAGGTATATCTCAAATCTTCTAATTCACTTCATATACCGTGTACCTCCTGACTTCAAGCCACCATCATTCCTTTTAGCTGATCTTCCCACTTTGTTGCTCTACTACAATTCATTCTCCACACTGTAGTCAAGGGACACTTTAAAAATAAAAGGTGGATCAGATGTTCTCCTGTTTAATAATTCTCAGTGCCTTCTTGAACATGATCAGGAAGTACAAGAATTAGCCCTGACCTAGCTCTCTGCCTCATCTGGTAATATTCTTCATCTCAACCCCTTCACTCCATCCACAGGGCTTTCATTCTGCTGCTTGAATACAAGCTTGCTTTGGACTCAGAGCCTTTGCCTGAGCTTGCCCTTCTGACTAGAACATTGTTTTCTTAGCTCTTCCAATGACTAGATCTTCATCATTAAGATGGTAAAGGTACCATCTTAGCAGAACTTTCCCTGACCATAGTATCTAACAAAGGTCTATTATTCTCCAGCATATCATCCTGTTTTGTTCTCTTCATAGCACTTCTAGATATCCAAAATTATTGTTTACTTGCTTAATTTTTCATTGAATCTCTTCACCATGTAAACTGTATGAGAACAAAGACTTTGTCTCTCTCTTTTTTTTTTACAGTTGTATTTACAGTGCTTAGAATGGTGTATGGCACTTCTCAGATGTTTAATATTTTACTGAATAAATTTTAATAAGTTGGTGAATTACTGAATGAATTTTAAAAAATAGGCCACTGGATCTTCACCTTACAATTTATATAAATGTAAACTTCCAATTGATTAACTCTATAAACATAAAAAAAATAATGACCATATTAAGGAAAAACACACAAATAGTTTTATAGTCTTGGAGTAGGAATAAGAATAAGAATAATTTTTTTCTGAATAAGAAAAAAATACTGTGAAGACATAGAAGAAAAAATTGACCAGTTTGGTTGCACAAAAGCTGGAAAATTTTGCACAGCTAAAGACACAATGGGCAGCTAAGTGGACAAATGGGCTAAGAGAAAGTATCTAAAATATAAAAACCCTTATAAGTGTAGATGTAAAATCCTCAATAAAATACTAGCAAACAAAATTTGGCAATATATAAAATGGATTATACACTATAACTAAATGGAATTTACCCTAGGAATGCAAGGCTAGCTTAATATATGAAAATTATTCAGTGTAACACACCACATTAATAAATACTTAACAAAACCATGTGTTCAACTGAACGAACATAGAAAAGTGTTTGACGAAACCTATATAACATTCATTATTATTTTTAAACCTATTAACAAACTTGGAACAGAAGAAAATTTCCTCAACCAAACTAAAGGATATCTACAAAAAAATCTGCAGCAAAATACTTCTTTATAGTGAAAGACTGAACACTTTCCCCCTGTGATCAGGAACAAGGCAAGAATGTCTGCATTTACCTCTTCTATCTAACATAGTATTGAAGATTCTAGCCAGTGAAGTGAGGCAAGCAAAAGAAATAAAAGACATCAAGATGGGAAAATAAGAAGTAAAACTATGTCTATTACAAATAAAATGTTCTTGTATGGAAGAAAATCCTAAGAAATTCACTAAAAGACTAGTGAAAAGAGTGCGGCAAAGTTACAGGATACAAGATCAACATACAAAAATCAATTTCTTGTCTATACATCAGCAATGAACTATACAAAAATGAAATTTTTGCAAATCCTAGGCAAATCCTAATCTATTTAATGTCTCTATGGATTTGCCTATTCTGTATATTTCATATAAATGGAATGATATTTTAGGTAGGTTTTGTGTATGTGTGTGTTTGTGTGTGACTGACTTCTCTGACTTGGCATGATGCTTTCAAGATTCTTCCATCTTGTAGCATGAATAAGTTCTTCATTCCTTTTTATTGTTGAATAATATTCCATTGTATAGGTATGCCACATTTATTTATCCATTCATCAGGTGATGGTTATTTGGGTTTCCCCCCACTTTTTGGCTATTATCAGCAATGCAGTTATGAACACTCATGTACAGGTTTTTGTGTGGACATGTTTTCAATTCTCTTATATTTATACCTGTAAGTAGAATTTCTAGGTCATGTGATAACTATACATCTAAACTTGTAAAGAACTGTCAACCTGTTATCCAAAGTGTCTGCACCATTTTACATTTCTACTGGTGCTATATGAGGGTTTCAATTTTACTATATCTTCACAGTGCTAGTTACTGTTTTCTTAATGGCCATCCTAGTGAGTTTGAAGTGATATCTCATTGTTGTTTTGATTATATTTCCACATGGCTAATTAGGTTGAGAATCTTTTCATGTGTTTATTGGCTATTTCAAAGTCTTCTTTTGAGAAATATATATTCAGATTCTTTGTCCCTTTTTAAGTTGTCCCTTTTTTGTTGTTGTGAGTTCTTTATATATTCTTAAAAGATTTATGATCTGCTAACATTTCCCATGGGTTGTTTTTTCACTTTCTTGACGGTGTCCTCTGAAGCACAAAACTTAATTTTTATTAAGTCCATTCCAGATCCACTAGACATCTCTTCAAGAAAATTAGAGATATGAAGGGAATATTTCATGCAAAGATTGGAACAATAAAGGCTGGAAATGGTATGCACCTAACAGAAACAGAAGCTATCAAGAAGAGATGGCAAGAATACACAGAAGAACTATAAAAAAAACATCTTCATTACCCAGATAACCACGATGGTATGATCACACATCATGGTGTGATGAAGCTGTGAAAGTGCTGCAATCAATATGCCAGCAAATTTGGAAAACTAAGCAGTGGCCACAGAACTGCCAAAGGTCAGTTTTCATTCCAATCCCAAAGAAAGGCAACGCCAAAGAATGTTCAAACTACCGCAAATTGCAGTCATCTCACACGCTAGCGAAGTAATGCTCAAAATTCTCCAAGCGAGGCATCAGCAGTACGTGAACCAAGAACTTCCAGATGTTCAAGTTGGATTTAGAAAAGGCAGAGGAAACACAGCTCAAACTGACAACATCATTGGATCATCAAAAAAGCAAGAGAGTTCCAGAGAAACATCTACTTCTGCCTTATGGACTATGCTAAAACCTTTGACTGTGTGGATTACAACAAACTGTGGGACATTCTTCAAGAGATGGGAATACCAGACCACCTTATCTGCTTGCGGAGAAATCTGTATGCAGGTCAAGAAGCAACAGTTAGGACCAGAAGTGGAACAACAGACTTGTTCCAAATTGGGAAAGGACTGTGACAAGGTTGTATACTGTCACCCTGCTTATTTAAATTCTAGGCAGAGTACATCATGCGAAATACTGGACTGGATGAAGCACAAGTTGGAATCAAGATTGCTGGGAGAAATATCAATAACCTCAGATATGCAGATGATACTATCCTTATGGTAGAAAATGAAGAGGAACTAAACAGCCTCTTGATGAAAGTGAAAGAGGAGAGTGAAAAAGCTGGCCTAAAACTCAGCATTTAAAAAAAGGAAATCATGGCATCCAATCCCATCACCTCATGGCAAATAGACAGGGGAACAATGGAAACAGTGACAGGCTTTCTTTTCTTGTGCTCCAAAATCACTGTGGATGGTAACTACGGCCATGAAATTAAAAGACGCTTGCTCCTTGGAAGAAAAGTTATGACCAACATAGACAGCATATTAAAAAGCAGAGATATTACTTTGCCAACAAAGGTCCGTCCAGTCAAAGCTATGGTTTTTCCAGTAATCATGTATGGATGTGAGAGTTGGATCATAAAGAAAGCTGAGCACTAAAAAATTGATACTTTTGGTGTTGGAGAAGACTCTTGAGAGTCCCTTGGAGTGCAAGCTCAAACCAGTCAATCGTAAAGGAAATCAGTCCTGAATATTCATTGGAAAGACTGATGCTGAAGCTGAAGCTCCAAAACTTTGGCCAACTGATGTGAAGAATTGACTCATTGGAAAAGACTCTAATACTGGGAAAGATTGAAAAGAGGAAAAGGGGGTGACAGAAGATGAGATGGTTGGATGGCATCACCAACTCAACGGACGTGAGTGTGAGCCAGCTCCAGGAGTTGGTGATGGACAGGGAGGCCTGGCATGCTGCAGTCCATGGGGTTGCAAAGAGTCAGACACAACTGAGTGACTGAACTGAACTGAACTGAGATCCATTCAATCTATTTTTTCCTTTGTAGATTGTGCTTTTGGTGTCATATCAAAGAAACCATTATCTAATCCAAGGCCTCAGGATTCTTTTTTTAATTAATTTATTTTTAATTGAAGGATAATTGCTTTAGAGAATTTTCTTGCTTTCTGTCAAACCTCAGCATGAATCAGCCATAGGTACACATACATCCCCTCCCACCTCCCTCCATGTCCTATCCCTCTAGATTGATGTAGAGCCCCTCTTTGAGTTTCTTGAGCCAGACAGCAAATTCCTGTTGGCTCTCTATTTTACATATGGTAGAGTCAGTTTCCATGTTACTGTTTCCATACATCTCACCCTCTCCTCCCCTCTCCCCATGTCCATAAGTCTATTCTCTATATGTCTGTTTCTCCATTGCTGCCCTGTAAATAAACTCTTCAATACCATTTTTCTAAATTCTATATGTATGTGTTAGAATATAATATTTATCTTTCTTTTTCTGAGTTACTTCACTCTGTATAATAGGTTTTAGGTTCATCCACCTCATTAGAAGTGACTCAAATGTGTTCCTTTTTAGGCTGAGTAATACTCCATTGTGTATATGTACCACAGCTTCTTTATCTATTCATCTGTCGATAGACATCTAGGTTGCTTCCATGTTCTGGCTATTGTAAAGAGTGCTGCAAAGAATAATGGGATACATGTGTCTTTTTCAATTTTGGTTTCCTCAGGGTATATGCCAAGGAGTGGGATTGCTGGGTCATTTGGTGGTTTTATTTCTAGTTTTTTTAAGGAATCTCCACAGCATCTTCCATAGGGGCTGGTTGGATTTACATTCCTCCCAACAGCACAGGAGCATTCCGTTTTCACCACACCCTCTCCAGCATTTACTTTTTGTATACTTTTTTTGATGGCCATTCTGACTGGTGTGAGATGAAATCTCGTTGTAGTTTTGATTTGAATTTCTTTAATAACTAGCAATTTTGAGGATTTTTCATGTATTTGTTAGTCATCTGTATGTCTTCTTTGGAGAAATATATGTTTAGGTCTTTTAGCCACTTTTTGATTGGCTGTTTGTTTTTCTGGTATTGAGTTGTATGAGTTGCTTGTGTATTTGGAAATTAAACCTTTGTAAGCTGTTTCATTTGCTGTTATTTTCTCCCATTTGAGGGTTATCTTTTCACCCTGCATATAGTTTCCTTTGCTGTACAAAAACTTTTAAGTTTAATCAGGTCCCACTTGTTTACTTTTATTTTTATTTCCATTACTCTAGGAGGTGGGTCATAGAGGATCTTGCTTTGATTTATGTCATCTACTGTTCTGCCTATGTGTTCTTAGAAGAGTTTTATAGTTTCTGGTCTTACATTTAGGTGTTTAACCCATTTTGAGTTTATCTTTGTGTATGGTGTTAGAAAGTGTTCTAAATTCATTCTTTTACATGTAGCTGTCCAGTTTTCCTAACACCATTTACTGAACAGGCTGTTTTTGCCCCATTGTATATTCTTGCCTCCTTTGAAAAAATAAGGTACCCACAGGTGCATGGGTTTATTTATCTTCTTTGTATAGTTTTTCTGTGTATTCTTGCCACCTCTTCTTAATATCTTCTGCTTCTGTTAGGTCCATACCATTTCTGTCCTTTATTGTGCCCATCTTTGCATGAAATGTTCCCTTGGCATCTTATTTTCTTGAAGGGGTGTCTAGTATTTCCCATTCTATTGTTTTCCTCTATTTCTTTGGACTGATCACTGAGGAAGTCTTACCTCTCCTTGCTATTCTCTGGAACTCTGCATTCAAATAGGTATATCTTTCCTTTTCTCCTTTGCTTTTCACTTCTCTTCTGTTCACAGCTATTTGTAAGGCTTTATCAGACAGCCATTTTGCTTTTTTGCATTTCTTTTTCTTGGGGATGGTCTTGCTCCCTGTCTCCTGTACAATGTCACGAACCTCTGTCCATAGTTCTTTAGGCATTCTGTCTATCAGATCTAATCCCTTTAATCTACTTCTCATTTCCTCTGTATAATCATAAGGGATTTGATTTAGGTCATATCTGAATGGTCTAGTGGTTTTCCCTACTTTCTTCAATTTAAGTCTCAATTTGCCAATAAGGAGCTTATGATCTGAGCCACAGTCAGCTCCCAGTCTTCTTTTTGCTGACTGTATAGTGCTGCTCCATCTTTGGCTGCAAAGAATATAATCAATCTGATTTTGGTGTTGACCATTTGGTGATGTCCATGTGTAGAATCTTCTCTTGTGTTGTTGGAAGAGGGTGTTTACTATGATCAGTGGGTTCTCTTGGCAAAACTATATTAGCCTTTGCCCTGCTTCATTCTGTACTCCAAGGCCAAATTTGCCTGTTACTCCAGGTGTTTCTTGACTTCCTACTTTTGCATTCCAGTACCCTATAATGAAAAGGACATCTTTTTTGGGTGTTAGTTCTAGAAGGTCTTGTAGGTCTTCATAGAACTGTTCAACTTCAGCTTCTTCAGCATTACTGGTCAGGGCATAGACTTGGATTACTGAGATATTGAATGGTTTTCCTTGGAAATGAACAGAGATCATTCCATTGTTTTTGAGATTGCCTCCAAGTACTGCATTTTGGACTCTTTTGGTGACTATGATGGCTACTCCATTTCTCCCAAGGGATTCTTGCCCACAGTAGTAGATATAGTGGTCATCTGAGTTAAATTCACCCATTCCAGTCCATTTTAGTTTGCTGATTCCTAATATATCGACGTTCACTCTTGTCATCTTCTGTTTGCCCACTTCCAATTTGACTTGATTCATGGACCTAACATTCCAGGTTCCTATGCAATATTGCCCTTTACAGCATCGGACTTTGCTTCTATCACCAGTCACATCCACAACTGAGTGTTGTTTTTGCTTTGGCTCCATCTCTTCACTCGATATTGGCCAGTAATTTTTGTGTGTGTGTGTTGTCTTTGTCTGGTTTTGGTATCAGGGTGATGGTGGCCTCATAGAATGAGTTTGGAAGTGTTCCTTCCTCTGCGATTTTTTGGAAGAGTTTTAGAAGGATAGGCATTAGCTCTTCTCTAAATGCTTGATAGAATTCTCCTGTGAAGCCATCTGGTCCTGGCATTTTGTTTTTTGAAAGATTTTTGATCACAGCTTCAATTTCAGTGTTTGTAGTTGGGTTTTCATAATTTCTATTTCTTCCTGGTTCAATCTTCAGAGATTGAAGTTTTCTAAGATCTATCCATTTTTTCCAGGTTATCCATTTTATTGCCATAGTTTTTCATAATAGTCTCTTATAATCCTTTGTATTTCTGCATTCTGTTGTAACGTCTCCTTTTTCATTTCTAGTTTTGTTAATTTGATTCTTCTCTCTTTTTTCCTTGATAAGTCTGGCTAAAGGTTTGTCAATTTTGTTTATCTTCTCAAAGAACCAGCTGTATTATTAATCTTTACTATTGTTTCTTTCATTTCTTTTTCATTTATTTCTGCTCAGATCTTTATGACTCCTTTCCCTCCACTAATTTTTGGGGGCTTTTTGTTGTTGTTGTTGTTGTTTTTCTTTTTCCAGTTGTTTTAGCTGTTGTTTATTCGATGTTTCTCTTGTTTCTTGAGGTAGAATTGTATTGCTAAAACCTTCCTTCTTAGAACCGCTTTTGCTGCATCCTGTAGGTTTTGAGTTATGTTTTCATTGTCATTTGTTTCTAGAAATTTTTTTATTTCCCTTTTGATTTATTCAGTAAACTGTTGGTTATTTAGACATGTATTGTTTAGACATGTATCTCCATGTGTTTGTGTTTTTTACAGTTTTTTTTCCCTTGTAATTGATATCTAGTCTCATAGCGTTGTGGTCAGAGAAGATGCTTGATAAGATTTCAATTTTCTTAAATTTACTGAGGTTTGATTTGTGACCCAAGATGTGATCTATCCTGGAGAATGTTCCATGTGCACTTGAGAAGAAGGTGTATTCTTCTGCATTTGGATGGAATGTCCTGAAGATATCAATGAGATCCATCTCACCTAGTGTATCATTTAAGACTTGTGTTTCCTTATTAGTCTTCTGTTTTGATGATCTGTCCATTGGTGTGTGTGGAGTGTTAAAGTCTCCTACTATTATTGTGTTACTGTAAATTTCTCCTTTTATGTCTGCGACTGTTTGTCTAATGTATTGAGGTGCTCCTATGTTGGGTGCATAGATATTTACAATTGTTATGTCTTCCTCTTGGATTGATCCCTTGATCATTATGTAGTGCCCTTCCTTATCTCTTGTAATCTTCTTTATTTTAAGGTCTATTTTGTCTGATATGAGGACTGCTATTCCAGCTTTCTTTTGCTTCCCATTTGCATGGAATATATTTTTCCATCCTCTCACTTTCAGTCTATATGTGTCTTGAGGTCTGAAGTGGGTTTCTTGTAGATCGCATATGTATGGGTCTTGTTTTTGTACCCATTCAGCCAGTCTGTGTCTTTTGGTTGGAGCATTTAATCCATTTACATTTAAAGTAATTATTGATATACACGGTACTATTGCCATTTTCTTAATTGTTTGGGGTTGAGTTTGCTGATCTTTTTCTTCTCTTGTATTTCTTGACTATATAAGTCCCTTGAACATTTGTTGTAAACCTGGTTTGGTGGTACTGAATTCTCTGACTTTTGCTTGTCTGAAAAGTTTTTTATTTCTCCATCAATTTTGAATGAGATCCTTGCCAGGTACAGTAATCTTGGTTGTATATTTTTCCCTTTCAGTACTTTAAATATATCCTGCCATTCCCTTCTGGCCTGCAGAGTTTCTGCTGAAAGATCAGCTGTTAAGCATACGGGGCTTCCCTTGTATGTTACTTGTTGCTTTTCCCTTGCTGCTTTAATATTCTTTGTGTTTAGTTAGTTTGATTACTATGTGTCTTGGCGTGTTTCTCCTTGGGTTTATCTTGTTTGGGACGCTTTGGTCCAGTGGTTTGTGTAAGCTTTGTGTAGGGTGAGATTTTTGCTGTTTTTGTTTGTTTGTTTTTCCTCTGATGGGCAAGTCTGAGTGAGGTGATAATCCTGTCTGCTGATGACTAGGTTTGTATTTTTGTTTTGTTTGTTGTTATGGACTTCCCTGGTGGCTCAGATGATAAAGCATCTTCCTACAATGCAGGAGATGCGAGTTCAATCCCTGGGTCGGGAAGATCTCCTGGAGAAGGAAATGGCAACCCACTCCAGTATTCTTGCCTGGGAAATCCCATGGACAGAGAAGCCTGGTAGGCTGCAGTCCATGGGGTCCCAAAGAGTTGGACACAACTGAGCGACTTCACTTTGTTTGTTGTTTAGGTGAGGCATCCTGCACAGGGTGCTACTGGTGGTTGTGTGCTGTCCAGCCTTGTATTCAAGTGGTTTCCTTTGTATGGGTCAGAGGGTAAAGCGTCTGCCTGCAATGCGGGAAACTTGGGTTCAGTTCCTGGGTTGGGAAGATCCCCTGGAGAAGGAAATAGCAACCCACTCCAGTACCCTTGCCGGGAAAGTCCCATGGACAGAGAAGCCTGGTAGGCTACAGTCCATGGGGTCGCAAAGAGTTGGACATGACTGAGCAACTTCACTTTCACTTTCTTTCACTATTTGATACCCGCTAGGGTTAGTTCTCTGTTAGTCTAGGGTCTTGGAGGCAGTGTTTCCGCTCCAAAGGCTCAGGGCTTGATCCCTGGTCAGGAACAAACATTCCACACATGGTTTGTTACTGCATTAAGTGAGAATAAAACAAATACCCAAAAATGAGAAACCAAAGATGAACCCCAGACAAATGGTAGTTACAAAATCAGGCAAATAATAATTAAAATAATGAAATATACACACATACATATATTTACACCCATGAACAAAGTCAAAACAGTCCAACAAAAATAAAGTACAGTAGATAGACTCAGTGAACAAAGGAAATCCAAAATTATGCTTACCACTTAAGAACAAAACTAACTAAAGCATAAACTGGAAAAAAAAATAACTAAAGCAAGGTGCCAAGTAGGGAATTAAGCAATGAAAGCAACGCTAGCAAATATGTTGAGAAGAAAGGAAAGAAAGAAAGAATAGATATACAAATATAAATAGAGGTAGATGAAGAAGATTTATATACATTAAAGATTAACCACAAGGGGAAAGGAACAGTGGGAAAGGCAAACAGGGAATATATGTAGAAAGAATATAATTGGTCTAAAAAATTTTAATTAAAAGAAAGAGAAAAGAAAAAATAAAAACAAGAAGAAGAAAGAAAAAAAAAAAAAAAGGAAAACTCCACAGAACTGCAAAATCCCAGTATAGAGGCAGAGGTTTATAATGATTAAAAGTGTGACTGAATATACACAAATACATATACAGCCATCAGTTCAGTTCAGTTCAGTCACTCAGTCCTGTCCGACTTTTTGTGACCCCATGGACTGCAGCACAACAGGCTTCCCTGCCCACCACCAACTCCCAGGATTGCTTAAACTCATGCCCATCAAGTTGGTGGTGCCATCCAACCATCTCATTCTCTGTCGTCCCCTTCTCCTCCTGTCTTCAATCTTTCCCAGCATCAGAGTCTTTTCCAATGAGTCATTTCTTCGCATCAGGTGGCCAAAATACTGGAGCTTCAGCTTCAGTATCAGTCCTTCCAATGAATATTCTTGATTTCCCTTCGGATTGACTGGTTTGATCTCCTTGCACTCCAAGGGACTCTCAAGGGTCTTCTCCAACACCACAGTTCAAAAGCATCAAGTCTTTGGCACTCAGCTTTCTTTATAGTCCAACTCTCACACCCATACATGACCACTGGAAAAACCATAGATTTGACTGGATGTAGCTTTGTTGGGAAAGTAATATCTCTGCTTTTTAATATGCTGTCTAGGTTGGTCATAGCTTTTCTTCCAAAGAGCAAACATCTTTTAATTTCATAAGCAAATTCAAAACAGTCCAACGAACATAAATTACAATGGATTGACCCAGCTAACAAAGGAAACCAAAAATTATATCTACCAGTTAAGAACAAAACAGACTAAAGCACAAAGTGGAAAACAAAGCTAAAGCAAGGTGCCAAGTGGGGAATAAAGGAATGAAAACAAAACTAACAAATATGTTGAGAGGAAAGGAAAGAAAGAAAAGAAAGAAAGACTAGATATGCAAAGATAAATAGAGGTAGATAAAGAAGGTTTATGTACATTAAAGATTAACTGCATGGGGAAAAGAATGGCAAGAGAAGCAAACAAAGGAATAAATGTAGAAAAAATAATAATAGGTTTCAAAAAATTAAAATTTATAAAAGAGAAAAGAAAAAAAATGGAAGAAGAAAGAAAAAAAAAAAAAGGAAAACTCCACAGAACTGCAAAAGCCAAACATAAAGGCAGAGGTTTACAACAGCAATAAAAAATGTGACTGAGGGAAAAAAAAAAAGCTCAAAAGTTTAATTAGATTTCATTGTGCCAATAAAATCAACAACTACAACAGAGCGGGGGAAGGGGAAAGGGAAAAAATCCAAAAGAATCTACAGAGTAAGTCAAAATATAAGAATAATAAATGTTTTTCTTGAGTCATGGCTATAAGAGTCCTTTCCCTCGCTGGGAGTCACAGTCCACCTCATGTCCCTATGATGCCCTCCAACACTGTGCTTGTCTCTGGACCTGCTGCGGGGGCAGCTCAGATTCTAATCTGGTTCTACTCATGTGTGTTCTTGCCCCCAGTGTCCACAACTATCAGAACTAGTGCATTTTCTTTTGTGGGAGCTCTCAGTGACCTTTTATATATTCCATAGACACAGAGTCTGCCTAGTTGATCGTGTGGATTTAATCTGCCACTTGTCCAGCTAGTGGGAAGGTTTCGGGTCTTCTTCCTTAGCTACACTGTCCCTGGGTTTCAGTTGTGGTTTTATTTCCACCTCTGTATGTGGGTTGTCCACTGGGGTTTGCTCCTGAGGCTGCCCTAAAGGACTTGGGTCTGCCCCAGTGAGGGTCAGGGGTGGAGGATTGCAGGGGTTCTGGCAGCACCAGGTACTCAGAGGAGTTGGCAACTAGGGCAGCAGGAAATATAATGCTCTAGAAGGGTATGGCAACCAGTTTTGGCCAATATGCTCCAGTATTCTTGCCTGGAGAAACCCCCTGACAGAGAAGCCTGGCAGGCCACAGTCCACAGGGTCACAAAGACCTGGACATGACCGAATGACCAAATTCATGCATAGTTGCAAGAATTTTTTTGCCTGTGGCAGCACCTGGCTGAGCGTGAGGATGGTGCAGCTACTTGGCTTGCAGGGACCCTGGTGGTGGCAAGTGTGCGGGGACACTGGACTGTCTCCGTAGCAGGAGTTATGGCTCTATCAGAGTCTTTTTTCGAGCCTCTTGTAGCTGGTGATCAGAAGGCCTCTTTGGCCAGTCTTTCTTCGTAGCTCAGCCCGGTTCAGGCAGTTAGAGGGCTCCCTTGCCTGGGGTCCTTCTCTGTTGTTTGGCACATCAGGCACATAAAGTGGCCCCCCTGGCTGGGGTCCTACTCTGTAGATCCGTGGGTCAGGCACCTAAAGGGGCACCCTGAGTGGGGTCCTACTCTGTTGTTTGGCACATCAGTCACTTAAAGGATCACCCTGCCTGGGGTCCTACTCTGTAGTTCAGCACGTCAGGCAGTTGATGGGCCAACCTCTCTATTGTTCAGATGCCTATGCTGGCGTGTGGGGAGAGAGAGGCTATGGTGATGGCTCCACCCCCTACGTGTGACTCAGCAGTATTGCCTTGCTTCCATGGCTGCCTGGCTTTCCTCCACAGGTATTTCCCCCCACAATCTCCTCCCTCACATCCCCTCAATCCACCTCTCTGCAGTCAACAGCAGCCCTCACCCTGGGATTGCTCCACAATCCCTAAACTCCAGCTCCCAGCCACTGCACCTTCCAGGGGACGTGCGTCCCTGTCCAGGGTATGTATGGCTGTGGCAAGGACTGTCTGATTCTCATTCCATTTAGGCTGCCACAGATCAGCTGTTTCACTCTCAGCCTTAAATGTTTCTCCTCTGACTCAGACAATTGCCCTGATCGTGGGGATGGGACCCCTGCTTCAGTTCCCCCACCCATTGAGAGCAGGTCCAGTTGTTTTTCCCCCTAGTTCCTTCATCCTACTGAGTTTTGTGTGGTTCTATATATTCTTTTTTGCTGGTCAGGTACTCCTGTCTGCTCTCAGTTCTGCATGCACTTTTTTTGTCTGAAGGTATATTCCTGATGTATCCGTGGAGAGAGATATATTCCATGTCTGCCTACTCCTCTGCCATCTTGTTCCCCTTAGTCCAATGCCTCAAGATTTATTCTTATGTTTTTTCTAAGAGTTTTATAGTTTTTGCTCTTACACATAGGTCTATAACCCATTTGGAGTTGAATTTTGTATATGGTGTGAGGTAGGGGTCATTTTTTTTCTTGCATGTGATATCTAGTTGTCTAAGCACATTTTGTTGAAAAGACTTTTCTTTCTTCATTGAACTATTTTAGAACTCTTGTTGGAAAAAAAAACTCTAAAAATATGATACTTTGTTCTAATAAAAAGTGACAGGATTAGAACTGTGGCCTCTTGGCAATTTTTTGATATGCTGTTGAAGTGTTGTTGCAGATGTCAACAATATCCATAGATGGTTTTCATACAGAGAAAATTATAATCTTATAACTCATCAAAACGAAATGAGATTTCAAATGGGACTCTCAGTTTCACATGAGAGCTTCAAGGCAATAAGTGCCTTTGTGCAAACTGGCAAAAAAGCAACCCCACTGGTTAGGTGAGTTACAGTAAGTTGCCCTCTGGCAAGTAGTGTTGCTAGAGGACAAAAGGCTGTAATTTTACATTCACTCATTCCTTTGGCTCGATATCCTTGTGTAGGATACAAGCTGAATAATCATTTGCAGCAGTTTTGACTTTCATCTACAGTAACATTCCAAAGTGAGTTTTAAGGATATCTAAGAAGTACTTCAAAAAAGAGTTTCAAGATGTCCAGAGAGAGGATGTCTTTGGAGATGGTTGTACTGTGAGTCTAATGCTCTAAAAACTAGGTAGGATGGGAGATACTTCTTCTTCACCTCAAACGTGAGAAGGCCTATTTTGTGACCACTCAGAATGCATTCTATGTGTTCCCTAGCATGGGGACTGCATGTCTGACACATGGGCAAAAAAGTAAAAACTGACTCAAGCTTCAAGCTACATTTAGCCACAATGCAGAAGGGAATAACAATAATGCAGCTGATATCGTTAGTGTTTTGTGGACCAGGTTAAGTTATAAAAGAGCAAAATGAGCCAGAGTTATCTAAGGTTCTGCCCAGAAGGACCACACGAAGTGTGAGGAGACCTCAGCATAAAGAGGTACAAGTTTTCTGCTAGATACTCAAGGAGGGTAATGGAGGCATCAGAAAAGACCACTTTGAGAAGATACATTTCTTTCTTTCAAAGGACTTTCCAGGTGAGAGACATCCAGTGATGTGGGAATCTCAAAAAAAAAAAAAAATTATAGATGAACCCATGAGAGAAAAATCAGCTTAAACATTCACCAAATCTGAAGAGTGTCAACACATCAGGAATCAAGTAAACCTTTGCCTGTTTCCTTATGTTTTACTTTTTTCTGTCACTCACATCCCAACTCTACTGAGATCAGAAGTCACAGTTAGCGTTAGGGAAGAAAAGGCAGAGTCAGAAGTGAAGAAGCCAACTTCTCCCTATTTCCCACGGGAGGCCCAAAGTAGGAAGTGATGCTGAGCTTCAAATTAATGTGTTTTTAAAATTTTTATTTATTTATTTGGTGGTGCTGGGTTTTCATTGCTCTGCTGGTTTTTCTCTACTGGAGTGAGCGGGAGCTACTCTCTAGTTGCAGTGCACAAGCTTCCCTTTATGGTGGCTTTTCTTGTGGAGACTAGGATCTGGGGCTCACAGGCTTCCCTAGTTGTGGCACATGGGCTCAGTAGTTGTGGTTCCTTGGCTCTAGACCGCAGGCTGAATATTGTGGCTCACAGGCTTAGTTGCTCTGCAGCAGGTGGGATATTCCTGACCAGAGGTCGAACCTATGTCTCCTGCATTGGCAGATGGGATCTTTACTACTGAGCAACCAGAGAAACCCCTCAAATTAATGTTTTAAATCTTTAATTATTACACAGAACTAGGCATTAATTAGTAGCATAAGTCTGTTTAAATTTTAAGTGTCCAAAGACCTTTTGTTAGTTAAGCATATATATACACAGTTATCTACCTACCTAATTACATAATAGTGCTTCCACAGACAAGGCAGAGGAAAAACTAGTTGCACAGAGTGGTTTGAATAGACAGTATAAGGGGAGGGGAAAGAGCAAAGTTGTGCCAGTTATTCAATGTCATTACTGAACTATCAAAATCAATAAACTACAATATGAAGAGTACCATGTCTCTTTAAATCACAAGATGTCATTTTAAGAATCTCTGTGAAGATAACTTTGATTCCGCTCAAACAATACTTTGAGTAGTTCCCTAAAGAAATAACTGTACTGTAATTTGGGCATTGATAGCTGTAACACAATTTAAACATGACTTCACTTTTTTGTCTTAATACTATTCCACCCACTGCATCGTTCTGTGTGTTGTTTTGAAGATCCTGTCACTTTGGGTTCTTTGAGCTGTTTTAAGGTGCCAACAATGAATGAAATGAACTCAGCATTGGGATATATTTTCAAGAATTCTCTATGTAGTTTGGAACCATTCTATATAATTCCATCATACTTGATTATAACATGAATAGAAACAAAAAAGCTAATCATGACACAGAAGCAACTTCTTGTCAAATCATGTCCATGAATGGATTTAGTAAACTCTGAATTTGCTTAGCCTGTTTGAACAACCATAAAGGGGACTTAGCAACAACAGTCTTCCCATATGCCAGGTGAAACCCTCAGAGGGAATAAGCCTCAGTGTAATAATGAAAGAGAAGGGAAAGGGCTGATAATTATTCTGTCTAAACAGTGTTTTTGCGGCCTAACATTGATTGTGTCTTGAAATCTCCTTTGGGAATGGAACAGGCAGCTTTTCCTTAGCTTTCACAAACCTCATGCAAATTATTTAAACATTTTTGCAATTATTTTCTTGAAACTGAGTTTTGGCACAATGCCTAGAAACACTAAAAAGTGACATCACACCGCACCCAGAGATGCAGGTTCCAAAAAATTCTCTGGGGAGCCTCACAACTGTCTTGGAGGCCAATTTCCGTATCACCATGTAAACATGGGTGTCTATCAGTACTTTTGCCTTTAGAGAGGCTCCAGATAAGGATGCCACCAGTAAGCAAATGTTTAGGCAATTAAATTCTAGTTATCTTCCTATAACTTGACTGTATGTGCAGCTTCTTTTAATGTCTTTTCTAACTATCTCTGTTAAAAATATTTCTGTTGGCACTTTCTAACACCCTTGATGTATCTATGACCATTCCTGTTTAATGTTAACCACAGAAAGAAACTTGCTCCCTTTTTCTCTACCCCAGACATTATATCTGGTTATTCATAAGGATAATTTTATAATTCATGCAGATGACTGGCCTAAAAATGATGACCCTCTTTTGTACTATTACTTCATGCTGAGGACAAAGAGGATACAGGAAAATTACTCCTTGGCCCAGGAAGTTTATTAAAATGCTAAATGAAGATCTGGCGGCAGCTCAAAGAACTTTAAATAACCTTGTGGTGGAAAACCTCCAAAACCTCTTTTTACCATCAGCTTAAACTAGGCTGGCTGTAACAAAGAGTAAGAAAATAAGTAGTTTCAAGAGTGCAAAAACGCATCTATTTTTAAAAGGTAGGTCCATCCAATGGTTGCAGGCAATGTGACACAGCCTCTGAGGCAGGATGACAATAATTTATCATACAGCAGTTTTGCAGGGTTCACAGCCAGTTCTGAGCAGATTCCACCTGTCAGGCATGGACCAAGTTGTGCAGAAGGAAGTGTAATTATACCATGGTCAATGCAGTTTTCTCTTTGGTTAGTGCAAAACATGCCAGAGACACTTTCTGTGAATAACGTTCTTGTGGCTGAAGTCCCATGAAATCAAAACACAAAATTATGTGAAATAGATTGGAAATTGCTACTCCAATTAATTCCACTCTAGTACCTGGGCGCTCTAGCTCCATATGTGGTTTTGGCTCTGCATTGCTGTGCTGGATCCTTCAACATTCAACGAGTAGCAGACTCCCTGAAAGATAAGCATCTTCAGGGCAAAATTATTGAGTCATGGTATTTGTAAATGACTAGTGGGGCATCTGAAGCCTGTATTAGAATTTTCAGGAAACGCATAGGAATGGTAACACCACATACAAATTGAACACAATGAGAAACTCTTTAATAGGGTCCCAGGGAGAACAAAAGAGGTAGATCTCCACAGCCTCAAAAGAACCAACAGCAGGAGGCAGGCAAGTTCTTCCCGCAGCCTCATCTGGACCAGCTGTGCCCTCTCTCCAGCCTGACTTCCTGACACAAGGATGCACAGCCTCACCAAACACAGCCTGTGCCCATGGCCTTTTTCCCAGTCCTGAAGTTGTCCTCATTGGGAGTCCCAGGGCTCCATATGTAGCTATTCTGCCGACCGCATCCCTATAACCAAGCTCCCTGGGCCCAACCTTAGTCAGGAATGACCCTGGAGAAGGGAATGGCTACCCATGCCAGTATTCTTGTCTGGAGAATTCCATGGACAGAGGAGCTTGGCGGGCTGCAGTCCATGAGGTCGCAGTGTCCCAAAGTGGGACACAATTAAGCAGCAAGCACTTTCACTTTCAAGGAAATTGAGCCTGGAATTCAATGTCTGCTTTAGTTCTGACACCCAGACTTGGAAGACCTGTTCCCACACTATTCACTGGTCTTGTAACTGCTGTGTTTCTTCTCTTTGGTTCAGTTAAGTTCAGTTCAGTTCAGTCGCTCAGTTGCATCCAGCTTTTTGCGACCCCACGGACTGCAGCACGCCAGGCCTCCCTCTCCATCATCAACTCCTGGAGCTTACTCAAATTCATGTCCATTAAGTCTGTGATGCCATCCAACCATCTCATCCTGTTGTCCCCTTCTCCCCCCACCTTCAATCTTTCCTAGCATCAGGGTCTTGTAACTGCTATGTTTCTTCTCTTTGGTAATTTACCTATTGTGGGTCCTTCCAGAACTAAAGCTCAGCTTGGTCCTATTTTTCAGTCCCCTGGCTCCTCCTGAATCTCATGCAAAAGGCTGGACCTCTGAATCCCTGACAGCTTCTGGATCCTTCCTTCAGCATCAAACTGCAAGCTGGCAGCCTTCTGGCTCGACTACAACCAGGTCAGATGCAGACTTCTTTTCCTCTTGGGTTGGACTCACTTCCAGCTTCTGCAGCTGGGCCTGTGCCCCGGCTGCCTGCCTCAGCCTCTCAGGAGAGGCAACTCCTTAACCTGCCTTTTCCAGTCAATCTTGCCTCACTCAAGTTATCTAGGTCATCTCAGATGGTGCCTCAAGATATGAAGCCTGGAATTCAAGAGGCTGACTTCTTCCTGATGAGTGCTAACTGAAGCTAGAAAAATAATTCTGATATCTCTGTATTAAGATGCTTCTTCCTTTGTAACTGCTATGATCTTCAAGCTTCATTTAGGATGGTTAATATCACATATTTGGCGCTAGTGGTAAAGAATCCACCTGTCAATGCAGGAGACGCAAAGACATGGGTTTGATCCCTGGGTGGGAAACATCCCCTGGAGGAGGGAATCACAATTCACTCCAGTATTCATGCCTGGGAAATCCCATGGGTAGAGGAACCTGGAGGGCTATCATCCATGGGATTGCAAAGAGTTGGACATGAGTGAGCACACACACAATATCACATAAGCTATTTACTGATTAAATTAAAACTTTACTTACAGAGTCATTGAAAGTCTTAATTTTGAAAAACACTTCATGTTTTAGGAAAATAAGCCATGACTTAATGTTTGAGGGACAAGCAGGATACAGAGCTATATAAAGCTGTATGAGCTCATTGTATCAGACATCATGTGGGATTTTGGCCTCTCAGCATCTCAACTCCTTGCCCAGGTTTGGGGAATTTCCCACCATGTGATTCTTCACATGTTGTGAAGTTCTCCTACCATTAGAGAGGCAAGAATTAAGAACCTTTCTGTCACTGTTCCCAGATAGCTGGGGCCAGCACATGGACTTGATCAAGCACCCACCCATCCAGACTTGGAATTGGGAACCAGTGACCCACAGAAGCAAGGATAGTAGAAACTCCATCCCATTAGTGAAGGTGACACAGTTTCTATGGTAGCAGGGCTGGCAGGACAGGCAGAATCAGCATCAGCATCTGGGCCCATGGTGTCAGAAGTACCAGCTTCAATTAAAGTCTTTAGTGTGGGAACCTCACTAGAATTATTGCATGGTACTATCCAGCTTCTGGTTCTGGCTTTTTAGCCATTCTTAGTCATTTTCACTCTTCCTCTTTACCAAGACTGGCTTTCCAGGCTTTTCTGTGAATTTCTGAGCTATCAAATATCTTTTCAATAAATTCTTTTCTACTTAAAGAAGTGACAGCTCTTTCAGTTGCTTACAGCTAAGAATTCTGACTAATATGTGTGCTTAGTCATTCAGTTGTGTCCGGCTGTTTGTGACCCCATGGACTGTAGCCTGCCAGGCTCCTCTGTCCATGGGAATTCTCCAGGCAAGAATACTGGAGTGGGATTTTTCCAACCCAGGGATTGAAACCAGGTCTCCCACATTCCAGGCGGGTTCTTTACCATCTGAGACACCAAGGAAGCCCAAGAATACTGGAGTGGGTAACTTATTCCTTCTCTAGGGGACCTTCCTGACCCAGGAATCGAACCAAGGTCTCCTGCATTGCAGGCAGATTCTTTACCAGCTGAGCTACCAGGGAAGCCCTCTGACTTGTCTATCAATGTTATTTAAAATGCAAAGATAAAAGACTCAATGTACACTCAATGTTAATAATGGTTATCCTTAGGTGTGTATGATCACAGATCTTTTTAATTTTCTTCTTTTTTCTTAGATGCATTTTCTAAAAATTTTAGTAAAATAGTATTACCTTAGTAGTCAGAAAAGAAGTTAAAACTTGATATTTTTTTGTACCTCTGATGATCTTAATTGTTGGAAAACAATTAACTTGATTACTCAAGTGGAGTCTATTTTTGTTCTATCAAAATAAGGTACATGGTCATTTCAACCTTGGTCTGGGCAAGACTTAGGTATTTCGGTAGGAGATAATGCCAATATATTTTGTAAAAAAAAGGATCCCTGTGATTAACCTTACCTTTCACTCCTGATCTACACATATTTTTTTATTTGTTTTAGAATTAGTCCTTCAAAGGGTGGCCTGAGAAAACTGGACTATGTATGTTTAGGGAAACTTAACACAATCCAAAGCAATATGTAATTTCTTTGTATCACTCATCTTTATAAATGTGTATAAGCACAGGAATACTGCTCTTATGATTCTTTGTTGGTTTCTCTTAAATAGATTTTCCAACAGTTTTGTGAATACTATGAGTAATAGTCTAAAATACTAGAATATTGAACCTATCAGCCAACTGCATAAACCTATTTATGGCCACCAGCAAAGATGTGAGCAGCACAGAGGAAAATGTATCCTTCCTTAGAACAAAGTGTCCTTCCTTAGAACAAAATCCCAGCTACCAAAAGAAAACAAAGACCATCACTGATAAGCAACAATAGTCTTGTTTCTTTCTGTAAGAGTGCATGGAGCTTTTCAGTATCCTAGCCTCCCAGTGGGAGACTGCCTGCTTTTGACCATGGGCGAGAGATCAAAGTTACATGGGATAAGAGTCTCCTGTCCCTCTATCAATGCCACTGAGAAAACACTCAAGGGAATTGTGATTCTGAACCAGTTGTGATCACTGAGTTGCTGCAACCCTCAGTGTAGAGATCCCATTGATCACACCAACTAAAGCTGTGAACCAGTAAAGCATAGAGAAATGGAAGGAGCGTGACATGTAATCAACAGACTTGGTGTTACAGCCCAGGCCAAGCATCCATCACTGACTGCACGAGTTACTTGACCTCTCTGAGCCTCAGTTTCACCCCAGAAAGCAGATAAAAGAAATACTTCATGGTGTTAAAGGAAATAATGCATGTAAAACTCAGAGCCCAGTTTCTGGTTTATAATGGGTACTCAGTAAATGGAAGATCTCTTCCATCCATGACCCCTGCCCCTATTATTTTTCTGGAAAATTCTTTATCTTTTGGAAAGACTGAGTGCAAATAAAATTTTTGCAAAGATAGTTATTTTTGTCAAATTTCTCAAATCTGGTAAAAAGCTAAAGTCACCTTCTAATTATTTTATGGGAAGAGACGTCTTGCCCCTGAACCATGAAAAATTGTTGATAAAGGGAAACATTTTCAATTAGCTGAATGAATGATCTATGTCAATATTGCATGTGGCAAATGGATTGTCATTTAACACGTAAGAATCAACATGAAAATTCAGGAAAAAAGATATTAGAACTCATGAGATTGTACGGTGTAAAAAAGTATTGACATTTGCCTGGTGAGCACACTAAGCTTCAATGGATAATCACCGCTTTCTTCTGTTCATTGAATAAGGGAAACACTCCATATGGAGAAAAATGCTTTCATAAACTGTTTAGGTGTGGTAAATCAGCTTGGACATTAAGATACAGCATTTCATGTCCTTCCAAATAGTATTTTTTTCTTGCCAATGTGTAAATGAGACTCCAGTCTCTCAGAAGGTGATTCAAGAATAGAAGTACAGAAAAGGAAACTCAAACTGGAGAAGACTCTCTGTCCAAAAAAAAAATCAATAATTTTGCTACTGAGAAATTGCTACCATCCTTATCCAGGAAGGGATGGAAAGGTCAGACCAAGTTAACTTGTGTGATAAATGAGTTTATAAAGTAGTCTGTATCAAGAGACTAATTTAATTGACTCCTTTAAGTATGATAATATACTACACTTCCTACAATTTTTTTCCTTTATTAAAATCTTGAAATTAAGCTGAGTATAAGGCACATCATGTCCACTTTCATGGGACAAGCAGTACCAACTCCTGCTGGAGCATAAAAGCACTAATTATTATTATTACCAATATCTATCCCCAAATATTTTTTAAATGAGGTACTTTTTCTTCATGACATTTTAGACAATTCCAAGTCATACAAGGACAAAGGAAATATTTTTGTTTTACTACCTACCCCACTCCTAGACCCTGGACACTTGGAACCTCACTAACTGTCCAGTATTGTTGCTCCTATATTAAAATTAAATAGATATATGGTAAGGACTTTTGACCATATAAATTTATAAACACCTTAGAAGTGCATTCTCAAGTTTAAAACAATTTCTTTCATTGCAACTAGTTGTATGTTATCGATGTAGTTCATATTCCACTGGCTGTCACTTTCTCCATTAGGAGAGAGATAAGTTATTTGGAAGATGATGGATGTCAATTTTAAACAAAATTTTACACATTTCCTACCACTTTTTATAAGAATAACTGGTATTCATGTTGATGTATGGCAGAAGCCATCACAATATGAATGATCTATGTCAATTAGATTTATGTCAGTTAGTAATTCTTCTCTAAAATTTTTTAAAAAACAGAAAAAGAATAATTGGTAAATGAAACACAGTGGATTAGGAAGACAGTTGAAAACATTAAAGAAAATGCAATCCAGGCACCATGTACCTCCTAGAATATTAAGAGAAGGAATTGTCAGTGCAAGATTAAATCCTCATGAAGTTCTCACAAAGTACTGCATTGGTGCACTCAGTAAATGGCCCTGCAAATCTAACTCTATACATAAGGAAAACAGAAAAAAGCAAGAAGAAAAAATCCAGTGCAATATTAGATCTTGTTTGCTGGTGATCATTGATAGAGTTGATAATAGGTGTTATACAAAACAATATCAAAAAATTTAAAGTTCAACTAAGGTTAGGAAACACTGTATTTAACAGAGTGAAACAGTTTTTTTTATTTTTCTCTCCCTCTCTTCACTCCCCTTTGTTTTTTAACTTAAATAATCCCCTAAACCTCTAATAAGCTAAGGTACACTGAAATCTTCAAAAGGGTAACAATAATAATAGAATTTTTCTTGTGCAAGAAAAAGTTAAGTTTCCATTTTAAAATAGATAGCCTGCTGAACACTTTCCTGAATTTTCCAAGTTTTCTGTAGTGAACCCTGTATTAAACTTTTCATCAGGGAAAAACAAAAAACTCTCTCCTTTCCTAACCCTTATATTCAGTCCAACAGTAAGTCCTATCCACTCTGCTTCTGAAGTATACCCTGAATCTACATCCTGTCTCCCAAGGTCACAACCACAGGTGAAGCGCCCACCTTCCTTTTCCTGGGTTAAGACAACATTCCCTATAAGTGGTCACTGCCATCAGCCTTGCCAACCTTCAGTCCATCTGAGTCCTCCACAGAGCAAACAGATGGAAGAATCTTTCTGAAACATAAAATTGGATTACATATTTCCCCTGCTTGAAACCTCCAAAGGCCTCTCTCTGATCCAGAATGAAATCCAGACTCCTGCTCTTGGTCCCCAGAGCCCTACCTGACCGGGCACCTGTCTGTCCTCTAGCGCTCACAGGTCACCCCATTCCCTGTGTTCTGATCACTGTCCCCACACAACCAAGCCCATCTCACCTGTGGGACCTTTGTTCTTGCTGTCTTCTGCTAAGAATACGCTTGTGTGGGATCCTCACCTGACTTCCTCATTTTCTTGTTTCAGATTTCAACTCACATGGTCACCTTCTCAGAGAACTTTTCCCTGACTTCCCCAAATTAGCTTGAGTGCCCCTCCTCCCATCTATCTAATCCTCTTCATGAACACTTATTACCGGCCTGGGGTGGTTATATTTATCTCTCTGCATACTTGTCATGTCTTTCTTTACTAGAATATAATCTCCTTGAGAAAAAAGACCTTTACTCAGCTATGTGCCCACAGAGTTTAGAATGAGACATAGCACATAGGAGGTGCTTAATACATTTTTGAAAGAAGAAATTCTGGGGAAACGACATTTATTGTCCTGCATATGACACAATGCTAATTATCTGATTCTCTGCATAGACTTGTCAGCTGTATGTCACCTTCATTTTTACAGAAAGAGAAACTAAGACAAAGAAACGTTAAGCAACATGTCCAGCTTTTATAGCAAACTCCTGTAGGTGACCAACAATAACTGGGGAGAGGATAACTACTTAAAAATTTTGCTTCATAATTCCCCAAACCTCAGCAGTATAAACTCCCCAACTCTTAATAACTACTACCACAACAAAACCTACAGTTTTTCTCTTTCTTGTTATTGCAAAATACATTGATATTTCATTTATCAGACACTTGACTATTCTAAATAAGTGAATAGTCATTATTTTCAGATAATGTAAGTTTATCAGTTATATTTCAAAACTTCGTTTAATTATGCTAAGATGTTTCTGTATATTTCTCAGTCTTTTGAAACAGCATATATTTAGCAGAAGTTTTTTTTTTTTTTTTTCAGAGTAATGCATGGTAATTTTTGAAACATCAGTTATTGTTCTGAGCAAAAAGAATTTTTTATTAATCATAACAGGATCAGCTACATAATGTGTAGAGCCCAGTGCAGAAAGAAAATGTAGAGCCTCTTGTTCAAGACTTGATAAGAATTTTAAGATGATGACAGCAGAGCATCAAAGCCAGGCCCAGGGCCCTGTATGACTGCCCAGACTATGCGCTATAAAGCTGACCCTGCGTCAAATCTCATATTGTGCTTTAAACATAATAGGAATTCATAAGCTTTTACTGATAATGAATATCTTTAAGCCTCAGTGAACAGGGCTCATTTCTGTAAATGAATTCAGATGTGATGAAAATAATAATAATAATAACAATATTAATTGAGTTATGTGTTAAGCACTGTTTTAAGTGTCTTACATGCATTATCCTATCTGATCCTCAGAAACCCTTACGAGTTTCATTTAGGATTTTATGACTGCATGTAACAAACTGAACTGATGTGGTTTAAGCAAACTTATACATTTGGTAAGGGTCTAGTATCCAGAAGGTATAACTACATAAAGAACTTTAGCAATTTTTATCCATCAGAGTTCTTCAGAAAAACAGAACCAATAGGATTATATATATATATATATAACCAATAAGATAAATATATATATGTGTATATATATATATAACCAATAAGATAAATATATATATATATATAGTGTGAGCACATTTGTATATTATGTATGTGTATATATATATTTAATATATACACATACATATATATGTACTTATACATACATGTTATGTTATATATGTATTTACACACAAATGCACACACAGACACATACTTGCATATGAAGAGATTTATTTTAAGGAATTGGGTCACAATATTATTGTGAGTCTGGGGTCTGGCCTATAGGCTGAACACGTGGGTGGGATTTCTAGTCTTGAGGCAGAATTCTTTCTTCTTCAGGAAACCTCAGATTTTGCTTTTAAGACTTATGGAATTGAGGTCTAAGAGAAGGAAATGGCAACTCACTCCAGCGTTCCTGCCTGGAGAATCCCAGGGACGGCGGAGCCTGGTGGGCTGCCGTCTATGGGGTCACACAGAGTCGGACACGACTGAAGTGACTTAGCAGCAGCAGCAGCAGCAGATTATCAAGGGTCATCTCTTTTACTTAAAGTCAACTCTAAGTGGTAATCACGTGTGCAAAATACCTTCATATCAACACATAGATGAATGTTGGGTATAGCTGGGTATACTACAGTTGGGAACAGTTGGGTATAGTCTAGCCAAGTAGAACCATAAAATTCACTGTCACACACCTCAACAACAAAACAATAGACAACCCAATTTTTAAAAGGAAAAATTACTTGAATATACATTTCTTCAAAGAAGGTATACAAGTGTCCGATAAGAACATGAAAAGATGCTTAATATTGTCAGTCATCAAGGAATGAAAATCAAAGCACCAGTAAGGTGATTCACCTTATTTCACTTCTATGTCACTTCATAGCTTTGAGGATGACCGTAATAATAATAATAATTTTTTAAAATGGAAAACAAAAAGTACTGGAGAGGATGTGGATAAACTGAATTCTCATACAGTGCTGTGGGAATGTAAAATGGTACAGCTGCTATGAAAAACATTTTGGCAATTTCTCAATAAGTTATATATAAAATCACCACATGACCCGGCAATTCTGCTTCCAGACATATACCTAAAAGAATTGAAAACAGGTGTTAAAATAAAAATCTGTATACAAATGCTCAGAGCAACTCTATTCACAATAGCTGACAGGTGGAAGCAACCCAAACATCCCTCAAAAGATGAGTGTCTAAACAAATGTGATATATCCATACAGTGGAATATTATTCAGCTATTTAAAAAGACATACTAATACATGGTACAACATAGGTAAACCTTGAAAACATTACACTAAGTGAAATAAACCAGACAAAAAAGGTCACATATTAAATGATTCCATTTACACGAAATATCCAGAATAAGCAAAGTCACAGAGACAAAAAGTAGATTAGTAATTGCATAGAGCTGAAAAGATGAGGGTTTGAAGACTGACTGTAGTGAGTTTAGTGTTTCATTTTGCGGGGATGAAAATACTGTGAAATTACATGGTGGTGACAGTTGCACAACAATGTGTAACCACTTAAAGGACCGAATTTTATAACATGTGAATTACATTTCGGTAAAGCTGTTATAAAGGAGTCAAAGGCCTAAATGTTGTGCAAGTCATTTTGATGTTTTGGGGAATTTAGGGGCCAGGGCCTTTTTTTTTTCTACTCTACTTCTGGGTCCTACACATAGGTAAGTTGACTGATATAACTACAAAAGGGTGCTCCAGGTAAAGGAGCTGTTTCAGAATAAAAGTGGGAAAGTTTGAAGGCACAGGGGAAGAAGAGAACAGTTCCTTTTGATGGAGTCCTTGTCTCTGCTCCATTAACTCCTGTAATGCCCTCAGAACTGCCTCTTGACCTTTCCAGGTCCTAGAATTCAATTTGAGAAACTCTGGTCAAAGCCATTTGGTAGAGCCAAGATAATGTGTATCAGTGCTTCATATTTAACCTGAAGGATTCTCACAGGTCATCTGAAAGTATTAGAGACTTCCCAGGTGGCGCTAGTGGTAATGAACCCGCCTGCCAATTCAGGAGACATAAGAGACATGGGTTCGATCCTTGGATCAGGAAGATCCTCTGGAGGAGGGCATGGCAACCCACTCCAGTATGCTTGCCTGGAGAATCCCATGGACAGAGGAGCCTGGTGGGTTACAGTCCATAGGGTTGCAAAGAGTCAAACACAACGGAAGTGACTGGGCACACATCCATGAAAGTATTAGAAAGGGGCTAGGGTTTACATTCTGGTCAGAGACCTAGCGATGCAGACAGACATATTGAAGGAATCAAATTTCCTAGACTCATTTAAACTTATTTGTAGTTAAATATCTCAGTTCTATACTTTAAAATAAAACAACTTGCAGTCATTCACAAGCTTCAGAGAGGAACTTTAATGAACTGAAACCCAATGATAAAGCTAGAGACTCATAGCTTATGATGAAAGAGGAGAGATTTAAAAGTGACTTATTCCAGGGAAGAACTCAGAGAAGACCATTGCTGATCATGAGCATAAGCTTCTACACCAAAAGGAAGCTCAAGGGGAGAGACCCATGTTACCAAAAAAAAGAGGTATTGCTGGGAAACATCCTCTTTTAAGTAAAGAGGTTTACTTCTACTGTCACAGAGAAAGAGTTGTTTTTGAAACAGGGAAATTTAAAATTATGTAATATAAAATAGTAACATCTTTGTGAACAAAATGGAATGAGTGCATATTCTGAAATTGCTTCTGAATTTATCAAGAATTTCAATTTCAAAGCTGGTATGTTATGAATTTTTAGAAATTTTTTAGTTGATAAGTCATGTCCAACTCTTTGTGACCACCATAGACTGTAGCCCACATCCTTCTCTGTTCCTGGGATTTCCCAGGCAAGAGTACTGGAGTGGGTTGCCATTTCCTTCTCCAGGGGATCATCCGAACTCAGGGATCAAACCTGTGTCTCCTGCTTGGCAAGTGAATTCTTTACTACTGAGCCACCTGGGAAGCCCTTTTAGAAATTGGATTTTGCTATCACCTTTGTCACTAGCAAAGCCCACTGGAGTCCTGGGGAAAATAAGATGGAATCTAGGTGATAAGACATAAGGTCTTCTTTTGTTCTTACTTTAGTTTTGCTTGCCTATAGGGGGCCCTTCAGAGGTTTTGAACCTAAGACATGAGATAAGCGTTCCTGACATAGAGATGTTGCACCTGGCACTGGGATCTGGGGTGCCTTTCACAACACATTTGCCCCACCGGACTCCAGCCCTCTCTCCAGAGATGAACCCACAGATAGAACAGTCCCACCAACAGCCTGTCTCGGAGAGTGTTCTCCAGATTGGGAGCTCCCACATCTTCATTTTTTTATTGAAGAGCAAATCTTTCTTTGCTTCTGAACCAAATTTGGTCTCCTTCTAATAGCAAAAACAACACCAGGCAGAAGGACCCTTATAGGGTCCTTCCCCCACTCTGGAAGGTCAGTAACTCTATATGTTGTCACTTTTAGCTGATAACTAGAAATACTTGTCCTTTTTGGGTCATGATTAGGCTGTGATTAAAGCTTTGAATCACATCAGATCTTCAGAAGTCCCTCCTTCTTGAACTGCTACTGTCCTGTACCTTGAAGAAGAGACTGATCATGGGAATTCCTCATTCTTTGGAATAATGAGAGAGGAAGTTCCACAGAGACCCTTTAATCAAATGCAGTCAGGACAAGGAGTTGGTTGGTTAGAGGTAGATGTTAGTTAAGGAGATGAATCATAAAAATGTCATGGATATATACTTCAAACTTGTATTTTTATTTCAGTTCAGTTCAGTTCAGTCACTCAGCCATGTCCAACTCTTTGCGACCCCATGGACTGCAGCACACCAGGCCTCCCTGTCCATCACCAACTCCCAGAGTTTACTCAAACTCATGCCCATTGAGTCAGTGATGCCATCCAACCATCTCATCCTCTGTCATCCCCTTCTCCTCCTGTTTTCAATCTTTCCAAGCATCAGAGTCTTTTCAAATGAGTCAGCTCTTTGCATCAGGTGGCCAAAGTATTGGAGTTTCAGCTTCAACATCAGTCCTTTAAATGAATATTCAGGACTGATTTCCTTTAGGATGGACTGGTTGGATCTCCTTGCTGTCCAAGGGACTCTCAAGAGTCTTCTTCAACACCACAGTTCAAAAGCATCAAAAAAGCATTTTTATTGATTTACTTACCTTTGGTTGTGCTGGGTCGTTATTGTTGCATGCAGGCTTTCTCTATTTGCCTTGAGCAGGACAGGGGGTGGTGAGGTGTGAGTGGATGGCAACGCTTTGTTGCGGTCTTCTCATTGCGGTGGCTTCTCTTCTTGTAGCGCACAGGCTCTAGGCTTGTGGGCTTCAGTAGTTGCACATGGCCAAGTAGGTGCCCCTTGGCATGCAGAATCTTCCCAGAGCAGGAATCAAAACCCATTTCCACTGCTGGCAGGCAGATTCCTATACACTGTGCCCTCAAACTTGTATTTTAAATGGAAATAGCTTCATTCTTTTGCTAAGCTTTTGATACAAAGGTTTTTTCTTTGAATTCAGTCAGTTCATTGGAGCTCTACCTCAACTTTCATGCATAAGCTGCACCCCTAATATACCCTGTACTATTTCCAATTATAATTTCTTTAAAAGGAAGCAAAAACTTAAAGACACTGGTTGGACAAACTGAGTGCAGAATGCATCTAGATTTCTATAATTGTTTTTCCATCTTCAGTTCAGTTCAGTCTCTCAGTCGTGTATGACTCTTTGCGACCCCATGAACCGCAGCACTCCAGGCCTCCCTGTCCATCACCAACTTCCAGAGATCACCCAAAGCCATGTCCATTGAGTCGGTGATGCCATATAACCATCTTATCCTCTGTCGTCCCCTTCTCCTCCTGCCTTCAATCTTTCCCGGCAGGGTCTTTTCAAATGAGTCAGCTCTCCACATCAGGTGGAGTATTGGAGTTTCAGCTTCAACATCAGTCCTTCCAATGAACACCCAGGACTGATCTCCTTTGGGATGGACTGATTGGATCTCCTTGCAGCCCAAGGGACTCTCAAGAGTCTTCTCCAACACCACATTTCAAAAGCATCAATTCTTTAGCACTCAGCTTTCTTTATAGTCCAACTTTCACATCCATACATGACCACTGGAAAAACCACAGCCTTGACTACTCGGACCTTTGTTGGCAAAGTAATGTCTCTGCTTTTTAATATGCTGTCTAGGTTGGTCATAACTTTTTTTCCAAGGAGTAAGCGTCTTTTAATTTCATGGCTGTGATCACCATCTGCAGTGATTTTGGAGCCCAAAAAAATAAAGTCAGCCACAGTTTCCACTGTTTCCCCATCTATTTGCCATGAAGTGATGGGACCAGATGCCATGATCTTTGTTGTCTGAATGTTGAGCTTTAAGCCAACTTTTTCACTCTCCTCTTTCACTTTCATCAAGAGGCTCTTTAGTTCTTCACTTTCTGCTATAAGGGCGGTGTCATCTGCATATCTGAGATTATTGACATTTCTCCCAGCCATCTTGATTCCAGCTTGTGCTTCTTCCAGCCCAGCATTTCTCATATACTCTGCACATAAGTTAAATAAGCAGTGTGACAATATACAGCCTTGATGTACTCCTTTTCCTATTTGGAACAAGTCTGTTTTTCCATGTCCAGTTCTAACTGTTGCTTCCTGACCTGCATATAGGTTTCTCAAGAGGCAGGTCAGGTGGTCTGGTATTCCCATCTCTTTCAGAATTTTCCACAGTTTATTGTGATCTACACAGTCAAAGGCTTTGGCATAGTCAATAAAGCCTTTTTCACCTTACCCATTGCCTCACAACTTACTTTTGTTGCATCTTTTCAAAATTTTCAACCAAGTTTTCATAGAAACAATTTCTGCTTTTGTGTTCACATTTCATTTTTTTATGTAATATCTAATTTAGTTATTAATAATAATGACATGTTTAACTGGCATGAAGTAATCTGAGGAACAAATAACCTGAGTCTTGGTAAATCTAGATTTCAGCTGATGGTAGCAGTGGTTCTAGAGAGTGACCTCTGGCTGTGAGTGCTCAGGTGCTCTGAAAGTGAGTCCGTTTATTCCCCTGCAGTATTGGTCAGACTCTCAGCAGTGTGTCTCAGGGCCAACTGTAACTTCTCTACAACACCACTTTGGCCCCCCCGATGTTAAGAGATGACTCATTGGAAAAGACCCTGATGCTGAGCAAGACTGAGGGCAGGAGAAGAAGGGGGTGACAGCGGATGAGATGGTTGGATGCATCACCAAGTCAATGAACATGAATTTGAGCAAACTCCAAGAGATAGTGAAGGGTAGGGGAGCCTGGCCTGCTGTCGTCCATGGGGTCACAGAGTCAGATACGACTTAGCAACTGAACAACAACTACACCACCAACTCTGCGCTGCCCAGTCCTTCCTTTTCTTTACTGCTGGCAGTTTCTTTGCAAGCCCAGGGCCCTCTTTCTTCAAACAGCTTAGCTACTAGTAGCGGCCGATTCAGTGCTCAGTGCCTCCTTGGCTTCAAGGTCCACAGGATGTATCAAAGCATGTATGAAAGCACAGACTGGTCATCATCACAATATTGTGATGCAGCTTTTCACGCACATGCCAAGAGTTTACTTTATAGTCTGTGGCTGGTTGAGCAACATAGTTCTGTGACCTAGAGGGAACTATTTCTGAAACCTGAATGATAGGTCCAGATGATAAGGCTAGCCCAGAGCAGTTTTTGTCCCCATGTAAAGTAATTTGGTCTTAGAATGAAATAGTAGGAGCACAAAATGAAGTGAAAACCCCTTTTTGGTGCTTCCTCAGCCTAGCTGACTTCACATCCTGTACAGCTGACCTTCACTACCAACCTGGTGCATTTATTTCCCTTGGTGGAACAAGGAAAGATGGATGTACATTCGTTGAATCATGGCAAACAATACTATCTCATATCTTTGTTGACACTTACATCATTTAAATACGAAAGGGAAAAGTCAATTTGCAGAGTATTATGTGACAGAGTATATGATCCCAACCATGCTTTAACCCACACTTCTAGCCACCTGTTCCACAGAATACTAGCTTCCCTTTCATTCCTCTTCTAGTCACCTTGCTGATTAGCTACCCTGAATTTTCTTTTGGAGGGGATGCAGAGAGAGAACAGCGGAGTGGGCAGATACATTGTGCAAGGTTTAATGTGAGCATTCAGGGAAAGGGAATTCAAGAGGACCAGGAAATTCTTGAGAACCACCAATATTAAGAATAGAATGAGGTTTCAAAATGATGTATATATAATAGGAAAGAGATTAGAAGTAAATAGCAGTTACACATGTCAGAATCTCAGAGGAGGAATAACAGACTCAGAGAATGTATAGGAAATACTGGGTTGGCCAAAAAATTCATCCAAATTTTTCCATAACATGGAAAAATGTAAACTTTTTGTTAATCCAATAGTTAAACCAATAAGCCAAGGGCTGCTAGGTTGAAGGTGATCAGGTTAGTGGGTCCTGAGTGCCCCAGGATGCACTTGCAACAGAAAGAGAACCGCTTCTGGGTCACAGGTCAGGGTTCCAGGGCCTCTTACCACATTTTCTGTTTGCCATCTTTATCAAACCCTTTTCAAATTACAACATGATTTCATTTCCATTGGTTTTGTGCTCTTATCTGTTTCTCATGTTACCAGAGAATATTCCTCCAATTGCTTAAATATTTGTCCCTCTTTTTTTTTTTTTTTTTTGCTTTGACACTGATCTTTATTTTATTTCATTTTATTTGTATTTATTTTTTATTGAAGGATAATTGCTTTACAGAATTTTGCTGTTTTCTGTCAAACCTCAACATGAATCAGCCATCAGTTCAGTTCAGTTCAGTCGCTCAGTCATGTCCGACTCTTTCTGACCCCGTGAATCGCAGCACGCCAGGCCTCCCTGTCCATCACCAACCCCCAGAGTTAACTCAAACTCATGTCCATCGCATAGATGATGCCATCCAACCATCTCATCCTCTGTTGTCCCGTTCTCCTCCTGCGCCCATCCCTCCCAGCATCAGGGTCTTTTCCAATGAGTCAGCTCTTCACATCAGGTGGCCAAAGTATTGGAGTTTCAGCTTCAGCATCAGTTCTTCCAATGAACACCCAGGACTGATCTCCTTTAGGATGGACTGGTTGGATCTCCTTGCAGTCTAAGGGACTCTCAAAATTCTTCTCCAACACCATAGTTCAAAAGCATCAGTTTTTCGGTGCTCAGCTTTCTTCACAGTCCAACTCTCACATCCATACATGACCACTGGAAAAACCATAGCCTTGACTAGATGGACCTTTGTTGGCAAAGTAATGTCTCTGCTTTTTCATATGCTGTCTAGGTTGGTCATAACTTTCCTTCCAAGGAGTTAGCGTCTTTTAACTTCATGGTTGCAATCACCATCTGCAGTGATTTTGGAGCCCAAAAAAATAAAGTCTGACACTGTTTCCACTGTCTCCCCATCTATTTCCCATGAGGTGATGGGACCAGATACCATGATCTTAGTTTTCTGAATGTTAAGCTTTAAGCCAACTTTTTTACTCTCCTCTTTCACTTTCATCAAGAGGCTTTTTAGTTCATCTTCACTTTCTGCCATAAGGGTGGTGTATAGATATACATATATCCCCTCCCTTTTGAAACTCCCTCTCATCTCCCTCCCCATCCCACGTGGCCCTCTAGGTTGAAGGTTGCTAACAGAGCCCCTGTTTGAGTTTCCTGAGCCATACAGCAAATTCCCATTGGCTATCTATTTGTAACATGGAAACTTACATTACCATATATTTGTTCCTCTTAAGGACAAAGTTTCTTTTTCTGGATCTTTGTAATACTAACTACAAACTCCCTAGCCCCAGTGCTCCTAGCAGTAACCCAGTGAACCTTCCACTTTGTCCCTGTGTGAAATCCCCCCAGGATCTCCTCTTTACAGATACTTCTCTCCTATCCCAACTCTAGTTAGAGTCACTCAGGCCTCATCAGCCCACAGACCTCTGTTACATATTCGAATGAAGCCATCTCCAGTTTCTATTCTGGTCTTTTGCTGTTGTTCAGTTGCTAAGTTGCATTTGACATTCTTGTGACCCCATGGACTATATCCCACGAGGCTCCTCTGTTCTTATACATCTGCACATTCTCCATTAATTGTATAACAATACAATAATATAACACATAGCAAAAATAAATATAACGCACAACAACTGTTAGCTCCTCCCTCCCTAGCTTCTAGGAGTCTGGTCACCCACACATCTCATGATATGTATGGTTCTGTTGGTAAGTTATGGAGAAGGGTCACTGCATACAATGACAGCATCTCAACAGAGGCACCCCTCTTACACACCTCTTCCCAAACCCCAAATGTCTCCACCTCTTGACAGCTGCCACAAGGCCCCTTCTCAGACTATCCTGAGGGTACCCAGGTTATTTCTGGTTCTGTCTCTTGGTTATGCAGAGCAACTCTCTTTTCTTTTTTTTTAATTGATCTATCTACTTATCTATTTAATCATTTTTGGCTGTGCTGGATCTTCTTTGCTGTGCTCAGGCTTTCTCTAGTTGTGGCGAGCAAGTGCTTCTCTTTGTTGCAGTGCACAGACTTCTCATGGTGGCTTCTCTTGTTGCGCTCCAGACACATGGGCTCACCCCCATGGCATGTGGAATCTTCCTGGACCAGGGATCAAACCCACGTCCCTTGCATTAACAGGTGGATTCTTAACCACTGGACCATCACCAGGAAAGTTCAGTTCAGTTCAGTCGCTCATTCGTGTCTGACTCTTTGAGACCCCACAGACTGCAGCACGCCAGGCCTCCCTGTCCATCACCAACTCACAGAGTTTACTCAAACTCATGTCCATTGAGTCGGGGATGGCATCCAACCATCTCATCCTCTGTCGTCCCCTTCTCCTCCCACCTTCAATCTTTCCCAGCATTAGGGTCTTTTCAAATGAGTCCGCTCTTCGTATCAGGTTGCCAAAGTATTGGAGTTTCAGCTTCAACATCAGTCCTTCCAATGAATATTCAGGACTGATTTCCTTTAGGATGGACTGGTTGGATCTCCCACAGTCCAATGGACTCTCAAGAGTCTTCTCCAATACCAAGGTTCAAAAGCATCAATTTTGCAGTGCTAACAAAGGAAACTATAAGCAAGGTGAAGAGACAGCCCTCAGAATGGGAGAAAATAATAGCAAACGAAGCAACAGACAAAGGATTAATCTAAAAAATATACAAGCAGCTCCTGCAGCTCAATTCCAGAAAAATAAATGACCCAATCAAAAAATGGGCCAAAGAACTAAACAGACATTTCTCCAAAGAAGACATACAGATGGCTAGCAAACACATGAAAAGATGCTCAACATCACTCATTATCAGAGAAATGCAAATCAAAACCACAACAAGGTACCATTACACACCAGTCAGGATGGCTGCTATCCAAAAGTCTACAAGCAATAAATGCTGGAGAGGGTGTGGAGAAAAGGGAACCCTCTTACACTGTTGGTGGGAATGCAAACTAGTACAGCCGCTATGGGAAACAGTGTGGAGATTTCTTAAAAAACTGGAAATAGAACTGCCATATGACCCAGCAATCCCACTCCTGGGCATACACACCGAGGA
Source organism: Cervus elaphus (assembly GCF_910594005.1). Lineage (NCBI taxonomy): Eukaryota > Metazoa > Chordata > Mammalia > Artiodactyla > Cervidae > Cervus > Cervus elaphus. Next base: position 82,051,008 of record NC_057823.1, on the reverse strand, counting down.
AACGATCTGAAAGAGACACGTGCACCCCAATGTCCATCGCAGCGCTGTTTATAACTGCCAGGACATGGAAGCAACCTAGATGCCCATCAGCAGACGAATGGATAAGGAAGCTATGGTACATATACACAATGGAATATTACTCAGCCATTAAAAAGAATTCATTTGAATCAGTTCTAATAAGATGGATGAAACTGGAGCCCATTATACAGAGTGAAGTAAACCAGAAAGATAAAGACCAATACAGTATACTAAAGCATATATATGGAATTTAAAAAGCTGGTAACAATAACCCAATATGCAAAACAGAAAAAGAAACACAGATGTACAGAACATACTTTGCGACTCTGTGGGAGAAGGCGAGTGTGGGATGTTCTGAGAGAATAGCATTGAAACAAGTATACTATCAAGGGTGAAACAGACCACCAGCCCAGGTTGGATGCATGAGACAAGTGCTCGGGGCTGGTGCACTGGGAAGACCCAGAGGGATGGGATGGGAAGGGAGGTGGGAGGGGGGATTGGGATGGGGAACACATGTAAATCCATGGCTGATTCATGTCAATATATGGCAAAAACCACTACAATATTGTAAAGTAATTAGCCTCCAACTAACAAAAATAAATGAAAAAAAAATTCTGCGGTGCTCAGCTTTCTTTATAGTCCAACTTTCACATCCATAGATGACTACTGGAAAAACCATAGCTTTGACTAGACAGACTTTGGTTGGCAAAGTAATGTGTCTGCTTTTTAATATGCTGTCTAGGTTGGTCATAACTTTCCTTCCAAAGCGTCTTTTAATTTCATGGCTGCAGTCACCATCAGCAGTGATTTTGGAGCCCCCCAAAATAAAGTCTGCCACTTTTCCAGTGTTTCCCCATCTATTTGCCAAGAAGTGATGGGACCGGATGTCATGATCTTTATTTTCTGAATGTTGAGCTTTAAGCCAACTTTTCCACTCTCCTCTTTCACTTTCATCAAAAGGTTCTTTAGTTCTTCTTCACTTTCTGCCATAAGGGTGGTGTTATCTGCATATCTGAGATTATTGACATTTCTCCTTGCAATCTTGATTCCAGCTTGTGCTTCATCCAGTCTAGCAGGTTGAGGTGACAATAAGCAGGGTGAGGTGACAATATACAGCCTTGACGTACTCCTTTCCCAATTTGGAACCAGTCTGTTGTTCCATGTCCAGCTCTAACTGTTGCTTCTTGACCTGCATACAGATTTCTTAGCAGGCAGGTAAGGTGGTCTGGTATTCCCATCTCTTTAAGAATTTTCCAGTTTGTTGTGATTTACACAGTCAGAGGCTTTGGCATAGTCAATGAAGCAGAATTCAAGATGGTGGAGTAAAAACCCCATACTATAGCAAAGTATTATTTCATAGATATTACTTAGGATGCTAAAATAGTGACTTAATTGAAAGGATTATTAAGTAAACCATAATGGGGTAGAACTCATATGGCAGAAATTGTGAAAGTGGCATGTACATGGAGAAAGAGTGAACTGATGACTAGGTATGCTTCTATGAATATTTCTTTTATATATAGTTTTTTAAATTAAAGAGTGCTATATTTTCACCATAGAAAAATTTTAAATTTTGTAAAAGTAGGAAGAAGAAGATAAAATTATTGACAAACCATCATTAAGCAATTAGTGCTGACATCTTGCATAGTGTCTTCCTATCTTCTCTTGGGCTTGCTCATGTTTGCTTTTTCTCCCTCAGTCTTTCTCTCTCCTTTAATCATTGTATTTTTAAAATTGGGAACATACTGTGCATACATATTTGCTGTTTTTAATTTTTTAAAACATTTTACCATGCTGTTAAGTGGTCTAAAGTTTATTTTAATGGTTTAATAACATTTCAGCAAAGAACAGTAGATAAGAGCATGTAGGCCAGTTTGCCTGATTTCAAACCCTGGCTCTGCCTTGGGTAGTTTATTTAACTGCCACATGCTTTCATCTTCCCATAAGTAATATGGGAATAGTAGCACCTAACTCAATAGAATTAGACTAAATGAGATAAAATACTTAGAACTCTGCCTGCCCAGCACATAGCAAGAACTTGAAAGGTTCAGACATTATTATCCCACATGTATTACCACATTTAAAGCCCTCATTTATTTTTTGCTGTTTTATGTTCTTTAGAATTTTTGTAATTCCTATAGGACCTTATTCTAGGGTCAGAAAATACTTGTAGGTGAAGCAACAGTTTATATGTTCAGTAATTCCCATGGCCCGTCTGCTTTGGCTCTTTGGTATTCACATTTATCCTAATGCTTTTATTGCTGTTGTTCAAAATGCCTTCCCATTCTAGACTACTAACATCTGGCTCAAACAAATATGACCATTCTCTCATGACAGAGGCAGAAATCACAGTTCTTATTCCTTTGATCCTAAGACTACAGGATACAACCAACATAGGTAGGTATTATTCTCTTAAATAAGATTTGTTGTCTGCATCTTCTGTTTTTTACTACTACCAAAGGAAGTTCTTAGTTTGAAGAAGAAGAGAATTACTACACACAAACCTGACCAGTCTGCTGAAGAGATGAAAGTGTCTTAATCAACTCTACTGGTGTAAAGTCACCCTTAGCTCTCTGTTGTTGTATATAACAACCTTGTTGTCTGTGTATACTTTTTGATCTTGTTGTTTGGACTATATCTTAGAGTTTCCCTTAATATGAAGGCTCTCTTTCTTATATGTGGATCTTGGTGACAGGACTGTTTTGTGAGATGCACATAGAAAATGTCTACACCTTTCTTCAGTTCAGTTCAGTTGCTTAATCATGTCCGACTCTTTGTGACCCCATGGGCTGCAGCACACCAGGCTTCCCTGTCCATCATCAATTCCCAGAGCTTGCTCAGACTCATGTCCATTGAGTTAATGATGCCATCCAACCATCTCATCCTCTGTCATCCCCTTCCCCTTCTCCTCCTACCTTCAATCTTTCCCAGCTTCAGAATCTATTCCAATGAGTCAGTTCTTCACCTCAGGTGGCCAAAGTATTAGAGTTTCAACTTGAACATCAGTCCTTCCAATGAATATTCAGGACTGGTTTCCTTTAGGATTGACTGGTTGGATCTCCTTGCAGTCCAACAGACTTTCAAGTCTTCTCCAACACCACAGTTCAAAAGCATCAATATCTCAGTACAGAGCTTTCTTTATGGTCCAACTCTCACATCCGTACATGACTACTGGAAAAACCATAGTTTTGACTAGGTAGACCTTTGTTGGCAAGGTAATGTCTCTGCTTTTTAATATGCTGTCTAGGTTGTCATAGCTTTTCTTCCAAGCAGCAAGTGTCTTTTAATTTCATAGCTGCAGTCACCATTTGCAGTAATTTTGGAGTCCAAGAAAATAAAGTGTCTGTTTCAATTGTTTTCCCATCTATTTGCCATGAAGTGATGGGACCAGATGCCATGATCTTAATTTTTTGAATGCTGAGTTTTAAGCCAGCTTCTTCACTCTCTTCTTTTACCCTCATCAAGAGGCTCTTTAGTTCCTCTTTGCTTTTTGCCATAAAAGTGGTGTCATCTGCATATCTGAGGTTATTGATAACCTAAATAACCTTTCTTAAAGAGACCAAAGTTTCCAGTGGTGATATCTTTGCCCTGGCCACAGTTACACCTTGTGGTTCTGTTGTGCTTGAGTTGCAGGGACCACCCTATTGCTTTTGCTCTGTGGAATCTCCCTTGGGAAACTTCACCGGAGCAAGCTTTTCCCCCATTTGGCCTTTTGACCTGTTTGGTCAGAAAACTTCTGTTGAACTCTTGAGTTTTAACTGGCTCAGTAGAGACTGTGTCATATGACTGCCATCTACCTTATTTTCTCTGGTAATTCTCATGTCAACTTTTTGGCCTGTTTATTTTTCCTAACAGTTTCAGTGATGTGTACGTGCGTGCTAAGTTGCTTAAGCCGTGTCCACCTCCTTGCAATGCTATGGACCATAGCCTGCCAGGTTCCTCTGTCCATGGGATTCTCCAGAAAAGAACAGTGGAATGGGTTACTGTGCCCTCCTCCGGGGGATCTTCTGCACTCAGGGATCAAATGCACGTCTCTTGCATCTCTTGAATTGTACTTCAGGTTTAAGTATTGCATCAGGCATTTAGTGAGCAGCTTAATATTCCATGCAGTTAGTGGGAATTCTAGCAGGAGCCCCTGAGGCCCTCTTAGGAGGTTTGCTCTTTGCTCTGTCTTCTTCCACTGTCAAGTTTCCTAATATCTTTACTGTGCAGAAGGAAGTCTTTGGTTCTTCATTTTCTGCTGTGGTGGTGGTTTAGTCACTAAGTTGTGTCTGACTCTTTGAGACTCCCATGAACTATAGCCCATTAGGCTCCTCTGCTGCTCTGTCTTACTTGGGGTTTCCCAAGCAAGAATACTGGAGCAGGTTGCCATGTCCTTCTCCAGAGTATCTTTCCAACCCAGGGATTGAACTTGGGTCTCCTGCATTACAGGCAGACTTTTTTTTTTAACCACTTGGGCCAATAGGGAAGCATATGACCTACCACAAGTGGTGGCTATGGGAGAGACTGCATGTCATAAAGCAAAACTATAACTGGATGACAGACAGGACAATTGTGCAATTTGCACTGGATGATCCAACATTGCACAAATCTGTGTAATAGCAAATTAGGAGGAACAGTACCTAGATTGTAGATATACATTTGTTTCTCTCAGCTTTTATTTTGAAAAATTACAAACCTACAGAAAGTTTTCAAGTACAACGAAGATCCATATAACCTTTTTGGAGATTCCCTAATTATTTTGTCACATTTTATTTCTCTCTCTGTCTCCTAATATGCTTTTATACGTCCACACATAAATATAAACATTGTCATTATTATTGTTTTGTTGACACTTTACCCCTGAGAATAAAGATGTTCTCTTACATAACCATAAAACTGGAAATTTGACATTGATATGATAACATCATGTACTATACAGGCCATGTTCAAATTTCCTCAATTGCCCCTTTAGTCTCTTTTAACTTAAATCATTTCCCAGCCTTTCTCTCTTTTGCAACATTGATTAACATATTTTGTTGTGGATGATATTGTTGTTTTACAGACTGCTTCTCAATTTGGATTGGTCTGATTGCCTTCTTATAATTAGATTCAGGCTAAACTGGGACTTGGGGAATTGAAGCAGGTCTACTACATAGATGACTTTGTGTGCAGCAAATAGGGACCTACCCCCTGATGCCAGCTCGTACCTCACTGTGGTACTCCATGTTGTCTATTGGTGAAGATAGACCATATTTCACCATATTTCTCCATTATTAAGGGTATATTTTCCTTTTGTAGTAAACGAGAAACTATCAGGTGAAATTGTCTGCACATCCCATTCCCCAATTTTCTTTCACCCAATTATTTTAGCATCCATGATAATTTTTGACTAAACAATTATAATTGTAATTACTGTGGTGATTTTAAAATGATAATTTATTATTTTTTCTACATTTATTAATTGGATTTTGTTTTTTGCTAGAGAAGAGCCTTCCCTTTTCCCCTTTCTTAAATTTATTCCCTGTGCATATGAATTCATAGATATCTTACACATTTAATGCATTTTGTCAATTCCTGTTATTATTCATTCTGATGCTTGAATTATACCAAATTTGGCCAATAGGAATCCCTATAAGTAGGTGATATGCCTTTGAAGAAGACTCTACTGAAAGTGTGGATTTGGGGCAATTACATTCAAACAAGAAGATGGCATAAGGAGGTAAATCTCATTAGCTCTGTGATTAACATTCCATATGCATTATTTCACTAATTCTTAGAAAAACCTATAAAATAAGCACTATCTGCATTTTTAGGAGTTTTAAAATTCTATAATTAATATAAATGCCCTGATATGTAGAAATTACAACACAGATGGACATTCAGGGTAGAACACTCAAGAATATCAACAGCATATAAATGGAAGCTCACAACAAGGCCAGAACCATTTCCTTTCTCCACACCTGAGAAAAATACCTTTGCTTTTGGGATGTGTATGTCTGTATGTGTTTAACCATTTCTTTAGTGATGTTTATCTAGAATCACACAGTGTATTTTGGGTAGTTAAATGCACATAAACTAACCACTTAGCTAACTTTATACAGTAGAAATGTTCAACCACGTCCACTTAACTAACTTGCCAGATTCACAGATGCTCTCCATTTCCTCTATGGACTCAATTTTCTGATTTGCACAACAGGGTGAGCACATGAGGGCAGTAACTACTCTTCAATATATCCGGTTCCCACTTCTGCTGTGGTTTACTAACCAAGAGTTCATTGTATTTTTTTCCCAAGCCTTTATGGGTTAATTAAAATTGTGATTATAGTATTTTCTTTAATTAAATTAAGGATATTTTAATTAAATATTATGAAAATCAACAAACTAGGATAGCAAAAAAAGAGAGTAATTGTTATCCTGAAAATTAAATTGAATGCTTTGGAAAGTCTTAATAACCCCAAATCACTATATATACACATACATACATACATACATACATACATATATATATACACACACACACAATAAAGGTCAGCAAAAAAATGTTTAAGAGACCACAGTAGGAATCCTAAAAGTCCCAACAAGTTCTAGACTCAGATTGCCTTGGAAATATCTGCTTTACTTTAAATAAACTGAAACTAGAAATTGCATTACGGATGTGATTTATGCAAGAAAGTCTTTAAAATACAGATCTATACTTAGTGGGGAAAAAAGACCTTGACTCTACATCAAAATATTGCCTAAGCATATTTTGTCATTGTATTTTTTAGGATTTTGGACTTTAACCAAGTTTTTGGATTAATTGACACAGTATTGCTCTGATCAAATAAGAGTTGTATACTATAAAGTTCTCAACCCACAGAGATTTAAGTCATTCTTAATTATGTTTTCTGTGTCTTTAAAAAAAATCCAGTTAAAGAACCATTTTAGGTACTGTTAAAAGTCTGTACGTGGACTATAAACCCAACTAACCCCTGCAGTCTAGCTTCTGGTGCCCAGAATAGACAAACAAGGCAAACAGTCCCCTGGTAAGACGATGTTTAAACAGGGTTTATGTATGCTGAACATAACCCAGTGGAAAACACTCTGGAACTTTATATGCTACCTATATATCATGTTACATGGTACACATTAGCGATAGGTTAAAGTCTCTTGAATTTCTGTGTTTCTAGAATGGCAATCACTTCTTTTATATCTTGCTAAATTCCTAACACTATCTTTGCTTCTCCTAAATAAGAACGTAAAAAAAAAAAAAAAAATCTAAGAGATTATTATATAATGGTGCAATGTTGCAAAGTCAAGGATTCCATAGCCTACAGACTGAGTGCACCATCCTTAGCTTTAGTCCTTTCCTATTCCAAGTTCAAGCTTTTATTTAACCTCTGGCTAGGACTGGTATTTTACCACCAATCTAGAGCAGGGCAAAACTGTTGCTGTTCATCTAGTAGGTGAACTTAAAATGTATTTTTAAAATTTTTATTTAGTTTATTTTAAATTCACACAAAAAATACTTGTAGCTGATGATGACTTTTTCCCTCACTTCTGAAAATATTCAGGAGCTCAAATGACTCTTAAGTAGCCAAGACAGAGACCACATTCAGCATCTAGATTGTCCCTGGGGGAGTGAGAGGAACGTACCTAAAGGCCCCCTACCACACTCTGCTCTCTAAGTGAATCTGTAGTACAGTACCGATCTCTGCCCCTGGGCTGGGGAACTAGCCTCGCTCTTTCAGCAGGTGACTGTGACTGAGCACAAAAGCCTGGGCATCGGAGCGTGAGCAGAGCACTGTCATGTCACATCATGTCACATCCACCCACTTCCATGGAGTCCCACTGGTGATGGAATCGAGTCCAGCCTGCAGGCTGACATCCAAGTCCAGAGACTATGACTGCTGCTACCCTTCCCGCTTTAGTCCAGCTACTCCCACGCACATACAGCCTGCCCCAGCGAGACAGGAAACTCTCCTCTCCAGTCCTGTCTCTCCCTGAACTGTTTTCCCCACTCGGCTCCTAACAGTCTCATCTCTGCCTTTGGAAATTTTATCCCTCCATCAAGGCCTCAGGGTTCTAGGTCACATATTCCTTGAAGCCTTCCTTGATTTATCTAACCCATGGTCTTCTCTCTCTCCTTTGAAGCTTTCAGGCACTGAACATATTCTGTGTCATCTACTATCATTTTTCACTTTGCCTCTTATGGTCTTTGGGAGGAGGCACTAGATTTTCCTCAGTTTACACTTCCTGCTGTATGTTGCCCAGTCAGCACCTTAAACACAGAAGGTATTTAACATATCAATAAATATTTGATAGATTTTAGGTGAATTGTCCAAGTTCTTGGTTCTATAACCAAGTAGCGAAATGCTGGAAGAGTTTAGGAAAAAAATTTTAGGAGGTAAAGGTACATAGAATTGGGATGAAAATATTCTACAAACCATGAAATTCTCTCAGCTGAAAAATAACACTCAAAATTCAGATAGAATAGCTGACTTCCAGAGGTATTCCTTTATGTATGCTATAAATAGATTCAGTGTTTATTCCAAGGCAATTTTTTATTTATTGAACTCTAGAAAATACATTGCTTCTCTTCTTTTTTCTTGACACTTTTCAATTCTTGTCTTCAATATTTTTGACTCATACTATTATATTAATTAATTATTAAAATGCCAGTAGTTGTAAAAAATGACTTAAGATTGTCTACTTTTTTTTTTTTTTTTTGGCATTGAGTGGTCAAACACACAATCCTAAAGATTGATACTTCAAATAAATACAGGGAACTACTCCTTATATAGAAGACGCTTCTATAATTTATTTTTGATACATCCTATAATGATATATCTATTTCTGCCTTGCTTTTCAGCCACAGAGTTGGGTGGCAGGCAGCTGAACAAGCACTAAAGAACTTTCTCTATTAACTTTATTCTGCTGTTTACGATGAATTGTGACATTGACAACATTATGGATCATGCAACATCCTCCCCACCACCCCCTTGATTTTTTCTGGTACTTTTTCCCCTAGGGGCTGAGAGGCATTTCAAGGCATGTTCAGTGCATTAAATATATGTGTGTGGTCTGACTAAAGTTTCAGGATGGTATACACTAATGATCTCATTCCAGATTCTGGCTTCATTTTTATCTCTGGGTATGCAATGCGCTCAGCTAGACCATGATCAACCAGATACAGTCTCAGTTTCACTCATCTTGCTTATTTGCCGAAGGGTTTGGGCTTCCCCGGTGGTTCAGTGGTAAAGAATCCGCCTGCCAATGCAGGAGGCATAGGCTTGATCCCTGGGTCAGGAAGATCCCCTGGAGGAGGAAATGGCAACTGACACCAGTATTCTTGCCTGGTGTCAGATATATTGCCTGGCAGGTTACAGTCCATGGGGTGGCAAAGAGTCATACATGTCTTAGGGACTAAACAACAACAACAACAATGATCTATAAAAGAAGATCCTGTGTTCTGAGTGATATGTAACAGGTGATCAGTATTTCTTTAGGGCAATGCCTCCTTCATATAAATATGGGAAACTGAATCTTAAATCTCTCTCTTTTGTCATCTTAGGGTTTTCAGAGTTCCCATATAATACAAAGGGCTTTGCACTATTCCTTCTGCCTAAAATTATCTTCCTACAGATATCTACATGTCTTATTTTCCCCTCCTTCAGATCTTTGCTCAAATGTCCCCTTCCTTCCCAATGGGAGTTACAATATATACGGAATGAAATGGTCAACCAATTGCAAAGAACGTATGTATTTTCTTTACCTTCTTTTATTTTCTCCACAGAACTTTTTACCATTCAGTGATTATATACATATATTTGTTTATAGCCAGCCCCCTCCTTAAAGCTACATGGGGGCAAGAATCTTTATTTATTAATAGCTCAATGATCTTCAGCTCCTAGAAGATGCTTGGAATATGACAGTACTCAATATATATTTGCTTGGTGAAAATGAGTGTATTTAGTCTTTTTCCTGCTTTGCTTATTTTTCCAGTCATCTTTTCAAAATATAAATCTGATCATGCTACTTCCATGCTTATAAACTTTCACTAGCTTCCCATTACCTACAGAATACAATTCAAATGCCTTAGCTTGACATGCAGAGTCCCAGTCTTTCTCTCCAGTTTCTTCTCTTTGCACTTACCCGCTCAGCAGCATCTAAACCTGCCCTGCTCCTCACATCTCTATGCTTTCATGCACATTGTTCTTTTCACTTACAGTGTCCTTCCCATCTTTCTCCCTGGGCAACTCCTGACCATTCAGCAGGACCAGTTGAAATTGGGGCTCCCCTCTGAAACTTTCCTTCTTCATCCTAGGCTCCTACTCTTATTACAGTACATGTGGTCACAGTTATTTATGCCTTTATATTCTTCTACTAAATTGTGATATAGCCTTTGTCTTCCTTAGTCCTGATAATTAATGAGATGATATAGGTAAAGCTTGGCACAGTAGTTAGGACACAGTTGGTGTATAATCTCCCTTCCTTCCTTTCTTCCTGACAAACTTCCTTTCCTTCCTCAAAACTGGGTCTACTCAAGTTATGACATATAAACTCTTCAAAGACTGGAAACATTTTATAATAATCTTTGAACCCTAGTGAGTTCTATAGAGACTGACACTTTGCAAGAATTTTTAATGGAATGATGGATGGATGTTTGGATGGGTAGATGCATGGACCACCTTAGGCTAAAGTTTTAGGTCCTTTCCTAAGGCATCCCTTCCCTTTTTTGTTGAAATACTACTTTTGTGCATAACTGATTAATTACCATTCTTTCTTGTATGTACAATTATCCCTCAATTGCCCAATGAGATGATTTCACATATTTGGGGGCTGAAATGAAAGTTGCTCAGTCGTGTCCAACTCTTTGCCCATGGACTTCAGCCTGTAAGGCTCCTCTCTGCCCATGGAATTCTCCAGGCCAGAATACTGGAATAGGTAGCCTTTCCCTTCTCCTGGGGATCTTCACAACCGAGGGATCTAACCCAGGTCTCCTGCACTGCAGGCAGACTCTTTACCAGCTGAGCCACCAGGGAATGGCATCACTATTTGAAGGATACAAATGGTTAATTTCAGACCCAAGTGATTAACATTGGACACCCAAAACTCATGTGTAAAAAAGAAAAAAATAAAAGGTTTGTCTGAGGCCAGACTGAAAATCTGGACAAAAAAGACACGGTGTACAAAGCAGCAGCTTACAATTCTTCAACTTCTAAAGGTATTATTCAGTCTTCAGGGAATAAACAATGAGCAAAAAAAAGTTAGAGCTGAATGCACTGGAGATTGTTTCTTACTTGATTCAGAAAAAGAATTAAAAAGACTTGACATAGAATAGAGCGATTTTATCAAGGCAGAGGACACTGTGGAAGAAAGGTCACAGAATGTAGCTGAATACACAGGGACAGCAATAAATCACGTTAGTGATCAACATACCCAGTGTTCTATGCCCACCAGCAGTGGCCTGTGTTGGAAAGAAAAGTGTAAATTCCTCATTCAGCACTAAGTTTTTGCAATCCTGTGCTGTATTTCTTTACAAGCCCTTCCAGGGATCAGAATATGACCTGATAAATAGCTCCATTTTATTTTTGTTATTAAATACATAGGATGCGAGAAGCAACAGCGTTTACAGTGAAGGGTCAAGCAACAGCAGCCTTATGTGTAGTGGCTTCAAGTGACTTCATGTAGTCCCATTGTCCCTGCACTTCCTTTATTTTAGAAATCTCATCCATCACTACTTGACTCACCCAAGCCAACTCCTAGATGACTCTTGCTCCAATACTTTGAACACTGAACTCACTCTCTCTATCCACAGAGTTCTCTCCTCTTCTCTCATTTCTTCCCTCCTGCTGAATCCAACTATCTCAGGACCTCTAAGACTTTACCTTGGAAAGACAATAAGATGTTTGTGGCAAAGAATGCCAGTTTCCCTCCAATATTTCCTCTTTTGTCGTCAAAATAATAGAAGTCCACATTTCATCAGGCTACATAGCTGCTCACATTTCCTCACTTTCCTTGCAACAAGCTGTGGCCTTATGACTAAGTTCTGGTTTGTTGGATGGGAGTAGTAGTGACATAAGCACTTATTTCCTTAAAAAGAAAGATTATTTCCTTAAAAAGAAAGAGTGTGCCATTTTGCTAACTAGAATGTGGACATAGTGGTGAATTGTTCTGAACCATGTGATTGAGGGCAATGCAGTAAGTTAAAGAGACTCTGGGTCTCTAATAACTTCTCAAAGCAGAGATACCTACTACCTCAGTCTGTGATATAAGAAAGAAATAACTTTTGTAGCATTTAAGCCACTCTTATTTTGGACTTCTGTCAAAGCAGCCAAAACTATACCATATCTTGCACAGCATTTCACAAAATGATCTGCCCACCAGACATGTTTTTCCATCATTGTTTCAGAACTTCTTCCATAACCATCAATGGTTCTCAACTTTGGTTTGGTATTATAACACCTGGGACTTCTTTAAAAATCTTGATACTCAGGGCTTACTGAAGACCAATGATACGAGAATTTCTGGGAGACACCTCAGAATCAAATTTTTTTGAGGTTTCCCAGATGATTCCAAATGTACAGTCAAAGTTTAGAAGACGGTTTAGATGATATGCTGGTATCTTGAGAAGTGATAGAGTTCATTCCTAGCCTGAAGTTGGAAGAAAGAAAAGAAATAGTAGAAAGTAGATTTAAAAAAGAATGGTAACTCCTTATACCTCTTGCTTTAGAACCTGACAGAGCTATCCATTTTCTCGCTTGAATTTTGAAAACTCTCAGTTTACCACAGTGGCCATATTTGAGTATAACTAGGAGATACATTCCAAACAACGTTCTGATGATATTTTTATTTTTAAATTTTGATTATTTTCATGACTCTGACTTCTTTCATGACAATATAGAGTTAAACCATACAATTAATATCTTGCAGAATTTGACACAGATCAAAAACAGGACCCACCAGGAAGGACCAGTAACCAAGCATCCACTGTCAAAAAAAGGGGAAATTCACCCTAAGGAGTGTCTTAGGCACTTGGGAGAAATTTTTCACTCAAATGTTTAAAACACAGAGACCACCTCTCAGTAAGACAATAGGTCCCCAGGCTTGGGTGTGTGCTCAATTGCTAAGTCAACTGCAGCCCACCGGGCTCCTCTATCCATGAGATTCTCCAAGCAAGAATACTGGAGTGGGTTGCCATTTCCTTCTTGAAGGGATCTTCCTAACCCAGGGATCAAACCCAAGTCCCTTTCATTCCCTGCATTGCAGATGGATTCTTTACCCTGAGCCACCAGGGAAGCCCCCTGACCCCCAGCCTTGAGCGATCTATAAACTGGAAAACAGTGAGAAAGAGACTGAAAAAAAGAAAAGAGAATGGGGTGGGGGTGCAATACTGAGAAATATGGCAAGGTGAGGGGAGAGAGACAGACAGACTGGCAGAGAGATAGATGTTATAACTCTTGAGGGGCCATTAAGGTTCAATTCCCTTACCACATACCTCTCCCTGCATTCACTCAGCTCCCGTAAATGACTTTTCTGATTTACAGGGCAGGGGAGGGGCTATTCATTTCCTGTGTATTATTCCATTACTTACTAATATCTGAAACCAGACTGAAAGATGGAGTAAACTGAACAGGAGGAGAGGGAAGTTGTAGTTGTATTAATTTATTCTTTTGGATTTTTTTTTGCCAATGTGTTCATTTTATCTGATGTCTGGTATGACAAAAATGCTGTTATAATTTATTAAAATTGTAAGGGAGGAAAAAGCAAGCTTTCTTTAAGTGCCAAAACTAATAAGCCCTAAGATGGATCACTTTTTAAAATTTAGTAGGGATTCAAAGTCTGAACTAATACACATTGCACATCGTCATCGCCTTTCTAGGCTGTCCTCAGATAATGTTCCTTCTGAAACTAATGTTCCTTCTCAGAGGATATTCAGTGGAATTATGAGGTGGTGTGTCTCTGGCTAGAACCAGTGGGAATTGAAGAGATAGTATTTATAAAAAAAGCAATTTGTCACCACTTAGATCCAGCTTTATCAAAACAGGGAATTATGTAAAGACAACTACCAGCGAGATAGAACATGAACAGAGGGCAAACTGCACAGCCCTCATCTGAGTTAGCAGGTGGGAGTTGATTCTTAAGTGACTTGCTCCTGCTAATTCAATTAATAACTGGAAGAACTTGGATTTAGATCAAAGCCTATGTTCTTTCCACAATACCACCCTATGGAATACAGTCACTAGGTAGCTCTAAGACTCTTGCTTTCAGTCATCAGCCAAATATTCCCATATCTCATGATGTATTATTAGTATATTATACCAAGCTTTGTAGAACTTAAAAATAGGTAATATATCTGCCATACCCATAATAAACTGCTAGCCTAATGTAAGTTCTGATAGAAAATGAAAGTGAAAGTGTAAGTCACTCAGTTGTGTCCAACTCTTTGCGACTCCACGGGCTGTAGCCTCTGTCCACAGAATTCTTCACGCATGAATTGACTTAAAACAAATTTTGCAAAGCCCGTTGATATCTGAGGCATTCCTTCACTTGGGACTACCATAGTAATTTTTCTTACTGATTACTACTACTTACATCACATTAGAAGCCCATCCAGGGCAAAGACTGTATATTTTTTGTCTTTGTCCAACTCAGTGCCTGCCACATAGTGGGCACCCCATAATATTTATCAAATCAATAGTGAGTTATTGATCTACTCATTCATAGACACAGAAACACTTTCATAGTTTCTCTCTTAAGCATATTAGTCTATCATCTCAAAAACTTGCTTTGGAGATCCAACCTCTCTGCTCTCCACAATTTAGGAAAGAAACATTGTAAGTTGCAACAAGGTGAAGTTTCCTCACACTTTGTCCTTCCTGAACTGGTGGAAATATCTAAAAACCGGAGGAAAGCAATTAGTTTTTTCAGTAGTAATGGTAGTTTCTAGAAATAGCTTATCCATCTTCCATTGGGAACTGTCACCTTTCTAATCACTTCTCTCCTCATGCTGGATTAGTTTAGAAACATTATAGCCAGAGTTCAGTGCACGCCTTTGGTTTTTTATTATCGCAACCACATCACCACAGGTAGTGAAGGAAAACAGCTATATTGAGGAAAGTCATACACCTATTAGACTGTCAAAAAAGTGAAAATTATAGCTCAGAAAATCTTAATTTTCTGTGAAAGTTAAAAAATGTTAAGGGAAATCTGTGCTCCTGATATTTTTGAAACATGCTTCCATTCTCGTGGATCTTAATTGCTCTAATAAAGGAAAGAAACTCATAACTGGAATCCAAAACATTTGAGAATTATCACTGTGCAAGCTGAGTTTGTTCTAGTGGGGAAAACAACCACTTCAAGAAATTGGATTTTATTTTTTTAATAGTCTATTCAAATTAATTTTGGTAGTCAAATACATTTTAGGATTAAGGAAGGATGAAATAAATGATCACTGAAAATTTTCAGGCACTAAAATACCAGTTAACTAGAAATCCAGAACACTCAGAGAAACTAAAATATAGGCCATTCCATGACCCAGGAAAACATGGCTACAGTCACCAGAATGTTAGGGGATTCTTATTATTAATTGTAACATGCAAAACAGTTTGGAAAATATATGCTGATATTAGTCAGTTATTAGTCTGATCTCAATCAATATTTACAATTCCTTGGGAAGACATTCTTGAGAAGGAATAGAGCTGTGAAAATAAATTTCTTTACATAGAAATATGAATCTGATAGGTTTCTAGCCATGTATACATAGCAACATGTCAGACTCCCACTAGGTGAGTGTGGGTAGTTTGTAGAAACCTAAAATTGCTTGTTTTTTAAAATTTCATCTTACAGTGTCTATTTTATTTCTCTTCATTTTGAAATAGCCAGGTAGCATACTGGTAAAATCAAGGAGAAGGCTGCTGATTTCAAAGACAGCAAAAGAGAGGATTTTATGCAATTTGATCTACATCTTTGTCTATAGAAACATGTTTGTTGCATTTATGTAAAGAACCAATTTAAATAAAATATATGAAATGCATATAATCCAGAACATCATACTAATATTGACTATTAGCATTTAATTAGCTATAGGGGAAAATTCAATTACCATTTGAATGAATAAGGCCTGGTTACCAATTTTTAAAAATATGTTATGTTTTAACACTGGAATCCTTTTCCCTAGTTCAAATTTTTAAGCAGAACCACAAAATGTAAGACACTCAAAAGTAGCAGATACTAGCTTAAGAAGATGAGAAACAATCAGTGCTCCCTTCCAAGGGAGTGCTAACATGCCTCCAGAGACCCCTCAAGCCCCTAGACAGACAGGCTCGAAAATCACTGGGAAAATAACTTGACCTCAAAACCAGGCTCTAGATCTGGCTGGATCACCAGAGTTATACAATGTTGGAAAAGTGATTTTGCCCCTTTGGGCCTCAATTCCCTCACTAATAGACTGAATGATCTCTAGAGTACTTCTTGTGCCGATATTTTATTCTGATTTCTAATATAACTATTCACATAAAGACTTTGCGAAGAAATCTATTGGGAATAAAATATGAAGAAAGGCACCCATGGTTTACATTAGCATTAAAAGCATGTTGTTTTGAAATATGATGTACTTATTTACTCTTGAAAAATATAATAAAAACCCATTCAAACCCTCAGGGTCACATTTCTTGATCTGCAATCATTGTATTCCATCTCCAACTTAAACCATAGCTCATCAGTACACATCAGAGGAAACATTTGTTACCTCACATGTCTGCAACCCTCTATATTTTAAGGTCCTTAAGATTACATATGTAATATTTTCAATTTCTTTGGCAGGTGTCTCATTTTCACCTGGAAAAGTTGCCGTTATTACTGTATGTGAATAATATGTGATTTGATCAGTGGTATTTGCTTGGTTAGGTTACAATATAGTTAAATACATATTTTTATTCTAGAAACTGTACACTCACCCTACAGTATTCTTCACAAGCTGATATTTTGTTTCCCTGCACAGCTGTTTTATATTATCCAAGTGTGTTGTGCAGTGTTTGGCATATAAATAAATATTCAGGCATACCTGGTCTAATCAGAAATGCTATGAGTGCTGAGGAAGCTGTATGGGCAATACTGAAGTGATTGCCCAGGCTGGGCAGAAGATAAATATAGTTGTAAGGGACTGGTGGACTCAATGGGGAGAAAGAAAAGTGTCCAGAGATTTTATATCCAGGTGTTGTTCGAGAGCAATGAAAAGGGAGGAAGGGATGGTCTAAGGCAAGAAAACTGAATGTCTAGATCTCAGAGACAGAGAAGAGCTGAGCTATGAGTTCCAGGTACAGACACACAGGAGCATTGTTGAAGGAGAGTAAAGGAAAGGATACCTGGAGTCAAGAGAAGGTGAAGGCTTATAAGCTGAATATCTCTGTCTTGCCCTCAAATTTGTGTGTTGACCATAGAATGTACAACATTAAGAGTGAAACTAATGTAAACTATGAACTTTGGGTGATTGTTATGTGTTAGTATAGGTTCATTGATTGTGACATATATCACTCTGTTGTGTGATGTTGATAATGGGGAAAGTTATGTATGTGAGGGGGCAGGGGCTATATGGGTCCTTGTACTTTCTGTCCACTTTTGCTGTGAACCTAAAACTTCTCTAAAAAATTAAAGTCTAGCTTTTAAAGTGGAAAAAAAACTGTATATGTTGAAATCCTAATCCTTATGTGATAGTATTAGGAGGTGGGGCCTTTGGGAGGTGATTAGATCATAAAGGCAGAGCCTTGGGTTTTGAACGAGATTCAGTTCAGTCACTCAGTCAGGTCTGACTCTTTGCAACCCCATGGACTGCAGCACACCAGGCTTTCCTGTCCTTCACCATCTCCTGGAGCTTGCTCAAACTCAAGTACATCGAGTCCGTGATGCCATCCAACCATCTCATCCTCTGTTGTCCCTTTCTCCTCCTGCCTTCAATCTTTCCCAGCATCAGGGTCTCTTCCAATGAGTCGGTTCTTTGCATCAGGTGGCCAAAGTATTGGAGCTTCAGCTTCAGCATCAGTCCTTCCAATGAATATTCAGGACTGATTTCCTTGAGGATTAACTGGTTTGATCTCCTTGCAGTCCAAGGGACTCTCAACAGTCTTCTCCAACACCACAGTTCAAAAGCATCAATTCTTCTATTTGAATGAGATTAATGTCCTTATAAAAGAGACTGAGAGAGATCCCTTCCCTTCCCTCATGTGAGAGTATAGTGAAGGCTCGTACTTAAGAGCCAGAAAGAGAGCTCTTATTGGGCCATGCCCATATTGGCATCTGATCTTGGACTTCTCAGCCTCCAGAACTGTGAGAAGTAAATTTCTATTGTTTATAAGCTCCCCAGTCTGTGGTATTTTGTTACAACAGCCTGAACAAACTAAGACAGTGAGGACGTCGTCAATCATCAGGTAGGACCTAAAACAGCTGAGGCAGAACTTAAGAGAGTGCACACATGAACAGGTTGCTCCCAGGATCACTCCCACATAACCTAAAGTGTTCAAGTGCTGTCCAGATGGCCCAATAGGATGGGTTTCCCACATCACGTGGGAGGTTGAAGGGATAATTTTCACAACTCCTTCTTATTACTAAAATTCTGTTATTTCCACCAGGAAAAAACAATAACGTTAATTTGATCTTGCACAAGTCATAAGCATTTAAAGTTAGGAGTCACAATGATTCACGGTATATTTGATAGTGAACTAAAGACATGAATGAACTGTTAAAATGGAAGAAATTTAAAGACCTTAAAGTCCTCTTTCTTCATTACACAAAGGAGAAAATTGAGGCCCAGAAAAAGCGTGTGATTTGCTAAGAGGATGAGACAAGTTTGACTACTCTGGACTCTAGATGAATCTCTATTTTCCACTATACTGTGCTTCTTTTAAGCCATTTGAATTTTGTGCTGATCTGTGAATTGGAGATAATAGATGCCATTAGGTGGCCAGATCTGTGTGAACAAAGAGAACTGCAGATTTGAAACAACTCTGCAGATAATTCTGTTTCCTAAGATGTTAAAAATGTTTTAATGAAAATATCCAGATAATTGAAACCTGACCACTTTACAGTATTTTTTAAAAAAAATAATTACCTTATTCACCTTTTCACTTTACTAAATACTCAATAAATGGAGACACTGGTCTCATCTCTATGAGGTTCCGATAAAAAATGATTCACTTGAGAAGTGTACCAAAAAAAAGAGAGATAAAAGTGATCAAACTGCACATCACCAATAATGAAACTACTTTCCCCTGTTCTGCACTAAGAAGGAAGAATCTCTTATGCAGTATTCTTCCCCAAAATGCTTAACCTGAATCCAACCAAAAGGCAATAATCTAATATATTATGGGACATTTTACAAATGATGGGTCTGGAGTCTTCAGAAATATCAAAGTTGTGGAAGATTTTTAAGAAGTCGAGGGACTGTTTTAGAGAAAAGAAGACAAAGACATAACAACCAAATGTAATGCATGAGTCTTGATAAGATCCAGGTGAGAAAAAAAGCTAAATCAGATTTGGGACAATTAGAGAAATTTGAATGTACACTTTGTATTAGATCAAGTCATTGTATTAATGCTAAATTTCTTGAGTATGATATTGTGGCTGTGCAAGAGAAACTGTATTACCTAAAGTGTTCAAGTTAGGTTAGGTTTCAATTCAGTTCAGTTGCTTGGTCACGTCCGACTCTTTGCAACCCCATGAACGGCAGCATGCCAGGCCTCCCTGTCCATCACCAACTCCCGGAGTTTACTCAAACTCATGTCCATCGAGTTGGTGATGCCATCCAGCCATCTCATCTTCTGTCATCCCCTTCTCCTCCTGCCCCCAATCCCTCCCAGCATCAGGGTCTTTTCCAATGACTCAAGTCTTTGCATGAGGTGGCCAAAGTACTGGAGTTTCAGCTTCAGCATCAGTCCCTCCAGTGAACACCCAGGACTGATCTCCTTTAGGATGGACTGGTTGGATCTCGTTGCAGTCCAAGGGACTCTCAAGAGTCTTCTCCAACACCACAGTTCAAAAGCATCAATTCTTCGGCGCTCAGCTTTCTTCACAGTCCAACTCTCACATCCATACATGACCACTGGAAAAACCATAGCCTTGACTAGATGGACGTTTGTTGGCAAAGTAATGTCTCTGCTTTAGAATATGCTATCTAGGTTGGTCATCGTAACTTTCCTTCCAAGGAGTAAGCGTCTTTTAATTTCATGGCTGTGATTGCCATCTGCAGTGATTTTGGAGCCCCCCAAAATAAAGTCTGACACTGTTTCCACTGTTTCCCCATCTATTTCCCATGAAGTGATGGGACCAGATGCCATGATCTTAGTTTTCTGAATGTTGAGCTTTAAGCCAACTTATTCACTTTCCTCTTTCACTTTCATCAAGAGGCTTTTTAGTTCCTCTTCACTTTCTGCCATAAGAATGATGTCATCTGCATATCTGAGGTTATTGATATTTCTCCTGGCAATCTTGATTCCAGCTTGTGCTTCTTCCAGCCCAGCGTTTCTCATGATGTACTCTGCATGTAAGTTAAATAAGCAGGGTGACAATATACAGCCTTGACGTACTCCTTTTCCTATTTGGAACCAGTCTGTTGTTCCATGTCCAGTTCTAACTGTTGCTTCCTGACATGCATACAGGTTTCTCAGGAGGCAGGTCAGGTGGCCTGGTATTCCCATCTCTTGAAGAATTTTCCACAGTCTGTTGTGATCCACATAGTCAAAGGCTTTGGCATAGTCAATAAAGCAGAAATAGATGTTTTTCTGGAACTCTCTTGCTTTTTTGATGATCCAGCAGATGTTGGCAATTTGATCTCTGGCTCCTCTGCCTTTTCTAAAACCAGCTTGAACATCTGGAAGTTCACAGTTCATGTATTGCTGAAGCCTGGCTTGGAGAATTTTGAGCATTACTTTACTAGCGTGTGAGATGAGTGCAATTGTGTGGTAGTTTGAGCATTCTTTGGGATTGGAATGAAAACTGACCTTTTCCAGTCCTGTGGCCACTGCTGAATTATTAGATAATGCTAAATTTCTTGAGTATGATATTGTGGCTGTGTAAGAGAAACTGTCCATAGGAGATGTATGCTGAAGGATGAAGGGGTAGTGTGGTGTTTCCAACTCATTTTCAGACTCTTCAGCCATAAGAAGTGTCATGTTTTCCTGTTGGGGCGAGGAAGAAGGGAAGGAGAGACAGTGTGTCTAGGAAAATGTTAACAGTTGGTGACTCTAGGTGAAAGTTATAATGAGTTTTGAACGTGTTTAAAATTTTTCAAAATAAAAAGTTATCAGGGAAAGTTGAAAGTTTTGTGAGTTGTTTTCCTTCATACAAAATATACCGTAGGAAATGAATAAAATGGGAACTGTTATACCTTGTCCACTAAATTATTACTTGCCCTGGGCAAGCATCTATTAACAAGGCTATTATGAAACACTTTATAACTCTTGAATAAAATGCTAAATAAATGACAGTTGAGTTTTATGTGTTTCCTAAGGGAGTCTGTCTGTCTCCAGTTACTTAGGAGTTCAACTTTAGTAACCACCCGTTTCAGAAATGATGTACATCAGATAATCCATGTTCTAGAATTGCAGAACACCAAAAAGCAGAGACATTACTTTGTCAACAAAGGTCCGTCTAGTCAAGGCTATGATTTTTCCAGCAGTCATGTATGGATGTGAGAGTTGGACTATAAAGAAAGCTGAGCGCTGAAGAATTGATGCTTTTGAACTGTGGTGCTGGAGAAGACTCTTGAGAGTCCCTTGGACTGCAAGGAGATCCAACCAGTCCATCCTAAAGGAGATCAGTCCTGGGTGTTCGTTGGAAGGACTGATGTTGAAGCTGAAACTCCAATATTTTGGCCGCCTGATGTGAAGAGCTGACTCATTGGAAAAGACCCTGATGCTGGGAAAAATTGAGGGCGGGAGGAAAAGGGGACAACAGAAGATAAGATGGCTGGATGGCATCACCGACTCAATGGACATGAGGTTGAGTAAACTCCGGGAATTGGTGGTGGACAGGGAAGCCTGGCATGCTGCGATTCATGGGGTCGCGAAGAGTCGGACACAACTGAGAGACTGAACTGAACTGGAAAGGTCTTCCCAGGTGGCGCTAGTGATAGAAACCCACCTGCCAATGCAGGAGACATAAGAGACATGGGTTCGATCCCTGGGTTGGGAAGATCCCCTGGAGGAAGACATGACAACCCACTCCAGTATTCTTGCCTGGACAATTCCATAGATAGAGGAGCCTGGCAGGCTACAGTCCATAGGGTCATACAGAGTCGGACACAACTGAAATGACTTAACTTGCATGCATGCAAGGGTCCTTAGTCACAACTAATCAGAGACAATGAATGTGGCTTTTTCTTCCTCTTCAAAATCCTGCCTTACCCAAGTAGATCTATATTTAGCATATAGCACATATTTCCCCCCTAAACTGTAGAGTTTCCCCACCTAACTAGAGAAAGAGTAATCTAGCAGCCAGCACGCATCACTCTGTGTGTGTGTGTGTGTGTGTGTGTGTGTGTGTGCATCCTAAACAAAAGAAGGGATTCTAATACACTTGGTGTGTAACAGGGATTAGGAGCTGACCGTGGAGGTTTTCCAGAGAACGTGATACCTGCTGAGCTAGTGGAAGGTGGAAAGGGTAAAAGGATTTTGCAAAAAGTGGCAGCAGAATGAACAAAAGCAGCTGCTGGCTAATCAGTTCATCCAAAATATAAAACAAGATGTAATGTGTACAGAATGTCTGGGGGGTTTTCCTCCCCTCCTCCCATAATTCCTGTTTTTGCCTTTGTTCGTTGACAACAATCTAATGACTGTTTCTCTCATATATGAGTCAAATATTTCTGTGCAGATAACTAACTAAATATTTCTGAGTTATTCTTTGACAAGAATTATCATGATTGGTTTAGAATAGACAAATCAAGACTCATCCTTTGGATCTGGGACAGAAACTGAAGCCAGTTGCCTCAAGCATATATCTTACAGTATCACATGGATACCTGAGCAAAACTGGAATTCTGTTAGCAGGGAAGAAGGCAGGAAGAATGTTTGTCAGGCAGCTGGCCATCAGCATCTGCTGAAAGTGGGGAATCTATTTAGTAAATGTTTTAGGAGACCAACAAAGTGTTGAGTCGGGTCAGGTGAGGTGAAGGTCAGAAGACAAACATGGGCTTGTACCTCTGGGAGACTGTGGTACTATAAACAGAGACAGAGAATGTAGCAGGGAAAGCAGATTTGGAAGTGAGATAATAAGTTCTGTTTTTATTAAGTTGAATTTGAGATGCCCTTGGAACGTCAAGGTATAAATACACAGCAAACATTTAAAGTTCCAGGTAGAACACTGGATTGAGTAAACATAGATTTGAGAGTCACTGGCATACAGTAAAAATGAAAACTATGGAGTAGTTAGAGTACACCAGAGAAGGAAATGGAAACCCATTCCAGTATTCTTGCCTAGAGAATCCTGTGGACAGAGGAGCCTGGTGGGCTGCTGTCCATAGGGTCGCACAGAGTCAGACATGACTGAAGTGACTTAGCATGCACGCATGCACTGGAGAAGGAAATGGCAACCCACTCCAGTATTCTTGCCTGGAGAATCCCAGGGACAGAGGGGCCTGGTGGGCTGCCGTCTATGAGGTCGCACAGAGTCGGACATGACTGAAGCGACTTAGCAGCAGCAGCAGCAGTTTAAGTACACGAGGAGAATGTAGCATGAGAAAAGCAGGGGACAGAAGAGAGAGAAGGAAGAGTGGTTTTAGGGGGGCTGGGAGAGAGCTGTCTCATCTTGGAACCTAGATAGAGAGCTTGAGAAGTGAAGTGCTAGACACTGTCAAAAGTAAAAGAGAGGTCCATTTACGTATGGTCTTAAGATACCTTTTACAGTCACGTTTCTAATGTCTTAGGAAAGTTTTTGATTGGCTCACATTGGGTCCAATATCTATTCCTGAACCAATCACTATGGCCAAAAGGATCAGTCATCCACCCAAACCACAGACATGAGAATGGTGAATGAGGAGGGTGGTGGTGACTACCAGAATAAAAGGAGAATGTGTGCTAAGCAGGTAACAAAATATGTTCACTGCCAAGGTCATTTGCTGAAGGCAAGTGTATTAGTAGTTGAGTAAAAGACTTGTGAAGAATAGAGATTTGAAATATTCCTTAAAAAGTATATGAGAGCTTAACTTTGCTAAATAAGAAGATTGACAGAAACATTAAGGAACCAACTGAGGTTGCCTAAGTCAGTACGGACAAGAGTTTATCCAAAAATGCTTGACCAGGGATAAACAAAAGCAATAATACTACGTATATGTGAAGAATTGCTTTAAAGAGTGCATGCACTGACTTGTTTAATCTTCACAACAACTCCATGAGAGATGTAAGGATCAAATTGTGAATGAGCAGAGGAGATGATCATGGCATTGAGTCTTCATTGATGGATACAGTAAAAGTAGAAGGTTATGAGGGGATTAAACCTCTGTGAAAGCTAAGATGGAAGTGGGGCTAAAGGGAGGTCAGTGAATAGGCAGGGTGGGAATTTGAGGCTCTGATGGTCTCTGTGAGGTTGGTTGGGAGTGAGACTTGGAAGGACAGGTTGTACTCAGAGAGCAGAATATTGAAGTTTGATATTTTAGGGGGATTTCAGATTCATTTCTGATTGACTTTCATTCCTATCTCTAATATCCAAAATAGAGTCTAACAAGTTATCTAGACCAGAGTTTCTGTTTGAGTTCAATCTTTATTTATTTATTTGGTCATGCCATACAGCTTGGGGCTTCCTGGGTGGTGCTAGTGGTAAACAATCTGCCTGCCAATGCAGGAGACATGAAAGACTTGGGTTCAATCCCTGGGTTGGGAGGACATGGCAATCCACTCCAGTATTCTTGCCAGGAGAATCCCATAGACAGAGGGGACTGGCGGGCTATGGTCCATCGGGTTGCAAAGAGTCCCAGACAACCGAGTGTCTGAGCACATAGCTTGTGGAATCTTAGTTCCCCAACCAGGGATTGAACCCAGAACCACAGCAGTGAAAGCATGGAGTCCTAACCACTGGGCAACCAAAGAATTTCTGAGTTTGAGCTTTAGATGAGTCATCTTGAGCAAGAAATTTAACTTTTCTGATGCTTTTGTTTCTTCAGCTACAAACTAGAGACAATAAATGCCTACCTCATATGTTATGTAAAAATCAGGTGAATTTGATGAACAGAAGGCAACTATGTTGCAGTATATCTGGTATATAGTAGATGCTCAATCTACTATACATATTCACTATTACTTTTACGTTAATATCACCATTGTCCTCATCACTGTAATTAGCTTATACATAGTTAAGAGAGGCTTTAAGGAAGCCATGAGTACAATGCTCAGAGTCCCATTCATCAGGTGGTGTTAAGATTCCAACAGTGTCAGGAACACAGGAGCGACTCAGTGAACGGATGTGGAACCCAAGTTATCCACTGTCTTCCATTTCAGTGGTCATTGACCACTTTGGGGGGGAAATAGTTTTTTTCTCACATCACTAAACAAGTATTTAATGAGACCCACCTTGCATCTGGCACTATTAGAGGAATTGGGATTATAATGGTGCAAAAACAGCTCTCATGGAGCTTCTGACCACAGAGGAAGCAGGCGTAAGTTAAATTATCTTACAAATAAATGTAAGCCCATAACTAGGATACATGCTACTAAAGAAGCAGCAATCATGAGGAGACTGACCTGGTCAGGGAAAATTTCCCTGTGTAAATGATGATTGAGGTGAGGATGAGAAATAGTTCATTTGACAAAAGGAGAATGGGAAAGCTTCCTAGGTAAAGGGAACAGCATATGCAATCTTTGTTAGCACCATATCAAGAATAAGACTTGTATGGCTGGGGCAAGAGAAACAGAAACAGAGAGTCTCTTGTGCTGGGTGCTGCTGGTTAGGAAGGTCATAGTTAACAGGATTAGGGCCCAGGATCTTCACTCATTCTACCATTCAGGACACCATTTTTCTTGACAAGGTGCTGGTCTTAGCCAAAGAGAAATAAGAAAGGGCTTTAGTTCACCTCATTCTCTTCCTTAATTCTTCATTCACCACTAGCCCAAGACTGCTATGAAGAGTAGAATTTTATAGAAAGCTTGGGAGTAAGAGAGGGGGAAATACAGCACAGCTCAGAATAAAGGGACAACTGAAAATTGAGTAACAGATCCTATTGAACATAAAATGTTCCAAGGTCATCTTTCATTCCACTCTTAGCTAGGATGCTAAACTAAGGCCACCTACTCTGTGGTTCTTTCCCTAACAGTACAATCATGGCCACCATTCCTGCTGGTGTTTATTCTCTCTAACCCATGAAAGGTCAGGTTCTTAAACATGACTTCCACCACTACAGATGAAAGCAGAGAGTATGTACGTTCATGAAGTCAGGTCCATTTCTTCAAGTTCATTCCTTCCATCACAACAAATGACCAAGAACTCCTATGACAGCCCACTGAAAACCAGTCAGGGGACTTTGTACAATCAATTTCCTTTAATAATAATAATAATAAAACCCCGAATCACATCACTTAAAACTTTTTACTCACTTAACAAGCAGTTACATAGTACTTAAACTGTGACGTTAACTGCAATAGTTGTGCTGACATACACACAGATGTGTAAATCATGGTCCTTGGCTTGGAAGGGTTCACAAGACAAATCACTTCACTGAAACATCTTGTGATGGTGCTCTGACTTGTAACCGGGTTTGGTGAGAGTACAGAGGAGAGTAATTCTCTCTGGGGAAGTGGGATGGAGGGACTTCACACAGAAGGTAGCATTCAAGACATGGCCTTGAAGAATGAATCGGAGCAATCCAGGAAGAGAGAGAAAAAAAAAGATACATTCCAGCACAGAGAACAGGAGGTGGGAAGGCATGTTGGAAAGTATAAGAAAGTCTGTCTGGGGAGATGAACCAGGCGAGGTAGACAGACTTTATGGCCTTAATAAAGCAATGAGGTAACCAAATCAATTTCTGAAAATGGATTTCAAAGCTCTGGAGATGCCAAGTGGCATCATAGCTGCTTTAAGAAATTTTCCTTAGATGTTGTATACATTAGTCAAGAAAAATTCAGCCAGTCATTTCGAGTGTTTAGAAATGACTTTCATATTTTGTTAGACTGGCACTAGATAAACCAGCAAGATATTTCTAGCCCTGTGGCTTATTCATCGCCTGGGTATTCTGGTCCCCAATCAGAGCACTGGGTAATGACCAGGAAATGACTTTCTTGTACAAAATAAGGATGAAGTAGGTGTGCAGGCCAAATAAAATGTAACCATGAAGCTGATTCAGAAGATCCAGTCAATTACTGGTATCTCTATGTGGATTTTCCACTATTTGGTTTACTCCTTGGTAATGGTAGGAGCAACCATTTATTGGGTGACTATTATGTGTCAGGAACTTTATTTATGTTAATATATAACCCTCACACGTTCTTAAAGTAGGTTTTGCCCCTATGGTAGACACAAAAACAAAAACACTACATTTTATAGAGACAAAGTGGTTGCCCAGGACAGAGTGATTAGAAGCCAGGACTATAATACCACAAGGTTATGCTTTGAAACCTGACTCTGCCACTTATCTTGACCTTGGGAAAGTTGTTTGACCTCTCTACAATTGAGTTTCCCCATCTGTAAAGTTGGGCTACTATATTTAAGCACTTTAGAAAAGTGGGTAGCTTACTTTTTTTTTTACTGTTATGATTATTAATGGCCAGATTAGAACCTCTCAGTCATCTTCCTCCACCAAGTATTAAGCAATAAAAAATTTTCCCTAGATGAAAGCAACTAGGAAGGAAAAATGTACTGCAAAACAATCATAGTGCTTTCAGAAACAATAGAGAAATGACTTCAGATGAGGTCTTATATTTACCTTCATGCTTTAGGAACATGGAATGATGGTATTATTCTTAAGCTACACGGCTATAGCTCTCAAAATTCAACATATATATAAATCACTTGTGAAATTTTTATTGAAACGTCAGATTCCTCAACACACTCCTTGAGATGTCTACTGAGTTTTAGTGTCATGTCTTACTTAGAACAAAGTCTCTGTTTTTGTTTTTTATTTCTGCTAATTATATGAGCCACAAGCTGCAACTCCCTGCTATTAACCTGAAGCCCATTTGGATTTCTGCAAACCCAAAGCTTCATTCTCTTTCTTGTTCTCTTGGCTCTAACACAATGCCTGGATTCTCCAGGGTCCAGACTTGTTTAATAAAACTCAGAACTATTTTGCCTTCCTCCAGGTATAGGCAAGTGGGACTTAGCAACTTTTAGCCCTTAAGAAATAGCCGCAGGGGTTTAACATATAAAAATAGGAGTTAATTATGCAACAGGAGGACTGATCATACTCTTTGATTTTCCTTTTCTTACAAACAGTGTAAGCACTAAATACGAGGCTAAGAAAATTCTGCTATTTGCTTTACCCTTTCAAAAATTCTTCTTGAGATAAATCTGGGGCAAGGAAGTTCTAACATTTTACAGAAATTATAACGCATCAGAACTCGCTCTCAGAGGACACTACAAAGCCCAGACAAAGCTGGCCTGGGAGGCCTAAGCTGATGAAGAGTTTCTCCCCAGGGGCCTGTATGCCTCTGTGCCTTCCTATGCTGAATTCTACACACTGCACTCACCCTGTATCCAACCCCATCTCTCCCAGCCCCCTAGGCAGGAGGAAACCCGAAATCTGCTCTACCCTAGGTTGCCACTGACAACTGGAAACTCCGGGCCAGGAGACAGCCTCCTGGGCAGCCCGTTTTTGCTCTTTCCAATCTGTTCAACTCAGTTTCCTGCCGGCAGGAGTGTTCTTTTCGTGCCAGCTTTAAACCACCGAGTGCCCTGGGCATGGGCCCGGGCTCTGGAGCGGCGCCCAGTACTTGGCCTGGTGGTTGGCCCACCGCCCAGGAGTCGTCAAGTGCCTGCACCGGGTATCTGTCCCTTCAGCCGCCCGCCCTCCAATCTTCTCCTTGAAACAGTGGGATGAGAAACATCCATCCTTGTCATTTTTCCAAGCCTCCCCAAGCTTTCCAAACTTCTTCGTGCCCTTGTTGAGGCAATGGGCCCCGTGTGGTTGCAAGCCCTGGTTAGATGAGAAGGGAGGGCACCGGGACTTTTAAAGGCATTCAGGGATTCCTTCCGAGCCCTCTAACGATCATGAAACATTTTAAAGGGACTTTGGGTCCTAGGCTGTGGATTCTTCAGGAACCAGAACCTGAATGCAACCTTAGCTTATGACCTCCTCTAGAACTTCTCCCAAACTTAAGATCCTTTGATTAAATATAACCTTTTGAAAGAAGGGAGAAAAAAAAAACTTGGCTAATTTTAGCCTTAAAGAGCTTGTGTGCAAGGCTAAATCTGTCAAATTGTACCCCCAGGGTATTGTACAGCCATTAAGCAACTGCCTTCTGGGCACTCCAGCCAGGCCCAGTGAGGCACACTACAGTGGGGGTGGCTTAGAGGAAGCGCAGAGTCAAGTGTGTGGGATGGAGAAGGAACCAGTGACTTAGAGAACAAAACTGACAAGAACCAGAGTCGAGGCTGGAGGATCCTGCTACGTAGGGATTCCCACATCAGGTTCCTGAGCACAGAGATTTATGCCATATTTAAATCTCCAAAGTTGAATGGGTTCAGAAAACTGTAGGAAAGTAAACATACTATTCAGCCACTAGGTGGGTGGTCATCACATATGTTACGTATCTAAAAATTTAAGTCAGAACAGCTTGAACCTTTCCATATCTAATTCCCAATAGTAGTTTTGAACTGGGTTTGAACTGTTTATAAACAAAACCAAGGCTGCTTCTTTCCTCTAAAAAGAAGGCAGTTTTCTTTCAATATACATCTATATATATTTTTAAATGTTATTTCCAAAATCTTAAGCAAGAAAACCAGGTATTTTTCTAATTCAGGATTCTTGGTTTCCATATGTAAACAGAAAGAGATGCCCAGTCTGGTTTTTAGAAAGCAAGTTTAATTTGCAGAATACACATTTATACCTCCTGCAAATTTGGGGGAAAAAAGGACTAATGGATAAAAAAACATGTTGCCAATAACATGACAAATGTAATTGCCATGATGACTCTGACTATAGTCACAGCCAAAAAAACATTCTAAACTTTAAATCTACAGTCTAGTTGATAGCTGCTTTTCCACATCTACTCATTATACTACAAGTCACAGAGTAGATGGTCATTTAGAGCATTATTTATCAAATTCCCACGTTCACAATGAGCTGGAGCTACTTTCCACATTCCACTTTTAAAAAGTCACTAAAAATTCTTTAGGTCACAGGAGTAAAATTAAACATCCTGCCATGGATAATGGTAAGTAAAATTGCAGTCTGTGGTCCTGGGTGTAAAGATTAGCTTCACTCCAAAGCATTTCCAAATCAAGTAAGTTTACATGGTAAACTTTAAAAAAATATTCCTTATGGACAAAGAAATTCCATAACAACTTTAGGGGAAAATGCACTTTAATGCAGTATTAAGCTGTTAGAAATATTTTTTACCCATAAAACTATAATTATTACCAAGGGTTTACTAACCCATTTAGGATTTTAGAATCTTTACTGTCTAATCTTAGCATACCGTACTTTTTGGCTAAACACATAAACTCATTATAATATCAACACAGAATTTTTTACAGCAGCAGCAGCACTTCTAAACATGTAAAAACATGTCACAGATTATAAAACAGCAATTGATTTCAAGTGCAAAGTAATCTCAGATTAAAATTGGCATCAGGTTCTAATAAGCATTCACCTTCCAAACAGCACTAGAGATTGGACTGGTTATTAAAAACAAAGGGAAATAAGGAGGACACTAGAGTATACTATTGTGTGTGTATTTTTATATACACACATATATTAATAGAAAATAAATACATATACATTTTTGTTAATAGACAGAAAATTACAACTAGCCCTATGGGAAGCAGGAACATCTCTTTCTCTCTCAGAACTGCTTTCATTTTGACCCAAATTTGCTGGCTTACTTGAAATGATTTTGCCTTTCTCATTATAAATTCATTTGAAGTAAAACTGTGGAATCTTGAAATTTAGAGCATCAAAAATTATTTATCTTTAGGGGATGAATTCTGTCATAATTAATTTTATATCCTGTTTCTCTTCTTTTGTCATTCATTTAGTGTTAAATTTTCCAAATTTAGTCTAATGCCAACCAGCGATCTGCCTGGGAAACCTACCTTAGCAGGCAGATGTCCAGATCAAAAAATAGCCTATTTTTATTATAGAAATGTACATAAACATGTACACACCATACAAAATAAGGTTGAAATGGGTGGGGTCGCTTGATTGACGTCCATTTGTCACTTTCATTGGAAAATGCCGTGGGCAGCTTCCACCATGCTTAGACAAGTCTGGATGAGTGGAGGCGCTAACTAATGATGCCGTCGTCTCTGTAGCAAATATAAACGAAGGCCTGAACATCCTGAGTCATTCATGAGAACCACTTAAATGACAGAGGAGAGGAGCTTAGAAAAATGAAAACAAAACGTCTTGAGGTGGCAAATTAATAAAAAAATAACATTCAGATGTGTAAAAAGATAAAACATGCTTAGCTTTTGGAAAGAGATCCCGTGAAGTCCAGTAAACAGGGCCAAGTCTTATGAATTGTAAAAATTGCATTATGTACAATCTTTTTAGCAATAAAAATTATTTTAACCATCAATAACTGAGGGTTGTTATTTTAGGAGAATGAAGTCAATACATTGGTTTTCCTGAGGCAGGCAGGGGCAGTATTGTGCTATTCGTGAACTTCATTAATATTCATTAATTTTAAAAGCAGTTTGGTTAGCTTTGGCAGTTGTCTATCAGATATTATGCCTTTAAATAAAAATAATTACAAGAACTTCATTATTTAAAAATGTAATTTGCATAAAGTTTAAAACCTACATTTTCACTAGAGGATGTTATTCATCGGATGGTGTACATTTTTTGGAAGGGTCTGTTTTAATTGAATTCCTGGGTAAAAATTCTAAAATAACCTAAATGTAACCAAAAGTAAACTGAGAATACATTTTTTTCCAAATATTCGAATTTATTTCCACTTTAAAGAGTACCATAGTTGACCCAATTAGCTCTGTAAACGAATTCTGTTGTTTGACATTCTTTAGCATTTCACAGTAGACTGTTTTCACCCGTCCACCACCTTAGATCCCCCAAAGATCTCAGTGCACATTTAGTGATATTTACCTTATGAAGTAACTGAATCCAGAAGAGCTTTGAGCTCACATCACTGTAAAAAGAAATTGTTTCCTCATGCTTGCCGCTCCCATTCAGGGACTAGAAGCTGAAAACTCTGAAAATTATCCTTGTGCAACTAGGAAATTGTGGACAGAAATGCAAAATAGTTTTATTTGTATATAAGCCCAGCCATAGAAACCATACAAAACCTTGCTCTGCAAAAAAGCCCTCCAGCCTTTATAAATCAGGCTTTTTACACCATGACAGATTAACAACCAGGGCAAAAAATTCATGCACGTGGAGTTGGAAATGGAATCCTCCACACGTCCTTCTTGATTCATGTCCGCAGTGAGGTACAACAATGTTGAGTAGTACTTTGTGGATTATAAGAAAATAAATAAATTAAAATTAAAGTACCACCCAAAGAAAAGAAGTCTGAATAATTCAGAGAGATTTTTGAGGCATGGCCAACAGGGAAAATTCACTGTAGTGAATAGCTAAACTTTTAAGAAAACACACTTCTTTGTGTGTGGCTTTATTTTTTAATTTTTTTTAAGACTGGCTGCTCTAGAAATGTATTTGAATGTTTGATTTGTGTTTGTCAAAAGTAACTTCCAGTGCCAGAGAAACACCTCAGTTCTTTAGGTTTTATTTTTAAGCTTTTTGTTTTTGTTTTGTGTTTAAGGTAAGCTAGCCCTTTGGGACTAGCACAATTTTCCTGTTTAGGATAGTTTGAAAAATAGGAGAGATCGTCTTGCTTCTTGTTATCAAAGATAGGTGACTGTAGATATAATTTTTCTAAAAACATGGTTAATAATAGACTACCAGCAAGAGGAAATGGAGTACCTGGCTCCCTAAGTGGATTAAATCAGCGTCTCTGCTATAACATACTGGACAATGGGTAATATCCTCTATAGAGGTATTTATCCACTCTGACTTATTGTTGAAGAATACAGAAAAATTTTGCTGCATCCACAAGTGGACAGATTTCCAATTCAAGAGGGCAGGTTTTGGGCTGCCGCTTGCTTTAGGGATATTGAACCCTCTCAGTTGCCCATACCTGACTTGACTTGACATACAGCAAGCAGCACCCTCCCTGGGATCTTCCCCATCTTTATATCTAGTTTGGGAGGAGTGTGGCCTCCTGAACTAGACCTAAAGTTCTTATCAGTGTCTGAGGTTCCAGCTCCTCCCCCAAAACCCATGGCCCCCAAGAGGCACTAGTTCATGAGTGCCTAGGGTCAAAACTCGGCAAGGCAGGCCTTGTCCTCCCCAGTCTGAGTAGGATTGACTGTACCCGGATAAAAGCACAGGATTGAAAGGGTTAATCACAATCCTCTTCCTTCTCTCCCCCCTCCACCCGGCGACAAAGCCAGGAGTGTCTCAGCGGGGGAGCAACTGGAAACCACAAACACCCAAACCCCGGAGCAACTCAAACTAAACCTGGAGACCTGGCTTAGGGAAAGGAGTTAAGTTTAGACCAAACGGTTTTATCAAGGTAGCAGAAAAGGTGCTACATCCCTGCCCTCAAATCGCAAGGATTTCTTTGATGCTGCAGTTGAAGCCTTAAAAATACTTTTTATGACCCTAATGCCCTTTATTCCCAAAGACCCCAAGGGGTGTTTGTAGAAACGTCCTGCAGGCGCACAGAGCGCAGTGGGAGTGAAGAAAACCCCCGCGGTACATGCCTGGCCACCTGGTCCAGGTAACCTTCGCTGCGGGGTAGGGACCGCCAAGCAACAACCTTCGCCCCAGGTCAGGGCATCCTCCAAACCCACCGCAGCCAAGAGGTTGCAGGACCCATCCACCGGCCCGGCCCCGGGCCCCCGCCTCCCAGCCCCAACCTCCCGCACGCCCTCCCCAGTCCCTTCCCCACGCCTCACCCCGGGGTGTGTGGGGGGCGTCCCAGATCGCCACCCCCCTCTGAAACCTACCGGCGCTCTGAGCGCCCACCAGCAAATTCCTACCAGCCCCAGCCTTCCAGGAAAGCAAAAGCAAAAAAAAAAAAAAGACCATGACATCACGGGCAGGTTTATTTGGGTTTGTTTGTTTGCTTGTTGGCTCGATTAAATACTCGTGGAAGGTGAACGTACCCCACACAGGAGAAGTTTGATGTTGACAAACTTCTGGTGGCAGCGAGACAGTGTCAGCACAACTTCCGGGATAATGAGAGCTGCTTTGCAGGGAGCGCGGCAGCGGCGGCGGGAGGCGGCCGCCGGACGGAACAGCAAATGCTATTCAGCCCGAGCAGTTTCAAGCCGCCCGAGCTGGGGAATTACTGTAGTCGAGCTACGGCTCTTACCACCGGCGCTGGATCTGGGCGCGCGTCAGGGGGGGAAGCTGCAGGCACAGGGCGCCGAGAGGGGAGCTTTCAAGTTACTCTGCTCCACCCCTGCACCCGGCAGAGGCTGGCAGGCTGCATGGTAACTGCCAGTATCTTGGTCCCTGCTCCTTTGGGCGGCCGCCCTGGAACCAACCAACTTTTCTCTCCCCCAAAACTCCCTCTTTGTTTCAAATAGGACTCTCCAAAATTTATTCTTGGGAAGACTGACAGCCGGGGTCAAGAAACAGCTGTTGAAGTTAATGTTTCTTCCTCCCACTTCGTCTGATGGTTGTGCCCTGCCAAGACAAAGTGAGAGGCACTGCCTGGTGGCTTCTTTAAACAGACAAGCATTTAGCCCAAAAAAAAAAAAAAAAAAAAAGTGGGGGGGATATTTTCCTGCTTAACATACAATCTGATCAGAAATGCAACAGCATGTGCCTTTCAACTTGTGCTGATTACTTGCTGAAAAGATGCTGCAGCTTTTAGTTTTGAACACTTTTAGCACTGGGGGGTGGGGGGCAGGGATGGCGGGAGAGGTGGTGGACACTTTCCCTGTTTTGGTAAAGGGGCAAAAATGTTAAACCTTCCTCCTCTGACCCACCTCACCCCCTCTAAGAAAGATAGAATGGCCTGGGGGAGGGAGGAAAGAGTTACATTCCTTTGCAAGGTTTAATTCACATTTCAAATTTCATATCATGATGCAGAACAAGGACTGGCCTAGAGCTAGGCAAATTGTTTTTATTTGGAGACGGAGGCCAACCTGGACCTTGCTGCCAGCTCTTGGTAGTTCTTGGTGTCTTTCTCCAGATTAGGTCCGTCTCCTCTCCAGTTCCCCAACCCAACTCCTTTGCCCAGAGGGCATGCTCTGGGACAGGCTATCTTGTTTTTTCCTGCTTTCTTCGGGGTGAAGGTTGATTTTAGCACAACCCTTCCTCTGCCCCCGGTGCAGTTTAGGGTGCCCTGCAGGTCTGCCTGAGTCTCCATCTCCTGACTGAGCCCTCCAAACGTGGTGCAGTGGGAGTAGGGGATTGGGAACTCGATTTCTCCCTCATCAGAGAACTTAAACACTCTTCCAAGTGCCCCATGGCCCTTTGGGAACACTCTGCTCCCTTGGTCTCTCTCAGGCACGGTCATATGAAGACATAAAAGGCCTTCCTACTGCACCACCAGGTTAGCCTGTCACCGCATCGCAATGCAGTGCCATCACAACGTGATATTGCATCAGACCCAAGGATATTTTAGGAAGCCCTCAAGCTGGGTCCAGCCAGCCTTCTGTGCAGGAATCAGGGCCACACTGCCAAAATGAGGGCTGCAGAGATGCTGGACAGGTGGCAATGATGCCCTCTCTATTCTCAGCTCCATGCCCCACTTGCTGTCCCATCCCTCCCCCATGTCACCCCCCAGATCCCACCCCAGCCAGTCTGATGCACTCAGTGACTGCCCCACCTCTCTCTCTGCCTAGTTCCCAAAGCCACCGCTTTTTTCTCCCCCTTGTGTCTCTTTGCAGTGTGCCGGTCCACCTTCTGCTGTATTTCGTGTTTTTCTCCCTATCGTGCTCACTCACTGAGACCTTAAGTAGCATTTGTTCTTATTAACTGAATCATCGGAATTCTCTCAGAGTTGCCCTGGCTGCTGCATGCACAACCTCCAACTTGGGCGTCTGTGGTCCTGCTCAACTCGTTTGACTTGGGTTAACTTTTCTCCTCTCCAACTCTGGGTTGCCCAGTCGAGCTGACACGATGGCAGTGGCCAAGCAACAGGCACCACCCGCAGCACGTGCCCGCTTCTCTGAGTCCTACTCGTGCGATCAGGCAGTCAGTTGACTTAAATTCCTTTCGCTTTACTGTTCTCTGTCCTTAGACCAGTGCTCAGCATCTAGCAGGGCTATAGGCAGACCTCTGCTGATCCTGAAATTGTAACTCCCTACTGCTGGCTCCTGCAGTTTTATTACAGCCTCCTTTTTTCCTAAGATTGACAGACGTAAACCTTCAGTGTGGAGGTCTGCACCAGCACCCTTAAAGGCTTCTTTGTGTGGAAATGTAACCTCAGGGCAAAGTCAGCCCAGCTCCAGGAAAGGCACATTATCCTGCTACGGGGAATTACTGTGTGGGGCAGACCTCAGCGTTTCTCCTTCTGGCTGGCTACCTGGCATCCTCCTGGGGACAATGCTTTCTTCCTCCGCCTGCGTGCTAAGTCGCTTCAGTCGTGTCCAACTCTTTGGCGACACTATGGACTGAGGCCTGCCAGGCTCCTCTGTCCATGGGATTCTCCAGGCAAGAATACTGGAGTGGGTTGCCATGCTCTTTTCCAAGGGATTTTCCTGACCCAGGGATCCAGCATGCATCTCTTATGTCTCCTGCATTGGTGGGTGGGTTCTTTACCACTAGCACCACCTGGGAAGCCCTTTCTAAGTAGAATTTTTTTGTGGGGGGGACTTCGGCGGATTGGGACTACCGTAAGAGGAGACTTGTAGCAGCTGTCCAGGGAACTCTACATGCAATCAGAGGAATCAGATGTCCTTCCTTCAGTGGGTGGGTCTCTAAATGCAACCACTCCTGAAGCCCTCAAGCACCCATGGAGTCAGGGCGCCCCCTGGTAAGGTAGCTGTCTTGGAGCTAATGATACTCTTCCCGGTGCCTTCGTATCACTTAGAGGAGCTGAT
Source organism: Cervus elaphus (assembly GCF_910594005.1). NCBI lineage: Eukaryota > Metazoa > Chordata > Mammalia > Artiodactyla > Cervidae > Cervus > Cervus elaphus. The sequence goes on along the minus strand of NC_057823.1, from coordinate 82,013,814 downwards.
CTATTTATGCAGGTGTTGGGTTAGACAAATTACTCCAAAAAGCAAAGGTGAAAAGATACACAATCTTAATTTATCATGCAGGATTAAAGTCAGACTTAAATCAGGTAGAATTATTAAGGGATTTAGAGCTAGTGTCTCTTTCCAAAGGAAAAAAGGACCTAAAGAATACTCTTTGTTGAAGGGTATCGAGGTCAAGAATGTAGCTTCTTATATTTGAAGAGTTATTTTCTCTCTCCCTCTTAAATGTTCACGTACATTTCAGTCACATAGAACAGTAGTAGGAAATTCAGATGTGTGTGATTAGGCCTTAACTGTTCCATGTGCCGTTGTTTTAGTTGCTTAAGTTGTTGCTGACTCTTGTGACCCCATGGACTCTAGCCTGCCAGGCTCCTCTGTCTGTGGGATTTACCAGGCAAGAATACTGGAGTGGGTTCCTGCTCCAGGAGATCTTCCTGACCTAGGGATCGAACCCTGGTCTCCCAAACTGGCAGGCAGATTCTTTATTGCTGAGCCACCAGGGCAGTCACTATTCCATATAGACAGGCGCGAAAAAGAAGAGATGACGTCACTTATTTGGACAGAGGACTTCCTGTAGGAACAGGGGCTGTGCCTGGCTTATGGGTGAAGTGAGTTATATTAAATAGTTGGTTAGAGGAGATGGGTTTCCCCAGTGGCTCAGATGGTAAAGAATCTGCCTGCAGTGCCGGAGACCCAGGTTCAATCCCTGAGTCAGGAAGATCCCCTGGAGAAGGGAATGGCTACCCACTCCAGTATTCTTGCCTGGAGAATTCCATGGACAGAGGAGCCCAGCGCAGTTTCACACTTAGAGAAGATGAGTTTGGAATCAGTGAGAGGTTAAGTAAGACACAAGTACAATTCACACGGGATCTTGTTGAGATGTGGGCATTCAGTCTTATACCCCAGGAGCTGGAGTTACTAGTTCAGAGAGGTTAACACATGCTTTTAGTCAATGTTTCTGAAAATGTATTCTCAGAGTCAAGAACATGAACAGCAAAGGAAATGGAAACAAGATGTCTTTACATAGTATTTGAGATTACAGAATATAGACAGAAATAAAAATACACATGCAATTATTTTCCCCTTTCCCTTTCATTCTAAATCTAGGCTAGAGTTTAATTTAGGATTAAAAGTCTCTGTATGGATTCTCTTCTAACTTCTCCAGTTATCCCATCCACATTCCAGTTCTGGTTTTGGTCAGAACTGCAATTGTCCTTTGTAGGGAATTGCAGGAACTCCTGTGCTGGTTTTCTAATGTGGGAAAATGTCGACTGGGGAGGCAAAGACCACCAAACTAGTTTCATTATGACCCAAGGTACACTAAATCCAGCCCTTCAGTGGTGGGCGACCAGCCTAACACACTCTTCCTCTCCAGAGCTCATTAAAATGTTACTTACATTTTACAGTATGATCTCAATCCAAAAGTTGGAATTTTATCTCGGCAAATAGAAAAAGAATATTCTTGTGCTATCTGGGCCTGAAAAGTTTTAATTTCTTCTGTGGACCTGCTGGTGACTAGTAAAATAAGGTCTGTATTACTTGAGAGTGAGCATTTCAGTTCAGAGAAGTTGGCAAAGAAGTAAACAACAGATGAAAAAAACCCAACCCAAGGACACAAGATCAGACTTATCAGCCAAATAGATTTTAACTTTTACCTTCCTCGTAAAAGTGAATTTATTGTTTGCCGAAAGTACAAAATCAACAACTCTGAAGAAGGCTGTTTCATACTTTGGTCTCCAACCTACAGCAAAGGTGATGCCTCTTCATAACTACACTGCCTTAGAACTCTCATTCATGTGACCAAAATTATTTCAGATCAAAAATAATATCATAAATCCCAGACACTTTTAGGTGAACCAAACTGTCTGGATTCTAACTTCAACCAACCAAATTAAATTAACATTTTAACAAATTGTTTCTGGCATTGTTCATGCTTCATAAAGAGTCACTCACTTCATTTTGACTCAAGGCAACAAGGCTAAACAAGTGATTCTAAAAAATGGATCACTTCCAGGTCTGGAAATTAAATTTCCTTGAGTTCTTCTGAGGCAGCAAAGATTCTCCAGAATCTACAGGCCCAACTGTATGTTGCTACCACCTTCCTAAGATAACCGCAAAGAACTGCAGCTAGAACCAGCTATGAGAATAGTTTTTTGCAAAAGCAGAGACTATCTCTCTGATGGCAATAGGCCAGACATCTAAGACCTCTGGAAATGCTTGACATCTTGCCATGTATCATCACAATCAAATCCTGGATAGGGTATTCTCGTCTGAGTTTCAGTGACTACCAGTAAGGAGCATGTATAGAATAATAAGCAAATCAAGTCTTAGTGCCCGAGTTAGAACTTAACATGCCTGATAACATTCCCTGGAAAAGGGTATGGGTATGTATAAAAGGTGGCATCAGCTCTTCACCTGTGAATAGCCCGATGATACCTGGCTGGGATCCGCCTTAATAATGTGGTTTGTAAAATTCTGGGATTATTGCGATTAATATATGGGACTCTCAGCTGAAAACAAGGAGCCCTTTCTCAGCTGCAAATGGTGAACAGCAGGGTCAACCACAGAGGATTATTTTTTTAAAGCACAATTTAGGGGAAAGAGAGCTTTTGTTGCCAAATAGTCATCTCAGAAGGAAATGGCAACCCCCCTGCTCCCCTCCCCCGACACACAGCCATCTCAGAGTCCAGAAGTTACACAGTACTTTTGTTTTCCAAAGGTGTTTGCCCCCAAAAGATTATAGCAATATAATATTTTCTTCCTTTTTTTTCTTAACCAACAGGTGAAACCAGAAGTTGTCTTTCCCTGTCTGTTCAAAGAAGTAACATACCAGTCTGGGGAGAAATACACAGGGAGTCTTCAGATTTAAAAGTGTATCAACAGCAACGTTGATGGACCTGGAGATTATCACACCAAGTTAAGTAAGTCAGACAAAGACATACAAGTATATGATATCACTTATATGTGAAATCTAATTTTTAAAATGAAACAAATGAACTTATTTACAAAACAGGCTCACAGATACTGAAAACAAACTTATGGTTACCATAGGGGAAGTGTGGTGGGGTGGGCTAAATCAGGAGTTTGGGATATCTCCTATATCTCTGATAGATTATCAACAAGGACTTACTGTACAGCATAGGGAACTCTACTTAATATTATGTGATAACCTATATGAGAGAAAAAAAACCTAAAAAGAATTAATATATATGTGTATGCTGCTGCTAAGTCACTTCAGTCATGTCCGACTCTGTGTGACCCCATAGTCGGCAGCCCACCAGGCTCCCCCGTCCCCGGGATTCTCCAGGCAAGAACACTGGAGTGGGTTGCCATTTCCTTCTCCAATGCATGAAAGTGAAAAGTGAAAGGGAAGTCATTCAGTCGTGTCTGACTCTTAGCGACCCCATGGACTGTAGCCCGTCAGGCTCCTCCGTCCATGGGATTTTCCAGGCAAGAGTACTGGAGTGGGGTGCCATTGCCTTCTCCTATATATATGTGTACACACACTCACACACACATATATATGGGCTTCCCTGGTGACTCAGATGGTAAAAACTCTGCCTGCAATGCGGGAGGCCTGTGTTCGATCCGTGGGTTGGGAAGATCCCCGGGAGGAGAGCATGGCAACCCATTCCAGTATTCTTGCCTGGAGAATCCCCATGGACAGAGGAGCCTGGAGGGCTACAGTCCATGGGCTCTCAAAGTGTCGGACATGACTGATTTTATATATATGTATACTAAGCACAGTTTATATATATACATATATACACACACACACACATATATATAACTGAAACACTTTGCTGTATACCTGAACATTGTAAATCAACTATACTCCAATTAAATTTTAAAAAATAAAAGTACACCAAGAGGCCTTCAATGTCATGCATCTAATTTTTAACATAATCTAAGTAAAGGAGATCAGTCCTGGGTGTTCATTGGAGGGACTGATGCTGAAGCTGAAACTCCAGTACTTTGGCCACCTCATGCAAAGAGTTGATTCATTGGAAAAGACCCTGATGCTGGGAGGGATTGGGGGCAGGAGGAGAAGGGGACAACAGAGGATGAGATGGCTGGATGGCATCACCGACTCGATGGGCATGAGTTTGAGTAAACTCCGGGAGTTGGTGATGGACAGGGAGGCCTGGCGTGCTGAGATTCATGGGGTCGGAAAGAGTCGGACACAACTGAGCAACTGAACTGAAGTGAACTGAAATATAAATATAATCATGTAATTATCTAAATCTAATCATGCCAATTAATAAATGCCCTCAATTTTCAGCACTACACTAGCAGTTGACTTTCTTTCAGGGACATTTTTCACAAAGAAACAAAGCTATTATCTTTTGGTAGTATTTATTGCAGATGTAACAAATAAAGAGAACCATAAGAACTTGCTTAAGCTGTGACTACCAGGTGGATGGCTGGGCCCACTCACTAGTAAAGTGATTTGCTCTGAGACGGTCATGTTTGGGATTATGATGCTTCTCTCAGCAAATCTGCAACTTATTTTTTTCATAGAACTTTGAGGTTGTCGATAAGTCATTGCAATGTTTAATGCCCAGTCTTTACATTCTCAGAGATAAAGAAGGCAAAGAAGGAGAGAAAGAATGTGTAGCTCATTATCCACAAGTTATTTTCCTGTTGTTCAGGATGTTGAGAACATTTTTTAGAAATTTTTCAAGGCAATGACTCCAGGGCATTTTCCATAAAAGGGGTATTTTTGCATTTCATGTACTGTCCCAAGAGTGGATGTAAGAAGCAGTTTGTTTTCACTCTACAAGAAAAGTGACCTAAATAATTTGTCTTGCATTTCATAATGACCACAGTAGTGAACTGAAACCTTTTTTCCTTATATTTGGTTTTTCTATGATACAATTTTGCAAGCTAATACATAATACACTTTGCCTAAAAGGTTAAGTGATTTTTTTTCTTTTAAAAATATACACTATTTAAAGGTTCTTTAACTCTTCCAGAATGGGTCATAAATCCAAGCTAAACTCTGATGATAAGGGGCTTCCCTGGTGGCTCAGACAGTGAAGAATCTGCCTGCAAAGCAGGAGACCTGGGTTTAATCCCCGGGTTTGGAAGATCCCCCGGAGAAGGGAATGGCTACCCACTCCCATATTCTCGCCTGGAAAATCCCATGGACAGAGGAGCCTGGTGGGGTTCATGGAATCGCAAACAGTTGGACACATCTGAGCGACCAACACTTCACTTTCAAAATCTAATGGCAGTTAAGTTGTACTTTCCTTGTATTTCAAAATGTTCTACAGAACGAGTTGGTGTAATTAAGTGGTAACTAGCATGGCACACTACACTATCACTCTAGGTTATGTTATATAAAACATAGAAAGCATTCTAGATATTGAAGATGCCATACAAAGTGAGTCTGTAATTCAGGTATCTCAATGGCACCTGTTTAAAAAGTGTTTTTTGTTGCAGTTGAATTCAGAACCCAAAGCACTTGTAATTTTCCACTGCTTAGGCAGAATACAGGCAGAAGAGAAAGTGTTACTGTGTTTTATGCTTCAACTCTGCCCTAAAGTGGTTATTTCCAGGAGTGGAAAGGAAGACTGAGTCTACAGAAATCTTGGCAAACTCTTATCCAGGACGACTACAGAGATTTCATGGATCTTGCTGTTGTTTGCCAGGAGGTATTACCTTTCTCCAAATTCCATACATGCAGCCGGTTGCCTCTTTTCTCCTGGGGTAATACTTCACAGTAAATATACACATCAATTAGCACCATGCTGAACATTTCTTCCTTCCAGGTGACGATTAGCCTGCAATGAGGAAGGAGTGGGTCAGAAAAGGTAAGAGTGCAAGCTCAGCTGTCACAGTGCTGGGTTCAAATCCTGATTCTGTCTTAGCAGCAGTGTAACCCTGAGTCAGTCTTAAGTTCCTCGTTCATAAAGTAGGGCAGAAGATGGAAAAAAAATACATATCCATTGTTTACCATCTCACTTCATTAGTATCCCCATCAAAATGCACCCCTGAAGTTCTCACAAGATCTTGACGGAGCTCTAAATAACCTTTGTATCAATCTGTGAATTTCCCTTCCCATGGAGGTTAAGGGTTGCATTATTCTCTAAAAGTTAATACCTTAGAGTCAGTGTAATATCTCACACTCTCATCTAGTATCTGACCCATTGAAACCAACGTAGAAGCAAAGACTCAGAAGTCAGAGAGCCAGTTCCTCAGTTGTCACATTGTATGGCTGCATGCTGTTGCTCAGATCATAGTCAATGATGACCAAGCGTTGTTGCCAACTTCATTCACTGAGCAGCTTCTCACCTTTCAACTAGACTGTGAACTTTCTGAGGACAGGTTCCAGCAGTCTCCTAGGTCCTTGTATCCCTCTGGGCACTAAATGTAACACAGTACCTTGAAAATAACAGATTCTCAGCCAATGTTTGCGGTTTGGTTATTTTGAGAAAGAGTTCTGGGGTGTTTATAACAAAACAAGTTCATATTGAAGAATCCTATTATGTACTTTCAAAACAAGTCTATAGAAGCTCTTGCTAGGAAAACCTAGTTTGGACACTAATGTAGTAACAGCCCATTTCTCTTTCCTCTTTCTTCTTTTTATTCTGGCCCTATCTCAACTATACTAGTTTAAAATATCTTTAATTTTTTTTTTGAAAGTGTAATGCTAAATCACTTCAGTCGTGTCTGACTTTGTGCGACCCCATCCCTGGGATCCTCCAGGCAAGAACACTGGAGTGGGTTGCCATTTCCTTCTCCAACACATAAAAGTGAAAAGTGAAAGTGAAGTCGCTCAGTCATGTCCGACTCTTCGCAACCCCATGGACTGCAGCCCACCAGGCTCCTCCGTCCATGGGATTTTCCAGGCAAGAGTACTGGAGTGGGGTGCCATTGCCTTCTCCGTGAAAGTGTAATAAGTACTCACTAAAAATAAGGCTCCCTAGATGGCTTTCTCCATTTTCCACATACTTATTGGAAAACAGTTGCTAATATTTTGGACTATATTCTTCCAGGTTGTTTCATTTAGTTATGTTTTTGATGCATATACTAACATTTATTGTTATTTCATAGAAACGGTTACACAGTTCATTGACTTTTGGAACTTGCTTTTTCCATTTAACAATGCATTGTGAATATTCCTCCATGTCAACACAACTTCATTCTTACTTAGAGCTGCATAATACAAGTTTCTTGTGATCCAACTATTCATTACCATTATCTGAATCCCTATAGTGGATAAGTTGTGTAGGAAAGCAGAAATTGGTTATAACAGGAAGATATCCACTAATGAACTGGCCACTTACTAAATTACTCCCCACTCAAATAGCCCTCCCAATTTAATACCAGCATTTATTCCCACTCAGCCAGTCAATTTTGCTGATTGTAGATGTTGTAAACATCCAACAATACAATGTAAATAAAATGCATTTCAGTTGCTATGTAAAATTGCTAATCTTGCAAAAGATGCAGGATTTTATGAAGTCATTGAAAGTGATTCTGGAGAACTGTTCCATAACCAAATGAGTATCCGGCAGTGTTGGACCAGTTAACAATTAAAGATGAGAAAAACAACAAGGATGATAAGAGGATAAATTCTTCAAAAGGAAAATTATTTGAATATCAAAGGATTAAGATAGGCTCTCGGGAAAATTGATGAAGCCCTCACATCTTTTTTCAAAATGACCTTTGTATGATTCTGCTATAAAAGTCAGTGTGAAGTGAAGGGTGTCAAAATTTCCTATCACGTAATTTTGCTAGAAAAATTATTCCCTTCACCAAATCAACACTTGATTCATCCTTTGTTTATTCTAAAAATTAGAGCATTGTTGCAATTAGAGTTGTGATATGTATATCTTCAAAGATAAATCATATTTAAAGATAAGATAATCTTTAAATTTTTCAAAACAAAGTTTCAATCAAACCTTTTTTTTAATCCTTCATTTTTCAATGCTCGACCCTATTTATTACTTTTACAGCTTTCATCAGCCATATTATGGCAAACAGAAGCCACAGACGCTGAAAATAAGGCTCCTAATAGACTAATCAGATTCCCTAGTTCTCTCTTCATGAGGCATTTAGAAACAGGACTGGCCACTTTGCAAGAAGTAAAGCCCCAGGGTGGCTGGGTAATTCACAGGAGGGAACAGGCCTTAAGAAAGAAGATAGGCAGTGGACTTCCTCTGGCACTAATCTGGCACGTCGATATTTGGGTCTAATGTAATTTGAAAAAAATTTAAAAAGATGTAACCTTATTTGTGTCCAAACTGGTAAAGCAAGTTATACCAGTTAAATGTGGGTATATTAGGATTTATTTTTAGCAGTTACCTACTGACTGATGTTTGGGTTCCTTCCAATTTTATGCTACTCTAAGCCATGTGGCAATGCCCAACAGTGTGCACGTGTATCTTGGTGCACTTGTATAAGCATTTCTGTAAGAAAAATTACTAGAAGTGAAATTCCTGGTTGGCAAAAGGTATATTAAAAATATTAACAGACTTTAGCAAATTGTCCCACTATTTAATGCCATCTACAGTATCGGAGAATGCCTGTTTCTCCGCACCCTTCACAAAGAGACTACTATCACTTTTTGCCAATCAGATTGCAAAACATGCTACGTCCATTGTTGTTTTCATTTTCAATAATGTAAATTTTTGAAGTGCAAGATAAACTTTGCTTACTGCCTGCTTAGAATCTTTAGAAAGAGCCTCATTACAGACTGGAAAATCTGCATGAGAGATGCAGGGAGGGATCATCTCACCCCTGGTGATGGGCAGAAGCTAAAAAAAAATGAGCATGCCATGCATTCATCTGTTTTTAAAAAAATCATTCTTTGAGACTATTATACTTGCTGCTCACAAAGGGTAAAGTGTTTATAGTCAGTAGTAGAAGATGGAGATAATTTTTTGCAAATTCCTGTTTTCAGGACTGTGAGTTCCTTTAAAATCTGTGAACAGGCAAAAGGTCAGTAGATCCTAAAACTAGACACCTGATGTCATCCAAGCTTATACGCTTTCCATTAGGATTTTGGCCAAAGAAAGTGGCAGCGTTCAAAGTGAAAATTTCTTACATATTTGGAGGGCCTAAAAAAGAAGCAAAAATTATCCACTAAAGCATGCATTTGTTACAACCCATCAAATAGTACATTAAGATGTGTGCATTTCACTGTGTACAAATTTTTTATAAAAAAGAAACCATAGAGTCCTCAAAAAATTAAACACAGAATTACCATACGATCCAGCAATTCTACTTCTGTGAATATTCCTAAGAGAAATGAAAGAAGGGACTTAGATATCTGTACACTTATGCTTATAGCAGCATTATAGCAGCATTATTCACAATAGGCAAAAGGTGGAAGCAACCCAATGCCCACTGATAGATAAATCAATAAACAAAATGCTCTATATACATACAACAAAATATATTATTCACCCTGTAGCAGGAATTACATTCTGACACATGCTACCATATGGGTGAATTTCTAAGACATTACACTAAGTGAAATAAGCCAGTCACAAAAAGACAAATAGTACATGATTCCACTTATATGCGTACCTTCAATAGGTAAATTCACAGAGATAGAAAGTAGAATGGTGGTTGCAGGGGCTGGTGGGAGGGGAGGGTGGCGCTTTAGTGTCTAATGGGTAGAGAGTTACAGTTGGGGAAAATGAAAACTTCTGGAGACGGATGTGGTGATGATTTACACGCCAAGGTGAACGTACTGCATGCCTCCAGACTGTATACTTACATATGATTCAAATGGTAAGTGTTGTGTTATGGATATGTTACCTCACTAAAAACATGTTTTTAAAACCCATAAGCAAATACTGAACTCTAATGATATGCATGCTGAAGTGTTTAGGGGTAAAATGTACTGATGTCTGTTAAGTTATTTTGAAAGGTATCACGGTATCAAGGAATGAAGATGAGGATTTCCCTGGTGACCCAGGGATAAGAATCCACCTGTCAACACCCAGGACATGGGTTTGATCCTCAGTCCAGGTAGATTCCACACGCCACAGAGCAATTGGGCTCATGAGCCACAACTCCTGAGCCTGTGTGCCACAACTGCTGAAACCCACACACCTAGACCATGTTCTCTGTAACAAGAGAAGCCACCTTAATGAGAAGCCCACGCACCGCAACTAGAGAGTAGCCTCCACTCACTGCAACTAGAGAAAGCCCATGCAAAAGCAAGGAAGACCCAGTGCAGCAAAAAAAAAAAATTTTTTTTTTAAAAAAGAACATGAATTGATAGATTGAATATGTGATAAGTATAGCAAATGTAAATTGCAGAATCTAATGGTAAACATACAGGTATTGACTGCCATTCTTCCAACTTTTCTGTATGTTTGCAAGTTCTGTTTTCTTTTTTTTTTTTAACAGCCTTCTCTCTTTTGTTTTTTATGAATTTATTTATTTCTTTTTGGCTCCTCTGAGTCTTTGTTGCTGTGCAGGCTTTTCTGTCATTGTGGTGAGTGGAGGCTACTCTCTGGCTGCAGCGTGCAGGCTTCTCCTTGTGCAGAACATGGGCTCTAGAACAAGGGCTCAGTAGTTGTGGCGGATGGACTTGGTTGCTCCGCCGCATAGGGGATCTTTCCAGACCAGGGATCGAACCCGTGTCTCCTGCATTGGCAGGCAGATTCTTTACTGCTGAGCCACAAGGGAATCTCTGAAAGTTTTCTTAATAAAATGTTGGGGGAAAATGATTTAGGCTAAGAAAATTAACTAGCAAATGAAAGATTCTTTTTACCACAAATTCACATTTTGCTTTTGTTAATTATGGAATAATTTCGCCATGGAGAGATCTTCAAGCAGAGTTAAGGAAATAGGACTGATTTTATTGTTTGTTTTTAATAACAGTCAGACAGAAACATTTATTAAGCAAGTATGGGACAGGTATTGATTCACAAGTGACTCCATGATATTAAAAAAAGAACTCAATATCACCAAAGTTGATAAGCATCTCCATATATCAAAGGCAAGGGTCGTGGTTCAGCTTTTTCTTCCGTTTGTAGGATTAGAGCATGTGCAGAGGGAAAGAATCCCAGCCTACTTGATCAAATGGAAAAGATGACATAAATAGATGGGCTATGATGCCATGCAACTCTACGGTGTTTGAGAGACTGAGGTCCTTCTCATAAATAAATATCAGCTCATTGCAGAAGCATAGTAGATTATAAATAGCAGCTCTTCATCTCATAGAAACACTTTAGAGAGCTCTACATTCCTTTTCTTCAGTTCATTAAAAAGTAAACAGAGATGGCCTTCATTTCTGGGATCTCTACATTGCAGGCACGCTGAGGCAGTTTTTATAATTATAGAAGCATGTGATCATCCTACACCAATAACACTCTCATTGCATTGAAGTAAACATCCCAAGTTTCAGTGGTGCAAACTCAGAGCCTGCAGGGGCGGGGCGGGGGGGCGGTCACCCCAATGAGTAACACAGGCCAGTCCACGGAGAAATTGTGACCTTCTGGAGAAAGTTATCCTGACTAAAGAGGAATCCATGACTCAGTGCCAGCCAACTGGCCCGAGATAGGCAAATGTATCAGTTTCTTAAGAGCAGCCTGAAATATACATGTATATATCTATTTGGGTTTTCCTGGTGGCTCAGCAGTTCAGAATCCACCTGCAATGCAGGAGACTCGGGTTTGATCCTTGGATCGGGAAGATGCCCTGGAGAAGGAAATAGCCCATTCCAGTAGTCTTGCCTGGAGAATCCCATGGACAGAGGAGGCTAGTGAGCTACAGTCCACAGGATCACAAGAGTCGGTCACGACTTAGAGACTAAACCACCAACACCACGTTTATTTGTTTATTTATATATACATATATTTTTGCTGTACCACTGGCATATCTTAGTTCCCCGACCAGAGATTGAACCTCTGCCCCATGTAGTGGAAGACTTTAACCATTAGACCACCTGGGAAGCTCTTGAAATCCATCCATCTTAAATGCAGGCAAAAAATGCACTGTTGTTTTCAATAACAACCTATGCGGGTCAAACGAAACAGTTTTTTCACTTCTGAGGTCTATAGGTTGGGTCACCATGTGCAAACCTCTAATGTCTGTGTACAGGATAGGATAGAGTCAGACACGATTGAGCAACTAACACTTTTGCTTTTCAATTTATTTTCATGTCCTAATCCCCATTATGTGTTTGAAACCAGAAAAATATTTTTTCCATAGGATGATAGCTACCATTCAAATGAGTGCTGCCTTTGGATCATTTACTGTTTCAGGCCCCTTATATATTTAGCTTTTAAAATTTTTACATTTATTCTCCCAACTTTACAGATAGGAAAGAACGGGTCCAGAACAGTTGCATGACTTGCCAAGCTAGTAAGTGTCAGAGTCAGGAATCGAAAACACATGAGCATCAAGACTCTAAGCCCAGCTGTTCTTAATTCTTCATCACCACAGTGCCTACGATCCAATGTTCTACCTGGTGCTAAGGCAGTCAGAACAGGCTGCGAAGATCAATACTACCTAACCGTAATGTACCTGAATAACTATTTTCTTAATAACTCGACTGCCAATAGAACCTATCCTCAGGTATGATTGCACTTTTTTTTTTTAAACTTTCCCTGCTTTTATGTAGGAAAAATATGTTTAATTACCCAGGTGATGCATAGACACATTCTCGGTGTGAAATATCCAAAGAACACAGCAGCCGACAAGGAAGGAAGGAAAATTCCCCTTGGCTTTCTTCTCCAGACCTGGTCCCCCTCCTCCCTTATCTCTGCCTCTAACACTGTTAATAGTATGGCTTGTCTCTTCCAGAATTTTCCTATGTATTTACATACATATGTGTACATATATAAATATGCATAGAGCTACGTTTCTATGGTAAAGACATTCAGAATTCCACCTTGGGATGTCAGACACTTTTCTGTTGCAACTCTGGCAACTTCCCCTGCTCCAAGTCAAGGTTGGGAGGGTCTGGCGTGGGGTGGGGAGGGAGATGCCTGTATTAGTTATCTCTTGCTACATAACAAGCCACCCCACAATTTATCAGCATAAAGCAACGAGCGTTTATTATCTCACAGCTTCTGAGTCAGGAATCTGGAAGCAATTAAGCAGGATGGTTCCAGCACAGGGTCTCTCATTCAAGATGTCAACTGGGGCTGAAGTCATTTTGAGGGTCCACTGGGGTTGGAAGATTCACTCCCGGTTTCACTCACTGAAGGGTTATTTGCTTCAGAAGGCCTCAGTTTTTCGTTGCCCATTGGCAGGAATCCACAGTTTCTGGCTATTAGGCCCACTCCATGGGGCTGTATGAGTGTTCTTGTGGTGTAGCAGCTAGTTTTCCCTAGAGTGAGCACTCTACGATTCACAAGGGAAGACAAGAAAGAAACTGCAGTATCTTTTAGGACCTGGTCTTGGAAGCCACAGACCATCACTTCCACCAAATTCCATTCATTAGAAGCAAGTCTCTACATTGGCCTGCACTTAAGGGCACGGGGTTCAGGTTCTACCTTTTGCAGGAAGGAATGTCAGAGAATTCGTGGACATATTTTCAAACCATCTCAAGGGCCATTTTGTGTGGAAAGATAAAGGGATCAAGACAGAACCTTCTGAGTAACAGGGAGGAGGGGAGAGGTGCAGAGATAATGAGAAAGCAGGAGGGCGGGAGGAGGAATAGCATGGCTGGCAATCCTGGCCGCACATTAGAGTCACCTGGGGAAATTTCTAGAGTCCTCCTGCCCTGGGCCCCACTACAGATCAATTAAATCCATATTTCTGGGATGCAGGCCCAGGTATCAATACCGTTTAACAGCTCTCCAAGTGCAGCCTGAGTTGCGAGCCACATAGGAGCAGAGGTGCTGGAGTCTAGCTGAGACTGGGCTCCAGTCCAAACGATGCCAGTTAAGTAGCTGTGTGATCTTAGGAAAGGTCTTTAGCTTTTCTGTACCTCATCTGCAAAATGGGGATATTAATAGTATTTCCTCATGGGGCTGTCGTGAGGATCACTTGGGTAAATAACCCCTGTCAGTTGCTTTGAAGAGTTCCATGCACACTAAATGCTGGGCACATGTTACTATTGTGATTCTGCCCGCTCCCCCTTTCGGAGTGCCTAAGCCCAGAGAGGAGTGTAGCTTCCTGTGCTCCATCCTCCTCCCTTTCTCTTGAGAGGAAGGTACAGAGATGCTTCAGCATCCTGCTTGGTCGCTGAAAGCCCTGCTGGCCCTCAGGTGAGCTGGGGAGCTGAGCTTTGCTCCTGAGATGGTGGACGTGGCCACAGAAGGACTTCCTGCCTTTCAGGAGATAGTAGGAGAAAGGAGCCCTCTGGAGTGGGAAAGGAAGGGAAACTCCCCTCTGTCTCACTGGGAATTGATAGACAATGTATAATTAATACATGTCGCGGGAGCAGGACCGACACACATGCCTAGCAATTCCTTCAAGAAGCCTTTCCTGATGGCTATTTCTCTGAACGCCTATAATACCAACGTGTTCCCTAAATTACCAGCTGCCATTTATTTATTTACTGTCTGTGTTTTCTTTTCTTCACACAGTAAGTTCTTTTAGAGGCAAGAACTGTGTCTTCTGGGAGAAGTGTCAGTAAATGGAGGGAGGGGGAGATGAAGAAGGAAAAGAGATGTCTTGTTCGGATTATAGACGCCTCTTTAAGCTTTAGAAGCTCATGCGTGTGTAGTTGGAAATGTGCTCTGTTTCTTTAACTCTTCTTTCCTCCGCTGCACCCCATACTACTATACCCCTGAAACACACCTTCCTCTCGCCACCATTTTCATGGAAAAATAGCATGAGTGTTCTTTCTCCTGCTTTTACAGTCAGGCTAATAAATTGCCATGATTACAGGGTATTCCCAGCTGATATTGATGAGGCAGGTACAGAAATAAGTTAATGGGTTAGTTCCTATAAAAAATGTTTCCCAAGCATAAAGGCCCTACTCTGTAGGAAAGTAGATTTAGTTTTTTCCAGTCTGCTCGGATAGATGGTGTGGGGTGGGGGATAAAAAATAAAATAATTAAACTGTAAAACTAAGCTAAACAATGAGAGGATTGTTGATGGAAGTCCTACAAAATTCTCTCCCTGTTCTCCAACATTGGTGGTGGTGGTTTAGCTGCTAAGTTGTGTCCAACTCTTGTGACCCCATGGGCTGTAGCCTGCCAGGCTCCTCTGTCCATTAAAATAGTAATAATCTGAATAAACTGTATCCTCATTAGCTGCCTTAAAAAAAAATCCCTCTAATTCTGCAAGTTTGTAATTTGGATCTTAAAAGTTAAAAATCATTTTAATAAAATGTATCAAGCAAAAACATAGTTAAAGCCCTTGCTGTTTGTTGTGTTCTTTTATAATATGTGTGAATGACAAAGGGGAACATGGTATTAATAGTTAAAACTATGACAGTAAAGGGCCTGATTTCAGTAGCACTTGGTCTTGGTTTTATAATATAGAGATGAAATATCATGGCTAAAATTTCTGAGGAGGAGAGACCTGATTGTGTGAATACTAGTGGAATCAATACATACTATCTTGTTAGCAAGCAACTAGATGCTAGAAAGAGGTCATTCTAGATTCTGATTTCTCCTGAGTCCATTCATCTCTGCCAATGCCAGGAATCCAGGATTTTACGTCTTATAAACTAGAAATAAAATCAGCCCTAAACCTAAAAATTATTTCAGAGAAATATGGCCTGGATGGTTAAGGTTATAATAACTGTTACTTACATAAATAGCTGATTTTATTGGTTTGGTTAAATGATTCCCATGTGCCCTTCTGAAATTTTCTGCAGTCATTCTTCATTGACTGCCATCTCAGCTATTTGAGAAGAAAAAAATGATGTACTCAAGGCTTCTTCATCAATGAGCTCAGCCAATAAGCCAATAGGGGGTTCAGTGGTCACCACTGACCTTCCCAGGAAAGCTACCAGCCTGATCATAGAGAAAACATGGAATAGAGACACTGCAGTAAAATTCAAGAGACTAAAATTAACTCAGTGAGCCTGCCTGGTCGCTAAACACTGAATACATTTAAGTGCTATTTTGACAAGAGAGCATGGCGGCTTTTTAAGAATTTCATTTTTAAAACTCTAGTACGATTTTGTTCTTCTAACAGCATCATCCTGTGTCTGTGTTTGTTCCCAGTGAGGTCATTATTAAGTGAATTGAATTATTGTTCTGTTCAAATGACCTGTGAATTCAACAACGTGAGCCGAGCTCCAGCAAGAAATGTTTTATGTATTATTGGGAGATGGCCATCTGTGGCACACACCGGGCCTCCCAACATGCAGAAATGTGGGGAGATAGTTTATGTTCAGTCTTATCTATGATCAGAATTCCATTTGTAAGCTTTTTTTCATCCACTTGTCAACACTGTTCACTATAGCAACACTGAAAATGGCCAGAAATGAACAGATTTATCAGAGCAATGTGAGGTCAGACTGTATGTTTCAATTACTGTATATTGGATTTTTATCATGCATTTTAAATTTTGTTCATAAAAATAGGAACAATGTAGTAATAAAAATGGAAGTAGTTTTCTTTGATCAACTTCCAGTTATTATGTGTTACAAAGTGAACAAGCTAGATTGCCTGATTTTTATTAGGTAATATGTCTCACATTATACATGTATAATTTAAACATAACATTGGTTTTTCATGCCAAGAAACATGGATTAATTTTTTTCAAGCCTGAAGAATACTGCTCTTCCCTTTCCTGCATATATAATGGAACAGCATGGCAATATGTAAAGTTAAATTTTAAAATTGCAGATTATATTTAAACCACACCCTCCCAACCTTTTCATGTATTTTTCAAGTAAACTGTTGGTAATACTAGAGGCATGTCAGACCAAATGAATGATTTTACACTAGGTAAATACACCCAGATATTCTGTATTACAGTGAAATGATTTGAGGTATCTCTTCTGGCATTTTTTTCTTCTTTTCTTTTTTTGGTAGTTGGTACTGCATTGAAACCTCAGGTAGCAGTTGGTGTCTCTTTATAATGAAGTATAAAATCTTACAAGTGAAAGAGGACTTTGACAAGCAATTTTCTTCCCTTCTTTTCCTCCCTGCTTTCTTTCTTTCTTCCTTCCTTTCTTTTTAAAAATAAAGACCTTCTAAATAGTATAGTGTTCACTTTGCACACGTAGCTGTCCAATTAAAATATATTCTGATTTTAATTTCATCTGTAAGTGGGGAGTGTTTGTTAGAGAAATGACTAGGATCAGCAAACAGGTCAAGAGATAAGCTCTGTTCACATATGTGTCCCGAGAGTCACATTGCACTCACTCACCTTCAAAGTGTCCTAATGAAAATGAGGATAATGATGATGATGAGGTAGCAATGGTAGCTGGTGCTCAATGAACACTTTGTGCCTGAAGCTGAGTGTTTCACAGGCATTGTCTAATTTGCTGTTCACAATAATCCTTTGAAAGCAGATAATGCCATCTTTGGATGAGGAAACAGAGGCTTCAGAAGCTAAGAAACTAGCCCAAGGTCCCTTTCAAGAACCCCATCCTTGGTCTGAGTGAGCTCTTAATGTGTGACGGAAATAGTAGGCAATGTGGGACCATCCCTAGTTTCCCCCAGTCGGTAGTGGGATGCAAGCCAAGTAGAGGCCATGGCTTTGCTGGGGCTATGAGAGGCCTCAAACTTCTGATCCGGAAAGCACTCACCCTGGGTTCACTGTTTTTTCTGGGACCTAATGCACCTGGCTCTAGCGCAGATCACTTCATCAAGTCCTTGCTCTGTGTCATACCCACCTCTGATATACTTTGGGTTTCCTGGTACAGTTAGTTTTTTAAGTTTTTTTTTTTTATTGGAGTATAATTGCTTTGCAATGTTGCATTAAGTTTCTGCTATACAACAAAGTGAACCAGCTATATGTATACATATATCATGCAAATGTTGATTAGTGTTTGATTTTTCATATAGTGACTTTTCATTCTTGGTATTCTGGAACACTTCTCCTACAACGGGCACAATGGAGTGTCTGCTTCATCCTGAATTCCCCAGGTTTGGTTATTGTTGTTCAGAGGACACCCTGATGGGACCAGAAATCTGGAATAAGGGGCTCTGCCCAGTAGGAACAGCCATATCACTAGCTGATCTCCTGGGATTTGGACTGAAAAGTGGGGGAGTATTGATCAGAGAGGAGCAAGGGGAGAATGGAACAGACACTCCGAGAAGCAGAGTTGACGTGGAGGGGAGACCAGGAGAGAGACACCTAGAGTAGCTGGCCCTGACCTGTCTCCTTGTTCTGGTGGCTTTCCACTTCCCGTCTCCACATATGTGACCTTGTACTCAGGGAGATCTGAGTGAGGCTGTTTCTTGTAGCTACAAGAGCCTGACAGCACATGTGTGCATCCCACAACTAATGCCCTTCCAAGGCTTCTTTCTTCTACCTCTGTTTTTGGTGGTTTGACTCTAAGAGGGATGGTAATTCAGGATTCTTTGCAAGTGACAGAAACATAACTAAAATTACTTGAAGCAAACAAGCAGGGGTGAGTGGAGAAATGGGAGAAGCATGGAAGTTAGAAAGATACCGATAGAGACCACAGAACTGAAGAAATTGTTGCAGAACCCACGTAGCTCTGAGCCCTTAGTGTCTAGAGGCAGAGACTTACTGCCTTGGTTCTCTCCTGCTCCTTCTTTTTGGATTTTGTCTTCTTCATTCTCTTGTATGTTCTACACGGTGGAGGGTACAGCTGACAACAGCTCTCAGACACATTCTTACAGCTCTGTGACCAAAAATGAATGAGAACTTTCTTCAGCAGTAAACTTAACGAATTCCCAAGGAAGAACTCTGGCTAGGCTCTCGTTGTGTTCCAAAGGAATATTTGCCAAGGGAAGGTCACGCATCCCTGTGGCCCTGGGATATAATGCTCTGATTTTAAGCCCACCAAAATATACGCTTGGAGAGTGGGTAGGGCAGTTCCCCAAGGGGACAGGAACGCCTCTCTGTGCAGACAGAACCCTTGTATTGATGACGAGAGGTGTAGTGATACCACTTTGCTTTATCCTCCACAAAGGAGCAGAAAAGCAAACGGGCTTTTTGTCTGATTTCCCAAGGTTCTCGTACAGATTTCTTCCACACTTCCTGCTCCCACCTCAGATCTGTGGCTCATCTTAGAGATTAGAATCATTACCTAAGACATTCACTCACCTCCACTTGGTAGTCATCCTCACCACCAGGTCCAGCAATGAATTAGAAGCCCCCAGAATAGTACAGTAGAGACTCTCTTCTTTACACTATGAGCTCTTACAGTAGGATGCCTAGACCAGCAGCATCAGCATCACCTGGATATCTGTTGGAAATGCACATTTTTCAGACTTTACCCAAGATGTGCTGAATCAGAGACTCTGGATGTGCGGCCCAGCAATCTGTTTTAGCAAACCCTCTGGGTGATTCTGAAGCAGGCTAAAGTTTAAGAATTTCAGTAGCCCCTTGTTTAGATGACCTCTCCAAAACATTCCCGAGGGAAAACGGTTGGGTCTGGGGATGTTGGCTTATCATCCTGTGTCTCTGAGTGTTCACTTTGTGGGGCCGCCATGCACTATACCACCATGCATCCATCCATTGCCACTTGCTTCACCCTCCCAGATAGACCCCAAAGAGAGTCTGAAGGATAAGGAGGATAGATGAAGCCCTTCTGTAGGGTGCTTTTATATGGCTTGTTCATGGCAGGGCATTCCTGCACTGAGAATGTTCAATCACCTGTACAGACACAAGCAGACACCCCTAAACTGTCCTGGGGGCGCCTAGAGTCAGCGGCACAGCTCCTTGTGGACCCCCTAGAGGCTTTAAGGTGGTTCTTAGAGGAACCTCATCTTTCCCGTGCACCCAATGGGAAACCTTGCTTAAGAAACCTCATGGGCTTAAAGAGGAAAACTGAGCCCCAAGGGTTTTCCTGCCCTGTTTTCCTTTTTATATTATTAGAAATCTGAGATTGTGTTTTTCCTACACTGTGCTTGTCATTATAGTATCTTGTAAGGGCTGTGCACACAGGAGGTGTGGAGATGACAGACTCTCATGCCTCCCACAGTTCTTGCTTCAAACCATCAGCACTGGTTTCTGGTCCGTTATTCAGAAATAGGTATTTTCTTTGCATATCCAAAAGTTCTTAACATTAAAATATCCCACTTTACTACTCAACAAAATAAAGTGTTCTGAAGATTTGAAAAAAAAAAAAAGCTTTATATTTAGAATGTGAAATCATAAATAGGTAACATATAGATCCTTGTTTTGGACAAGTTAAATTATTCAAAAACCAAAAATCATAAATCTTAAGAACAAGCAAATTTTATTTTTTGTCCTTAGAATCTTCTGGGCATAATCATGTAATCCACAACTTCACCTTTGGGCTGAAACTGCTTCTGCCAGGAAGGAGTTTTCATCTCAGAGTAAAAGGATTTGCAAGCAAGGTTTCATAACAGAAGTGCCATCTCAGCCTTATTGGTGGGATTGCAAAGTGATAATTTAATTTAATTACATGATAATTTAATATCCCCTGTGTTTCTGTGCAAGTACTTGGAGGACAGTGTTTGGAGTGGCAGCTAGGTCTTTGACAGTGTAAGGTGAGGTTGTACCCACAACTACTTCTTAGATTTTTTTTTTAATCTCAATCTCTGAAAACAGCTCATGTGGAAAAATTTTTTTACATGAAATAACATTCTTTGTCAAGGTTATTCATTTACATTCTTATAAACAGAGTAGGACTCCCAGAGAATAGTGGAGTATTTATTTGCCTGACCAATGACTCAAGCTTTCTTCTTTAAACTAGGAAGAAGAGACAGCCCCCTTCCTTATTCCTTAGTTATACCACCAGTCCCCAACCCAAGCCCTGGAAACTGCCTAGAAATCTGTTGTGTTGGCTTCTTCCGTAATTCAGGGAGTAAAAGACAGATAGGACTTATGCCAGATTTCACTTTGTAGTGAATTATTTAAAATTGTTTAAAAGGATAAATATGCTGGAAATTAAATGTGACAGACTGTTAAAAATCGCCCAAGGCAATTTTTAGAAATCTTCAGATTTCTTTTCTGCTACCTTGGGTAAGGAAAAATGGTGATGCTGATAACACAGAGAGGAAAGTCAGAAGGAAAATTTAACTTGCTAAGAGGGGGCTGAATTTACTTCCCACTGGTGTATTTACGTGGCAATGTTACCATGGTCGTGTAGCCCAGTATAGTGGGCACTATGGTGTGCTACCCAAATCCCATGCACAGGACCAAGACACTCACCCCACAGCTGTTAGAGCGTTGCAGTTTTTGTTGTTCAGTCTCCAAGTCGTGTCCGACTCTGCAACCCCATGGACTGCAGCACACCAAGCCTCCCTGTCCTTCACCATCACCCAGAGTTTGCTCATGTCCTTTAAGTCAGTGATGCCATCCAACCATCTCATCCTCTGTTGTCTCCTTCCCCTTCTCCTTACCTGCTGATGATTCACAGCCAAGTCCCTCTCTAGGAATTGCCTGTAGCCGAAAGGTGCTTTCTTGCTCCAAGTTATGTATCTTTCTCAAGGGATAGCCCACATCCAGTGACTGGTTGATGAGGTCATACCAAGTCCTGGCTTTCTAGCCTCAGTGTAGGACCTCTCTGAGGGTCCATCCACCTTCAGATTCCCAGAAGGATTGGCTGAAATCATGTTCCACCTGCACCAATAGTTCAGTTTCTCCTTCTGCCCAGTCCTGCTTTTCTCATCCATTTTTACAAGCATCACTTTCCAAAGCACATCCTCATAAAGTTATTACACACATGTCTTCATCTTTGTCTGTTTTCTAAGGAGTCAAAGCTAAGATACGAAACAAAGAAACTAAACAAAGATGTAAATATGGAGCAGGAAGATGTAGAAGGAGTTACTTCTTCATTACTTCAATCTTAATCTTTTTTAAAAAAATTTTTTAGGTTATAAGATTTGGATTTGTAGTATCCCTCAAGGCTGATTTGATGGATTAAGTTAAATAATAAGAGTATGAATCAATTAGTCAAGTATTTACTAAGTACCCATAAGATAACTAGTTTCTGACTACCTGTTAAGGGATAGTTTGTTTATAACATAACCTATTGGCATTATTCAGATGATTATGAGTTTTGAGGTTAACAAGACCAGTTTTTAAAACTGCATAGAAAAAAGACCAGGTAATGTCAAGGGCTAAAAAGTGAGTTACTGACCCAGTATGGACCTTATCTAATAGTTTCCTGTAATCAGCCAGAGTCACGTACAAGCAGCTCCTCATGAAATCTATTAAAAAACATACTCTTGTTTTTTAATCACCTAAAGAGACAAATCACTGCAGATGGTGATTGCAGCAATGAAACTGGAAGACGCTTGCTCCTTGGAAGGAAAGTTATGACAAACCTAGACAGCATATTAAAAAGCAGAGACATTACTTTGCCCACAAAGGTCCATCTAGTCAAGGCTATGGTTTTTCCAGTGGTCATGTATGGATGTGAGAGTTGGACTATAAAGAAAGCTGAGTGCCAAAGAATTGATGCTTTTGAACTGTGGTGTTGAAGAAGACTCTTGAGAGTCCCTTGGACTGCAAAGAGATCCAACCAGTCCATCCTAAGGGAGATCAGTCCTGGGTGTTCATTGGAAGGACTGATGTTGAAGCTGAAACTCCAATACTTTGGCCACCTGATGCAAAGAGCTGACTCATTTGAAAAGACCCTGATGCTGGGAAAGATTGAGGGCAGGAGGAGAAGGGGATGACAGAGGATGAGATGGTTGGATGGCATCACCGACTCAATGGACATGGGTTTGGGTGGACTCCGGGAGTTGGTGATGGACAGTGAGGCCTGGAGTGCTGTGGTTCATGGGGTCGCAAAGAGTTGGACACAACTGAGTGACTGAACTGAACTGAACTGAAAGAGACAAAGTCTCAGGTCAAAGTCCTCTGCATGATAGTTTTTATACTCCGTGTGATCCAGACAGGTAGCTCGGTTTTATAGATAATATTGTAAGAACCATGCAGGCAAGAGCCCAAGTGTAGTCTCTCTCATCTCTATGCCTCTTCCTCATTATCACTTGACCCAGGGCAGCAAGAGCTGCTCTGATGTTCTGCTGTTACCTCCAGTGGTGAGAACCCAAAGCGCTGGACTGGCTGGACTTGGGGAGACCACAGCATTGATGCCCAAAGCAGACAACCTACAGAATGGCTTCTGTGAATCATCTCATTTTTGCAAGCCCAGCTGTTCTGGTTCTGTTCACTTTCCAGTGATGTTGTGCAGGCTTGGGTTTGGGAACCCAGAAAAATAGCCAGTTATCCCAATGTTTTATTGATTTGGCAGAGGTATTTATTTATGTATTTTAAAATTATTGTAGTATAGTTGATTTATCATGGTGTGTTAGTTGCAAGTATACAACAAAGTGATTCAGTTGTACATACACATATATCTGTTCTTTTTCAGACTCTTTTCCCATATAGGTTATTACAGAATATTGGGTAGAGTTCCCTGCACTTCCCTGGCGGATCAGCTGATAAAGAATTTGCCTGTAATGTGGAAGACCTGGGTTTGATCCCTGGGTTGGGACTATCCCCTGAAGAAGAGAACAGCTACTCACTCCAGTATTCTGGTTGCAAAGAGTCCGACACGACTGAGCAACTTTCACTTTCTTTGTGCTATATGGTAGGTCCTCATTGGTTATCTATTTTATATACAGTAGTGTGTGTGTGTGTTAATCCTAGGTTTCTAATGTCCCAGTGTCTTAAAATGCTGAAGAATCACACATTTCCTAGACCCCTCATTATTTCAACTCTGGGGCCTCCAGAATCCCTGATGTTTCCTTTATATGACGCAGTATCTCTCAGTCATGAGAATTCACGTGTGCTAGAATTCTGCAGGGGAAGACAGTGTACAGGAAGATGAATTTTAGCAGTTTCTCTCTCTCTTTCCGTAATTTGATATTAAAATAGTGATTTAACATTTTAATGTGGCATAGTTGACAGTGCAGTTTTGTGCAATGAAAAGATAATTGCTATAACATTTTAAAATATTTCATTACGGCATTTTTAATAATAAAAACAGTAAAATGCTTTTGCATTTTAGACTCAGCCTAAACTTTAATAATCATTCTTATTCAAATGACAGGATGTGGAGCACTTGAATGTTTTACATATATCTGTGAATGATTTAGGGGAACTATGAAATGATATTAAATTTGAAGACTACAGTTTAGTATATGAGAGAAAAAACCCTAATGACTTCACAGGAGAAATATTTATTGGCATATCGTGTTACCTTTGTTTGTAGCATAATGGTCTCAGAGGGACCAAGTGAGATTGTTTTGATGGTAAATTTATTACATAGTTTTTAGGGGGCTGGGCCTGAGGGATTTTGTTGAAAAGGGTTTTGTGATCCCAGAAGCTATAAGGAACTTTGGCCTCTCACAGAGAGTCTCCACAGAGTGAACCCTTGTCCTTGGAGTACCAAAACAGACGCTGCTGCAGGGAGCAAATGTTTCAAGTCGGTGTCAGCTCACCAAGGAAGGGAGCAAACAGCACATATTTCACTTCTGTCAAAAGTGCAGTATTTCCTTTCGGAGAGCAACCGCAAAGCGTTCTTTGTTTCTTCTCATTAGAGGCTCAGGCTCGAATATAGAGCTGCTTCAGCTGGAACTCTGGCTCTAGCATTTGCCGCCTGCTTGGCCTTGGCAAGTTACCTGACCCTCCTGAACCCATTTCTTCGTCTGCGAAACTATCCTAGGACTTACCTCACAGCGTTGTAATGAGGCCTAAAGGAGCTGAGGGACATGTGGCCCTCAGGACCAAACGCTGTGCCTTCACATATGCTCAACGCTCCAGCCACGGTGGCCATTATTATTACCGGTCGACCCTTGACCCATGCAAGGATTGGAAGTTACAGACAGCCCTCCTAGTACATGGGTCCTCCTGATCCATGGATTCGATCAACCACACATCAGGCAGTACTGTAATATTTACTATTTAAAAAATCTGCCTGTAAGCAGACCCATGTTGTTCAAGGGTCAACTGTATTATAGATAGCTTTTTTTAAAAATCAACTGAAGTATAGGTGATTTACAATGGTTTGTTAATTTCTGCTGTATAGCAAAGTGATTCAGTTATATACATATATATATATATACCCACCCAACCACACACACACAGACACACACACATATATATATATATGTATGTTCTTTTTTAATATTCTTTTCTATTATGGTTTATTCATAGGGTATTGAATATAGTTCCCTGTGCCATATTGTGGGAACTTGTTGTTTATCCATCCTGTATATAATAACTTACAGCTGCTAACCCCAACCTCCCTTTCCACTCCTTCCCCAACCCCCTCCCCCAGTAACTCTTTTTTAAGGCCCTGTTTTGTCAGCCTGTATATGGAAAGGATCCACAAGGGCATGACTTGTGAAACAGAATCTGTACTTTAATGCCTCCAACTCCAGATTCACCCCAAAAAAAGAGCCTCCTTGAGGCCAGAGGTGCATGCTGTCTCTTGTGGCCACTGCACAGCATGAGGGTTTAGATGAGTCAGCTTATGACAGAGTCCCCAAGATGGCAGAGGGCCTTGCAGGGACCCCAGAGATGCTGTCTGGGCCAAGGGGCACAGTGACTGTGCAGAGTTCACCAAAGGAGACAATGCCACACTGACAACTGCACTTGCAAGAATTTGCCAGGCTCCTTTTCTCTGCAGGTCTTTTCCACCCCTTGAGCCCCCTCTGTAAGCTTAGCCTCACCCCAGGTCTGTGACCAATCTTGTTCTTGTTCATAGAAAACAAGAATAATAAAAACATTGGTGATTTCACCTTAGGACCACCCTGTCACTTCTTTGGCTTTATTTGTGCCAGTTCTAGTAAAGATAATATGAACAATAACAACTAATATTTTTAACACCTACTCTGTGCCCGTCCTGTTCTAAACATTATACTTTTTCCACCTGCTTCTCACAAAAGCCCTATGAGGTAGGCATTGTTATTTTCCTCATTCTGTAGATGAGGAAACTGTAGTGCAGAGAGGCTAGGTAACTTGACCAAAGTCACACAAGTATTAAGTGACAGAATGGAGATTTGAGCCCAGATTGGCTGGCTGTACAGGCCAGGCACTTAACCACTTCCCCCTCATAAGCTTCTCTTTATTCCTCTGTCTCAGGCCCCAGCTTGTTCTCCCATTCTAAAAATCAAGACTCCAACTTGTTCTGTCTGCCTGAGTGCTGCGGTGACGAGCTGCCTGGGGTCTTAGGTCCTCACCATTGAATCCTCAGGAGCTGCTGCCCTGTCCCTGAGTCCTAGGCCAGTTGCTTCCACTCAGTTGGCCTCCCTTGTCCTTCCTCAGGATGCTGCCTACTGTCTGTCTTAGAACATTCCAGATACTACCTTTTTGGCCAGGTTCCTTCCATCCCCCACGAGGACGCTGCCCTCCAAGCCCCTTGCTCACCTACACTGGACAGCCTGCATCCAGCCTCTAGCGATTCCAGGTGTGGTTTCTACTACAATGGTCCAAGCTCCACTCCTGAGGGTGACTTGCTGGGGCTTCTCTCTGCAAGGAGGACCCTGGCCGTCATTTACACACCTGCTAATTCTTCCCTCTCCTTCCACTGCTGAGTCTGGAAGGGGCGTTTATAGGGAGCCAGCATGACAGCTTTCTCAGGGTACCCTGAGTGAACAGAGAATCCTCCAGAAGTTCCTCTAGACTAGGCATTACTGGTCTGTCCAACATGCGTAGACAGGCTTCTAACAGTATAGGTAAGAAGACAGGCGATGACTAAGCCCTTCAAAGATCAGTTAAAAGCATTCAATGTGTCCTCACACTACACCATCTTCCTTGGAGTAGGAGAGAAGAACTTAGACTTTCTGTATGAAAATGACAGACACTTTTCTATTTTACATCCCAAGACATCAAAATGTCAAGTGTCCCATGATGTTTTTCCAGGCCAATTGAAACTGAGTAATGAAATACACCTAAAGCAGTAGGAGAGTTAGGAGACTCCTTAGCCATGAAAGCACATATTTGATGGAACAGGTCAGAAAAATTCCCCTGTCTAAAAGACAGAATGTTAAACATTTTGAGAGGCGGTGGATTCCCAACCTAGGAGGTGACAGGGCCACCACTTAAGATAATTAGCCTCCAGAGCAGGACCACACATGTCTCAGGGTCAAGGACGTCTCTGACACTGGAGGAGGACCTGGGACATCAGAGCTGCCTAGGGACTCAAAGGATAGTCTATAGAGCCCTGGCTACATGCACAAGAAGTCCTTGAAAGGAAAACTGCAGCCCTGGTTGGTTCAACTGGGAGAATGTAGAAAGTCGGATAGGGTGAAGGTCAGAGTAGAGTTGTTACGATCAGAAATCATAAAGGAAGATATTTTCAGATTATTTTCACCCCCAAAATTAAATTCTCTGTGAAGCTAAGAGCTCTAATGAACAAGTTAAAAGTTAAAACAGCAAGCTGATGATAGGGCCCTCTCTCTTTCTATCTCTGTGTCTCTGCCTAGCCTCTGACTTCCTTGTTCATGGAATTCTCCACTGTGTGACTCCAGGTAAGACATAGGACCTTTTTTCCACCTCAGGAGATGAAAACGCCCCACATTCACTCTCTCAGCTCCCTGGCAACTGGGAAGCAGGCTGTGACAGAGGCACACCAGCAAGACACTCTGAATCAGGGACAGAGAACAGACCAGTCCAGGGACAGTGGGGGCAAGGGAGCCAGAGTGTCTTTCAGCATCTCATGTCAGTAAGGCAGGGTCCTCACTAGGCATTCCTGAGTTTAGTTTGGAGAGTTTTCTGCCCAGTCTCCCTTAGTGCTGCTCTATTTTCATTGACCAGTTTCCTAGCTCTTCAAATGATTCTGTGATCTAGTAAATATCCTTTAAAAATATTCATTTTCTGCTGGAATGAGCCAATCAACTTTCTGTTGCATGCATCCAAGAACCCCTGACAATACACTGGGAAACCTACTTATAGCATTTTACAGTTTGAAGCAAAATATCCCCCAATACAAATGGTTTTAACAAATTCAATAAGGAAAGATGCATATTCCAGCAGAAAACAGAGCAAAGGACATGAATGGACAATTCAGTCACAAGGAAATAAACACAAAGACTTTTTAGCCAATAAACATAGAAAAAAACTTTGCCCTCACATTCCCAAAATGCAAAATTTTAAAATATTGTTGAGAAATCATTCCTCCCCATATTTTTCCTAAAACCCCCAAAATTAAAAGTGCTAATATTCAAATATGGTGAACTTATAGGGAACAAGTTGTTATTGGGAGTCTAAAATGACATACCCCTTTTTGTGGGAGGGGACCTGATACTGTGTATCAAAATTTAAAGTGTTTCTTTTGGCCCAGAAATTTTTCTTGTAGGAATTTATTTATCCTGAGAAAAGGGCTGTGCCCCATGAATGGTGTCTCAGAATACAGAGTTCATGTAATGCAAAGTAAATTCCTAGTTCAAAGTCATTTCAAAATAACACACCCTTTACTTGTTTGTGTTGAACAACTTGGAAGGGATGAGCTCCCAGAATTACAGATTAGATCCCTTTTCATCCTCTCCCCTCACTCCTTGCGCCTGTGGTTTGGAGCTGTGAACCTCAAATGCTGCTGTTGCTTCAGTCATGTCTGACTCTGTGTGACCCCATAGATGGCAGCCTACCAGACTCCGCCATCTCTGGGATTCTCCAGGCAAGAACACTGGAGTGGGTTGCCATTTCCTTCTCCAATACTCTGCCCTAAAGATCTCTTCCTGCCCCAGCCCCAGGCAGCTTTCCTCTCTCCCTTTGGACAGAGAAGATCAAGAATGTGTGTTCCCTTAGGGCACAGGACCCAGGGAGGCTGAAATTAGCAGGGAGGTGAAGAATGGGAACCAATGATAATCCTTGTTTTAATCTTATCTAAAACTAAGTAGAGAAGGAGGCTGAGACACATCTCAGTTCGGTTCAGTCGCTCAGTCGTGTCCGACTCTTTGAGACCCCATGAATCACAGCACGCCAGGCCTCCCTGTCCATCACCAACTCCTGGAGTTTACTCAAACTCATGCCCATCGAGTCAGTGATGCCATCCAGCCATCTCATCCTCTGTCGTCCCCTTCTCCTCCTGTCCCCAATCCCTCCCAGCATCAGGGTCTTTTCCAATGAGTCAACTCTTCGCATCAGGTAGCCAAAGTATTGGAGTTTCAGCTTCAGCATCAGTCCGTCCAATGAACACCCAGGACTGATCTCCTTTAGGATGGACTGGTTGGATCTCCTTGTAGTCCAAGGGACTCTCAAGAGTCTTCTCCAACACCACAGTTCAAAAGCATCAATTTTTCGGCACTCAGCTTTCTTCACAGTCCAACTCTCACATCCATACATGACCACTGGAAAAACCATAGCCTTGACTGATGGACCTTTGTTGGCAAAGTAATGTCTCTGCTTTTTAATATGCTATCTAGGTTGGTCATAACTTTCCTTCCAAAGAGTAAGCGTCTTTTAATTTCATGGCTGTAGTCACCATCCACAGTGATTTTGGAGCCCAAAAAAATAAAGTCTGACACTGTTTCCACTGTCTCCCCATCTATTTCCCATGAGGTGATGGGACCAGATGCCATGATCTTAGTTTTCTGAATGTTGAGCTTTAAGCCAACTTTTTTACTCTCCTTTTTCACTTTCATCAAGAGGCTTTTTAGTTCCTCTTCACGCTCTGCCATAAGGGTGGTATCATCGCATATCTGAGGTTATTGATATTTCTCCCAGCAATCTTGATTCCAGCTTGTGCTTCTTCCAACCCAGCGTTTCTCATGATGTACTCTGCATGTAAGTTAAATAAGCAGGGTGACAATATACAGCCTTGACGTACTCCTTTCCCTATTTGGAGCCAGTCGTTGGTCCATGTCCAGTTCTAACTGTTGCTTCCTGACCTGCATACAGGTTTCTCAAGAGGTTGGTCACGTGGTCTGGTATTCCCTTCTCTTTCAGAATTTTCCACAGTCTGTTGTGATCCACACAGTCAAAGGCTTTGGCATAGTCAATAAAGCAGCAATAGATGTTTTTCTGGAACTCTCTTGCTTTTTCGATGATCCAGCAGATGTTGGCAATTTGATCTCTGGTTCCTCTGCCTTTTCTAAAACCAGCTTGAACATCTGGAAGTTCACGTTTCACGTACTGCTGAAGCCTGGCTTGGAGAATTTTGAGCATTACTTTACTAGCATGTGAGATGAGTGCAATTGTGTGGTAGTTTGAGCATTCTTTGGCATTGCCTTTCTTAGGGATTGGAATAAAAACTGACCTTTTCTAGTCCTGTGGCCACTGCTGAATTTTCCAAATTTGCTGGCATATTGAGTGCAGCACTTTCACAGCCTCATCTTTCAGGATTTGAAATAGCTCAACTGGAATTCCATCACATCCACTAGCTTTGTTCATAGTGATGCTTTCTAAGGCCCACTTGACTTCACATTCCAGGATGTCTGGCTCTAGGTGAGTGATCACACCATCGTGATTATCTGGGTCATGAAGATCTTTTTTGTACAGTTCTTCTGTGTATTCTTGCCACCTCTTCTTAATATCTTCTGCTTCTGTTAGGTCCATACCATTTCTGTCCTTTATAGAACCCATCTTTGCCTGAAATGTTCCCTTGATATCTCTAATTTTCTTGAAGAGATCTCTAGTCTTTCCCATTCTGTTGTTTTCCTCTATTTCTTTGCATTTGAATGCAGAGTTCCAAAGAATAGCCAGGAGAGATAAGGAAGCCTTCCTCAGCGATCAATGCAAAGAAATAGAGACACATCTCAGCCCCTCTTAATTTCCCTCTACTCCAGCCACCCTGATTTCTTGCTGTTCCTCCAGCCTTGCCCTTGTGGTTGCTCTGGCCACACTGCAATTCAAGATAGATAAATAGGGCTTGACCTCCCATCCCATCCAAGTCTTTGCTGAGATGTCACTTTCTCAATGAGATCTTCCCTGGGCATCCTATTTAAAAATTGCAATGTGCAGCTTCTTAATACTTCTTAATACTCCTATCCTCTTCAGTTCAGTTCAGTCGCTCAGTCATGTCCAACTCTTAGTGACCCCATGGACTGTATCACACCAGGCTTCCCTGTCCATCACCAACTCCTGGAGTTTACTCAAACTCATGTCCATCACGTTGGTGATGCCATCCAACCATCTTATCCTCTGTCACCCCCTTCTCCTCCTGCCTTCAATCTTTCCCAGCATCAAGGTCTTTTCCAGTGAGTCGGTTCTTCACATCAGGCGGCCAAAGTATTGGAGTTTCAGCTTCAGCATCAGTCCTTCCAATGAATATTCAGGACCGATTTCCTTTAGGATTGACTGGCTTGATCTCCTTGCAGTCCAAGGGACTCTCAAGAGTCTTCTCCAACACCACACTTCAAAAGCATCAGTTCTTGGCACACAGTTTTCTTTATAGTCCAACTCTCACATCCATAGATGACTACTGGAAAAACCATAGCTTGACCAGATGGAGATTTGTTGGCAAAGTAATGTCTCTGCTTTTTAAAATGCTGTCTAGGTTGGTCATAGCTTTTCTTCCAAGGAGAAAGCGTCTTTTAGTTTCATGGCAGCAGTCACCACCTGCAGTGATTTGAGAGCCCTAAAAAACAGCTTCTCGCTGTTTTCATTGTTTCCCCATCTATTTGCCATGAAGTGATGAGACCAGATGCTGTGATCTTAGTTTTCTGAATATTGAGTTTTAAGCCTACTTTTTCACTCTCCTCTTTCACTTTCATCAAGAGGCTCTTTATTTCTTCACTTTCTGCCATAAGGGTGGTGTCATCTGAGTATCTGAGGTTATTGATATTTCTCCCAACAGTCTTGATTCCAGCTTGTGCTGCATCCAGCCCGGCATTTTGCATGATGTACTCTGCATAGAAGTTAAATAAGCAGGGTGACAATATATAGCCTTGACATACTCCTTTCCCAAATAGGAACCAGTCTGTTATTCCATGTCCGGTTCTAACTGTTGCTTCTTGACCTGCATACAGATTTCTCAGGAGACAGGTCAGGCAGTCTGGTATTCCCATCTCTTTCAGAATTTTCCACAGTTTGTCGTGATCAACACAGTCAAAGGCTTTGGTGTAGTCAATAAAACAAATATAGATGTTTTTCTGGAACTCTCTTGCTTTTTTGATGATCCAGCAGATGTTGGCAGTTTGATTATTTTTCTCCATGGCACTTACCATCACCAACATGTTATACCTTTTCCTCACTCATTCTTTGCCCATGTTCCTCCTCCCCTACTAGATTATAAACTTCATGAGGGAGGGCTTTTTGCTTGTTTTGTTCACTGCTTTATCTCCAGTGCCTGGAAGAGAAGCTGATACACAGTAAATACTCAGAAAATATTTGTTAATGCAAAAACACCTTTGTTATCTTTATAGTAAAGAAAAGCAAAAACACACTGAGTATTTTATAAAATTGTAGGTTTGTTAAATATATTACACCATATTCACACAATGGATTGCTTAGCATACTGTGGTAGGCACAACAGTATTTTATTTGGATAATAAGATATTCTGATAGTACATATCAAGTTTTAAAACTCAGACCTGTAAATGTAACCTTGTATGGAAAAAAGATCTTACAGTTACCATTAAATTAAGAAATGTGAGGTGGGATTATGTAAGATTAGTAGGTTGGTCCTAAATGCTATCACATTAAATATATTTTTTAACATTTATTTCATTTATTTTTTATTGAAATATAGTTAATGTACAATGCTGCTTTACTTTCTGGTATACGGCAAAGTGATTCAGGTATAAATATACATATATATATTCTCTTCCATTATAGTTTATTACAAGATACTGAATATAGTTCCCTGTGCTATACAGTAGGACTTCATTTATTTTATGTATGGCAGTTTGTATGTGCTAATCCCAAACTCCTAATTTATCCCTCCTCCCTCTTTCCCCTTTGGTAACCATAAATTTTTTTTCTATGAATGAGAATCTGTTTCTGTTTTATAAATAAGTTCATTCGTATCATATTTTAGGTTCCACTTATAAGTGGTATCATATGATACCTGTCTTTCTCTCTCTGATTTATTTCACATACTACAATAAACTCTAGGTTCATCCGTGTTGCTGAAAATGACATTATTTCATTCTTTTTTTATGGCTGAGTGGTATTCCATTGTACATATATATAACTTTTTTATTGATTTTTTTAAATTGGAGTATAATTGCTTCACAGATTCTGTTAGTTTCTACTGTACAACTGCATGTATACCACATTTTCTTTATCCATTCATCTAATGAACATTTACATTTGTTTCCATGTCTTGGCTATTGTAAATAGTGCTGGTATGAACTTTGGAGTGCATGTATACTTTCAAATTAGAATTTTCTTCAGGTATATGTCCAGGAGTGAGGTTGCAGGATCATATGGTAACTCTATTTTTTTAGTTTTTTAAGGACCCTCCATACTGTTTTCTGTTGTGGCTGCACCAGTTTACTTTCCCATCAGCTGTGTAGGAGAGTTCCCTTTTCTCCACACCCTCTCTAGCACTTACTATTTGTGGGTTTTTTGGATAATGGCTATTCTGACTGGTGTGAAGTGATACCTCAATATAGTTTTGATTTGCATTTTTCTGATAATTAGTGACATTGAACATCTTTTCATGTACTTATATTGAACACCTATATGTCTGCTTTGGAAAAATGTCTATTTAGGTCTTTTGCACATGTTTTGAATAGTTGTTTGCTGTTGTTGTTATTGAGTTGTCTAAGCCGTTTGTACATTTTGGAAATTAAGCTCTTATTGGTTGTATCATTTGCAAATATTTTCTTCCAGTCCACAGGTTGTCTTTCATTTTGTTTTAGCTTCCTTTGCTGTGCAAAAGCTTTTGAGTTTTATTAGGCTCCATAGCTCAGTTGGTAAAGAATCTGCCTGCAATGCAGGAGACTTGGGTTTGATTCCTGGGTCAGGAAGATCCCCTAGAGAAGGAAATGGCAATCCACTCCAGTATTCTTCCCTGGAAAATCCCATGGACAGAGGAGCCTGGTGGGCTACAGTCCATGAGGTCACAAGAGTCATTCATGACTTAGCAACTAGACCAACCAGGCTCCATTTATTTATTTTTGCTTTTATATCTATTGCCTTCAGAGACTGACCTAAGAAAATACTGGTATGATTCATGTGAGAGAATCTTTTGCCTGTGGTCTCTTCTAGGAGTTATATGGTGTCACATCTTGAATATACATATTTAAGCCATTTTTAGTTTTTTTGTGTGTGTACAATATGAGGGAGTGTTCTAACTTCATTGATTTACATGTAGCTGTCCACCTTTCCCAACACCACTTGGTAAAGAGATTGCCTTTTCTCCATTATATATTCTTGTCTCCTTTGTTGAAGATTAACCAACTGTAGATATGTGGGTCACTCAGAGTATCTTCATAAGAGGGGGCAGAGTGAGAATTAACATACACATGGAGGAGGAGGTTAACATGAAGATGAAGCAGAGAGAGACTTGAAGGTTAGAATGATGTGGCCACAAGTCAAGGAATGCCAGCAGAAGCTGTCATCCCAGTGATACTGATTTCAGACCTGGCATTCAGAACTGTAAGAGGATAAATTTCTGTTGGCTTGAGTTCTCAAGTTTGTGGTGACTTGTTAGAGCAGCCAGGGGAAACTACTACAGACTCCTGACTTTTAGATTAGTAAAGGAAATATATACCATCTGAATGCAGAGTTGCAAAGAACAGCAAGGAGAGATAAGAAAGCCTTTTTAAGTGAACAATGCAAAGAAACAGAGGAAAACAATAGAATGGGAAAGACTAGAGATCTCTTCAAGAAAATTAGAGATACCAAGGGAACATTTCATGCAAAGATGGGCTCAATAAAGGACAGAAATGGTATGGACCTAACAGAAGCAGAAGATATTAGGAAGAGATGGCAAGGTTTAGATTACTATCTTGGATTAACCTGTGAATGAAATTTTCTTTCCCAATAGAGACACCTCGTGTCAAAAAATGACTCAGTTCCTTTAAGTTTTTATTAAACTTTTTGAGATAATTGTAGCTTCACATGCAGCAGTGAGTACACAGGGGAGCATCTGCCCTGGTGATAGTCCTGGCTCCTTGT
Organism: Cervus elaphus; assembly: GCF_910594005.1. Lineage (NCBI taxonomy): Eukaryota > Metazoa > Chordata > Mammalia > Artiodactyla > Cervidae > Cervus > Cervus elaphus. The sequence continues at coordinate 81,978,783 of NC_057823.1, read as the reverse complement.
TTGCCTTCTCTCATCCCACCTGGAAGAGTTTTATTTATTTCAGCCTCCTGAGGGCAAAACTCTAGGGTTCCACTTGGCTTTTGCTGGTGCGAGTGTCACTGAAGCCCTAGTTCTTTGGTGTTTCGCTAGAATAGAGCAGTTATTGACTACACGTTCCCTTTCTTTCCTGGTGGCCCCTCTCCTTGCCCTTTTTCTAGAGGATGCAGACTTTTTTTTTTTTTGAGTTTTCTTCACCTGTACTCATTTGGCACTTTTGGGTTGCTGACCTCTTCAGTTCTAAGTGTGAGACAGATGAGCCAAATGGCAACCCCGGGGCATTAACCGCTGCATCACTTCTCAGATCCTGAGGGCCTGTTAAGTTCACCTCTTCTCTCTGCCTTCCAGAGTCTTCTTATGTTTATTTTACCTATATAATGTCCCAGGGTTATTTTTCCTGTATTTAGTGGGAGGAATAGGGGAAAATATGTCTGCTCCATCTTCCCAGAAGTGGAAATTTCTCAATATTTTTAAGTATGTACACATTCTGTTTTATCTGGGTTTTTCTACCTATGGGAAAGGGCTTACCTGGTCAGTGGTAAAGAATCTGCCTGCCAGTGCAGGAGACTTGAGTTCGATCCCTAGGTCAGGAAGATCCTCTGGAGAAGGAAATGGCAACCCACTCCAGTATCCTTGCCTGGGGAATCCTGTGGACAGAGGAGCCTAGTGGGCTACACTCCATAGGGTCGCAAAAGGGTTGGACATTACTTAGTGACTAAACAACAACCACCAGCACCTATGGGAAGAACATAGGAATAGACTATTTGGAAAGCTCCAAAAGGCAGAGGAAGCAACTCTTCTTAAGGTTTCCAGTTCTAAAGTCATGCTGACCCTTTCTTAATCCTTAGATGCCTAGTTTCCTTGTATAACATTATGCTTTGCACATGTTTTTAGCTATGTCTTGTAAACTCAGTTCCATTCTGAAGTCTTCAGTAAAGACGACATCGTATACTTTTTTTTTTCCTAACTGGTTAATCATTGAGGTGTCTAATAATTGTTGATTGAATACATAGAAAGAATATATACTACAGATCAAGCTGTATGGGAATCTTAGAGAAGTGTGCAGAAGAAAAAAAAAAAACTTCACCATGTTCTCAAGGGCCTTAAAGTTAGCACAGAATGAATTACCCTGGCATACCTTTTACGTCAAGTCCGCCAACTTGATTGCATATGACAGAAATGAAAAGGTTGCTCACTCTGTGGGATATAGAACCTAACTCCTCGTTTTAGCATATGGTATTCTGGACTCTTGTAAGTTTACTGGTGCTTGAGGGAGATGAAAGCTGGCAGATCCTATAGGTTCATTTGCTCACGTATTTCTTTTCAGATTTTTTTTTCTAGAAAAGGCTAAATAGTCTATGATATCTGGAATTGGCAACTTTTAAAAGTAAGTTCTTCGCCACACAGTGAAGCATGTAGGCTCACCCCTACCTTAGTCCCATAGAGTACTTCTGAATAGGCCTGGGGAAAACCAGGCCAGAGGAGCCTATATACAAGCCTTGTATCTGTATCTTATCTTGCAGACTGAATTCTTACAAGCAGTAACTTACGGTTTTAACAGGCTGTCAGCAGTGGACAGAGTGGTCAATGGGTGGGAAACCACTATTACTCCTGAAATAATATAGCAGCTTCTTTCTGAATACCAGTACCCTATGGACAACTTTCTTACTCTGATTCTTTGAGGCTGAACTGTCTTATCTGCTTAGGCTTTAATGCGAATGGACAGAGGGAAGAAATTATCTTTTCATCTGGAATGCAGACAGTGCCAGGGCCGGGGACATTTTGTTCTAATTTTGACTCTCCCTTGACTTTTCTATAAAATGTTTAACCTCTTTGCATCTTCTCATTGGGATGTCATAAAAATTACCTCTTCACTTGAATGTTGTAAATGAGACATAGATATCAGTAGAGATTTTTTTTTGATGTGAGGTACACTCATGAGAAGAGTATTGTCCTTGGGTTTCTAAACTATAAAGTTTAATCTTCACTCCCCAGGGTCTGAGCCCTTGGTTGATTAATTCACATAAAATCTTCACACTTTCAACGGTTTTCTCCTTTTCATTCCCAATCCAAATCTCAAGGACAATATACAGAAATTAATTTTTGAGTTAGAATGGGAGAAATTGTGTTAAATTCCTTCAGAGAATTCATGTGGAGTTAAATGTATTATTGCCGGCTCTACCGTGCTTTTGCTAGCAGTTGTCCTTGCCATCTTTATTTTAATCCTTTAGTCTGCTTTTGCAGAAACTATTTTCATTTAGATTTTCAAGTATTTTACAATAATGTTTAGTAGAAGGGGAACATGGCCAGTGTACAGAGATAGTTTACCTAGTTTGATAAACATTGTTGAGTGGGTTGAATTTTCACCATTGATGCCTAGAATGTCGCGCTTCTACCTGACTGACATTAAGGGACACATTTGTGATACTAACTCATATAGTTAACTCTTCTTTTTGAGAGCAGAATCTTTTGGAACTTCCCTGGGAGTCCAGTGGTTAAGACTGCACTTACAATGCAAAGGGTGCAGGTTAAATCCCTGGCTGGGAAACTAAGATCCCATATGCTGTGCAGCCAAAAATTAAAGTAAATAAATAAATTTAACAGCAAAACCTTCAGTTCCTCAGACTGAAGAGCACATTTAAAGTTGTGATGAATATGAAAGACAATCATCCCCTGTTTTTCTTTTGAAAGTTTGATTTACATCACGTCTTTTTTATGAAAGACCTATTTTAGTACCTGTTTTCGTGAACCAAAAGAGAATTTTCCCTTTTATTTAAAAAGGTAATTGCTTCTTTGCTTCACATCATTCCAGCTTCATAAGGTTTCTTAGGAATGCTCTACTTTCACAAAGAGGAGAAACCTCTATGTAAAAACTTGGTACTTTTACATCCCTTCTCCCCAAATTCTGATCTTGACAGCTTTTTGGATGAATTCTGACTTGTACTTCTCTATGTACCCCCAGGGCATTATGGGGAAAAAAATGAAAAGATGAATATGAAAGTAATTTTGTAGCTCTAAGGGTAGTTTCACGTTATACTCTTATACTCTCTGAAATCATTGTCATCGCCATCACCACACTACCTTCCCCAGGGTCATGGTACTTTAAACTATTGCAAACTCATTTTCTTTCCTCTCTGATTCAGTCAGTTCAAAATTCTCTCTGAGTAATCTTTCTCTCGCATCACTCCAGTCTTCTTCTTCAAACCTCTCCTCTGTCTTCCAGATTAAGCAACCTCACATCTTCTATAAGATTCATTTTCTTCTCTAAGGTTCTTTCCTTAGCCATCAACAATCTCAGAAATGCCCAGCGTCAGTGGTGACTGATGACAGGAGCTAATCTCTCTCCCTGATGTCTGTTGGCCTCTGTCTTTCATATCTTCCATTCTTCTCAGCATAAATGCCCTCTGTTTGAATTGAGAGTTCCTGAAGGGGAACTTTGGGGACCAACCCTCCTAGGCTGCCCACTGGAGTTGTTTTCTGAGTTAAAGGAGAATGGTAGTGAGCCATCACCCATACTCTCCTGTATCCTCTTGTCCCTAGGCATACGGTTGAGAAACAGGTGTTGTAGTTTCTTCTGTCACCCCAGAATAGTGTTTTCCTTCAGCTTCTTTCTGCAACCCTGTCTGTACCTTTCAGCTTCTGGTATGTCCAAGTACCCCATTTTCAGAAAGTGGCTGGTTCCAACTTTTGATGACTGAATTACAGTCTAACCAGTAGGTGCTTAAATAAAAATGTTTATTTTTTATAGAGTTGAAACTTATTTAAATGTATCAGTTCAGCGAGTTTCCCTCAAGACTTTTTGACTATCCCTTCTTTCTGTCCAAATTGTAACTCCTATTTATTGCATAGTCTCTATGTACCAGGCTCTATGCCAGCTCCCATGTTCATATATATATGTGTGTGTGTGTGTATACACACACACGCACATATAGATGTCTTACAATGAGCATGCTTTTTATACAATCTCTATTTTATGGTAGATAAAATTTGGCATCAAAGAAGTTAAGAAATTTGCCCTAGGAAGCAATACTAGCAAATGACAAAGCCCAAATTCACATCAAGGCTGCCTTTTCCACCAAACCACTGTGGGGGCCTTTCTCTCTACCCAAATTCAGTGCCCCATACAACAAAAAACTTCTTTCTTTTTCTCTAATTTTTTGACTCCTTAAGTTTTTGTTGTAAAGAAAAAAAGAAGATGTTTGCCTAACTAAATTAATTTATGTTATGATATTGATGACTCTTATCCTTAAAAGATAAGGTTAAGATAATTATTAATTTGTGGAACATGTGGGGAAAAGATCTTGGCTGGGTCCCTTTCTGTTCTTTCTTACTTAGCTCAACTCACCAAAAAGCACTCTCACCAACAATGCATATATTCATGCATACAACATCCACACCCACCCCCATCCCCCTTGGAGACTTAAAGGTTGACAACTTAAAGCTTGCTTTGGGCTGACCCCATGTTTCACCAATTGAACTAAGTTGCTCACTAAGTATTGACAAACTAAGACCTGAGCTCTGGCTTGTATATGGGATTCAAGGTTTATTTTAATATTAGTCTACTCAGAAAAACTACTGGCCTTTCCAATTAGCCAGAGAATTTAAGACATTTTATGTTCAATACTTCTAGTTTAACCACCAGAGAGAAATTATTTGAAAAGAGGATTGCTAAGGCACCTGATAGAGGAGGCACCACATCAATATATAGTCTTTTTCTGTCTCTCTTTGAATTTCTTTCTTTTTCTCTGATGCTTACCAGTCCCCACTGAAGTCCCCTATTGAGAATTTTGAATCATTTTTGTTAACTCTATATAATTAAATATCTAATCATATCCCTAAGTCTGTTTGAAAAATGTTTTATTTTAGATTCTACAAGGAACACATAATTGCAGGCTCACTTATATTAAAAAAAACAAAAACCCTAAAACAATACAGAAATATAAAGAGTAGAAAAATTAAAATTCTTTATCATCTTCATGCCTGTTTCATTTCTTTCCCCCAAATAAATCAGTATGTATAATTTGTTGTATAGATGTCCGGACCTTTTTCTACCATTTACATAAGTTAATTTATATGCATATGTATTTTTAAAAAACTATTATGTATCTGAGTCCGTACTCACTATAACCTGAGGTTTGCTTTGTTTCATGTACCAGGGACACTTGGATGTTCCCAGTCCTTTCCTTTAATCCTTTCAACCTCAGCTTCTCATTTTTACTCCAAGAAGCATAGGCTCACATTGGACTGGCTTTTGAAAATCAATTGTGCCCAGCTTTTTGCAACTCCTTTTTAAAATGTCAGGTTGGTAGCATAAAGTTGGCCATGGTGGACATATTTATACATGAAAATTGGCAAACACTACAAACCAAGGCTCCTCTAGGCGGGTAAGCTAACCCTAACCCCCTGACCTTTATGGCATGTCTAGCTGGAGCCCCTCCCTTTCACTTCTGGCACACCCTGCATCATTACTCAAATTTAATTTTGGTTCTTGCCTTCCACTGCATCTCTTCCCCTTCCTTACCATCCTTCCTGAGAAAGAAGTCATCAGGGTGTACTTTGGTCTATACAGGCAGTAGATTAAATTGGAAAACGGGGCTCAGTGTCCCATTAAACAATGTAAGTCACATCCACGTGAGCACCTTGGACTGATTCCTCCCCCACAGTTAAGCATTTACCACCACACCACTGCTTACATGGTAAGTTGTTGTGAAGATTCAGTTAAATGAATTGTGCCTGGCACATAATAGGTGTTCGGCAATATGTTTATTCTTTTCCTTGTTCACATAAAGAAGCTTCAGTTCAGAATGGTTTAGTGACTTGCTTCAGGTTGCAGAGCGGGTTACTGGCAGAGCAGGACCTGGGACCTCTGACTCACAGCAAGGGTGCTTCTCTGAAGCAAGTGATTCTCAAAGTGTGGTCCGAGGAGTCCTGGGCAAGTCTTCCCTTTTTCAGCTACATATGCATATGAGGCTAGGTTTTCTTCACACATTGTAATTAAAACAGCATAGCACAGGTTAAATGCAGACACAGGTATGAGAATCCTACTGTATTCGATTAAGCCAGGCATTAAAGAGAAATGCAGAGATGTAAATGAGCGATACACTTCTCACCAATTATTTTATTTTGAAAAACAACAATTTTTTAATTAAAAATATATTATGCTAACATTCATTCGCCTTATTATTTTGAATGAAACTCATAGATATATATTTAACTATCTCATCTTTATTTCTAATATGATGCATATATTTCTCTAAAGCATAGTATCTAGAGATATTACCTACATAAACCTCTTTTACATTCTTAATTTTTAAGAGTGTAAAAGGATCCTGAAACCAAAAAATCTGAGAACTGTATGTATATATGAAAGCATCTTGCCCTCTAATACTTTACAATGTTTCTGTGTGTCAAATAGGGAGAAGGAATTATAACCATCAGCAATCTTTAAACTCTTGAATAACTTAAAATGTGCTAGAATTAAGCATTTTGAATCTGGGAATTTTTAAAGAGTGCCTGAGTTGAAAAACAGTTGGATTAAAGTTGGTGTGTTGGGGAAGGCTCACTCTGGCCTTCGCAGTTGTCATGGTTAATTTTACCTGTAAACTTGGCTAGATCACCAGGTGGCTGGGTCAAACATTATTCTGGATAATTCTGTGAGGGTGTTAATTGCTGGGTGAAATTTACTTTTTTTTTTTTGGCCATGCTGTGCAGCAGGTGAGATCTTAGTTCCCCAACCGGTGGGGCTGGGGGGGGGGGCAACCCATACCCACACCCCCTGAAGTGGAAGCGTGGCGTCTTAACCACTGAACTGCCAGGGAAGTCCTCCTGAAATTTACATTTAAATTGCTGGACATTGAGTAAAGCAGGTCGCCCTCCATAGTGTGGGTGGGCTTCATCCAATTAGTTGAAGGCTTAAATGGAACAAAAGACTGACCTCCCTGAACAAGAAGGAATTCTGCCAACAGACAGCCTTCAACTGTAGCATCAGCTATTTTCTGGATCTCTAGCTTGCCGAACCACCCTACAGATTTCAGACTTGCCAGCTTTCATAATCCTGTGAACCAACTGTTTAAAATAAATCTCAATTCACTCTCTCCCTCCCACCCTCCTTCTTTGGTTCTGTTTTTCCTCTGGAGAATCGTGATCATCATAGCAGTAAAGTTGGGGGCAGACCTGGGGTGGGGGCTGTTTGAGGCCTTTTAGTTTCTATTAGGTGAGTAGTAAAAATCACTGCAGACAGTGACTGCAGCCATGAAATTAAAGATGCTTGCACAGCAGGCTGCAGTCCTTCACTATCTCCCAGAGTTTGCTCAAACTCATGTCCATTGAGTCAACTATGCCATCCAACCATCTCATCCTCTGCTGTCGCCTTCTTCTCCTGCCGTCAATCTTTCCCAGCATCAGAGTCTTTTTCAATAAGTCAGCTCTTCACATCAGGTGGCCAAAGTATTGAAACTTCAGCTTCAGCGTGTGTCCTTCCAATGAATATTCAGGGTTGATTTCCTTTAGGATTGACTGTTTTGATCCCCTTGCTATCCAAGGGACTCTCAAGAGCCTTCTCCATCACCATAGTTTGAAAGCATCAATTCTTCAGTGCTCAGCCTTCTGTATGGTCCAACTCTCACATCTGTACATGACTACAGAAAAACCATAGCTTTGACTATATGGACCTTTATTGGTAAAGTGATGTCTTTGCTTTTTAATACCCAGTCTAGGTTGGTCATAGCTTTTCTTCCAAGGAACAAGTATCTTTTAATTTTATGACTTCAGTCAAGAGCATATTAAAAAGCAAAGACATCACTTTTCTGACAAAGGTCCATATAGTGAAAGCTATGGTTTTTCCAGTAGTCATGTATGGATGTAAGAGTTGGATCATAAAGAAAGCTGAGCACTGAAGAATTGATGTTTTTGAACTTTGATGCTGGTGAAGCCTGTTGAGAGTCCATTGGACTGCAAGGAGATCCAACCAGTCAATCCTAAAGAAATCAACTCTGAATACTCACTGGAAGGGCTGATGCTGAAGCTGATGTTCCAATACTTTGGCCACCTGATGAGAAGAGCTGACTCATTGGAAAAGATCCCGATGCTGGGAAAGATTAAGGTCAGGAGGATAAGAGTGCAGCAGAGGATGAGGTGGTTAAATAGAATCACTGATTCCTTGGAGCAAACTCCAGGAGACAGTGAAAGACAGAGGAGCCAAGTATGCTGCAGTCTTTGGGGTCGCAGAGTCAGACATGACTTAGTGACTGAACAACAAGTGAGTAAGCTTCCATTCTTGGAAGGTGGAGGCATCTTTCTCTACCTCATTTGCTTCGGGGCCAGGTCAGAGGGTCTTTAGCTGAGGATGGCATGCTCTGTGGGCAGGCCAGACTGTGTAGGCCCTGTTCCCCTTTCTGTTCCTTACCTGTTGTGCCACACTCGGGGGCTAAATTAAGGTTCCTTCAGGTCCCTTGATTCTGTTGGAGATTTCTTTAGGCAAAAAATACATGTGAGTGTGTGTTTGTGTATATATTTCCACAGAAACATTTCAGTGAGAATAGGCTGGAGTGTCAATTATGTTACATGCTATCAGAATCTTCTGAGGGTGGTTGAGGATTGGGTTGTGATAGGAGCATATGGGCAACCACATGCTCAGTGAGAAGAGTGTCACCAGGCTCTGAATGAGGGAGCAGGGCAAGGCAGACAGAGGGCTCAGGTCCGCACATCTCACCACTCTCATGTTTGCTTAGGGTTGTCTGTGTCCATGCGGTTATAATTCAGTATTTGTTTATCTTTAAAGCTAGGCATGTTGGAACTAGTTTCCTGGGGGATTCATCAGTTGAGGTATCTTAGACCTTTGGCCATGGGCCATAAAATGCACTTGACCTGAGTATGATATAAATACCTTCCACTCCATTGATGTATTGATTTGTTTTCGTTTCGCTGTCTCTATGTACCATAGCATCCATATCACAGCCTATGTTCCCGGAGGACAAGGGCTGGCTTAGAGAAACTCTCTCAGCAAATAAGTGCCTGAAGAGGGAACACCTTCATGTTTATCCAGTACCTAAAATGTGATAGGCATTTAAATGTTAAACTTATCTGATCTTCACCACACTTAATAGATAAAGGAGCTGAGCCTTGAATTAATTCTACATGTAGTGGGGAATGTTATTTTAAAAGCATTTTCTGCTGTCTTTCCCCATCTTGGTAAGTTAGGGATTTATTGTTGGTCAGTTTGTCTCTTTGAAGCTCTAATTCCATTGAAACCATGCACTGAGATGGAGACCCACAGTCTAAGGAAGCAGCGTGGAACATGAGTGAGAGAAGAAGGAAGTAAAAGGGGAGGGGAGAATGGACATAAAACCTCTTCAAACTGGAAACAGAAACATGCTGAGTAGCCTTGAATGTACAATTTCCACCTTTTTTCCTGCTTCTGAGTAGGAATAGGAGTTGGAAAATAAGTTATCAGTATTTTTCAAACTTTTCTGATCACTGCATACAGCAAGAAATGCATCTAACATTGCAACCGGTAAACACAGGAGTGTGTATACCCCACTCCCCACATATACACACACACACACACCCATCACATACACATCACACACATCTAAAACAAGCTTCATGGAAAATACTTATACTCTGTTCTATTACTGTTTTAAAACATATTTGTTGGACCTATAAATTGATTTCATTACCCATTAATGGTTGCCAATCTTAGAAAAGCACAGAGCTATAGAAAACTTATTTTTTGACACACCTAAGTAATTTGCTCAATGTCATGTACTGTAAAGAGATGGTTGGATGGCATCACCGACTCGATGGACATGAGTTTGAGCAAGTTCCAGGAGTTGGTGAAGGACAGGGAAGCCTGGCATGCTGCAGTCCATAGGGCTGCAAAGAGTCAGACACAAATGAGAAACTGAACTGAACTGATGTAGTGTAAATGGTGGATCTGGGGTTTACCCCACACTTATTACGCTGAGCATGAAGGAGCCTCAGGAAGGAGAAGCCCCACCCATCAATCAGAGGTACCCAAGATACAACCAGTCTTCATCTCTCAGACTTTTCCCGTTCACGTGGGATACACACTTTCTCCCCCTACTACTGGGATCCCATCTGCTTTCAGCTACAAAATGTTTCTTCCTAGACAACTTGTGGAACTATGGGGCTGCAGGCAAAAATCTGAAGAACTTTGAGAATTATCCAAGAGAATAAAAGAAAAGGCCATTTCCCGCACTGTAAGGGGAACTTCCTATGCAAGTATAGCTTGTTCAGGAGAAAACTACACCGTAGTAATGCACCATGTTCAGATAGGAAAGGAGGTAAACAATCCTCTTCCCTCTGGGCCTGTTCTATTCAAATCCTGCCCCTGGCCAGGCCAGAGTCCATCAGGAGGAGGAGGAGGAGAAGAGCTCTGCGGCAGGGCCAAAGAGAGCCCTTCTCCCTCAGATGACTCGCCACCGCCCCACCACCCGCACAGTCTGCTTTATCTCCTCCTCGTTTCTTTCTTTCACATTTTTCCCCTCATCAGTTTTACTTTGGCGTTACTTAAAATATTGAAGGAAAAACAAAAAACCCAAAGCCTTTCATTCCAAGAGGCAGGTAAATGATAATTTTCCTTTGGGGAAAGACTGGTTGCCCAGGAATCTGGTTTCCCAAGCATCTCCTTTGACAGAGTTGAAGTCTTTTATCTTTAATAAATCTCTCCTTTCCTTTTGGAGTGTTTCTAGAATGTGATGATCCCTTTGGGGGAGACCTAGAAGAAAACCCGTCTGACATTCCCCTCATTCTTCCAGTGGCTTGTCTGCCCCACTACCTCTCTGATTCCTTTCACGCCTCCTGCTGGACCAGGGAAAGGGGTTGGCGGGATGGAGCTGTCAGCGCCTGATCGCCCAGCCCTGGGGGACCCGGCCTCTGCCTCAGTTATTTCCTCTTTCAGGCTCTCAGCTCTAGTCACTCTAGCCACTTCTTGCCATTCTGGGAACAAAACCAATTCCTTCCTGCCTTTGAGCCGTTACATAAACTATTTCTCTTTCTGTAAAGCTCTTTCCTTGATTTTTCCCATAGTCCGTTTTGTCTCTTCCTTTGGGGCTCAGCTTAGAGACCACATTCATAGGGAGATTTTCTTCAATCATATCCTTTAGAGTAGGTCCCCTTTGTTCTTTTCTATCTTAGCTCTTGGTTTCTCTCATGATACCAACCACAATTTGTTAATAGTTTACTTAATTGTCTTTGTTTCTGCTTCCTCTACCATAATGAAAGCGTCCAAAAGGCATCATCAATCCTACAAAGTAGACAGTGTGCCCCCTCCCCCTTGTACATTAAGAAATCTCATTTGTCTTATGATTAAGACACTGTTGGCAACCTTCAACAAAGTAAGTTCTTTGCCAGGCCCTTCTTGCTTCTCCCCACTAAAATTATTCATTCATTCATTCATTCATTCACTCATCCAGTCAACAGATGACATATTGAGCGTCCATGGAGTTATTTTGCCCTAGATACTGTGCCCTAGACACAGTGATGAACAAGGCAGCACTTGCTTACTTCACTCTGTGTAACAGCCGGCAGGAGGGATCTCTCTCAAGTGCATTTCTGTGCTAAAAATTTTCATTGGTTTCCAAATGCCCTCTGGATGAAATCTGAGCCCTTTAGTATGGAGAGCAGCGTGTGCCCTCCACGACCTGGCCCCTCCTTCCTCCCCATGTCTTTTGGTGCTCGACTCCTGCCCTAGGCTCTGTTGGGTAACTAACTACAGAAGGTCCTCTGGAGGGCAGGCAGGTAGCAACAACAAAGATCCCTTGGGTTTTCAATTTCTGTTCTCTCTCTCTCTCTCACACACACACACAGAGACACACACAGCAGCCTGGGGCAATCACAACCATGGCTTCTGGGTGTTCATAGAGATTCTCAGTAGGTGTATTTCTCTGCTGGGTGGTCAGACAGGTTTTGCCCCTACCTGCTGGGTTGTGGGCTTTTACTAATTGAGATCTCAGTCCCAGTTCAGCAGGTCAGGGGTTGCGCTGGCCCTGTGACTTGAAGATACATCTCCACAGAGAAGCCCCATTTTTCCAGGTCATATTGTGGCTGGTGGTGTCAACAACGGCATGAACTGTGCCCGCTCAAGGATGTTAAATGTCTGACAAGTGCTACAAAAGAGGTTGTCAGGAGGTACAAACCTAAGAGCTTTGTATCAAGGAGCTTTTCCTTGATACAAAGGCAGTACCTTGGGTCCCTACCTTATTAGAAGGGCCAGAGAGGAGGGAATTGAAGTCTTCACGATTTGTAAATATTTATTTCTCACTTTCAATTTCACCTCTCTTCTGGATTGCTGCTATAGACCCTTATAAAACTTTCCCTTTTTCATTTTTTGTGCTACTTAGGGCTTGTTTTTAATTTTCTTCCCTTGGGGGAGTACCATGAACAAAAGGAATTTTTTTCAGTTTTTCTGGAAACTTTCAGTGGCTTGTCTTCTAAATGCTTTATGCTTCAGCTTCTTCATCTATAAAACTGAGAATTAGGAAAATTAATGAACCTTTGTCTCTTACAAAATGTCTTATAGGATAGGTGCCATGCGAGTAATATGCTATAGAATGATAGCATTTTGTTAGTGTTTATATTCATAAACATAATTTGAATTTTCCATTAATTGGAACTAATCCTTTTTATAAGGAAAAATCTTTCCAATTAAATCACTGGTGTGTGACCTTTGGGTGGCTGAACCCTTCTTTTGCTTTACTTCTAATAAAATGGATTCCTACTCTATTTTGGGGCTTCCCTCATAGCTCAGTCGGTAAAGAATCTGCCTGCAATACAGGAGACCCAGGTTTGAATCCCGGGTCAGGAAGATCTCCTGGAGAAGGAAATGGCAACCCACTCCAGCATTCTTGCCTGGAAAATCCCATGGACAGAGGAGCCTGGCAAGCTACTGTCTATGGGGTCGCAAGAGTCAGACACGAGTTAGCATCTAAACCACTCTATTTTTGGTAAATTCTTAATTTGCAGTTTCCTTTGGCCAGTTTCAGTGAAGAAGTCTCACCTTATATGTAGTCTCTCTAAACATTGTTATTTGTATTAGAAAATGTTCTTTGATATTATACCTCTTCTGATTATTGAAAGTCACTTTACAGCTGAAGGTTAATAACTATGTTTATTCAAGGTAAGTCTACTATGTGCTTTAAGATTTTAAAGCAAAGGCAAATAAGCTTTCATTAAACCACTATTTTAATAGATCATATCTTATTTTTATCTTGGATTCATAATGTTCCTTCTCTTTAAGAATTAAAACTATTTTGAACACTACGAGCCCCAAATGGTAATGAGCTACAAAGCTATTTATACTTTTAGTTTTGTCCTCAGTAAATGTCCACCTGGTTCTAACACTGACTAATATTTTAATGCTATTTTCCCACTTATAATAAGCCTTTTAACCCTTGTATAATCTTTTCATTCCTTGAAAGGTATAAGATTTTCCAACATTCCTAGATATGCCTTGAATCTAAATCTCAGTTGCTTCTAAACAGCATTTGATATTATGTAAGTGGGAGTATCACCTTGTCCCTAAGTGGTACCGATACAATTAGCAGCCACAGAGGGCCAGAGTATGGCCTCACCTCCTGAGATCTGTTTACTAACTTAGGGTTTGGGGATGTTTTGAATTTGAGCCCATTTGGCTTTGGATTCATTGCAGTCAGAATCACCCTCGCTCATTTCTTCTGACTCAAGAAGACAAAAAAATCTCTAGATTATCCTTCCCCCATCCTAAACTACAGGGTTCCAAATGAAGCAGGGAGAGGTGCTGTTCTGGGAAACTTTTTCTTCTCCCTAGATACCTTGCTGGTGGTGGTTTACTCTCTTAAGTCACGTCCGACTCTTGTGACCCCATGGACTGTAGCCTGTCAGGCCCCATTGTTCATGGGATTTCCCAGGCAAGAATACTGGAGTGGGTTGCCATTTCCTTCTCCAGGGGAGAAGGATACCATGCTGAATAGATTAAAATCCTATGGGTGGGTTTCACGATGACTCTTAAGATACAGAGTCCGTAACTGTCAATTAGAAAGTTTTAATTTTAAAAAAAAAGCAACCCATCCTGTGAATCTCTGGGCCTGGTGCAAACTTGAACTGGGTCCTCCAGGATGTGTCTAAATTAATATGGTTGTTTAAACACCCTAAACAAAAATCAGTCTTCATGCCTCAAATAATCTGCCTACAAATCTTTATGGCTGGAATGCTGTAGAATCAGGCAATGCTCTAAATGGCCCATAATCAGATAAAGTTCCTTGTCTCCTTGATGGATACTTTTGGAAATATGTGGGCCTGAGGTTAACTCATATGAAGTGTTTATCCTGATAGCTGATTTGTAAATGTCTAACATATTCGTGTCTACTTTCTTTCTTGCACAGGGATTTGGAGTATGAAAAAGCTAAGGAAAATATGGCAGGAACATGACCAATAGACTCCAGGTCAGGCCATAGTATTCAACATCATTTTCCTCTTCAAGAGTAGCATCCTAGACCACATAACTCTTCTGCCAAAAGGGACGCCAATATCAAATCTGTGCTAGCTGCCACCCAGCTGTGCTGCATTAGATGGGTAAGGAAGAACAGTACTGATTCTGAAACTGCCTCAGTGCAAAGTCTGGGTGATGATGATCAAAGTTCTTGCAAGAAAAAAAAAAGCCCTAAGGATCATTGAAAAGTGGGAAATTTTGAGCAGTAAGCCATCTGAGAAGCAAAAAGAATTGTGTAAATTGTTACAGTTGTCCACTAACAAAGCTTTCTGTGTAGTCCTGACAGTCACTCTCAAGTCACTTATAAATACTGATGGTGTGAGCTAAACTGAAAGTTGCTCATTTATGTCCCACTCTTTGTGACCCCATGGATTATATCCCGCCCCCTAGTTCCTCTGTCCATGGGATTTTCCAGACAAGAATACTGGAGTGGGTTGCCATTCCCTTCTCCAGGGGATCTTTCCGACCCAGGGATGAAACCCAGGTCTACTGTATAGCAGCCAGATTCTTTACCATCTGAGCCACCAGGGCTATAATCTATTTAAAACCAAAACAGTAGTCAGTCTTGTAAAATTTACTAAAGTTTTTAGGAGGAAGATCAAGGAAGGTTTTACTTTGCACAAGATACACTCTTATAAACACTCTTTTTATTTAGCAGTGCATCTCTGCCCAAGTCTCTGGCATGCCACTTAGACCCACACCACAGTAGACCTTCTTTTATTTTCTGCCCTTCCCCCCACTACAATGTATTACTGTAATGTAATACTCAGCCTTCCAAACCCCACCCCTCCTCCCTCGGTCTCTTAAAACTGCTTTATGCATAGCCATTTCAACAGACTTCTCAACCTTCTCCAAACTTGCGTAGTCACACACAGGAAAAAAAACTCTTTCAAAGTAACCTTGAATTATGTATGCTTATGTGATAGGCTGGGATTGGTTTATCTCCTCAAGGTGTAACCAAGTGAGTAGGCTAATTTTTGCGGAACCCTCTCTCTCAAGAAAGACAGATCTACAGACAATTCAGGGTTACCCGTACCTTCACATTATAGGCTTAGAAGCCCAACTTGTTTAAAAGTGCAAAGAAAGATTCAGAAGATGTATACTTTAAAAAACATATGTAATAAATGTTCCCCTTGTCGTCTTTGAGCTTCCCAAATCACAAACCTTTTTACACAAAAGCATTATCAAAGTAGACCTAATAAAGATTTAGTAGTGTAGATGAAGGAAAGAGTTTTTTAATCACACACCACAGAGGAAACAACTTAATAAAGCCCCTATTTGTGCATTTTTCTTCAAAGTCCCTTTGTAGGTGGGCAGACTGTTGGAATCTTCTTTGACCCCTTCCTCCAAGAAGCCCTTGGTCTTGTACCTGCCTGCTCCCCTTTCCTTTATGAGGCACAAAGCCTGGACCCCAGCACAAGCCTTCCTCTTACACCCGCAGGCTTATCAGAGTGTTCACAGCAGAGCAAGCCTCTTCCTATGAAGGAATTCTCACACCAGCAGGCCAGAAGATAGTGTTTTCTTCATTTGTTACTACCCTCTATTATTTTAAAGGTAATATTTGTTGAGTTTTATCATATAGATTCAGACTCATCTCTTTAATAGATAATTACTAAGAGTCTTTTTATTCGCCAGGCAATGGGCCAGAAGCTGGAGCTACAGCAACGAGCAAGACCAGTACCTCCCCTCAAAGAGCTTACTGTCTAGTAGGAAGGGACAAGAAAACACACATTTCAACTCAAAAGTGCCAAGTGTGATATTAAGGGATGTATTGGTTGTTAGGGGAATACTTTCTGGAGCCACCCCACCGCTTCTTGAGAAAGGAAAGTCCAAGGAAGCTTTGCAGGGAAAGTGCTAGGGAGGAAGCGGAGGGTAGAGGCAGTTTTCCAGTAAAGAAGCAACAGGCCCAAGACCCAGAGGGGAGAAAGAACACAGTCCGCCCCAGGCTGAGACAGTGCAGTGTGGTTGCAGTGTACAGTGCAAAGAGTGAGAGGGGAACAGAGGAAACAGGTGAAGCTGGAGAATGAAGCGTGGCTGGTCATACACAACTTGTCAAGCCACACTGAGGGGTTTGTTTGGTCCTTTGGCCTGAAGTTAGTGGGAGAGATTTTGAGCAGGCAAGCTGCATATTTCAACTTCAATTCTTTAGGGAAAAAAACCCATTGGATGAAATATAAGCCAAACCAAAGCACAGATATGATAACTGCTGTTTGAATTGTGTCCAAAGTGCTGTGCGGGGCTGGGTAACTCCCATGGATGATGTGGGCTCTAGAACAGGTGGTCTGGGGAGTGAGGAGACACTTAAGCAATGCAAATACCCCACCTCCTAAACATATTGGTTTTGTTCCAATGCACATCCTTTAATTCCTGAGAACTTTGAAGATAGTATTGCTCAAATATCTTTAAGGTCCTGGTCCCATTTATTATTTATCTGAAACTCCTGGTGGCTTTCTTTTTTTGTCAGGGATATGAATCTGGAGGAATATTAGAGCCCAGATGATGATGTCCTTAAATAAATTATTATAAAATTTTCAACTTTGAGGAAAATCACCAACTACAATAATAATGTTAGTAGTTGTAATCTAATTTTAGTGTTATTTCCTAACTAATCTACAAAATCCCCAAATCCTACAAAAATGTTGAAGAATGAGTTTGCATGATCATTCATTTTTTTGAAAGATAATAGCTTCTCTAATGACAGCACTATAACAAAAAAGTTTGAATCTAGTAAGAGATTTGAGTATGTAGAAAAAGAAAATACTTTTGATAGATGGCACATTTTAACTTGTCAACAGAAAACTGTTAGAAATAAAAACTAAATAACGTTGAATACTTGCTATGTGCCAAATGTGATTTTTGCATTTAGTGACTTAATACTCAAAATAGTTCTATGAGCTATATACTAGTAGTACCATCATCCCCATTTCACTAATCAGAAAGCAGAGGTTCAGAAAAGCCATGCAACTTGCCTAAGCCATATAGTTATTAAGTAGGACAGCTGGGATTTGAACCATCTCCTGAGGTTATGTTTTACTTCTTGTTCCCATAATCCCTCTTCTTAGAGATCTTAGGGTATCTTAGCTCCTCCTTTTGAGCTGGATATTGGATACCAGCTTGGTAAAAGGCTAGAGTATAAACATGTGTAAAAGAAGACTAGTACAGAAAGCATAACTTGTATTTAATAATCCAATAATTCCTTCAGCAATTCAAGATTTTAATTTTAATGTTAACCTCCAGAGTCTTCCATCCTCTCAAGATTACCATCGTCTTTATCAAAACCTGTAGGGTATGGCCTGAAATTATTTATCTTTCCTAGACTTATGATTCCATCCTATTGAATTATTTTTTATTCTCATCAACCTGTGGGCCACTATTAATTAAGCAGGACTGAATACCTCTCCCAACATGAATTGCTTTCAGTTGTTGGGAAGATAACTTCTCGTAGTGCAAGGAGTATAGAGTGTGTGATGAAAAGAGGCTCTTATTTTGCGTTCTAGCCCTATCATTTACTAGCTGTTTATGCTTAGATAAATTAAACTTCCAGGAGCTCCTGTTTACTCATCTGTTAAATGGGGATCATTAGACCTACCTTGAAGTGTTCTTGAGGATTTGACTAGTTAACCTCTGCAGATACCTGTCAAGCATTTACAGCAGCTTTATTTGCAGTGAAATCTACTTTCTCTAATGTTACACACGTTAAAGTAATACAATAGGTTTCTCCTCTCTGGCAGAGTTTGTTCACAGATATTTCCTGTTTCATAAATAGTATTATATGAATACATGAAACCTTTCTGAATAAATGTCTGATTAAAAGAAAGACTAGTGATTCTGGTCATGATGATTAGCGGGTAGGGTTTACTGGCTCCAACTGCCATCTATAAAATGTGTCTATCAGAATCAGATGCCCACTTGGCTCTATTTCACGTTCAGAACTAGGTGGTTTTTTAGTAGGATGTCATTCGCTGGAATCCTGGCGGCCTCAGCCAGTTCACTGTTGGCTTGAACTCATGCCACAGACTTAACAGTGATATCTGCCTATACAGCTCAGGAAACGGGTTGGTTTTTAGGCACAATGCCAAGAGTCTGAATATAACACACATTTGAACTCAAACAAATGACAAGTTTATCCCCTTGTTTGTTGTTTTATGGATTGATTGATTTTTAAAACACAAGGCTTCTCTCAGGATCAGCCAGACCTCCCTCCCTGGCAATCTGGGGAACCAGTGAATATCCAGGCACAGTGGGACCCGGAAGACCTAAAAGACTTGGTGATTCCCTCTCCTTTAGATATAGTTCACATTCCACAAAATGAATCATTTCAAGTACACAATTTCATGGTTATTAGTATATTCTCAAGGTTGTACAACTATCATCACTAGACCAAGTGATTCTTATTTTTCCAAATACATATACCTAATGGAGAAATGAAATTTTTCCTTAACAGCTATTTACCTTTAAATAAGTTGCTGGTGCAAAAAAAAAAAGTCTAGAATTCTGTTTGCTGTGTTCTGCTCTTCAGGTCACTTTGTTTTGCATATTAATGTAAGTCATTAATATGAATTACAAGCATATTCCTTTCTATTTAGATGTCTCTTCCACTTCCAGTGATGAAAGAAATGATTGTGAAATACATAGAGCCTACATGTTTAATTTGTTTCTTCATGAGTATGCACAGCATATACCCAGAAGAATATCCTTCCAGAGTGTAACACTTAAGCTCTCCCCAATTCCATTACCTTCTAATATTGTCTTTTCTTGTCAGGTAGAAGTATAGGTACTCATGTTGCTCCCTTGTTTTAGTGATCCCACTCACATTTAAAATGTGTTTTTTGCTTCTCTTATTAATCTTTTCACATTTAAAATTTTTTATTTTCAGTGTAGGCACTATGGCACTACCTTTTTCAAATGTAGATATTTGAAAGAATAGACAAAATATACTGTGGTTTGCATATAAAAATAATACTATAGACCAACCATATTCAAGTAGAATTGTTTTCCACTAGTAATAAAGGACGTATGTCAATAGTACGATCACAAATTTAGGGAAATATAACTATCCCAGGCCAGATGATTACCAGCCAGTTAATGCCACTGTAAACAGCATTATGGTAACACAACTAGCCCTTCTCTTATTGGATGAAAATAAGTTGGTTACTTTTTGAAGGAGGCATCAAGGATGAAAAAAGAGCCTAAAAGATTTCATATGACCGGCTACAGTTTCACACTCAATCCCTTCAGATAGTGATAAAAATGGTGATGAAAAATGAAGGCCATGCTAATTTCAGTTCAGCCATTCTAGTAGCACCATTGCTATAGACCAGGGAAATCAGTCTAATCAATCCACTATATAACCAATAATGGCTTTCACATTCTATTGTAAATTGTGCACTCATTCTAGTGTTTCTTAAGCATCTACTATGTCTGGAACTTTGTGTTGGGGACTATTTTGTTAAGGACCTTGTGATCCAGTAAAAGAGCCCAAGTACTTTCATATGACAAAGTTATAGTTACAAGGTCAAATTCCATTATAACTGAATTGACAGAACATCCAAATTCTTTTATTTCACTAGAATTTTATGGTAGTGAATATGCTTGAGTAAGTAAGTTGCTGGCTCAGGCTGAGAATTTTTTATAATAGTGAAGTATTCATTATGGTGATATTTATTGTAAGGAGATTTGAACTGTAATATAATACAATTACAAGCATAAATATAATTATGAGTGTGTAAGTACTGAGGGAATACAGGAGAGGAGATTAATTAGAGACAGGTGGTTCTAGGACTCCTCCAAGGGCTTCTGATTGATTCAGGGGGAGATCCTGGTCCTCTCTAGATCTCTCTTTGCTCTCAAGGGACTCTCCTCTACTGAGGGCTTATGATGGAGAAGGCAGGGTCTTGGCATCTGCCCCCAAATCAGAAGGATCTTTTGGCTCCAGGTCTTGAAAGTCTCACCTTATTCCTTTAAAATAACTAACATTACTAGAAAATACTCTGTTATCCTTTAAAGAATTTACCTTGAGACCTCTGATGATGGAAGTTTTCCCAATTTTGAAAAATAGCTTCTCAAGATGAAGTCACATGCAGATGACTGGGGTCAAACCCCCAAACTCTGTTAAGGTGAGGCATGCTTAATGATGGACTCCATAAGTTATAAACATTATTGGGTCCTGATTTAGCCCTCATTGGGACACCATGGTCACCCTCACCTGAAAGGCCATGCATGAGGTCTTATATCCATTAGAGCGGTATGTAACCACTCCATATCTCCTTGTCCTCCCACACACCTACACACTTCACAGTCTTATATAGTTGATGAGAGACTTTCCTAACACTGATCAATGGGTGAACCACTGGATGTAAGATTTGTTTTACAGTAAGTTATTTGAATAGATACAAACATTTTGACCATCACTGATACTACAGATACTTTAACAACTAACTCCGAAATAATGATAGCAGGAGGTTTTTGCTGGCTTCTCTTAGCACTCTTTGCCTCAGGGAGTAGCAATTAGATGTTCCTGCATGACCTTATCTAGACTGTCCTTGGTCTTAGGGTTATTTTAATGTATCAATACAACCATGAATAATAGGCTGAAACAAAACTATTCAAAGCCCAAGAAAGGAGAATTTTGTGGAGTTTTAATTCCAGAAGTACTATAATCAAATATATTATGTTGACCATCAACTGTCAGGAACATTGAGTCCCAACTTCGGCTTGGTGATAACTCACTCTGCAATCCCAGGTGAGTCCCTTAAACCCTCTGCTCCTCAGTTTCCCCACTCGTTTTACCTCCCTTTAACATGTATGTGAAGATCTTGCCAAAGAGGACTTTTTAAAATGATCCATTTTCAAGCATCTGAGTGGGAAATCATTTCATAGGCTCAAAAAAAGAAACTTTTTTGGAAAGCAAACTTCAAGTCTGGGTTGACTGTACCGCGGTACCAAATCACAGCCTGTTGCCACGCAGGGTTAGGAATCGGCAGTTAAGCAGAAGTTACGTTCCAAGAATCTTCATTGTTAAAGTGCCAGCAAGCTAAAGGTAGCTTGTCATGTTTCTAAACCACAGTAAGATGGGAGCAGGCTGAAGCAGGCAGCTAGGAAAACTGTAGGCAAGATGTAACAGAGCCCCGAGGTTACAAAGAGAAGGTAAGGGTGAAGTGGGATCTCTGGCTCAACAAAGTGGTTAATTGTCATCACATGATTCACCTATGTCTATTTCTTAAATCTTCACCCTGGATTGAGGTGGATAAGGGGCCTCTTTTTTTTAGCTACAAAGGACTATTAACAGCAAGTAAGGGGAAAGAAAGAGAAAGAAAAAAAAATGAATGAAAGAGAAGGATTGTGAGTATTTGCATTATCAAAAGTGATCAACAATCGATTCTTTCAAGGCTGCCAGAACCACATTTCACCATTATTTTCCAGCTCCAGCTACCAGCACAAACTCCCTATCCAAGGAGGCTCAGAGCGGCTATCCAGACGACAGAGAAGGAAGCTGCCGGCTAGAGCCGGCACACCTTCTGGGCGCAGACAGCCAACAGGGCATCTCACCCTGAAGGTATCTGTGTGATTACACAAAACCTTCACTTGGTCGTTTTTTAGGTGTTTTAATAATGCTGATGCAAAATAAGAGTAAAATTACAGGTGCCAGTTCCCAGCGTAGAATGCTGATAAACAACTTACCATTTTGCAGTGGCTGGTCACATCTGGAGCCTTTTGGGATGCAAAAGTACTGGAAGGATTATTGCAAAACTTAAAGACACTTTTGCTGCCATTACTTTGTTTTTAACCTAAATTAGTGAGGGGTTTGGGGGGGGGGTTGGAGGGGGAGTGCTCTTTTAGAGAGTCATGATGCTCTTATATCATAAACTTATTTAAACACTAATCAGATAGCAAATGGAAAAGGGAGTTAGGTTTAGAGTAGTTGCTTGAAAACTTTTCTAAATTGACTTTAAATAGTCAGAGACTGGTAAAAAAAACTATGGACTAGCGGATTATGATTTATTAATTTTGGTATGCTATCAAATTTCCCAATTTAAATAACCTGTTTAAACTTGATTTGTCATTGTTGATACCTTTCCTTTGGATGTTGAATTAGCATATAATGAACACAGAGTAGGAATAATAATATAGATAGAAGTGCTTTGTTCCTATTCTTTATGAAAGTATGGTTTTCCACAACCACAAAAGAATATTAACATAAGAATATAATGAGAATATTAGGATATAGCTGATATTGTAACTCACATTTAATAAAGCTTTTCTTTTATAATATAAACATTTTTCTATCTTTTCTATTCACTTTCAGGTTATTTGGGCCTGGCACCAAGGCTAGACATAGATGGATGGAGAGAGGCTAGAGACAGTACCTTTAGAAAAGTATTTGTGATTCTTGCATGTTTTCTTGTCAGGTTACTTAAGGAATAATTATTCACGTATGAAAGTAGTAGTGCATGGTCCTCCTGCTCTCTTTTTGTGCCCCTCCTTTGAAAACATGCAATTTAAACCTTAGACTGTAAACTGATCTTAGTCACCGAAGTCTGGTTTCTAGGATATTATTTGCTGTATCTATTACATGCAGAATCAGACATTTTTATGAATGCATATGGTTTTCTACTGTGTTCCATGGACTGACAGGGCTGGAGTGATCTGAAATGATTTGGTTAGACTCATCACCATCCCCTTGAAATCATTTCCTATGATATCATGTACTACATTTCTCACAGGACTTCCTTGTCAAGAATATCCCTCTCCTAGGCTAAATAATGACTTATGGGCTTAATAGATTTTATTACTGAATATTGAAGCAGTGTGCCCAGTGGGTGAAGCTTTCTAGCTTTCTTCATGCAAATGAGCAGATATGCCTAACAAGTCGATCTTGGGTTTATGCAATGAACTAAACCACTCTGTTGGCTGGGTCCTGCTAGTACATGTAGACACATGCACACACTGTCTTGGACATGTATTAGCATCATATGTTACTACACGGGAAAACTAATTTGTTGACCAAAATATGCATATCTGAATTAAAATCCCTTCTGCTTGAAGTCTGATTTTAAGCCCTATGTGTTTTTTCTTTTTAAAAATAATATAAGAAACTATCTAGCTGACTGGACCAAGAAATCAAAAAGAGCTTATTTTCCTTCTAGTTTCCACACTCAGATTATTAATTTGGAGTTATATTATGTGGTTTGTTATTTAAAAAAAAATAGGAGTTACATGGTGAGTGAGGGGAAGAAGAAGACGAACATTTGTTGAGTAACTGATATTTACTCTTCCCATATATTATCTCATTTATTCCTTACAACAGGCTGAAAGGGAAATATTGTTATTCTTAATGTATAGATGAGGAAACTGAGGCTAAGAGAAGTTAAATAACTTAACCAAATTTATAGATCCTATAAATTATTTATTTAAATAATTTATTTAAATTTAAATTTAATTTATTTAAATTTAAAACATTTAGTTAAATAACTAAACCAAATTTATAGAGGAGCCAGAACTTCCATCTGAGACTACCTTCAAAATTTATGCTATTTTTATTATCCTGTGGTGCCGTCTGTGAATTCTGAAGTTTCATTTAGGGAGGACTAAAAGGGAGAGAATTCATTTGGAGGGTCACACCTCATATTGTTGAATTACATTTTCAAATCTAGTTAGTAAATTTATGTGCTGCAAATTGAACCTGTTCTTGAATCTTCCATGTTGCAGTCTGCATTTTATAGCTGGAAAGACATATCTGGAAAGAGTTTCATCTTGGTAGCTACAAAGGACAGCTGGAAACTTTTGCTTTTGGTACAATAAAATCTTCAAATTTTTTGGTGCAATATTAATGTCTTAGCTAAAGTCCTACTCGATGTCAGGAAGAGAAAGCCACTCAAGGGGAATCTTTTGTGACGTTAAAATGGGCCATCTTCTGGCCATCCTAGGGGAAAAAAAAATCAATGTTCAGCCCATATGCTGGATTAAGAATGAGATCAGGTACTTCCTTTGTCACCCCTGTGAGCATGCAATTTGCTGTTTTTTCTTCTTTCTGTATATCTACTTCATTCTCCAGCATTCTCTGCCTGTGCATCGGCATGCTCATGGCTGAAAATGGTCACCATAGATCCCAGTTTGTAATGATCCCAGATTGCCATCTAAGGACACTCTTGAGTCTCTTTAGTTTTGAGAGATCTGATTCCTCACCACTGTTCATGTCCTTGATCAGGTGTCCACCAGTGTCCCCAGGAAAGGAGGCACAAACGTGATTGCTATGCCTACGTCCTTAGGAAGGCTTACCATATGGGCAATTGGGCAGTTTCTGGAGAAAATGGCTCTGAGTGAAGCAAGTATTACTAACACATCTCCAGTCATAAATGAAAAGTATGTGAATATGACTTTATAGTTTGGGGAATGTTTCATATAGTCTCCTTTGATCTGGAATTATCTATCCCCACCTTATACCTAAGGAAGCTGTGGCCAGCTGGCGGAAAGATTTGGTGATGGTCATCTGACAGAGAAAATGGAGGACCCAAGACTAGATACCAAAGCCCCTTGGCTTTTCTACCATATACAGGCTGTCTCTTTGTCCACAGAAATGGACACAAGTTTTGGAAGAAGGTTGCTGTGGTGGTAGTTTTTATCTACAGTTTAATTCACAATTAGCACTCATGGATGAATTTGCTAATTTGAAACCACAGCCGTTTTTAGCTTCCTCTCATAATACCACATTTTGATGTTGTACCTAACGGTCAGTACTGTACTCCCCTGGAAGCTTGTGAATACATTTTCTTATATTTATATGATACAAACTTGTAGGAATTACAGATACCATGAAAAGAATAAGTTGAATAGATTATTTTGGGTTATTCAATAACTGTAGTTCAGTTTTATACAAGTAATAGAATATGCCTTTGAAATGTCATGTGATGCTTTTGTGGAGTTGGAATTTTGGCTAAGGGTTTTGTGAAGCTGGAATTTTGGCTAAGGGAGGCACAGGTTCCCTAAAGGTGGGGATGTCCTTAAAATGCATGGAAAAAATGAGCCCTTAGTCAGATCTACACCCAGGCACATTTGTGCCAGTTTTTTCCAATGACTCCTGAACCTCAAAACAAAAATCAAGGGAAAAAATTGAATAAAAATGCTTGGAGTTATCCTGTTTGCCCACAGATGATTTCCCTGTGCTAAATACTATTAAATTTTTCCAAAATCTAGAGGAGTGATAACATTTTCAAGATGAAAGGATTTCAAGATTCCTATCCTCAAAAACAGACTAGTACTGTGGGCAAATTGAAATACATCAAAATATAAAATATTTCTTTATTTCATCCCTAATGAACATATCTTCTGGCAATGGCCACCATGGCAAGAAATGAATGGCAACTTTTCATGCAAGAGCATTACAAATAAATTCCTGTAGGGCTTTCAATATCTGGAAAAGTCTCTAGAAATGGACCTTAAATGGTTACCCAGTTCACATTCAGATATCAAAGAATTCAGCAACATAGAAACTGTTTAAATATTAAGCATCAAATTTTCCTTCTTTCAAAGGACTAATAACTTAGCAATAAAAATTGTCTTTGAATCTTGCCATCACAAGGTCTCAGCCAGGCAGTGGATTTTAAATAAAAATTCTCAAGCAGGTCTTATTTAAGCAAAATTCACAGCTGAGCAAAGAGAAACGAATTAGTTGCCTGCCCCAAACTCACCTTGAACAGACAATAGTCCACCTCCTTTGCAGTCCAAGCTCCTCCTCTGTGGAGCTGCCTGCAAAGCCAAAGCACCCAGGATCGATGCTGTCAGGGAAATGCATCTGCTCAGAGGCGAGGCACTAATCAAGTTCTCCTGCATCTGCTGACCTATCCCGCAACACTGTAAGAAGAAAGATGCAGCCATGAAAGAGGAGCCGATGGTGGAAAAGGAATTAGAGGGAAGGGAAACAATAAAGGAGGAATCCCTGAGCTTGAGAATAATGGGATACCCCAACAATAAAAATCCCTTTGTCCACAATGATGAGGGAATATTTCTTTAAGATGTTCTCAAAGAGACTCACCCATGTAGAGTGAGAAGCCGAGGATAAAATGACTTGCTGGGGCTGTTCCTGGGGAGGACCTGGAGCCCAAGTATCAGTTCCCAGATGGCAGCCCTGTTACTGGACCAAAGAAGGAAGGTAGAGCCCATCAAAAGTAACAGAAAGTGTCATAACCTGGGAGGGGGAGAACTTGGCAATGCAACATATTTTTTTTGTACTTGTGTTCCCCTGAAAAATATTGATTCTACTTTGTTCTCAAGAGAACACTCATAGATATGGAACCATGATGTCATAGAATCTTGATGCTAAAAATAACCTAAGGCTTTCTAATCAAATCAGAGACAAGGCATGAGAGATTCAGGAAGATCCAAGAGCTTCCCCAAGGTCACATACAAATTAGGGGTAGGAAGCTAAAAAAAACCAGTCAATTTCTCCTAGATCTCAGGACAGTGCTTTTGGAATTCCAGTAAATTTTCCACACTTCTGAAGCCCTATTAGCAACAGGGACACTTCACTTCAATAAGTAGGCTAAAATGAAACGCTATGGGGGAGGTGTGTGCGTGTGTTAATTGCTCAGTTGTGTCCGACTCCTTGCGACCCCATGGACTGTAGCCCGCCAGGGTCCTCTATCCATGGGATTCTCCAGGCGAGAATACTGGCCTTGGTTGCCATTCCCTCCTCCAGGGGATCTTCCAGACCCAGGAATTGAACCCAGGTCTTCTGCATTGCAGGAAGATTTTTTACCATCTGAGCCACCAAGGAAACCCACAAGAACTGGTTTTTATAACTAATATCTCCCATAGGAAATATGACATCTATCAACCTATGAAATACATTGTGGTTCTGCAAATAATGAGGCAGATGTGTCTCAGTGGAAGTCTGGGATAATTTTCCAGATATTGTCACCAACTGGGTTAGGTGTTATATAGCATGGATTGACATTTGAACTAGTAGATGTCTACAACAAAAACAAGGAATTTAGAGAATCTAAGTAGCATTGTAGACAGTGCCATTTCTTCCAAAGCACTCACTTTATTCCCCTTGATTAATGCATACAAAAATTATAGGCATTGTAAGGAATCAAGTAAGGAGTGATTTGTCTTGAGTAGTTTGCATTTTGAAAACCTTTCCTCTCGAAGGTTTTTAGGCAAGTGTCTCATGTTTTCATCTCCTAAAGAATGAGTGAATCACAGTAGAAGCAATCACCTCTTTTTTCTTTTAACACAAGTCAGAGGTTTCATTTAATTCGTTACTTAAAAAAATAATCACTAAGATGTTACAGTGGATTCAAAGAAAATTCACAATATCACACATATGTGTGTGTGTGTGTGTGTGCTCACTCAGTAGTGTCTGCCTCTGTGACCCCATGGTCTGTAGCCTGCCAGGCTCCTCAGTCCATGGGATTTCCCAGGCAAGAATAATGGAAAAAAAAATAAATAAATAAAAAGAATAATGGAGTGTGTTGCCATTTCCTCCTCCAAGGGATCTTCCTGACCCAGGAATGGAACCCACATCTCCCGCATTTGCAGGCTGATTTTTTACTACTGTACTACCTGGGTAACCCACCACACATATGTGGTCAAATAATGTATGTTGAGATAAATTTTAAAACAAATGCAAAAACAGGAAAAATGGGCTAATAGCCACATATTGTAATTGATTTGTATTGTAATTGATCGCATGGCCAGATACAGTTTGGGCTTTTATCATCAAGAATTACCTTTTTATTAATTTCCTACAAGTCATAGTTTGAAAGTGAAAGTGAAGGTCGCTCAGTCATGTCTGACTCTCTGAGACCCCATGGACTATATAGTCCATGGGATTCTCCAGGCCAGAATACTGGAGTGGGTATCCTTTCCCTTCTCCAGGGGATCTTGCCAACCCAGAGATCAAACCCAGGTTTCCCGCATTGCAGGCGGATTCTTTACCAGCTGAGCCACAAGGGAAGCCCAAGAATACCAGGGTGGGTAGCCTATCCCTTCTCCAGGGTATCTTCTCACCCCAGGAATCAAACTGGGGTCTCCTGCATTGCAGGCGGATTCTTTACCAACTGAGCTAGCAGGGAAGCCCAAGTCATAGTTTACAGTAGCTCAAAGACAACAAAAAGTGAGAGATTCCAGAGAATCAGATAACTGAGAAGGGTATGTCAGATGCATATGACTTGCTTTCAATTAAAGACAACCAGTAATCATTTGGTCCATTGAAATTATTTCATGAATTTACCTACAATTCACATTTTATAGATTAAGAAGTTTAGAGAAGTAATAGCCTAACCTGGATCCCTTGGCAATAGAGCTTAAATGGCAATCAAGGTCTGTCTAATTCCAGGGACACTTCTCAACTAGGGGTGAGGGTAGGTCTCAAGGAACATTTGGCAATGCCTGGAGACAATTTTGGTAGCTGTAATTTGGCAGTCCTGGCTTCTAGTGAGTAGAAGCTATGGATGTTACTAAATATCACGCAATACATTGCACAGCCCTCTACAACAAAGAAACCATCTCTAGGAAAGTACTATTAAAAGGTAATATTTCCTCTGGATATATGTAGGTTATAAGTGACTAAGAACCTACATGCCAAGGCCACTATTAAAAAGTAAAAAGCACTCTTTTCAGAGGATCATCTACTTAAGAATCCTCCACTAGTGTGTAAATCATCAAAGAATTGAAAGGGCTAAGAGCAACAGGTAAAATTCAATGAGAACTTGTAGTAACTGGCACAGTACAAACGCTGACTAATGTTCCTCAGGCACTGCTTAAGGTATAGAGGGTCATACCAGAGAGAGTATTCAATTGGCAATCCTTATTATGAAACTTACTTGCATTTGGAAAGAAAGGTAAATGATAAGTGTATATTTCAGTTATTTAATGCAGCATAAGTTAGATTCTATCATATACTTCAATGTTCTTTTAATATGTACTGTATGCTAGATGCAATGCTAGGTGCAAGAGATACATGAAGATAGAAGTTTACGAACTTGTAGGGAAGATGAGCATGCACATAAAAAATTATAATGCAGCATGATCATTCCAGGTTCCTAAGGGAAAGCAAGCAAGATTACAGAGGAGTGAAGGAAGGCAACTCAGAGAATACAGGCTGATCCTAGGAGAACAGGAGTAGTGGAAGAGGGGATTCTGGGCGATTGTTGTTGCTGTTTAGCCACTAAGTCGTATCTAAATCTTTGCAACCCCGTGGACTGCAGCACACCAGGCTTCCCTGTCCATTTTAGAGGCATGAACAGGGGAGGGAGCGTTGTGTTCTGAGAGCATAAGTGAAAGGGTGGGAGGGGTAAGATGATTCATATAAGATGATAATAGACAGGTAGGTAGGGGTCTGACAAGGAACAGCCTCCTAACTGAGTTGTTTCCAGCTTTTTGGCTATGATGAATAAAGCTGCTACGAATATGGCACAAGTCTTTTCTGAACACATTTAAAAATTTTTCTCTTGGGTAAATGCTTATGAGTGGGACTGCTAGATCATAGAGTAAATATGCATTTAACTTTATAAGAAGTAAGGCAAATTTTCAGAGAGATTGTCCCATTCCATATACTATACTCACCAGCAATTATGAGAATTCTTGCTACTACACACTCTTGCCAATATTGGATGTTATCAATCTTTTAGATTTTTAAGTCATTTTAGTGGATGCATGGTGGCTTATCAGTGATTTAATTGGCATTTCCCTGATGATTAATGAATTGAACATATTTTAATGCACTTATTGGCTATTTATGTCATCCTTCATGGCATTTCCAAGTCTTTTGCCCATTTTTAAAGTATGCTTGTCTTTTAATCATTAAGTTATAGATATACTTTACGTATTTTGGATGTAAGTGTTTTGCCTAATCTATGTGTTATGAATATTTTCTCCCACTCTTTAGACTGCTTACTTATTTTCTTAACAGTGTCTCTTGATGAGCAGAGTGTTTTGACTTTGATAAAAGTCCAGTTTATCAATATTCTCGTTTATGATTAGGACTTTGTCTGGTCGAAAAAATCATTGCCCATTCTTCATCATAAAGAATTTCTCCTAGTTCCTCTTAAATGCATTATAGTTTTAGCTTTTGTATTTAAGTCTATGGATACATCTTAAGCTAATGTTTTGTGTTTGAACTGTTTTTGCACAGATGGTTATCCAGTTCTCACAGAACCGATTACTGAATAAAACCATCCTTCCAACCCCACTGAATTTTTCTGTCACCTTTGTTGAAAGTCTTTTTACCCTACAAATGAGTCTATTTCCAGACTTCTCTATTTTGTTTCATTGATTTATCTGCCTATCCTTTTGTCAATACTATTTCATTTGATTATTGCTTTATATATTGAAATTAGGTAGACTAGGATTAAGTCTTCCAACTTTGTTCTTTTTTCCCCCAAAAAATTGCTTTTGCTATTCTAGCTGCTTTGTTTTTCCACATGTATTATTAGAATCAGTTTCTACAAAAACACCTCTCAAGATTTTGATTTAGCTAGCGATGACTTTATAGAACACTTTGGAGAGAATTGACATTTTGACAATATTGAGTATATCAACCCATGGTCATGTTTATCTCTATTTAGGTGCTTTGTTTTTTTTCTTCAAACCTCTCAGCAATACTGTATATTTTTTCAGCACAGAAATCTTATAATTCTTTTATTGTGAAATTATACCTAAATATTTACAAAGTTTTTTAATCTTATATTAAATTTCATTTTTCAATCCTATTTGCTCTATTAAGAAATGAAAAATCCTCATAGTTTTCTCATTTTGGAAAATATGTAGAGAAGAAAGTATCAATTATAATATTACCATCTATAGATAATTATTATTAGCATCTCGGTGAATCTTCAATATCTTGTTTTTATGCATACCTATATACATATTTTAAAATATAAATGGGGAAACTGTCCTTTAAAAATTAACTAACACCACTATAACTCAAGAAGCATTAAAAGGGAACCTTCCATTGAATTGTATTTCTAAAATCCCTATACACTTTCATTGTTTGGAAATCAGAACACATTTCCCCCATATAGCTAATATTCAAATGACAGGTTATCAATTTAGGCCCACAGAGAAAAACCCTACTTAACCCATAGTGGTTTTTAGCATTCTGACCTGTACCTTTTTCTAAACCTTTTTCTTTAAGGGAGCACAGTCTCCACATATTTATTCCCTACGTAAGCTTTGGATCTCTTAAAACCTTATTAGGAGAGAGACTCAAGATGGAGCTTGTGCAATAGGATGGAGGAGCCTTATCATGAGGCTGGGGTCCTTCAGGGAGTCTGTACTAGTGTTGACTCTGAGGTTCTTTTCTGTGAGCTTCAGAAGTCAGGTGGGCTCTACTGCTTCTGGCTTATATGGAAACTAGTTTTAGTCTTCAGTTCTATTCACCCATTTGAGAGTTGAGGCTGTCTTACTGTTGACTTTTTAAAAGGTCATACAGTGGAAGTAAGAAATAGATTTGAGGGACTAGATCTGATACAGTTCCTGAAGAACTATGGACAGAGGTTTGTAACATTGTACAGGAGGCAGGGACCAAGATCATCCCCATTGAAAAGAAATGCAAAAAGGCAAAATGGCTGTCTGAAGAGGCCTTATTTCCCCTGAAATCAGGAACAAGACAAGGGTGCCCACTCTCACCACTACTATTCAACATAGTGTTGGAAGTTCTGGCCACAGCAATCAGAGCAGAAAAAGAAGTAAAAGGAATCCAGATAGGAAAAGAAGAAGTAAAACTCTCACTGTTTGCAGATGACATGATCCTCTATATAGAAAACCCTAAAGACTCTACCAGAAAATTACTAGAGCTAATCAACGAATATAGTAAAGTTGCAGGATATAAAATTAACACACAGAAATCCCTTGCATTCCTATATACTAACAATGAAAAAACAGAAAGAGAAATTAAGGAAACAATACCATTCACCATTGCAACAAAAAGAATAAAATACTTAGGAGTATATCTACCTAAAGAAACAAAGGACCTATACATAGAAAACTATAAAACACTGATGAAAGAAATCAAAGAGGACACAAACAGATGGAGAAACATACCGTGTTCATGGATTGGAAGAATCAATATTGTCAAAATGGCTATTCTACCCAAAGCAGTCTATAGATTCAATGCAATCCCTATCAAGCTACCAACGGTATTTTTCACAGAACTAGACCAAAGAATTTCACAATTTGTATGGAAATACAAAAAACCTCGAATAGCCAAAATAATCTTGAGAAAGAAGAATGGAACTGGAGGAATCAACCTGCCTGACTTCAGACTCTACTACAAAGCCACAGTCATCAAGACAGTATGGTACTGGCACAAAGACAGAAATATAGATCAATGGAACAGAATAGAAAGCCCAGAGATAAATCCACGAACCTATGGACACCTTATCTTTGACAAAGGAGGCAAGGATATACAATGGAAAAAAGACAACCTCTTTAACAAGTGGTGCTGGGAAAACTGGTCAACCACTTGTAAAAGAATGAAACTAGAACACTTTCTAACACCATACACAAAAATAAACTCAAAATGGATTAAAGATCTAAATGTAAGACCAGAAACTATAAAACTCCTAGAGGAGAACATAGGCAAAACACTCTCCGACATAAATCACAGCAAGATCCTCTATGACCCACCTCCCAAAATATTGGAAATAAAAGCAAAACTAAACAAATGGGACCTAATGAAACTTAAAAGTTTTTGCACTACAAAGGAAACTATAAGTAAGGTGAAAAGACAGCCCTCATATTGGGAGAAAATAATAGCAAATGAAGAAACAGACAAAGGATTAATCTCAAAAATATACAAGCAACTCCTGCAGCTCAATTCCAGAAAAATAAATGACCCAATCAAAAAATGGGCCAAAGAACTAAACAGACATTTCTCCAAAGAAGACATACAGATGGCTAACAAACACATGAAAAGATGCTCAACATCACTCATTATTAGAGAAATGCAAATCAAAACCACAATGAGGTACCATTACAGGCCAGTCAGGATGGCTGCTATCCAAAAGTCTACAAGCAATAAATGCTGGAGAGGGTGTGGAGAAAAGGGAACCCTCTTACACTGTTGGTGGGAATGCGAACTAGTACAGCCGCTATGGAAGACAGTGTGGAGATTTCTTAAAAAACTGGAAATAGAACTGCCATATGACCCAGCAATCCCACTTCTGGGCATACACACTGAGGAAACCAGATCTGAAAGAGACACGTGCACCCCAATGTTCATCGCAGCACTGTTTATAATAGCCAGGACATGGAAGCAACCTAGATGCCCATCAGCAGATGAATGGATAAGGAAGCTGTGGTACATATACACCATGGAATATTACTCAGCCATTAAAAAGAATTCATTTGAACCAGTCCTAATGAGATGGATGAAGCTGGAGCCCATTATACAGAGTGAAGTAAGCCAGAAAGATAAAGAACATTACAGCATACTAACACATATATATGGAATTTAGAAAGATGGTAACGATAACCCTATATGCAAAACAGAAAAAGAGACACAGAAATACAGAACAGACTTTTGAACTTTGTGGGAGAATGTGAGGGTGGGATATTTCAAAAGAACAGCATGTATACTATCTATGGTGAAACAGATCACCAGCCCAGGTGGGATGCATGAGACAAGTGCTCCGGCCTGGTGCACTGGGAAGTCCCAGAGGAATCGGGTGGAGAGGGAGGTGGGAGGGGGGATCGGGATTGGGAATACATGTAAATCCATGGCTGATTCATATCAATGTATGACAAAACCCACTGGAAAAAAAAATAAAAAAAATAAAAAAATAAATTAAAAAAAAAAAAAGAGAAGCCAAAAGCAAAGGAGAAAAGAAAAGATATACCCATTTGAAAGTAGAGTTCCAAAGAATAGCAAGGAGAGATAAGAAAGCCTTGCTCAGTGATCAGTGCAAAGAAATAGAGGAAAACAATAGAATGGGAAAGACTAGGGATCTTTTCAAGAAAATTAGAGATACCAAGGAAACATTTCATGCAAAGATGGGCTCAATAAAGGACAGAAATGGTATGGACCTAACAGAAGCAGAAGATATTAAGAAGAGGTGGCAAGAATACACAGAAGAGCTATACAAAAAAGATCTTCATGACCCAGATAATCGTAATGGTGTCATCACTCACCTAGAACCAGACATCCTGGAATATGAAGTCAGGTGGGCCTCAGGAAGCATCAATATGGACAAAGCTAGTGGAGGTGATGGAATTCCAGTTGAGCTATTTCAAATCCTGAAAGATGATGCTGTGAAAGTGCTGCACTCAGTATGTCAGCAAATTTGGAAAACTCAGCAGTGGCCACAGGACTGGAAAAGGTCTGTTTTCATTCCAATCCCAAAGAAAGGCAATGCCAAAGAATGCTCAAACTAGCACAGTATTGGACTCATGTCACATGCTAGTAAAGTAACGCTCAAAATTCTCCAAGCCAGGCTTTAACAGTATGTGAACTGTGAACTTCTAAATGTTCAAGCTGGATTTAGAAAAGGCAGAGAAACCAGAGATCAAATTGTCAACATCCACTGGATCATCAAAAAAGCAAGAGAGTTCCAGAAAAACATCTAATTCTGCTTTATTGACTATGCCAAAGCCTTCACCTGTGTGGATCACAATAAACTGTGGAAAATTCTTCAAGAGATGGGGATACCAGACCACCTGACCTGCCTTTTGAGAAATCTGTATGCAGGTCAGGAAATGACAGTTAGAACTGGACATGGAACAACAGACTGGTTCCAAATAGGAAAACGAGTATGTCAAGTCTATATATTGTCACCCTGCTTATTTATATATATAACTTATATGCAGAGTACATCATGAGAAATGCCTGGCTGGAAGAAGCACAAGCTGGAATCAAGATTGCCAGGAGAAATATCAATAACCTCAGATATGCAGATGACACCACCCTTATGGCAGAAAGTGAAGAAGAACTAAAGAGCCTCTTGATGAACATGAAAGAGGAGAGTGAAAAAGTTGGCTTAAAGCTCAACATTAAGAAAATTAAGATCATGGCATCCAGTCCCATCACTTCATGGCAAATAGATGGGGAAACAGTGGAAACAGTGGCAGTTTTATTTTGGGGGGCTCCAAAATCACTGCAGATGTTGACTGCAGCCATGAAATTAAAATACACCTACTCCTTGGAAGGAAAGTTATGACCAACCTAGACAGCATATTAAAAAGCAGAGACATTACTTTGCCAACAAAGGTCCTAGTCAAGGCAATGGTTTTTCCAGTGGTCAGGTATGGATGTGAGAGTTGGACTATAAAGAAAGCTGAACACTGAAGAATTGATGCTTTTGAACTGTGGTGTTGGAGAAGATTCTTGAGAGTCCCTTGGACTGCAAGGAGATCCAACCAGTCCATCCTAAAGGAAATCAGTCCTGAATATTCATTGGAAGGACTGATGTTGAAGCTGAAACTCCAATAGTTTGGCCACCTGATGTGAAGAACTGACTCATTTGAAAAAACCCTGATGCTGGGAGAGATTGAAGGCAGGAGGAGAAGGGAACAACAGAGGATGAGATGGTTGGATGGCATCACCGACTCAACGGACATGAGTTTGAGTAAACTCCGGGAGTTGGTGATGGACAGGGAGGCCTGGTGTGCTGCAGTCCATGGGGTCACAAAGAGTCAGACACGACTGAGCGACTGAACTGAACTGAGTAATACCATCAGTTTGCCTGTATTAACATTCATTAAAGCTGCATTACATACTCGTAGAAATTCTACAAGGCTGAAATTCAGGAAATCCAATCTCAGGGTCACCACATTACCCAAGAAACATGGCCCACCAACTAAAATGTCATCTCAAAATAATTAAAATACTTGCCTCTCTCAAACCCTGTGCTGTCAATACATAATCCACAAAGTATTTGTTTTAAATCTCCTTTTGCTTTCCTGTTGGCTTCATCCTCTGGAGGAGGGCATGGCAACTCAATCCAGTGTTCTTGCCTGGAGAATTCCATGGATAGAGGAGCCTGGCAGGCTACAGTCTATGGGGTGAAAGAGTCGGACAACAGCTGAGCAACTAACACCCTGGCTTCATCCTGTAGTTTTTTGAGAATTTCCTTCTCTAAACCTCTAGATCATTTTTCCTAGCCATATCCCATGCACATTTTTTTTTCTTCTCCTCCAATCCCCTTTCTCCTAATTCTGCATTCCCTAAGCTCAAAGAAGCACCCTCACAATGGCAGAACCCTTTCTGAGTAGATGGGAGTTTGAGGGCGTAGGGAGGGGATTAAGGGAAATGCTAGGTAGGCCTCTACATATCTACTTCCATCACATCCCCTTGAGCTAAGTTTCCTAAGTCAGAAGAACCAGTGTGGCTGGAAAGATGCCTGTGAGTTCCTAGAAGCTAGGGAAAGATAGGACTGGATTTTAATTCTTACATGTAAAAATAGGGGATACATGAGAAGGTGCTCTAGAAGCAAGTCATTTTCAGGAACTTTTCTTCCTATTTCCTTTGAGCCGCCCTTATTAAACTGTCAGACAAATTGGTTCAGTCCTGTGCTCAATGGAGACCCACATTTGGACATTCTGGGGAGCCGCAGGTCAGGAGGGAGCTGTCGGGCAGTGCAAAACAGGGAAGCTGGACCGGTGGCCATCCACACTGTGTTGATCTTTTGGTCTGATACTTGTTTTTAGTTTCACTTTCTTTTAATTATAGTCTCTCCATATCTGACCTGAACAGCACCATTCTTCTGGTTTGTTAGTTCATTTTAATGATAGCAGCGTATTATCATTAGAGAGACTTCTCAGGTCACAGTGTATTACAGAGAGCAGATTGTTAATTAAATGGTAATGTTTTCTGAGTTTGGAAGTAATTCCTAAAGTTAATAGTTATTAGTTACCTTGAAATTGTAAAAAAAAAAAAAAAAAAAGAATCATCAGTATATAAAATGAGTGCATAATTAGCAAGCTGCCCTCCAGGAAGCAGATCACATCACTTTCTGTCCAAAAGGAGCAGCTCTGCTGATGAGGCACTGACATAGTTAAGAGAAACCATGAATCACAAGGGGCCGGGAAAATGGTGCTGCCCGGCTCATACTCAGAAGCAGCATAATTTATGAAGCACTGAGGACAGTGGGAGGTAGGCTGTCAGAAATGCTAAGTTCTCTGTGGAATTATTACATTCCCGTTGAAAGATTGGATGTCATTGAAACGAGGTAATCTGGAGAAGCTTGGAGGTTCTGTGCAATTGGGAAAAGCGCAAAGACACTTGGAAAGGAAGCCAAATTTCTTCAGCCTTTTTCCCACTGGAAATCACACCCAAGGTCTTATGAAAACAGACTTTCTTTTCAAGCATCAGGAGGAAATACTTCAAGAAGGACACCCATGGTACACGCAAACTTCTGGATTCACCAGTCCCAGAGTGGTCAGAGCTATGCAGAGATTGCATTGACTCTGTTTTTAAGATCTATGTTTTCTTTATTCCTCGGCACACTTTTCAATTATTTAAGATCAGGTACTGTCCATGGGTTCAAGGGGAAGGCAGAATGTAAAAACCAACAGTATATGTCGATGACTTCAGAAAACTTATTATCAGTTATTATTTTTATTATTCCTTATGACAAATAGTCATTTCTAACATTTATTATTGGCTGCTCACTAAAGTGCTGAAGACAGTGTTGAGTCCTTTGTGTGGATCATTTTAGTTAATTCTGCTATTAATAAAGCACCACCTTCAATTTAGAGATGGGGAAGGCTTAGAGAGGCCAAGCAACTTGCCCAAGATTACACAATTTATCACAGTTTATTAGAGGTGGAGCCTTATATTCCAGTCATTTCCTTTAGCTATTATAAAGGTATCAAGTTTTAATCCAATAAAAAGATTAAAATGACTAAATCTACTTGACATTTTGGAAGGGAATATGATTCACCTTGAAGAAGAATGCTTTGAATTTTGGCATAGCAGACTGACTATTTCTTTTTGTCAAGTCATTTTTATACAACTCCTGTCTGGTCTATAATGACTCCACGGCAGGTACTCCCTGAATGTAGAAGAAATCAGTCTACTGTTAACCCCTCATTGGAATGCTTCCTCAACAAGTGAGAAAATTTATTCAATTTTGGAAAATGGTATCTGCAGACTATTCCAAAACCACCTCCTACTACTTTCAGATCCTTTTTTCCCTACTTGTTCATACACTCAGCTTGTCCATTAGAACTTGGATCATAAAGAGATTTCTTTTAATGGGCTGTATTATTTTCTGTCAAGCAGTCATTTATTTCCTTGCAGGTCCATTGCATTTACTATCCATTTCTATAAGGGTAGGTAGTCCTAGTTCTGAGGTATTTATAAGAAATTTTATAATGGTTTCTATGGCAACAGATGATTAGCTTATTGCTTCAAGCCATTTAAAATTATAATCTGCCAAAACAAAGGTAACTAATTTTGTTTACTACCTGGTCATTGAAAGGTCTAGGGTAACTTGGTTGGCTGTTTGAAGTAACATTTTACTCCTCACTTTTGGCATCAGGCAGCCACCTAGTCAGAAAATTGATTTCCAGAAACAGGAATGGCCACAGAGCAATTTTAGCTGAATCTTTGGGGTAAACAATGCCATTTCCTGAGTGCAAAGTGATTGGACTTCAAAAGGAACCATCAAGCCCACAGGCAAGCTTAGTACAGCAAGCAGGCCTGGTTTCCAGGCTAGGAGTTAAGCTTTTCTCCTCTGATTCAAATATCAGAAATAAGCCTTTCCCATTTATGTGTGATACCAGAATAAATAGAGGTCGCTCACAAAGGAAGCCCTTTGATTCAGCACAGCTCAACAGATGGTGATGGGGACGTATTGTGGCTTCTGGAAAGAGGGCAGGCTTCAGGCCCACCAGAGCTGGGTTCAAATCCTGGCCTTAGTTGTACCGCCTGAGAGAATGGTTTATCTGCTTAAAGGCTCTTTCTTTGCCTGGAAATTAAAGATATTAATATCTCCATTGGCAGAGTGTTTTAAGGACTAGAAATAATACACATGTGATCTGAGCCCCCATGTTCCTATCTTGGAGAAGAAATAGAAGCTAGGAGCAGTTAGAAGCAAATGATATCCTTTACTTGGGTTTCTCAGAGCACAATGAAGGAGGTCCTATTTGTCATCTACAATGGCATTCCCTAAAATAAATTCCCCACTCTCCTCCCCAAAGTCTTGCCTTCATAGGGCTATCCTTTCTTTCTCTCCCTCTTCCTCCCACCTCATTAGTTCTGTTTCTCTGGCTCCCACTCTGTTAATTCAGTATCACAAATGTCCTGGAATCAGGCAAAAGTCTTTGCTTCCTCTCAGAGTGCAGAGACTAGAAGCTGTGGGCAAAGCCAGCATTCTCTTTAGACAGCAGTACGGATGTAGCTAGGGTTGTGAACAAACACTATGAAGAGGTTTGCTCTGTCTCACGCATGTAGCACTCACTTCAGTGCCTGAAACCTAGTAGGTGCTCAATAAAAAGATTCTCCATTAAGGATTATCTACAATGTGCCAGATACTTTTCTCATGAATATGAGGTTTAGAGTAAGACAAGATCCTTGCTTCAAGGAGTGCAGAGTATCGAAGTCATTATTGAATTTTGGTGACTGTTTCAGCGGCTACATCATCACTAAACCAATGAACATGCACTAGATTATTTCCATCAAATATCCTAAGCTAGTAAAACATCTCCATGGTATAAATGACTAATTAAGATATTGGTTGTATTCCAGAGAACTAATTTCAAAATGACCAGGCAACACTTCTTTAAAAAACAAAACCAAACAACAAAACGAAACCCACCAAAAACAAGTAAAGTATACATTTACTAATTTCATCCTTAACAACAAATAGTGAATATCTGTGGGCTGTATGATAACTGGAGTACTATCAATGGACAAAAATTTTATCATGGCTTTTTATCAAGTATGTCATCAATTCTTCAATTAGAATAATAAACATAGATTATTTTATTCATTCCTTACTTAATTCTTTCAGCTTCTATAACCGTCACCCTATTCTAGCATGAAATTAGCTGTGGAGTCTAAAGTCAGCTACTTATTACCTGCATTTTGCAGCATATTACTTAACCTCTCAAAGTTTCACTTTTAACATCTGTTCAGTTCAGTTCAGTCACTCAGTCTTGTGCGACTCTTTGTGACCCCACGAATTGCAGCACATCAGGCCTCTCTGTCCATCACCAACTGCTGGAGTCCACCCAAACCCATGTCCATTGAGTTGGTGATGCCATCCAACCATCTCATCCTCTGTCATCCCCTTTTCCTCCTGCCCCCAATCGCTCCCAGCATCAGGGTCTTTTCCAATGAGTCAACTCTTCGCATGAGGTGGCCAAAGTACTGGAGTTTCAGCTTCAGCATCAGTCCTTCCAGTGAACACCCAGGACTGATCTCCTTTAGGATAGACTGGTTGGATCCCCTTGCAGTCCAAGGGACTCTCAAGAGTCTTCTCCAATACCACAGTTCAAAAGCATCAATTTTTTGGTGCTCAGCTTTCTTTATAGTCCAACTCTCACATCCATACCTGAACACTGGAAGAACCATTGCCTGGACCAGATGTACCTTTGTTGGCAAAGTAATGTCTCTGCTTTTTAATATGCTATCTAGGTTGGTCATAAATTCCCTTCCAAGAAGTAAGCGTCTTTTAATTTCATGGCTGCAGTCACCATCCACAGTGATTTTGGAGCCCAAAAAAATAAAGTCTGACACTGTTTCCACTGTCTCCCCATCTATTTCCCATGAGGTGATGGGACCAGATGCCATGATCTTAGTTTTCTGAATGTTGAGCTTTAAGCCAACTTTTTCACTCTCCTCTTTCACTTTCATCAAGAGGCTTTTTAGTTCCTCTTCACTTTCTGCCATAAGGGTGGTGTCATCTGCATATCTGAGGTTATTGATATTTCTCCTGGCAATCTTGATTCCAGCTTGTGCTTCTTCCAGCCCAGCGTTTCTCATGATGTACTCTGCATAGAAGTTAAATAAGCAGGGTGACAATATACAGCCTTGATGTACTCCTTTCCCGATTTGGAACCAGTCTGTTGTTCCATGTCCAGTTCTAACTGTTGCTTCCTGACCTGCGTACAGATTTCTCAAGAGGCAGGTCAGGTGGCCTGGTATTCCCATCTCTTGAAGAATTTTCCACAGTTTATTGTGATCCACACAGTCGAAGGTTTTGGCATAGTCAATAAAGCAGAAGTAGTTGTTTTTCTGGAACTCTCTTGCTTTTTCGATGTTCCGGCAGATGTTGGCAATTTGATCTCTGGTTCCTCTGCCTTTTCTAAAACCAGCTTGAACATCTGGAAGTTCATGGTTCACGTATTGCTGAAGTCTGGCTTGGAGAATTTGAGCATTACTTTACTAG
Organism: Cervus elaphus; assembly: GCF_910594005.1. NCBI lineage: Eukaryota > Metazoa > Chordata > Mammalia > Artiodactyla > Cervidae > Cervus > Cervus elaphus. Next base: position 81,936,924 of record NC_057823.1, on the reverse strand, counting down.
CGTGTGAGATGAGTGCAATTGTGCAATTTAACATCTGTTAAATGGGGCCAAATTTAAGGGTGTCTACCTCTTGAGATCTGATGTAAGGATTCAATGAAATAATGTATTTTTAGCATCTAACGCAGTCAGGCACATTGTGGCCAATACTTAACAATAGTTATTATTATTGTTGCCTCTGTGGTCCTGGTTGTTTATTATTATTGTCATACCAGTGAATTATAGGATCTGGGCTATATGAGGTACAAACAGGAAATAGCTTTATTTTTAAATTTCATTGCCTTTAAACATGTTCTGTCTTATCTCCCTTTCCTGCCCCTGGGTGACACTTCGGACAGATTCTGTGTACTTTCCTGTTACTTTAGGATATTAGACAACAGTCTCATTTTCAAAATGTAAAAAGTCTAGTCCAATCTAAAGCAAAACTGTCATTTGCCATCTAGCTTAAAGCTTCTTCCCTCCTCCCAGCTCAGGCCTGCCAGTGGGCCCACAGATCCGTGGAGGGGGCAACACCGAGTCTATTCCTTGGCTCTCTTTGCTTCTGTCACCCGTTTATGGCTGTTTCATGCTGGTGGGGGTGGAAGGGCTGGAGGCAACCAGAAGGGATGGTAGCTGCTCCTCCTTGTACTTCTTCCTTGATTCTCTCATGACGATTCTCTCAAATGGCCTCAGTCACAGTAACTTCCAAAGGTGGCCCTTTACTTTAAGAAAAGTTTTCATGGGTGTTTCTGGCTTCTCATCCTTCCAGCCCTCTGTAGTCAAGAATGTCAAACTCTGCTCTGGTCTCCCAAGAAAGTGATGCTTGGGCTCAGCGTGCTGCCATGGACCCCAGCTACCTCCCATGCTATTTGGCTTATGGGAAATTTAGCCCCCTTTCCCATCACATTTTAGAAGCCAGCTCTCCAATGGCTATTCTCTCTGCCCCTGTCCACCTCTAGGTGAGAAGTAGGCATCAGTCTCTCTTTTCCCCAAACTGCAACATATATGCAAATTTGAGAAGAGAGACGAATCGTAGGCCTTTCCACTTCTACCCCAGATTCTTCTCATAATGATTCACTAATTTCTCTTATGTAGGAGGGGAGCATTAATTGAATGGACACTCAAAGAACCAGTTAGCAAGTCCAGGCTGGATGAGTTTAGCAACTGTCTTTACAGTGTGTGGCCTCCTACTGCCCATTGTCCTTGGCCAGGGTGCTTTGGCGGAAACTCTGAGACAACAGGAAAGGTCCCATCCAGTATCCTGTTACATTTTTATTATGCCTGTACTTTTACAACTGTCTCCTAATTGGTTTTCCTGCTGCCTAGCGCCCACTGTTTCATTTCATCCCATACCTAACTGTTAGATTAATCTTTCTCAAAAGACACTGGTCTTGTCAAATTTTTCTTTTTAGTCCATCACTGTGGCTTCTGCAGTTTGGCTACCATCCCAACAGCCCATTCAAAGAGAAAAGAAAAAGCCCAGGGTCCCTAAATTGAATGTAATCCCAGGAGAGTAAGCCAGCTAGGATAGTAGCAGAGTTTCTGGGAGTCCCCAAAGCTCCTGTGACACTGGTTTGCTTCTAACTGCTTATTATGTCAAATAAACCCCCCAGGCTACAAACATAAACTCCACTAATTCAATGAGGTATTTACACTGTGATCAGTGACCCCTGAGGCACTAGAAAGAATGTTTTTTTTTTTTTTTTATTAGTTGGAGGCTAATTACTTCACAACATTTCAGTGGGTTTTGCCATACATTGATATGAATCAGCCATAGATTTACACGTATTCCCCATCCCGATCCCCCCTCCCCCCTCCCTCTCCACCCGATTCCTCTGGGTCTTCCCAGTGTACCAGGCCCGAGCACTTGTCTCATGCATCCCACCTGGGCTGGTGATCTGTTTGACCATAGATAGTATACATGCTGTTCTTTTGAAACATCCCACCCTCACCTTCTCCCACAGAGTTCAAAAGTCTGTTCTGTATTTCTGTGTCTCTTTTTCTGTTTTGCATATAGGGTTATCGTTACCATCTTTCTAAATTCCATATATATGTGTTAGTATGCTGTAATGTTCTTTATCTTTCTGGCTTACTTCACTCTGTATAATGGGCTCCAGTTTCATCCTTCTCATCAGGACTGATTCAAATGAATTCTTTTTAACGGCTGAGTAATATTCCATGGTGTATATGTACCACAGCTTCCTTATCCATTCATCTGCCCTCAGATTGGGAGAAAATAATAGCAAATGAAGAAACAGACAAAGGATTAATCTCAAAAATATACAAGCAACTCCTGCAGCTCAATTCCAGAAAAATAAATGACCCAATCAAAAAATGGGCCAAAGAACTAAACAGACATTTCTCCAAAGAAGACATACAGATGGCTAACAAACACATGAAAAGATGCTCAACATCACTCATTATTAGAGAAATGCAAATCAAAACCACAATGAGGTACCATTACAGGCCAGTCAGGATGGCTGCTATCCAAAAGTCTACAAGCAATAAATGCTGGAGAGGGTGTGGAGAAAAGGGAACCCTCTTACACTGTTGGTGGGAATGCAAACTAGTACAGCCGCTATGGGAAACAGTGTGGAGATTCCTTAAAAAACTGGAAATAGAACTGCCATATGACCCAGCAATCCCACTTCTGGGCATACACACTGAGGAAACCAGATCTGAAAGAGACACGTGCACCCCAATGTTCATCGCAGCACTGTTTATAATAGCCAGGACATGGAAGCAACCTAGATGCCCATCAGCAGATGAATGGAAAGAATGTTTTTAATATACAATTCCAGCTTCATCATTTTATCAAAATCCTCTAAATTTTGAGGAGTGACCCACTGGCTGAACATTACCAGATCATTTAGAGTTGATTTCTCCAAGAGCCACATGCTCTGTCTACACCAAAAAAGTGCCAAGTATTTTGGAAGCCAGAGAAAATCTAATTCAATGTTTCTGTTTTACCCTTGACAAAATGGTGACTCAGAGAGACAGTGGCTTTGCCCAAAGTCACCAGGCCATTTAAAGCACAACCAGAATCGGTAGCCAGGTCTCCTGAGCCCCAGAGTCAGGTCGGTTTCACCATCCCAGGGGACAGCATGCCAGCTGGTTTCAGTTCTTTGTAAACCACTGTCCAATTAGTCCCTGCATTGTAGAAGGTCACCCACCTGTAATGGAAAGGGAATGTTCTTTCTAAAATTGGCATTAATGCCTTCTCTGATAGCATGTAAGGAGAAGAAAATGATTATTATTAAAAAGAAATAAAATGAACATTGGACTCAGAATTTGTCTCTGAAGACGCTGATGGATCTTTTTGGTAATGAAAGGGAAGGCCCAGGACACATCCCGAATGGAGAAGACTGAGAGAAAACAAGCTGATTTGCTTTAGATAATAAAGTAAGGGGAATTTTCTGTTTCTAGTGAGAATTGGGAGGAAGATGTTTTGAGAGGCCAAGCACTTGGAAAAGAGAGAATAGGGGAAAGAAAGATACCTGGAGATGGGGAGAATGAGCAGACCAGAGGGGGAAGTGGCTAAAAAGAAATTCCTGGTAGCCAAAACTTTAGAAGCAAAGACATTTTGTATTTGATTTTAAGTACTTTTCTATATTATACTGTACTATGATCACCCTTCATGATCCACAAATCTTCAGTAAAATTTCATTATACACAACAATGAGGGTCAGAGGTGCTTGGAACGAAGGGAAGTGGGGCGAGGAACAAAATCATGGAAGAGCCTGACTGCTAGGATGCTGTGGTGAGCAGAATAATAGCCCCCAAAAGTGTTCTAATCCCACCTGTGAGTGTGTTAATATGGCCAAAGAGAATTAAGGTTACTAATCAATAGATAAGGAGAGTCTCTAATGCTTGGGTCTACCCCTTCTTCTCCCAGCTTTATCCCTGCTTCCTACTCTTGGTTTGTTTGGCTACGGGAGTGTCCACAGTAGCAGAATTTGAGGAATAACAGAGAGGCAGGCAGGAAAAATCCCCAAGTTAGCTGCTCTCTTATTATATGCACCATTCTGGTGCCCCCAGCCCCATCATCCTGGTCTCGTTTCAGTGTTCCCAGGGATCATTCCCATCCTTTACTGTTCTGTTCCTTATCCTTCAGTGTCTGACTCTGCTCTGTGTCCCAGCATCCATCACTGATTTTAAGCCCAGACTGATTTCACAGGAATCATCACCAGTATCTGTCTTACTCTGAGGGTAGCATCCAATCTCAGAGCAGTAGAGATGCTCTTAACATTGCACATGGCAACTCAACATCTTTTCCTATAGCAGTAATTTTCAGAATGTGTTTTGGGGAGCTCTAGTTTTGGGTGTTAATATCTGTTACTCAATAAAAGGGTTTCAAAGTCAAAGAAGGTTGATGAATTCTCAATGGAACAATTTTAAGCAGTTTTCTTTCCTGCAGAACTTCTTAAAGCCTTTAATATGCAAATGTACATTATGAACTCTCTGAGTGGGATATGATATGATATGCAGGGTTTCCCAAACTTATTTGACCTTGGAATTTCTTCCTGAAACTTTCTTGAGAGAATACTCTTCTGTGAAAAGTATTTTGTCTAAAAGTAATATATTTAGCTTTTGTGACTCAGGCATAGGTTCTTGTGAGTTGACATAGAGATAAAGGCATTGTTTTTCTGCTAGGACAGTGCATTCTAGGTTCTACAACTACATTTTTGGAACCCAGTAGTTAATGAAGTGGAATACTGTGTGTAAGACCCTTCCAGCTAAGAACTAGGTGATTACCCAGAAAACAGAGCTAATGACCATAGAAAGCACCTTGGATCATAAGTCAGAAAAGCTGGTATCTAGTCTCAATTTTACCACTGTTAACTGGAGATTCCTGAGCAACCCTCAACATTTCATCCTCAGTTTCTGCAAAATGGAGTGCTTAACTGGTTATATGTCTTCCCTGGTGCCTCAGATGATAAAGAATCCACCTGTAATGCAGGAGACCTGGGTTCAACCCCTGGATTGGGAAGATCCCCTGGAGGAGGGCATGGCAACCCACTCCGGTATCCTTGCCTGGAGAATCCCATGGACAGAGGAGCCTGGTGGGCTACAGTCTATGGGATTGCAAAGAGTTAGACATGACAGAGCAACTAATACTTAGTGGTAATATTAAAACAAACATAAAACCTGCTTAAAATATTTCACAGGAATTTCTGCAGTTTCTAATGAGATGATGACATGAAATCACTTTAGAAATAATAAGGCTTTTCTTCATAACTGTATGTAAAAATACCATATTATTTCTTAATTAACTTGGTTTTATAATAGGAACAAGGATTCAAACCCATAGATAATCTTCAAACCTTATTTACTTATTTTTTTTGCAAAACATTTCAATCCAAATTATTTTCCTCAACACTGGTAATAAAGAATAGCTCACAAATTACAATTTTAGCTTTCTCTTTCTAGATCTTCTCTCTAGTGGAAGAATAGTGTAGTGGCCAAGACAAAGATGCAATCAAGAGAGCAGAGTGGAAGCTGGGCATTTAATAAAAGCTAGATAAGATAGGTCATTGTCACAGCTGAGCTTCCATTGGGGTCTGTTTGATTTGGAAACAGTGCCATTGGGGGCAAATTGCATCCTCAGATTTTCAGGCAAGTTTGGATCCAGTTATTAGCTGACAGTTAATATTACCATTGTCAAAAGCTGAGATAATAACTCTTATTGAAAGGGAAAGTGAAAGTCGCTCAGTCGTGTCTGACGCTTTGCAACCCCATGGAATTCTCCAGGCCAGAATACTGAAGAGGGCAGCCTTTCTCTTCTCCAGGGGATCTTCCCAACCCAGGAATCGAACTCAGGTCTCCCACATTGGAGGCGGAGTCTTTACCAGCTGAGCCACAAGGGAAGCCCAAGAATATGGAGTGGGTAGCCTATTCCTTCTCCAGGGGATCTTCCCGACCCAGGAATGGAACTGAGGTCTCCTGCATTGCAGGCAGATTCTTTACCAACTGAGCTATGAGGGAAGCCCATAACTCTGGTTGACAAAGCCTAAAATGTCATCTGTGACACCAGACACCAGAACAGTAGAAAATATCAGTCACCATACTTCTCCATTGTCTGTCTCATGTGATGGACATATGGGAACATGCCAGTGCACCATGGGCAATAGCAACGTGAATGTTTCTGAGCCCTTTTAGCTCCAGGATAGTAGTTATCTACGAAGCTGTAACACAGCATTCTGGGTATTTATTCTTGTGCAATATTCAACTTCTTTGGTTTAGGAACTGACTTAGAAGAGGGGGACCGTAGGTAAGCTGCTAAAAAGTATCACTTATCTGGTAGATTCTGGTATGTTGAATTCTTGGGTAAGCAGTTGAATTTAATTCCTTGGTTTATTTTTTTGAAAATGGAACATCTACCAGAAGTGGATGTGTCATACTGACAAGTGTATTTTTAAAGCAATCTCCATTGTTTATTATTTTAATGGTAGAAGTCATGGATGATTCCAGGACGGTGAATTATACAGATAAGTATGGGTAAGGGCACTGCCTTATAGTCATTTATGTATTTGAATTTAGTGGCTACTTAAAGAAGGGGGACTTCTCTGTGGTTATCACATATTGGCATCTAATTTAGAGACATTTTCTTTAGATAATTTGGTTGCTTTCTCTCACCAGAAACTGTACTTTGAATATTCCTTTCTTTTGTTACTTTTATCATATGATGTGAAAAGAGTAACATCTTATGGAAAAGTATGGTTTACACAAGACTTTTTCCAAATTGTTTCATTTATATATTATTATCTTTATTTGTTAACTATATTTAAACATGTCACACAAATTCAGTAATCTGAATACATGTCACACAAATTCAGTAATCTGAATACATGGTGAACCACTTGTTTCCCATTTCATAGGCACAATTACTCTTGATTTTACCCAAAGTAATTCAGTTTTAAAAAAAAGAACAGAACCTGGTACCCCTTATTTCTCTGCTGTAGGTTCTACTTTGACTCTTAGCACATGGCACCCATTTTAGGCATTAGATTGACTTTTTCAACAGTGGTTTAATTAGCACATATTGTTTGTTGCAGTTGAGAAAGGGGGTGTTAATAAAACAGAAACAAGATACAGAAGAGTTGAGGGAAACAGGTAATTTCATCTTTGAAAGATAACATTCTGTAGAAGGAAGCTTCTGGGTGCTCATTAAGAACACAAGCTTCCATACATGCATGGAAGAATGGGGAGCAAGAGGAATTTCAATGACTTTTTCATGAAATCTGACCCAGAGTTGAACAAAGAGAATTCTAAAACTTTTGCATATGCCAATTTTAGGAGGGGGAGGGGCAGACATCCATCTTTCCCCCCTTTTTCTGGTATTGCTTGAACAAAAAGAATTATTGAAATTGGACTTGTTCAGGTTTTTATAAATCAAGATGTCAGCAAACACAAGCACTAGTCTAGTTACAACAAGAGACTGTAGTTTACAGAATGAAATGAACCCTGTTTTCTTTAAGCTCTACAAAGAACACATTGTTTATTCTTGTGTAAAAAAAGTCATGTAAAGAAGCTCTCTGTCAGGTACTCTTATTTGTATTTAGTTGTTTCATAACTCAATTATATGTTCCCCTCTGTCTAATAATTAGCATATGCATAATAAAAAGCCTTGAAGACCTGTTCTTTTCCCCACTGCGTGTCAGTTAAATTTCCAAATTGTTCCAGAGAACGGGCTGTGCCTGCATAGGTGAGCCTCCCTGCTGCTCTGGCAGCTTGCCCTGTGCAGGAGTTGAGGGTCAGCTCTTGGAGAAAGGCCCAGCCAGAGGCCTGAGCAGGGACTTCCTGCCATCTGGAACAGTCTGGAGCACCAGGAATGATGTCAGCAAGAAGCACTCAAGTGTCTCCTCTCCAGCTCCCCCTGGGAAGACCAGTACGTCACCCAGTTCCTTGACTGGGGGAACTTCCCAGGCACTGCCAGTCACTTGAGCTCTGTATTTTTGTTGCCTTTCATCCCGAGGTTTTTGTGGCCACTTTCCACCTTTTGGTCACCCCTCCTATGTTTGAGGAATTCCCCACAGTCTGAGTCCTACCTCCCCATTTTATAAGCCCCAGTTGCACTTGCCCAGCTTCTCTTGTAGTAAGAGCCCAAATCTGGGACTCAGGCTCAACCAGTCCCATTTGCTGGAGGAGAGGTGGTTTGGGAAGAGAACAGTGAGAGAGGGAGTAGGTGCTTCACGGAATCCATTTTCTGGAAAAAGCGGCAATGGTGGCTCTGGCTTTGGAGGAGGACGTGCGGAAGTTCCGGCACGCGGTGTCCAGTGCTAAGCGTTCACTGAGATGAGGACTTAGGGCCGCACGGGTCTTCCTGTGGCAGTTGTGGTGGCTGCAGTGCCTAAAACCAGGATCTTCTTTGCAATAATGATACAAAAAAAAAGATACCTAATGTAATTGTCCATTTGATACATACACTCTGAAAATCAAAGCATCAAAGTGTTCAACTTGATTTGTTGAAATTTTTAAAACTTATTAAGATGATTACTTTTTAAAAATTTTTATTGAAATATAGTTGACTTACAGTGTAGTTTTAATTTCTGTACAGCAAAGTGGTTTGGTTATACATATATATGTATTCATTTTTGTATTCTTTTCCATTATGGTTTAATCACAGGATATTGAATATAGTTTCCTGTGCTATACAGTAGGACCTTGTAATTATCCGTTCTATATATAATAGTTTACATCTGCTAATCCCCAAATCCCAATCCTTTCCTCCCCCACCTCCTCTCCTCCTTGGCAACCACAAGTCTGTTCTCCATATCTGTGAGTCTGTTTCTGTTTCATAAATGTGTTCATTTGTGTCATATTTTAGATTCCACATATAAGTGACATCGTATAGTATTTGTCTTTCTCTTTATGACTTCCTTCCCTTAGTATGATCACATCTAGTTAGAACTGGACATGGACCAACAGACTGGTTCCAAATAGGAAAAGGAGTACGTCAAGGCTGTATATTGTCACCCTGCTTATTTAACTTATATGCAGACTACATCATGAGAAACGCTGGGCTGGAAGAAGCACAAGTTGGAATCAAGATTGCCGGGAGAAATATCAACAACTTCAGGTATGCAGATGACACCACCCTTATAGCAGAAAGTGAAGATGAACTAAAAAGCCTCTTGATGAAAGTGAAAGAGGAGAGTGAAAAAGTTGGCTTAAAGCTCAACATTCAAAAAACTATGATCATGGCATCTGGTCCCATCACTTCATGGGAAATAGATGGGGAAACAGTGGAAGCAGTGTCAGACTTTATTTTTAGGGGCTCCAAAATCACTGCAAATGGTGATTGCAACCATGAAATTAAAAGACGCTTACTCCTTGGAAGGAAAGTTATGACCAACATAGACAGCATATTAAAAAGCAGAGACATTATTTTGCCAACAAAGGTCCGTCTAGTCAAGGCTATGGTTTTTCCAGTGGTCATGTATGGATGTGAAAGTTGGCCTGTGAAGAAAGCTGAGCACCGAAAAATTGATGCTTTTGAACTGTGGTGTTGGAGAAGACTCTTGAGGGTCCCTTGGACTGCAAGGAGACCTAACCAGTCCATCCTAAAGGAGATCAGTCCTGGGTGTTCATTGGAAGGACTGATGCTGAGGCTGAAACTCCAATACTTTGGCCACCTCATGTGAAGACTTGACTCATTGGAAAAGACCCTAATGCTGGGAGGGATTGGGGGCAGGAGGAGAAGGGGGACAACAGAGGATGAGATGGCTGGATGGCATCACCGACTCGATGGACATGAGTTTGAGTAAACTCCAGGAGTTGGTGATGGACAGGGAGGCCTGGCGTGCTGCGAGTCATGGGGCCGCAAAGAGTCGGACACGACTGAGTGACTGAACTGAACTGAACTGAGGTCTGTCTATGTTGTGGCAAATGGTATGATTTCACACTTTTTATGGCTGAGTAATAGTCCATTGCATATATATACTACATCTTCTTTATCCATTGATAAGACATACTTTAAAGTGCATTATTTTATGTAGGTAATAATATAGCTTGTGATAAATAAATTCAAAGACCAAAGCAGTAATTAGCATCCAACTAATAAAAATAAATGAAAAAAAAAAAGCATATAGCAAAGGTCACCTTTTACTCCTGTTAAAATGTCTACTGAAATTTAACAAATGTCGAGGCCATTCTATCTGTTTATTTCTTAAAAAAAAAATTAAAATTGGTTTCTGTAAAAAAAAAAAAAAAAGACCAAAGCATTTGTGGGAAACTGTTGTGACATGATTACTCTTCAGATATTTTAGGGGTACATATAAGTTTATATTTACTTTGGATATTATCATTTACCCATTTTTGAGCTAACTTCTCCCTCTTTCTCCACTGTCTTCTCACATCTATATTATTGCACTAATCTGATTTTGAGGGATTAAAAGAAGTTCTTTGGTACGTGCAAGGTATCTAGGTAGGAATGTAGAACTCCATTAGTTGGATTGGGGAAAAAGGTTACAATAAGACTATAGTAAACCTATGTGAAAAAAGGAGCAGAACACCCAATCCAAATCAGTGAAAAATAATCTTTTTAAGTAAATTCTATTTTATTACTTTGCAAATAATTTGCATAGTATGAGAAAAAATGGTATTAAGTGAATTTATTTAAAAATTACAAGTCATTGTTGGTGCATGGTAGTGGATCATGACTACCTGTGACGTTATGGAGATAATAGCTCGTCCCAAAATTTGAAGGTATGCCTGGAGAATATTATAGGCCCTTTCTTTTCAGAGAAAAAAAAATCATCAAATGTTTTCTTAGCCATAATGACATACTGTATTACTGTAACATTACAAATTTATGGAATCTTAATCAATGAGTTTTAGCCATAGAGATAAATTCTGAGGGATGAGGATTTATGTACTTGGTATATAGTACTAAGTTACAGGAATGACAGTTAAAGATCTTCACTATTTTCTGTGCCCTGCTCTGCCATGATATTGAAAAAGACTGATATTTTGAGCTTTGATGAGCCATTCTTTCTCTAGTCATTCTGTTGAGTTTTAAATTTCTCTGATTCCATAGTGTACCTCATTCCATGATTTCCACATGATAGTATATCTGTTATGAGTACTATCCAATTATCAGTTATTCAAACAAAGAGAATTTAAATGTTTTGGAAGAGATACCTCAGATGAGACTGTAGCTGACTGGATGGAGAAAGGAAAACAGTTTTCTCCTATGTTCCAAAATGCTCTATGTTACTTTCTACTATTCCTTCTAGTTCTATGAAGCTGCTTAATTCGTGTGCTGTATTGTTTCTGTGATTTTCACCATACACATGGAAAGGAAAAGAACAATCAATATCTTTTCTTCCTGCTTTTCTTCTAATTCCCACTGCTATTTTATTATTTATAACTGATTTTGAACTCAGTTTTAAATTATTTTCTGAACACCATTTTGGTATTTCTGTAATTCTGAATACAGCTCTTCGAAGGGTAAGAGATCTAAGCGTGCGACTGGAGTGGTGTGGATTTGGTTCTGCTGAAGCCAGGAAGGCAGTCTGGACACTCTGATGGATAATATTTGCTCCAGAGAACTCCACCAGACAGGCTGAAGCATGATAAGGCCTATACTGGGCTTGACTTCTTCATAGGAGAGTGGCTTTGCTTGCCTAGACTGTGATAGCAGCTATGCAAATAAATATTTTGATTATTCATTTAGGAGAAGAGGATTATTTGATGACTCTCTTGAAGTATATGTAGACTTATTATGAGGAGCAGGTAATTTTTTCCCATTGTTATTGCTGATTCAATGAGGGAAAGTACATTGTATCGATAGTTAAAAATAAGAAAGACTTTCCTCAGTGGAATTAAGGTATACTGTGGGGATTCCTACTTTGCAGAGGTGACTCAATGACATCAAAATCCCTGTTTTCACCTTTGAATCTATGAAATTCAAAATGATGTCATTGCAGTGACCAACTGCCACCCATGAAGAGGCTGTTGAATTGGGCATTACATTCTGCAGTCACTGCCTTCAGGTAAGAGTCAGAGTGTATCTGCTGTGAGTGTAGGACTGTCTCAGGCTCTGCTGAAGTATCACAGCATTATCCTTGTGCATGTATCTCACTGGGGAGACAACAGGAAAAGTTAAGTTCCAGTAAAAGGTAGCTTTTTCTTACACATGATACAGATTACAAGTGCAGAGGATGGCTTTCAAAGGAATTAGGAACCAGAGTAAGTAAGGCCATTCAAGACAAAGGAAGCAGCATGTAAAGCGATGGAGTGCTGACAGAGGTGCCAGGTCGTTTTGTGGATGGTTTCAGACAATGAAGGGCATAGACAAGCTCTACTGAGGAATAAAACATTCATAAACATTTCACTAAGCAGCAAGCCCTGTGCGGACCCCTGTGCATCTTCTCATTCAGTCCTCTTAATAACTCTGATGTATGGTTAGAAACATCATCTCGGTTTGCTGTTGATAAAATGAAGGCATAGAGTGGTTAAGTGAGCTGCCTAAGATGACACAGCTAGCAATTGATGGAGCAGAGAATTCAAACTCAGGTTGTCAGAATTCAGCTACTGGGACTAAAATTTAATTCCAGAAACATTAGTTATCACTTCCTAAAGGCAAAGCACAAACTGAGGTAGGAATTATAGAGTTTGAGAGTAGCAAAATGTCTTCAAAAGTATATTCTCCCCAGTCAAGCTCAATATGTAGGTCTACTGTAAATGTCTGTGAATTAAAAGTCTATTTTCAAGGAGTATATACTCTGGTAGGGAAGACAGACATGTATACATAACTACAATGCACAGAAGGCTACAGGTACTAATGGATCAAATTGGATAAATCTGAGGGGGAGAGAAAGTTATCCTATAAAAGGAATTGAGTTTTTGAGCGGGAGAGTGATGTGATGAAAACTTATTACTGAAAACTTAATCTGCTGACTTGTGCTCCTTGTTTCCTTATTGTCAGCAACATTAAGCCACTTGGAACTCCAAGCAAGTTAGATACATGGTATAGAAAAGAGGAGGAAATATTTCTCTCTCTCATGTCCTGCTCACCAAAATTCTGCTAAATTGGCTTAGATGCTGGAATAATAAATTGGAGTAAAAGCTGAAGCATAAACTCTGAAGACATTCTGATGCTTTTTGTTCAATCACTATTGTTCCTAAGAATATAAGGAGCGCCCCCCCCTCCAGACTGTAGGGGTTGGGTAGAGGCCTGGAAAGATTATTTGTTGCAAATGTCCAAGATATAATTTGTTGCAAATTAGGATATAAGGAACTAAAGAGCCTCTTGATGAAAGTGAAAGAGGAGAGGGAAAAAACTGGCTTAAAACTCAACATTCAAAAAACAAAAATCATGGCATCCAGTCCCATCATTTCATGGCAAATAGATGGGGAAACAATGGAAACAGTGGCAGACTTTCTTTTCTTGGGCTCCAAAATCACTGCAGATGGTGACTGCAGCCATGAAATTAAAAGACGCTTGCTCCCTGGAAAAAAGCTATAACCAACCTGTCATATTAAAAAGCAGAGACATTTTTTTTTTTTTTTGCTGACAAAGGTCTGTCTGGTCAAAGCTATGGTTTTTCCAGTAGTCATGTATGAATGTGAGAGTTAGACTATAAAGAAGGCTGACCGCTGAAGAATTGATGCTTTTGAACCATGGTGATGGAGAAGACTCTTGAGAGTCCCTTGGACTGCAAGGAGATCCAACCAGTCCATCCTAAAGAAATCAGTTCTGAATATTCATTGGAAGGACTGATGCTGAAGCAGAAGCTCCAATACTTTGGCCACCTGATGCAAAGAACTGACTCATTTGAAAAGACTGATGCTGGGAAAGATTGAGGGCAGGAGGAGAAGGTGACAACAGAGGGTGAGATGGTTGGATGGCACACCAGATTGATGGACATCATGCCATGGACATGAGTTTGATTAAGCTCTGGGAGTTGGTGGTGGACAGGGAAGCCTGGCGTGCTGCAGTCCATGGGTTCACACAGTTGAACATGGCTGAGTGACTGAACTGAACTGAGGATATATGTTCATTCATATTTGATCATTTTAGTTATCCGTTCATGCAGTGGGTCTGTCATTCGGTGACTACAGTTGACCCTTGAACAACATGGATATGAACTGTGTGGGTCTGCTCATACAGTACTACATAATTCAAGGCTGGTTGAATTCATGGATGTGGTTCCACAGATATGGAGGAGCCAAGTATATGGAGAAGCCAACTATATGGAGGTTATATGCAAATTTTTGACTGTCTGGAGGGCCAGTACCCCTAACCCACCTGTGGTTCAGGTTCAACTGTATTTGTTCATTGAGTGCCACTGGGTACCTGGTACTGTTGTAAGTATTGGAACATAGCAGAGTCTAGTATGAGAAGTACAATAAGTCAGCTCTTCTCATGGAGTATGCAAGCCAACGGGGTTATTCATACCATAAACATTTCAGATAGTGACATGTGACACAGAAGAAACCAAAACAGAGCAACAGGATGAAGAGTGACAGGATGGAGGAGTAAGCACTTTAAAAAGGAATCTCAGTAAACCTCTCTGACATTCCTGCAGACTTGAGTAATGAAGAGCCAGCCATACAAAGATCAGAGGGAAGAGCATTCCAGGCAGAGGAAATAGCCAGGACAGAGGCCCTGAGGTTGGAAGTTAGAGGAAGAGGCAGCAAGATCGTGGGCTTTTGCTATTAGCCACATTCAGAACTTCGAGAAGCATATCTGAAATACTTCTTCAAATACTATGTCAATGAAATATTTTAACAATTAGCAATTCGATGATTCTCATTATTAACATTCTTAATAACCATTTAAAATACTCCATCTGAAAAAATGGATATTTTAAAAAATTAACTTGAGTACAAACTGACAAATAGCAAAAAAGAAATAAAAATCATAGGTAATAGGGGAATCCAAAATATGGATGAAAGGTTTCAGAAGATCACCTTGAGCTTGAGAAGGGGGAGGGGTGGTAGTGAGGATTGGAAATTAAAGGCTGAAAATCATGTACTATTTATTAATTTAATAAATCTGTCTTGATGTCAATGTAATCGAATGCTGCCACAAAATAATGGTCTCCTGCTGCTACATAAATGTTGAGACCAAGCTCTGATGTTTATTTTCAAGACAGGAGACATTGATCCTTCACTAATAGAATATTACAAGTTTATTTCTATTATGCTAAGTAACCGAAGTTGATTTCATTGTTGGATTTGATAGATGTTGGTGCTGTCATAGTTCAGAATGGTCTGGGGCTAGGAGGCCAAGAGGATGAGTATTTTTTCTTACCTAATTAGGCATCCTTGGATTTCATTTTAATATAAGATCAATAAAAGAAAACTTTAGGGATATTTAGCCTCTAGGATCTTTTTCTGATGCCCTAGAGACTGAGACTATTTGGCACAAGATTATTCTGTCCTGAAACGAAGAGACTCTAGAGCCAGACAGTGAGTTGGATGGGGGCCCCACCCAACTGGAAAGGCAACAGGAAAAGTGATGAGAGGAAAAGACAGCTACAACAATAGAAGGAGGAAGTGAAGCCAAAAAAACAAGAGAAGAAGGAAAAGTAACAGTGAACTACAACAATTCACCGGGAAAGGACAACCACACGGGGGAAAAAAAAAACAACCCAAAGGGAATTGCAATCGGCTGATTTAGATGTGAGGGACAAGTTTTTGACTATTTCCAGAGGTAGCGCACTTATTTACAGTGATCAATGAATGGATGTCAATGGAATCCAGTGATTCGGGTTTCCCTTTCCCTAAGCAGAATGTGAATTAAAATGAAGACCTTGGTTTTGGATTTCATCTTCCATAGATCACACAGCCACCTAGTTCTGGGAAATGTGGTTGATATTTCTCAGAGGAATGAACAAAGTGGAGATTGGAAATTAGACATGAACTGACCAATTTAGTCAGAGTAAGGAGAATACTCCTCTCTTTTAAACATAAAAAAATAGATTCATGCCACATCATTTTTCCTTTTAACAACCTATAGTGAGCCAAGGGATTTACTTTGCAACAGTCAAAATGGGAGGAAATGATGTATTTGATAAAAGACAAGGCTGTAATAAAGCAGGGTGTGGCTTGGTGTTTTTGATTTTACCTAATCAGAGGGTTAGCTGTAAGAACAGAATTCAGTGCTGCTTACCATGCTGAAGCAAGGTCTCGTAAGCTCTGCTCGAGTGGCCCCACCTATATTTAATCCAACCTGAATTCATAGAAGGGCTTGCCCTTCTAGAATCATGGTGCATGAAAGAGTAAATGCTTTCAGGTAGAGCATTGCATGAGATACTCTATGTAAGCACTTAGATAGTACCTGGCAAGAGCTTGATAGATATTAGTATTATTAGTGATATTAGTGATATTAATACATAAGAAGTCTATAGTGTGGTCTGCAAGAACTGAAATTCTTGCATGGTGAACCATATAACATTGCCAAGTCAACCATATTAGACTTGCAAAATAGCAGTTTTGTGTATTTCAATCTAATGTGTTCTCATGAAACTTGCCGATCTCTCTCACCTTTTGTGCTTTTGTCAGGGGTTAAGGGGTGAAGAGAGGGAAAAGGGAAGAGAGGAAGAATGGGGAAAAGAAGGAATGGGAAGGTGGGAGTTTACATGGGAGAGCCTTTTGAAGAACCTGCACCGACACGAAGCTGAAGTGATGAGATGTAGCCCCGTTCCCCGCAGTCCCTCTCACAGCCCTTTAGTGAACTCGCCAGGTTTTTAGAAAGTTCCTGAGACATGGATGTGTCTCCTCCTTCTACAAATGATAAATGCTCTTTTAAAATAAAACACCCAAACCATAGAGCAGAACTGACAGCTCCAAAAAGGACATGGTGCCGAAACAAAAACAAACAAAGCAGTACAAGAACGTTGCAGTACATGGGTAACTCTGCCAGAGGAGTGGCAGAAAGTGCCCAGAGCTGGCTTCCTCTGTGACCACCCTTCTCCATAGACTACCCACATCCATCACCGGAGTGACCTCTCCGTCTGCATCCCTCCTAGAAACAGGACCAGGCTGAAAAGCCAGGCAAACGGACATGGTGCTTGTGAAGCCTCTAATTTCAGGGCACCTCTGCGCCAAATATTGTATTGAAGAAACATATTCCAGAAGTCAGTATCCTTGGTCAAAACTCTCCTTAACAAAGCAACATAGCCCTAAGTAGTGTCCACGGGCCTGTGGACCCTGATAAAGTTTCTCCTCACAGAACTAAAATCCCGTGAGTGTTACAGGGTGGGAGGCACACTCAGAGGAACAGTAACAGACCATAAGACAAAAATGTATTCTTCCTTAAGTTTCTTAACACTGGCCCTCCAGACCACAGACAGCTTGGGTCTGAGAAATTGGGTGAGGTTAATGGGGATTGCCTTGTAGTAGTCAATAGCTCAGAACCATGTGGCGGGGACCCTTCTCTCTCCTGCATCAAATATTTAGGTCCAAAGAAAAAAGGCCTGAGGAGTTTCGAAAGATGATAATGGGATTATAACATTATTTATCTGTTGAGGAATCTGACTTGTACAGGTATAATCTAATGATGATGCTAGCAGGTAGCAGTTACTACCATAGAGTACTTATAAATCTTCAGGAACTTACTGCAATATATAGGATGGAGTCCAACTGGTTTCAAACACTTTTTGAATACCCCCAAAATAAAATATTAAAGTGTCTTCTATATCGCTGGGAAGTATACATGACCCTGATAAGATTGTTTATTCCTTATGACTGACTGTTGGCAATGAGAATATTCACCATTTATCTTAAGTAGATTTTTAACACTTAAACCATTTCAAGGTAAATAAAATACCATAGTGATATATTTGTCATCTTCCTTTTTTTTGCCACACTTGGTCGAGAAGATCCAGTCATGTTGGAAAATTATGAAAAGCAAATGTAGTGCTATTTTTTTCTCCTATGTTTCCACTCCCAACAGAAGGAAATGACACTGCCTGAAATGTTGTACAGCTTCCCTCTTGAGACTGGGGCTTTTGTCAACTCCAAGAGCGCAAAGACATCACATTGGCATAACCTTAGTAGGTGAAAAATCATTGTGAAGATTTAGGAATGCACTAAAAAAATATAGTAATACTTTTGAATAAGGAACACTCTTTGGCACACTTCCTATTACATAACTTTCAACATTTAATGACAAAAATCCAGCCAGTGAACACTGCAACACTTGGAATTTGTTTTGCAAAATGTGCTAAAGTGTAAGAAATTACCATACATGGTAGCCCTGTTTTTTTTTTAATTTTTATTCGTCTTTAGCTTATGCACAATTCTTTGAATCAGAATTATTCCAAGTTCCTAAACTGCAAATTTTTGACAGTGTTAGAAAAACTAGGCACTCTAGAGAAGGAACTATTTAGAAGTGGTAGCTTTGCACACTGTCTCTCCTAACTCATTGGTAAGTGTTTATATCTAAATTGGGATTTTAAAAATCTAGGGCAATAGGTTAAGAAAACAGTCTTGCCTCAGATTAACTAATGCTAAACCAACAGCAGTGTGTCAAATGATGTTAATATGAGGCCCCATTTTACTTATTATTCTGGTATGAGAGACCATGTTGCATAGTATATTATAATTGTAATGACTTCATTCATTCCATTACTTTGGTATGTGGCCTGTGAACAGTTTGTGAATATGAGCATGTTGGTCTCTTCTGCTTAGGAGTGAAGTTTCAAACAGTAGTCTGAGTGACAAACATCTCAGAGCTTGCTCACATTCCTCTGTGGAATAGTCACTTCTGAGAGAAAGAGGTGCGGCTTCGTGGTCTGAGAACGGGACTGCCAGCCAGGAACACAGAGTTCTCATCTTGGAACTAGTATTGTTTTCTCTATGGAGCAGATAATGCTAATGAATTTTTCTTAGGACTCAGTTTACCAGCTTTAGAAAGCTGATCAGGAAAATCTAATTAACTGGCGTATATTCTGCTAAATGACTTCATATGAAAAGTGATATGAATGTAAGTAGGGAGATGTTATTTTCATAAACGAATGAGTTCTATAAAACAAACAATAGAACAGTTTGGTCCTTCAGAAAAATTATCCCCCAACAAGAAAATCCATTTTTATGTATAAATAGTTTAAATTTTCTAAATAAATATTTTCTACACTAAATGTTTTTCTTTTTTTAACACGCCGAGTATTTTATGTGATGGAAATAATTAAATTCATGATTAGCTTCCATTTAAATATAAAGTGATAGTCTCTTTGTTCTGTGTATTAATAGCAAAGGGAAATCTTTTCTAAAGTTCCATGCACTGTAAGAATACAGACATTATTAACCTCAATGTTTTAGAGAAAAATTAGAATCTAAGAAATGTATAGTCAATCTAGAGCTTCAGTAGGGTGGTATAATAAACTGCCTGTTTTAAAATGATAAAGACTTCCAAGAATAAGATGCAGGTTCCAGAAAGAGAAAATTGTGCATATGTGCCCAAACAAAACGGGAGGGAAAAAAGACCTAATGACTGAATAACTCTGGTGTTCTATATCTGACAGAATAAAGTTTAAAAAAAAAATCAACCTCAAATGCAAATGCTCCATTCTGATGGCTCAGCTGATCAGCATTCCCCTACTCTAAATCTAGCCACCCTCCCCCGCTACTCAAATTAATCAGCCTTATATACAAGGTTAAAAAACCTTCAAACTTCTAAAAAATAAATTGAGATTCTTTACAGTAGGAATCTTTAAGTGTCCTAATTCTTCACCCTTGTAAAAAATGAAAACAAACAAAACATGGGTCTTCAATTCTGTGTCTGGGATCTCAAATTTGGCTCTGAATATGTGTTTCAAATCTCATTAATTAGAATATTGGCCCCATGAGATACAGTTGCTGATGCAAAGAACACTCTTTGTACTCAAAATAATTTGAACAAGGGCAAAGAAGCATTTTATTTACATGTGTAAACATTAAGAGAAAAATAAAACAGAGATGATGGTTCAGGTAGCTGCTTAGATATTTTAAAGATAATTGATTTGATTACTTAAGCTGTAAGGTTATGAGATAGAGTAACAGCTATGTTTTCACTTTGTGTATTTGTTGCATGATAACATTCTTATAAAGGTAACTCTGACATTAACTTGGCAAGTTCTGAACTAAGACCTTTTGGCATTTTATTATTTCCAGATACTAAGACCAAATTGCTTTGAATCCCATGCCCCACTGTGCAGATCTATAATTTATTTATTTTTTAAACATCAGAAAACAGGCCATTATTCAAAAGACTTTTCCATGTAACAAATCTGGGTAAAGATCAATCAAATGAGTAATTTACAGCAATAAACAGCAAACAGCCCTTCTTGTTTTCTTTCTTCATTTTCCTTTCTCTTTAGGAAATAGCAAATTAAACCATGACTATTTGTGGTCTTGCACTATAAGAACACATGTAGTCATATATTTTCATCCTATTAAATCTATTTGCTCAATGGATAAAAAGTAAAGTCCACTGTAGTGTCTTACATGGGGAGGGTCATCTGTTTTGTAGAGCCACAACCTAAAAATCTTTCTCTGAAAGATGGTGCCCATTGGCTGTCTGTAAATGGGTACTGAAAGCAGAGTTCAACAGCCCTGGGGCTTACAAAAATATACAGATACCTGGGTCCATCTGATTTAGTCTGGGCTGGGGTTCCAGATCTGGTATTTAAAAACAAATGAACAACAACAAGAAAAAAGTTCTAAGGCAATTCTAATGTGTCGTGACTGAGAATTAGAGAGGATCCCAAGACCAGTGCAAAGATAATATAGAACTTAGGTAATAGTACAAAGCCCACTCTTGGTTTTAAATGGAAACCTTACCTTATTCCAGGTGTGGGCAGCAGCTGCCAGAGATCCCCCCCCTTGACAGCATTCTCTAATCAGTACCTAATAGGGAATGTTCTATGGGTGATGGAGCCTGGGGATGCTAATAATTTTCTGAGTTAAAGCTAATGGAAGTAGATTAAATTGAACAGCAAATTACATGGCACCAAACTTGAAGGTAGTGTTTGTAACCACTGACAGCCTGATAAGACACTTGGGCATTTCAAACCAAAGTTTGTTAAAAGAGGGAGGTTAGTACTTCTTCTGTTAGGGGAAGCACACCAATTGAAACCGCCTACCCTGGCCAGGCACCATAGTAACTATTTGCATGAGTTGTTTTATGACAGGAGGTCCTGGTAAGGAACACGGAACTAATAAGCCACCGCCAACCAGAAGAGTTCGGGAAAGATCAAGAGGAGACACCACATGTCGGACCACCTCCCAGAATCCTCCTCTCTGGGATCCATCTTGGCTGAACAAGGTGTGCACCACCAGGAAGGACTCTGAGTCAGAATGATTGGCTAAAGACAACCCGGAAACTAATCCCATCACTATAAACCCCGAGACTGCAAGTCAAGTGGCAGAGCTGTTCTCCTGGGTTCCATTATCCTACTGCTCTCCACCCAGGTGCCCTTTCCCAATAAAATCTCTTGCTTTGTCAGCACATGTGTCTCCTCAGACAATTCATTTCTGAGTGTTAGACAAGAGCCCAGTTTCGGGCCCTGGAAGGGGTCCCCCTTCCTGCAACACTTCCAAGTACCTCAGAGCCCAAGAATGTCCTGTCCCCACCACTGCAGGTCATTGTAAACAGAGAGAAGAATTTTGAATAAGAAAGGGTAAATTACCTCTCTTGAAAATCAACTTAAGCCAATGTGACTTTTTAAATTTTCTTTATCTTCGCTTCTACTGGTTGAATTTTTGTCCTTTTAATAAAAGCATGTTTATTTTTCTTGTATCCTTTTGTATTAGTCAATCCTCTACTGTTATTGTTATCTTTTGCTATCATATTCTACAGCTACTTCATTTAGTCTTGTTTTTCTTATTTTTCTTTTTACACTTTACCTTTTCCATTTTTTTTCGTTTTCCTTAACGTAGCAGGTCCCTTCTCTTCATTTTCCCGTGTTTGATTTATGTTTGGTTGCCAGCACCTTTTCTGATTCTTTGATTTTTACTAACTGCCCTTCCTTAACCTTCTGTTGATGTTATATTCCTATCACTTGCTATCAATGCCCACACAAGCCTATTTCTTTCCATTCCATCTATCTCCGAATCTCCATATACATTTTTATGATCCTACTACTAAAAGTTTAAAGCTGCATGTGAAGAAAAGAAAGGTACCTTTCTCCATTTGAATGCTATTTCCTCTCCCCTCCCATAGCTGTTCCATGTCTTTTTATCCTTCCTTGATGTTTTCCCCTATCTGACCCCCAACTGCACCCCACTTCCCCTGTCACTCCCTATTTTATGCCCATCTCTTCTTTTTAACCGAGTTTGCACTCTGTCTCATTTTACATCCAAGGATCTCCACAAGATAAAGGATGGAGTTCAGTTGGGAGCCAGGTTGTGTGTGTTTTCAGAAACTTTTTCGCTTTTACTGAAGTGGGATTGGGGCCTGGGATCCATGAGTATTCTTGGGCAGCCTTTCAGCTCTGGCAAAAGCTTTGTACACCTTGGAGCACGGCTGGGGCCTATTCTGATGGACAAAGACAGGGATGTTTTTTAAAAGCCTTCTACGGTCCTTTCCACTCCAAAGGTCAGGATGAGTTGGCATCAACGCCCAAGGCTGGAGAGGCAGGCCAGGTGGGATACCCGGGGCCCTTTTCTGCAGTAGGTTTGGCGTGTCGCGGGGCTCTGATCTTAGGAGGACGAGGTGGGGGCCACTGAGGCCCCAGGAGCCACTGGGTCATCTTTGGGAGGCAGGCTCACCTCTACAGAGAGGAGCCAGGCCCGAGCCTGAGTGCTCCCCCGGGCTGCAGGGCGCGGCCCCAGGAGCCAGGCGACGCCACCCCAGCGGCGCCAAGGGCCGGAGGCACGGTCCCTCCCCGGAGGGAAGGCGAGTCGCTCCCGGTCGCTCAGCCAGAAGGTCGAGGGAACAGTGCGCGTGTCCCCCGCCAGCCGGCCCTCTGGGAGCTGGGCGGGGGCGACACCGCAGGGAGTAGGGCCGAGGACCGCAGAGATCAATCCTGGGTACCGGCGCGGGGTCACAGACAGGAGAGGAGCGGGAGAAGGGGGCTGGTGCGGGGGGTGGGGAGCTCCCCAGGGCGGCTGGGGCCGTAGATCTGCCTGTGTACTCGGCGGGCGCCCCGAAGTCTGGGGCCGCGGCGGCTCCGGCTCCGCCGGCTCCTGCCAGAGACTCCAGGCCGCACTTTCCCCTCCTCCCGGCGCCTTCTCTCCAGTGAGGAGCCGAGCGCGGGCGGTGCGGGGGGAGGGGCGGCGGCGGAGGGAACAGCCAGTTGTTTAAAATCCTTCTAGAGCAGTTTCTAATTCCCCCCTTGCGCCGGGGTTCGGAGGGGGGAGGGAGGGAGAGGAGCGGGAGGAGGGAGGAGAGAGGAGAGGGAAGGAGGGAGGGAACCCGAGAGGGAGGGAAGGAGGGAGGAGACTGCCGCTTAGGCTGTAGCCGCCGCCGCGCGCTTCGGCAGGCCGGAGAGGGTGGGGGGAGGCCTGTCAGTCTCGTGCGTTGCCTGGGCGAAGGGGGCGGAGCTTTGGCGTGGGGCGGCCAATAGTGGGGGTGGCTGCGTGGGTCGCCATGGGGACGGGGCTGTTCCCGGGGAGGCTGTGATGGGTTGACAGGTGCGTGACAGTGGGAGCTGCTCTCGGCACAAGCATGTACGGCAAAGGCAAGAGTAACAGCAGCGCCGTCCCGTCCGACAGCCAGGCCCGGGAGAAGTAAGTGTCTGCGCTTCTCACCCACCTCCGCCTTCTCACGCGCGCACACACACACACGCACGCACTCGCACACTCTCTCGGAGACACCCAGACACACAGACACTCTCTGCCGGGGGAGAGCCGGGGGGTGGGCTGGCAGGGGGAGGGGTGCGCGAGGTGGGGGGCATGCGGTGCTGGGAGCGGCTGTTTCCCAGGAGGGGCTCGCGCGGGGCTGGCGGCCGTGGGGTCTGGCGGGCAGGAGGGAGCGAGTGTGTCGGGGGGCGGTGGCGGCGGTGCTGGTGGCGGGGATGGAAACTTGTTTGGGTGATTGAGGGAAATAACCCGCGGGTTCACCTCCTTGCAAAGTAACTTTAGAGCTGGGGTCCGGGGCTGCGGGGAGCGGAGAGCCTCCGGGGGTAGAGGTTGGGCGGGAGGGGGCAGCTGCGTGGAGGAGGGCACGCGGAGGGAATGTGGGTGTTCGGTGGGGGCGGGCCGGGGTCGGGGCGGGCTGCTTGAGGGGCACCGCGGCAGGGGGCTCGGGCGCCGGAGCCGGGTGCGCCTGGCGAGGCGAAGGCAGCGGGGCCGGGCGCGCGGCGGGCGGAAGCCGGGTGTGGAGCGGCCGAGCGGGGCCCCGCTGGGCGCGGAGACGCGCGCGGGGCGCGGAGGGCGTGTGCGGGGCGTGGGCCGGGTGGGCGTCGGGGCTTTCCTGGTCCGGAGGAGGGACGCCGCGTTCGCGGCCCCGAGCGCCGCGCGGAGCCCGGGGCAGAGGGCGCCGGGGGCGCCGCTGAAGTTTGGGAGTCAAAGGACCGAGTTCCCGGGGAGGAAAAGTGTGCTGGCGAGAAGCGGGAGCTGCTGGGGTAGGCTGACGTTTCTGCCGCTCGCAGTCGACCCAACTCGGCGGCGGCGGCGGCTGGAGAACTTTTTTTTGGAGGCTTGCAGCCTCCCAAACGTAGAGGGCCGTGGTGGTGCGGGCGGCGAGCGGGGGTCGCGGGGCGCAGAGGAGTAGCCGTGGGGGCCGCGGCCGCTGGCGCGAGGAGGGCTGTCTGCGGTGGGGAGGGGGCAGTGGTCCGAACCCGGACTTGCAGGAAGGGTCGAAGCGTGGAGACGGGGAGGAGTTAGTTGTTTGGTCGGGGTGGCGAGGAGATACAGGTGTTAACTCCGGTGGGAGCCCAGGGGAGGCTGGCGAGAAAAGAGCCCCTCCCGGGCTGGGATGCCACCGTCACGGCACGCTGCGAAGCAGGGTTGTTTGCTTCTCTTCTTATGTGCTTGTAACGGTGATTTGGTTGTTACTAAAAATGAGAGCGCATAGTGACTGTGACCACTGAGGAAGAACCCCTCTTTTCTGTGCAGCAGCTCTGATGGTGATTCCCTCTAACCACCTCCATTCTGAGGATGAGGCGTATCCCTGTCATTGGACGCGCTCTGCCCTTCCGAGGACTTCAGACTGGGGAAAAGTCTGAGAGCATCTCTCAAAAGCTACTTTAGTCACCTTGCACAAGGAAATAGCTGCGTAAATAAAAACCGAACGTGCAGAAACGACCGGGTTTCCCTCCTAGTTTTAGGCAGTTAGTAGTCTTCTGAAAGTTTCTCGTGCCCTAGGGTTGGGAACATTTCCTAATCTTCGTGTTGGCAGCAATAAACGCAATTCCTATAGGATTTAGGGGCGGCAGGCCTTGGCGTATCAAAACAAACCAAAAAAAGATACTCCCCCCCCTCCCCGCGAGGTATTTTCTGAGCTGTATTCAGGATCTTGTTGCTGTGACAAGGAGTATGTAAAAGATTTAGCATTATAGGTTGGTTAAGAAATAGCAAGTTAATGGAATTGAAGTTTTGAGATAGCGTAATTTGTGTGCATTTATCATTTAGTGGCAATATAGCTGAGAAAATAGAAACGTTTAGAGAAGATGTTTTAATGATTACAGAGTATTTGGATTTCATATTTTGGGGAGTGAAGGAATTGAAATGTTGTATTGAGGTATACCTTACTTACTTTCAGGGTGGTTTTTGAGAATCAAATTTTGCATTTTACTTGAACTTCCAGGAATGGCTGGATTTAATCTATATTATGATAACTTTGTAAAAAAATTTTAAAATCATCTAGCATAATAATGAGGAAGTTGAACCTGGTGTGTCTTAGGTCCTTTCTAGCTCTAATTCTGTGGTTATGTCATGAAAACAAATAATTGCCATTTTGCTGTCAAGTCTACCAAACTGAACACCAAGTAACATCTACACTTGTAAGCCAGGTGGTGAGAGTTCTGCTAGATGGTGCTATTTGATTTAAATAAATTTCTTCCATTCATTATAATTGGCAGCAGGAATCCTGGATTGCTTTGCCTTAGGAACTAAATATAGGTAAAGAGGCCACTTTTGGAGAACTGACAATGATCGTTGAGTTAACTGTTGTTGCGTTAATTTCTAGGCGAATGTTGTTTGAATCGAAGACAAACATTGAGGTAGATTCTGTTTGATGCAGTAAGTTTCATTTTGCCAGAAGAGTTGATCTGATTACTCATTTTTTGCCCTTTGTGTGTACTTGGGACTTTAATAGCACTATTCCACAATAACCTACTGACTTCTGAAGATAGGTATCTTGAAGTTGTCTTTAAAATGGATATCACCAGATTAAAAAAAATTTTTTTAAGAAGGCAGACCTCAAAAAGTGCCCGAGTGAAGAATGTTCTTTTATATAGCAAATTAGAACTGTACTGGCCTTAAAAGTCACAGAAATAATGTTTTTCAGTAATGAATATGTAAACATTTTACAATAAAAACATTCTGAAAAATGAATCATCATTAAAAATAATGGCATGCACATAAAATAAAAATACTGGTTTTATAATCCATCAAGAAATACATTTTCTTATGAGTTCATAGAGGAGAGCAGACAGGCCCTTATCTATATTATATCTTTGCTTTCTCTTTCATTAAGTCACTATGTGCTATAGTTGAAATTATTTGTAGATTTTATTCAGGTTTTATATTTTCACTATACATTTCTGAACATAAAAATGACTGGAGTCAGGTTAATTACTGATTTCGTTGTTTTAAAAGCCAGACGGATCAAGTCTATACAGAAGTTTGGATTAGGTTTAATTATAGACAGGGTGATTGAAAACCCTTGGAGGGAGGAGGGATGTTTGTGTAGAAATTTAAATTCTGATGCTGTTAGGTCATTTCCCCCTTTAGCAGGCTTTCTTTGTAACATTGTACTGCAGTCTCAATTGCAATTAAGTAACTATGCAATTGGTTGTTTAATATTTGCCTTCCTCTAAAATGTAAGTTTCTTGAGGGCAAGGGATAATACTTCAGATTTCTTCTCTGAGCTGTCCTTGACATTAAGAATAGTGTCTTCAAATGTCAAAAGCACCAACTAAATGCTGTTGAATAAATGAAGATGTTAGACTCAAGGGCATTTTTTCAATGTGAAAAAAATTTTTTTCAGTGACCTCCAAAATAAGGACTTTGGAAGTTTGAATTCCATATTCTCTAGCTTAAGGGTATTTAAAAATTAACTGATAACAGCAGAAGAGTAATCATTATTTAAATTGTCATTCTGTGTGTAAGTCACTGTGTTCTGCACTTTATTTTTTCTAATTCTCCCAACAATTCTGCAAGATACTGATTTTTTTTTCTTCATTAAAGAAATAAGAAAACTCTTGACTAGTTAAGTAACTTTGCCTAGGGATACATTACTAGCTGGGTTTCTAACAAAGATATCTCTGCTTAAAATCTATCGTTGAAGATGAAAGGTACATTTTTTTTTTCACTATCCTAGTCTGCTTTCTTGATTTAGGGTAGATTGCTACAGATTTAGGGAACAGCTTTACAGGATCAGATATAACAGACTTCAAATGTTTGATCAGATAGGTAGTCTTTACCATTGGTGCACCTTATGCTGACGCCCTCCATTTTGACAGATTGCAGACACGTGTGTTGTATGGGGAAAACAGAAACTTTAGGAGGGAAAGTTGAAAGCCTAAAATAATGAAAAATTCTGTTTCTTGAGATTTTTTCCTTCTGGAACTTCTGTGTGATCACTTAAGTTTTAAAATTAGACATTGTAGTGAGCAAGTTCTGTATGAAATGTTGCTGAATTTTAGACCACTCTCTATGCCACACTGCCACATAAAGCGTACCTAGCACCTGCAAATAGATGAGTGTGATACTACTTTTTGTTAAACTAATTTCATCTTTAAAATTATGTAATAGCACAGAAAGATGAATGTGTCATAAAGCAACACTGAACAAAGATACATATACTAAATAGTGACATTAAGTTAAACTTGTCAGGAACTGTAGAAATCTGTACATTTGACCTGTGGCTCTGAAAAGTAACTTTGGTTTTTAAACCATGAAAACAACATAAACTCATTTTTAAGTGGTTAAAATCTAATGATCATTTAAATATGATTTCATATAGACTGTCATGATTATGCATGAAATAGAATTTAGTCAAATGAATTTTGTAAATTTGGAAAAAACAATAAATACTACTCCATATAAGAGAGTTTGTAGATACTAGCATCCGCATGACCTCTTTTTTGTTATTAAGTTGCCCCCCCCCCCCCCAAAAATGGTAAACTTTTCTTCTTCCTTCCTTCTTTTCCTGAAGGAAATAAGGCAAGTGAAGTAATACAGATCTCGTTAGAAACTTGATTGAGAAGCAGTTAATGCATTTAGCACAATTCAAGATTTCTAAAACTAATGAAGGAATACCTTTATGGGGATTAAATTTTCTATACAATATTTGATTGACTGTTCCCTTCTCAATCCCCAGGATATTTCCTCCAAAATAACTTGTATCTAATATGTCAGCTCTGGGAGCCTTACTTTTGATTGTTCTCCTTTCCATTATTTTAGAATTATCCAAAAAATGATGTTTTTTGAAGGAACAAATCTAAAGAAAAAAGTGTAAGATGTTGAGAGTTAACTTTTAGTATTGTTTATTTAGAGATTTATTACTCTTAGAAATAGTAATAATGTTGAAAGGTATTTTTTCAGAGCTGTGAAAGGGAAAAAAAAAAAGGTTTATTTCCACACCCTACAGCCAATTTGCCATATAAAACAAATTTAGGAAGGAAAAAAATTAAGTTTTAGTTACTTTGCATTAGTGAACTAAATGCATCTTACATCTTCAGTTACTACTAGAAAATAGAATTATTTTGTTTTAAAATTGAAACATACACCATAGGCAAGGGTTGGAATACCGAGGTTGCTGTTTATTAACACTCCACCCTAATAGTTTAGAATTAGAAGTAAAATTTGAGGAATTTAGAATGTTTTCTCTTCCATAGAGATTACAACTGTTATATTAATGTTGAGACATAGGATTGAGGCTTAATGTACCAGACTTAAAAGACAAGAAACTACTTAGAATGTTGAATTTAAAATATGTATTGAAGATAGTTTTATTCTGTAGTATGTGGGAATATTCCGTACTATTGTGTGTACTCTATTGCTTTGACGTTGGTATGGGAAGGATATAAAATATTTGTGTACTGGTGACGTATTGTTGGTTAGTAAGCCTCTGTAAACATACTAAAATATTACTTCTTATCAAAGTAAGGCCTTAAAATAGCACTGGAGCAACAGAATAAGATATATTTTGAAATCTGAAAAGAGTTTGGAATTAAAAGTAAGTGGTTATATTTGAATTCTAGAATTTGCTTGTCAGATTTTGTATATGTTTTACATATGTAACATCTATTAATATAACACATGTATACAACTTAACATGACTTGGATTGTGAGTTATTTGACTATAATACTAAAACCCCATATATACACTAAAGAGTGATCCGAAAGGTGGTCTGCCAAGATTGTTTTCTGCCTACTTGTTTTCAGTAGTACAGAAATAGTAGAGGCTATTCTTCCCTGAACTATATATCTTAGTCACTGTGTGAGATGTTGAAAAACAGGTAGAAAAATGTTCCAACCAGGGAAGAATAGTGTATTTCCAGATAACTTTTAATAGCCGTACAAATTGCTCAAATTTTATTGGTCATAATGGGTAACTGGTAATTTTTGTCAGAGTGGGTTAGTAAAGATTTTTGAGAAGTGATGCTAATAATGTTTCTGTAATATTGATAGACCCAAAAATTTATCTGGGCTCATAACAGCCTGGGCATTTCCAGGCAGTGAAGGAATTAATATTTGTTCTTTGTTCCTCTTTAAAAGAGACACTTCAGTTGGTGTCACTTCTTTAGTAATGACAAAACCACCTTCATATTTTACTTTAAGAATTTTGATTATTCTGTTTCATGTAGGACCCATACCGCTTTCCAATAGTAATGAGCCATCATAACATTGTAGATCACAATTCAGCGGGAGTGAGCTTGAACCAATGACCTGGAAATCTCTTATTTTTGATCTTCTGTGTTAATTTTGCTTCATGGCATATCAAACAAGTAGTTGAACACAGAAAAATATTGTAGAAACTGATGTATAACACTTTTTTTTAAAAAAGAACTTTTTGAAATTGTATATATAACACAGATTTAGTTACTAACATGTAATAAATTTGTAGTTAGTGTAATCTACTTCCTTGGTGGCTCGCATGGTAAAGAATCTGCCTGCGATGCAGGAAACCTGGGTTTGATTCCTGGGTCAGGAAGATCCCCTGGAGAGGGGAATGGCTACCCACTCCTATATTCTTACCTGGAGAATTTTGTGAACAGAGGAGCCTGGCAAGCTACAGTCAGTGGGGTTACATAGAGTTGGACACAACTGAGCAACTAACACAACACAAGCCATCTTAAAATACTAATGAAATATTTGTGAAGATAAGAATAGTAGATGAAAATTTTTACTTTGCTCTGTGTAAGTTAAGGGAGGAGTTGATTCCAAAAACAGGGTCTCACCTGAAATTAATGTGATTATTTTTCTTTAGTGATCTGGTATTTGCCTTGATTCTTCTTCTTTTTACCTACTTCAAACTTGAGAAAAAAACCAAAAACTTCTTTACTAATATAAAGTAAAGAGGGTGAATGAGTTATCCTGTTAAAAATGATTTTATTTAAACAGGGTTAAAATGAATTTTTTCTGTAAAATAACAGAATCCCAAATACTGCATAAAGAGTTTGTGGAGTTTTGTCATAGAAAGTTGAATGTTTAGTAGTAACAGTAACAGCAGATGCTATCATTTGAGTATTTTGTTTATTTTGCCACTTTACTTGGGACTTTCCAGGTGGTACAGTGGTAGAGAATATGGCTGCCAAGCATGAGTCGTGGGTTTGACCCCTGGGTGGGGAAGATCCCCTGGAGAAGGAAATTGCCTGGAGAATTTCGTGGACAGAAGAGCCTGGCAAGCTTCAGTCCATGGGGTCACAAAGAGTTGGACATGACTTGGTGGCTGTGCACTTTAGTTGCGTTGTCTCATTTAATCTCAAGAATCCGCTAGATTGTAGGTACTGCTTTCTATTAATGTCACAGGAGAAACAAGAGACTTAAGAGATGATTGTGCTTTTGGTGGCAGGTATCAAAACAAGAGATAGAAAATGGCTTAATTGGTCAGGGCTTAAGAATAATTTGCACATAACAGGATGTCTAGAAGAGGTAGTCTCTGAGTTGATTTAGAGACTCAAGAACACCAGAGATCAGCTTCTCTGCCATCTTCATGGTTTCCCTCCCATGAGTGCAGCGTCCCTGCATCAGGTTCCCGCAGTCACTTCCTCATACAACCAAGTATAAAGGCAGGAGAAGGGGCAAGGTGTTTCCTTTATGTCTCATTAATCAGAGAGAAAAGCTTCTTCTTGAGGTGCTTAGCAGATGTCTTAGCCTTATTGAAGAAAACTATTAAGTTCTTACCCTCCCCTAAACCAGTTACTGGGAACGGTAATGGGATAACCATAACTGACTTAAATCAGTCATCCTCCAGGCTGGGAACATTCCTCCCTTGTATCTGAACTACCTAAACACTAGTGGAGGTCTTTGGCAAGGAAGATGTATCTTGAAGATACGGAGAGAATGAAACGGGTCCTTGCCTTATGGAACTTACTTTCAAGTTTGAAAGAGAAGCATGTAATAATAAGTAAATATTGGGACATTTTATGGAATAATCTGAATGAATCTTTTGGCTAACCCAATATATACAGTAGACAATTTCAGATAGAAGTGTTAAAAAGGTAATAAAGTAGTGTAATTGTAATATAGAGAATGGCTGGGAAGCTACATTGGATTGGGGGGTTCAGGGGAGACCTGAGTAAGCAGAGACCTGAGTAATACTGAAAGAGTCAGTCATGAGAAGATTTGGGGTTAGAGCATTTTAAACAGGCTAAACTACCATTGAGGTTGCAGAAGGAAGTGGCACCCCACTCCTGTATTCTTGCCTGGAAAATCCCATGGACGTAGGAGCCTGGAGGGCTGCAGTCCACGGGATCGCAAAGAGTCGGACACGACTGAGCGACTTCACTTCACCATTGAGGTAACCTCTCAGCATCAGCATAATTGCTCAAGGATATATAAAATATGAGTCGAAATTGGGATGAGAAGCTATGCTTCTTAGAGTCTGGTTTTAGTTTTTATTGAGCAACTTGGTGGTGAGTTTAGTTTATGTGGATTTTCCTAAATAATAAGGTTGCCTGTCTCTTATCTTCTAAACCCCACTGATGTAGTTGTTCCTAATGAAGGGAGTGGAACATCTGGCTTTTATAGTATTATTGATGGCAGAAATATTTAAGATTTATTGAACACATAAGGCCTGTTGGTTTGAGAAAGGATGGTAAAACTGGATAATTATTTCTCATAAATTTCCCATATTGGATAAGACCCCCTTACTGTGCTTCATAGTAACCTCTGCTTTTCCTTTTTCATGTTGTCACAAATTTAGGGATCATTTGTGTGATGTTTTGTTTAATGTCTCATCTGGTTAGGTTGGAAGTTCCCTGATGAGAAAGAACCATGGGTATTGTCTTCACCACCGTAGTCTTACTGCTTAACACAGTACTTGGAGTTCTGATTAGATATTTGTGGATTTAATGGATCAAGGATGTAACTGGTTATAAATACATCACAGCAGGACATCACTCTATTTAGCTCATTTTCTCCCCAATATTTCTCATGTTTAGAATCAGGATTCGTATGTAGCTCCTAAAGAAGAGTTTTCTCTAATATAGGTGTTTAGTATTTTCTATGGCCTTCAGGACTGCAGGAGATTACCTGTATCAGTATGAGTTGTATCAGTATGAATACATGTACATTTTTAATATGAATTTTTGATAGAATAATCTTTTTGTGTTTCAGCAAATTAATAATATAAATGGAATTATACTTTAAAGTTTCAAGACATTTTAATGTGCTTTATTTAAATCTCAATAATTCTATGAGGTAGGTGATAATTCCATTGACTGTAGAGCTTTGTACATGGAAATTGACTTACCCAGCTATGGTAATACAGGTGATACATGGCAGAGTTTAGTCATATTTAGATTTTTTTGGTTACTCGGTCAGTGTTTGTTTCATTATGGTACAGCTGCCTCTTTTAAAATAAGAGATTCATACATATTTTAAGAAACCTTCAGTATGGATTTGATTCAACAGAGAATTGTGGACTAGAAGATAGTTAAAAGTTTATGTCAATACTTTAAGTGAATATGTCAATACTTTAAGTGAAAAATATTGTTACAACGTGGGTTATACAGAATCCTATATAATTACTTAACTCCAAAAGTGCTACACCATAAGTAAAATCTGTTATTTATTTGAACTCCATGTGCTTTTGTTATATAAATTGATTGGTTTTGGATTTGGAGGTAGTTTGGGTTTCTAGTCTGTGAAGATTTATGCTAATTTAGGTTCATGAACTCTATTCTTTTGCCAGTTATCTTCAATTTGAGAGCTGGGGTAGTGTTTTTTTCCCCTTCTGTGCCTCTTTCCAAATAGGAAGAGAAAGTTTTTTTGATATGGATTATTGATAGAACATTCTTTTCTTGTTTTTGTGTTTATGGTTGTAAATATATATATATATATATATATATATATACATATATATATATATATAACATTTACCACTTAAACAATTTTTAGGTGTACATTTCTTTTTTTCACAATGTTATGTGCTATTTGTTATTTATAATTGGATTAAAGTTATGTGATGATTACACTCTATCAGTGCATTTAAGCAATAGCTATTATTAGGAAGCTGTTAAAGGTTTTTCAATAAACATTTTTCCCCTTGAATTAAACTGAGGGACAGATAATATTATCCTTTCTTTTAGACATGTTGTAATGAATAAAAAAACACGAGGCTTCCCTGGTGGCTCAGACAGTGAAGAAGCCAACTGCAGTGTGGGAGACCTGGGTTCGATCCCTGGGTTGGGAAAAGGCCCTGGAGAAGGGAATGGCAACCCACTCCAGTATTCTGGCCTGGAGAATTCCATGGACAGAAGAGTCTGGGGGCTACAGTCCATGGGGTTGCAAAGAGTCAGACACGACTGAGCAACTTTCACACAATGAAAAAATTTCAGTGAGTTGTTTTTTTTTTGCCATAAAACACATTGCATTTACACAATATACGTATGTGTATGTATATACTGGGTATTAAGCACATTCACATTGTTGTGCAGGATCATCACCAACCCTCTCTAGAACTTTCTCACATTCCCAAACTGAAACACTGTGTTCTTTAAATAATAGCTCCCCATTTCTCCTTTCCCCAGCCCCTGGCAGTCAGCTTTCTGTCACAATGAGTTCGACTCTTCCAGATGCTTTGGTGGCGGTTTAGTCGCCAGGTTGTGTCAGACTCTTGCAACCCCTTGGACTGTAGATCCTCTGTCCACGGGATTTCCCAGGCAAAAATACTTTGTGTGTGTATATGTGAAAGTCGCTCAGTCGTGGAATTTCCCACGCAAGTATACTTTGTGTGTGTGTGTGTGTGTGTGTGTAAGTCGCTCAGTCGTGTCCAACTCTGCGACTCCATAGACTGTAGCGCCCCAGGCTCCTCTGTCCATGGGGATTCTCCAGGCAAGGATACTGGAGTGCGTTGCCATGCCCTCCTCCAGGGGATCTTCCCAACCCAGGGATTGAACCCAGGTCTCCCACATTGCAAGTGGATTCCTTACCAACTGCGCCAAAGTATAATTATACTTTGTCTGTATTTTTGTATCTGGCTTTTTTATTTGCTTGCTTAATCCATTCATTAGCTTCATAAAGTTGATATAAAGCCCCATTTTACATGGGGGAAACTGAGTCTCACTGAGGTTATATACTTTGTCCAAGGTCAGGTAGTAAATTGCATAGTATGGATTCAGACCCAGTTTCTGAGTCCACTGCTGATTTTAAACATCTTTCCTCAGTCTGTTTTATTGCCTCATATGGGTAAAAAATAATGGGAGTCATGAGGGTAGAGAGTGGGAGGGGATTGCTTGGATAGTTCTCTTCACACATATCCAGTTTTACCTGGAGTTGGATGCATTGAAGAAGAAAGAGGTTAAGAAAGAAGGTTAAAGAAAACATTTTACAGCTGCTAAAAGGGTGGGCAGAATTACAGCTACCCAAAGTGCTCCCTCCACACATAGCTCCAGATTTGTTAGCTGGTATCTGAGATTTAGCAACTTGGATACAGTGCTTCTCAGAAAGGATGATGCCAATTAAGAGTTCAGGTTGTAATTTCAGGTAGAGCTGTTTCTCCATTCTTTCTGTATCTAGAGGCAAAGTAATCTGGAATGAATTACTTGGTAAATTTTAGAGACAGAAATAAATAGAAGAATATGTAATGTGTAGAAAAAATGCTTTCTCCTTTAGTTATGAGTTTCCTTTCATTTCTCTTCTAACCAGCATATGGCCTGTTGTTTTTTTTTGTTTTTGGACTAGGGCATCTGGAAGGTTCCATGTGGTCTAGGAGCAATAGTACAACCATATTGAGTCTATTACATAGTCATTTCTATAATACTGACTATTGGAGAAAATAGGAACAATTCCTTTGTTTCACTTTTTCACAGTGTCATGTGCTATTTGTCATTAAAATTGGATTAAAATTATGTGATGATTACACTCTATCAGTGCATTTAAGCAATAGCTGTTATTAGGAAGCTATTAAAGGTATTTCAATAAGCATTTTTTCCCCTCAAATTAAACTGAGGGACTGATACTATTATTCTTTCATTTAGAAGTATTGTAATGAAAAAAACTTCAGTGAGGATTTTTTGTTTTTATCATAAAATGCATACATTTACACAATATATATGTGTGTGTGTGTATACTGGGAATAGTTTTCAGGTAGAAGTTCATCTTGGGAAATTACTTACTAATTCATTTTTAATTCAGATTGTTAGTTTTGCAAGTGAATTGGATTCAGGGCCAAAAAGATTACAGTATAGGCAAGTTTTCAACTAAAACTTTAAGTGATGTTTCCATTTCTTGTCTTTGTGTTTTTTTCCCAAACAGCACCTTGGTTTTTCACTATGATAGGCTAAATAACGGCAACTCGAAGATGGCCACATCCTAACCCTTAGAACATGCGACTGTGTTACCTAGGAAATGAACTTTGCAGATATGACTAAGTTCAGGATCTTGGATGAAGGATCTTGAGATGGGTTACTTGCTCCCTAGATGATCTGCATGAGCTCAGTGTAATCACGTGGGTCCTTGTAAGAGAGAGACTAGAGGTTCAGAGTCAGGCCAGCCGTGTGGTGACGGAAGCAGAGAAGGGTTGGGAATGCTGCAGATTTTGAAGGGACAGGGTAAGAGCAGCGGCCAAGGAATGCAGTCATCCTCAACAAGCTAGACAAGGCAAAAAATGGATTCTGGATCCTTCAGAAGGAACAGAGCCCTGCCACCACCTGGATTTTAGTACTTCTGATCTCCAGTGTAGAAGATGATAAATTTGTATTGTTGCAAGCCATTAAATTTATAGGAATCTGTTAAACTCTCTCTCTCAGTCACTAAGTCGTGTCTAACTCTTGCCACCCCATGTACTGTGGCCCGCCAGACTCCTCCGTCCATGGGATTCTCCAGGCAGGAATACTGGAATGGGTTGCCATTTCCTTCTCCAGGGGATCTTCCGACCCAGGAATCGAACCCAGGTCTCCTGCATTGCAGCAGATTCTTTACTGACTGAGCTATGAGGGAAGCTAGCCATAGGAAACTAATACACAATTTTTGTACCCACAGAAGAATCTACTATGACCATATTAAGCTGGCAGTGCCAAGCTATGTCCAGGGTGAGGTTCAGGTGGTTTTTTTTTTTTTTTTTTTTTTTGGTTTTTGGATTGAGAAATAGTTAATATAAAATTTGAGTTTTTTGTTTTGTTTTCCAGTTTTTGAGATATTTTTGACATACAGTATGGATAAGTTTAAGGTGTGTATTGTGATTATTGGATATATGTATATGTATGTATTGCAAAATGATTTTCATAATAAAGTTAGTTAATGCCAAAAAATGATGTTGATGCTTTTCTGTAAGATGGGGAATCATTAACAAGTGAGTCCATGATATAGCAATCACTGGCTAAAATGCTGCTAGTTAGTAATATTTCTGTATTTGTATTAGATCCCCAGTAGGATAGCTCCCTTAAAAGAACAGGTGAAGAGAGAGTTTATTGAAGGTATGTGCACGACTAAAACTCACTAGGGGTGGATTAACACCCAGGGGTTAGGAACAAGAGAAGCTTTTCCCCTCTTCAGTCTGAGGGGAAAAGAGAGAGAGAGCAGTTACCAGAATCCGATGAACATTGTGGTCATTGTAGAAGGGCTCCCCTCTGGGAGCTGCGGTTTTATGATGGGGAACACAGCCACGGTCAGACCCTCTGTAAACAGAGGCTGGGGGCCTGGCGGCGAGGGGCTCTTCTTCTCGTGCCCCCAATCAGTCGATGCCTCCTCTCTGTAGAGCCCAACCTGGAACCATCGGGTAAGGGAACTGAGGTGATGCACTCGGTAGAGATCAGCCTTCCTGGTCACAGCAGGGCCCAGTGTTCAAGTTTTAAATTTTTTTTTTTTTTTTTTGTATTTTTAGTTTTTTTGTTTTGTTTTGTTTTATTAGTTGGAGGCTAATTACTTCACAA
Source organism: Cervus elaphus (assembly GCF_910594005.1). Lineage (NCBI taxonomy): Eukaryota > Metazoa > Chordata > Mammalia > Artiodactyla > Cervidae > Cervus > Cervus elaphus. The sequence continues at coordinate 81,899,305 of NC_057823.1, read as the reverse complement.
CATTTCAGTGGGTAAATCCAAGTTTTAAATTTTTATAGATTTGAAGTAAGTCTTTCAGTTCTTTGTATACAATGCCCTGACAAAATAGAGCACTTTAATAGATTGAGTTTGGTCAAAATAGCACTCAAAATTAGTTTTTAGAACCTGTTTAAGGACTTTATGATGCTATAAATTTGTATACATTTTATGAGATAGGGATGATATTCCTCTGCTTTCTGTTATCTCTGATTCCTTTATTCACTTACACGCTCACTGTCTCCCGTAGGTCAGTCTCTGCCGAGCCCCCTTCTGTCAGCTCTGGATAACCGTAGTCTCTGCCCACTAGCGCTCACTGTCAGGGGAGGCTCGCTGCCAGCGGTCACCACTCTGGGTAACACACTCTGTTGTGGGTGTGCAGAGCGTCTGTGGAAGTTCTGCAAAAGGACATTGCATCCAGCCAGAAGTTGTGACACACCCAAGAGATATTTCCAAGAGGATGTTTATTAAATGAGAAATAAGCATTAGCCAAATTGGGAGAGGGGACAAGTAAAGGAGTATTTTAGGGAGAGAGAGAGAAATACATACAGAAACATGGAGGCATTACAGAATATGGTGAACTGCAAGCAAGGTGCAGTTGTGGAATATGGGCTTAGTTATTTCACAGCACGTGGGATCTTCCCAGACCAGGGACCCATGTGTCCTGCATTGGCAGGCATATTCTTTCCCACTGAGCCACCTGGATGTGCTGTTGAGGAATACTCTAGCAAGTTAAACAGGAACTGTTTCATTTGCTTAATTTTATTTTTTATATAATTTGAAAGGTTACTTTTCGTTTTAAGTTATTACAAAGCATTGGCTATATTCCCTGTCTTGTACAATTCATCCTTGTAGCCGTACACCCAGTAGTCTGTACCCCACTCCCCAGCCCCTATATGCCCTCCCCACGCCCTCCCCGCTGGTAACCGCTAGTGACTTCTCTGTAGCCGACAGGAACTATTTCAAGAACAAAATTCAGTGACAACTTGATCTGGGAAATGAGCAATTATTTTTATATACACACACACACACACACACACATTTTTAAAATTTTACTCATTGTGGCTGTGCTGGGTCTTCATTGCTACACAGACTTTGTCTAGATGCGGCGAGCAGGGCTCCTTGGAGCACAACCTCTGTTTGTGGTTCGCAGGCTGCTCCTTACGGCGGCTTCTCTCGGTGCGGGGCACGGGCGCTAGGTGCTTCAGGAGTTGTGGCGTGCAGGCTTAGTGCTTCCGCAGCAAGTGGGATCTTCCCAGACCAAGGATCAAACCCGTGTTTCCTGCATTGGCAGGTGGGTTTTTACCACTGAGCCACTAGAGAAGCCCTGAGATAAGCAATTTTAAGCAGAGAAGTTACATCATCTGAGGTGCATTGTAGAACAATTATTCTGGTAGCAGTATGGAGGCTGGGATAGAGGGGGAGAAGATATTGGGAAGCTGTTGTAACAAATTGGCTGCTGTAATAAATAATACACCATTTTCTACGCTACTGGTAGTCCAGTGGATATCTTCAAAGGTAGAATACATAGGACTTGGTAGCTTAAATGTGAAAAATTAGGGTTTTTAAGAAGGTTGTAATTGTGTGTAGAAATTTGAGGCAGACTTCAGGGGACTACAGAAGGAAGAGGAGATAGATTTATTAAGAAGGAAGAGGATACGTTCAATTTGAGATGCCTTTCAGACCTAGAAATGGAGTGCTTTAGGGGGAATTTGGATATATAGTTCTTGAGCTGGTTGGGTGTTGAGGGGACAGGTGTCTAGGCTGGAGATACAGAATTGAGAAAGTATGGGGAAAGAGAAGTAACATTTGTAAGCATAAGCTATCTGTGTTTCAAGTGTTGGGCTAGGCAACTTATATTTTATTTCATTCTCTACAGTGCTGTGAAGTAGGTGTTATCATCTCATCATCTCCGTTTTAATGATGTGGAAACTAAGGCTTTAATAGGATATGTGACTTAGCTAAGTCACACATGTCAGACCTGGAATCCAGACTTTCTCTCTTTATCAAAGTAAGATAGTTGGTCATACAGTCATGTCAGTGTATGACAAAAACCACTACAATATTGTAAAGTAATTAGCCTCCAACTAATAAAAATAAATGGAAAAAAAAAAGAAAAAAAAAAACAGAAAAGCGTACGTATCGTAAGTGTATAGCATGATGAATTTTTACTAAACACAGCAGTGTTAACCAAGCACCCATATCAAGACAAAGAACATTACCAGCACTCTGGACGTTTGACATGTTGTACCCTCCTGCCCCAACCTACCCCCCTCCCCAATTCTTAACAGCATAGATTCATTCTGCCTCTTTTACCCCTTATATATGGGCCATTGTTGTGTATTGAAGCCATAAGTTGGGTGGGAATGAAGTAATTTTTCATGGAAATGTCCAAGGAGAAAGTGTGAAGAGATCAAAGCTGGAACTTTAGGGACAATTTAAAGGATAGGTTGAAGAAAAGTTTTGAGATTGAAACTGAAAAAGAGAGCAGTAGAGGGTTATGAGGAGAAATGCCTAAGGAACTGGCATCACAGAAGTCAAGGAAGAGAACTTTTGAGAACAGAAGCATGAGGTCCTGTGATAGAGGACAGAGAAGAATGAGGCGGTTAGACAGGGTGAGTGTTTAGAGTCACAGATCCGCTGTGACCTTAGGGGGAGCAGCTTCAATGGAGTGGAGGTTGCTCATTTGCTTCTGACTCTTTGCAAGCCCATGGACTGTACAGTCCATGGGATTCTCTAGGCCAGAATAGTGGAGTGGGTAGCCTTTCCCTTCTCTGGGGAATCTTCCCAACCCAGGGATTGAACCCAGGTCTCCTGCGTTGATTCTTTACTAGCTAAGCCACCAGGGAATACACCCAAGCAAACAGGCAGTGTTTTAATGGCTTGGGTGTAAGGCAAGAAGGGGCTTCTCTGGCGGCTCAGTGGTGAAGAGTGCCCCTGCCAACACAGGATATGCAGCTTTGATCACTGGGTCAGGAAGATCCCCTGGAGAGGGAAATAGCAACCACTCCAGTATTTTTGTCTGGGAAATGCCATGGACAGAGGAGCCTGGTGAGCTACAGCCCATGGGGTCACAAAAGACTTGGACACGATGTCGCGATAAGCAACAATCAGGCAAGAAAGTGGAGACATTAAATGTGGATAGCCTTCATTTGAGAAAGGAAGCATAGAGAAGACTGATAGAAGAGGATATTGATTTTCTAACTGGGTAATTTTGCATGGCGGGTGGGGGCAGTATTATTTGGGAAACACTATTTGGTTTTATTATCTTATAAAGAAGTTTTGTCAGTTGCTTTGAACTACTTTTTTTATTAAAAGATGACAAAACCAGAATTCTCTAAGGGATATGGAAGGGTAAAAAGAAAGTAGGTAAAGTGAGTGTAGTTTTAGTGGATGGGCTTAGAAAGTGCATTTTTAAAAATAATAGGATGTGGTGAGATTCTTTGGGGTTACATTGCTAGCTTTTGTCAACTGATTTTTAACAGCCCTTTTAAATCTTAGGAGAGTGGAATGAAGGGAACATTTTCAAGTGATGATTGGGAAATGACTATGGAATAGTTTAAGAACTTAATAGCTGTCTATAAGGCTACCGGTCAGTTCACTGTTAGCCTTAAAGCAAAAGTTTGACGGGAAAATATTTTTTAAAATCTCTGGTTAGCATATTCTAACTCCTCCCTGTAGAGTATCTCCACATTTCCTTTCTGGATTCCCAAGTGGCTCAGCGGTAAAGAATCTGTCTGCCCCGCAAGAGGCTTGGGTTCTATCCATGAGTGGGGAAGATCCCCTGGAGAAGGAAATGACAACCCACTCCATTATTCTGGCCTGGGAGACCCCATGGACAGAGGAACCTGGTAGGCTACGGTCCATGGGGGTCACAAAGAGTTGGACATGACTTAGTGACTAAACAACATTTCCTTCTACTTTTAAAATTGGTAAAAGGGACAAACGAGAATACTTGAGTAAAACCCCTGTTTACAGTACCCAATAGTAAGTACTCTTTAAAATACTTTTTAGAAAAAAAAATACTTTTTAGTATTTAAGTAATAAATATTCAAAGTTAAAAATGCAGATAAGCAAAATGAAGAAAATAAAAATAATCATGTAACATTCCTGATTTTTCTCAACATACATACATATACATTTTTAATATTATTTAATAAGAAAAGCATCAAAGTTACTTGACTAAAAAGGACCCTTTTAAATAAGAGGGCGCGTGTGCCTGTGTCTGTGTGTACGAAGTTGCTCAGTTGTGTCTGACTCTTTGTGACCCTATGCACTGTAGCCTGCCAGGCTCCTCTGTCGATGGGATTCTCCAGGCAAGAATACTGGAGTGGTTGCCATTTCCTCCTCCAGGGTTCGATCCCACCTAGGGATCGAACCTGTATGGCTGGCATCTGACTGCATTGACATGTGGGTTCTTTACCACTAGCGCCACCTGGGAAGCCCCATTTGTGAGCATTTATCATTCTCCAGTCCTCAGTGAATCCCTTCTTCAAAAACAGAAGGTTAAAATAAAGCTTTTAAAATTATTTACTGTGTTCACTTGTGGAATTCACTTATTCAAAGTTCTGCTCCGTGCCAGGTGCCATGCTAGACGATGGGGATACCCCAGGGGGTAAGGTACACCCTGCCAGCGAAGTTAGCAGGGCTTTTGGCGTAGTGAGCAGGTTGTGCTTTGGAGAAGTGTGGAAGTGAGAGGGACTCTCATTCTTTCTAGAAAAGAAAGTTCAGTAGTGCTTTAGTTGTGTGTTTGGGGGGAGGGGTGATTTTTGAAAAGGTGGTGGAGACTACAGAGATAAAAGAGCCTAGTTTTTTTCTTTCTTTTACTAGTTTTATTTCCTAAAAATCTTTTAATCTTAACTCTAGAACATTATCTTCCTCCTATATTCCCCATAAAATTGAAATGTTGAAAAGTCCAGTCTCTTGTCCTATAGAATGACTCAAATTCATGTTGTTTGGTTGTTTCTTTGAGGTGTTTTCCTGTTCTCCATATCGCCTGTAAACTGGATGTTGGATTTAGAGAGTTATATAGATTCTGAAAGCCACACTAAGTTCTGAATTCATCCTGAGGCTACTTGGGGTTCAAGCCGGGAAGTGCCTTGGTCAGAATTTACTTTCTAGCATCTTGAAAATAGGAAACAGGTCATTCGAGATGTTTAAAAAAAAATGTCCACTCAATTTTACCCAGATGTAATACAAAAGCACAAATGGATTGATAAATATGTTTTATTTTTTGTAACAGGATAAGCTTAAGCACAGAGGAATACAAATGGATATATAAAAGTGATATAAAGTACAGTTTGTTATAGGTGTTCTGTTTGTGTGTATTACTCTTTCATGATAAAATTTGTAACATCTTTGCCTTGTCAGTAGAGAAGTTTACAAAATATGTTGTTAATTATCATTTGTAGTATAGTAATTTCTTATCAATTATTTATTTAAGAGTAAATTTGAATTTTAAAAATTTAGAGTATAAGAATTAGTTCTGTGTAACACATCATTAATAACATATTTGCCTTTTATGTAAATCTCATGACTGTTTCATTAGTGCTTTGAAATGTATTTGACATGTTATTTATTTTTTGTTATATAGTTATAAAACATACAACAAATTAAGGTTTGTCAGTATATATTTAATATAATTGCAGATCCACATGAAATGAAAGTTTACAACCATTGCTGCTGTAAGCAAAATTCTTAAATACTTTCATTTGACCATTAATTTAGCATGCTTATATTCATTTAAAATCAACAGTGAGGAGCATGTGTAGGTCAGTTTGATTTTTCTCTTGGGAACTTGAAGAAAGTGACATCTGTTTGAAAAATCTTCCAGTAAGGACAGTGGTCTTGATGCCAGTTGTAAGACAGCCGGTTACTGATTGGAGAGGCAGTGATGATACTGGCTTGAGTGTATCATACCATCTTTAAATATTTCCCTTAGACATACTTATCAAATCTAGAAAAATCTTTCTATTTAGTAGATTCATGTGGCTCTAAGTCCATTTCCTGTACTGGCTGGATGTCTGTATGGTGTGTACTGAAAATTTGTTGAGGTTGTGGTTGTACTTCTCATCTGTTTGGCTTGTTCTCCCGGCAAGGCTAGGAGCTTTAAGAATTGTATGTGTGTTGTATAAATAGTAGCCTGCTGTCATTTAAAGTAGAAGGAAGGAGACATTTTTGTCAGACTGCAGCCGGAAACCAAGATGAAAAATACCTTATAGTTGGTTTACCAGCCCTTTAAAATATAAAGTCTTGCTTAGAGATAACTTGCTATGTTTTCTGTTTTACCACATTTTTTCTTATTGTTAATATGTAAGTAATATAACAAATTAAACAATGACCCTTTTATCCATATATTTAAAGAATTGTAAAAGGCGGAGAATCAGATACAGGTTGGTGTTACTTTTCCACATCACCTACCAATTCATTTAAGTAGCTTTAATTAAAGGATTTAACTCTATTCTAATCAGAAAATGTCATCCTTTTGTCCATTTACTTTGAATGAATAGGTGTTTATGATACAACATGCACATTTCTGATAGTCTTGTTAGCTAATGCATTTGCTTTCTTTTTCCTCCAGATAATTGCAAGACTGATGATGTTTATAACTTTCCGGACTTCCTTTACAGGGCAGAGAACAAGTTTTAAATGCGTAGAAATTCAGCTAGTTGAAAAAAGTACTGTTTAGTATTCAGGGCTCTAAGTAGACAAAAATAGCTAGGCTTATGGGAGATCTTTCAGTTTCCTAAATTATATTGCTATAGGCAAATATTGTCTAGTGTATGATGTTTGGTCAGATCAAGGTGAGTTATATAGAAAGAAAAAAGGAATCTGTAAAATCTAGGTTAATAATTTCTTACATTGCCTAATAGATATGATCTGTCGGCAGAGTTGGGGGACTGAGGGACAATTCTTGAGCCTGTTTAATTTTGAGTAATCCAATTTAGGTAGATTATAATAAATTCACATTATGTGTTACATATCACTTATCGGTACAGATACTTCAGTTTGAAGTCTAATGAGCTTCCACCCGTGTGGCTGTAATGGCTGTCTCTGATCCTTCTCTTCCAGCTGTTGACGTGTGATGAGAATCCCTACACTCGTAATTTACTGTGACTAAGGGAGACTCATTTTTCTGATGCTTGAAAGTCATGGGCGCCCTCTCTATTTCTTCTGTTTGTTTATTACCATATGACTAGTTCTCTTCTCTGGCTGACTTCCAAGTTATATTTTTCATTCAGTGGAATCCTGAGATTATTGGGGCCTTCATATTTTTTTCTGTTGATGACTGATAGCATTTGATCTTGCTGATTGACATTAAAAGAAGCTCAATAAGACCTTGATTATTGGGGGATTCTGGGCATATTTATTTTGTCTGATGAAGTCTACAGTTTTAACAATCAAATAAAATATTTCACATATTTAAATCTTTTGAATTTATCCTAGTTGGAGAATTTTAAATTTAGAATTGCTTTCTCAGATCTCTTTCCTTCCAATGATGAGAGAATTATTCATTTAAAATGTATAAAGGTAGAAGTTGAATGTTTCTTGCATGTGCTGTTTTTCTAATTGTCTAAAATATTAAGGTACCACTTAACCAGCAATGGATCAGGCTACTAAAATAGTGACGTGGGAAGGGGGAATGATGGTGGGTTGTCTGGCTGTTTTTTTTTTTTATTGTTGTTGTTAATGTTTAGTAGAAAGAAGATACTTTAATATAGCGATAGGTGCATCTATACAAAACTCAATTTCGCCTGTAGTCAAGATTTCTTTCCTCTATGTGAACCACTCAAAGTAACCAAGCTACAGAAAGTTTTATACCACAGATAAAAGCCACAGTCAGACTGCTTGTTGAACTTATTTATTTGCATATGTAATTTATTGTATCTGTAAAAAGGGAAGTTCTTATAAAAAGCAACAAAACAGGAAAAATAAGCAAATAGTCATTTCTTCTGGTAGATTATCCTTCAGAACTTAGTTTAAAAAATTAAGTTTTAGAGGTTCTATTTAATCTTGGTAGAATTTTGATAGGAAGTTGAACATGTGAAAGCGAAACTACTTTATTTAAAACATGTAAAATGTTATTTGCAAGATATTTAGAGTAAATTTGCAGAGTGCATTGGCATTACTCTTATTACATGTGTTGCAGTCTAGGCTGTAAATTATTATTACTTTATTCCATAAAGACCAGTGGTTTTTAATATATGTTTAAAGTATTTATCCATACTATGGATCATGGACTACCACATTATTTTGGAAAAAAAAGAATGATAGTTTCCATATTTAGAAACCAAGAAAAAGGATTTAAGGAAACAGTTGAAGAACCTGATGGTTTAACATCATATGCCATTAATTTTTGCATATTTAATTTCTGAAATCCATTTATATTATGTTTCTGATTGAGTAGGTTCTTCTACTTTTGATGTAGCATTTTAAGTATTACTATAAAGATTTTCTAATTCACAGAAATTAATGATATCACAAACAACCTTGATTTGAGGTAAGACATTAAATCAAAGAACATCTTTTGAATCCAATTTTAAGACCTTAAATCTGATGCTTCAATGCATTGCAGTGTTAAAAAGGCAAAAGATTTTGTTTTCCTGACATGATAATTGAACTGAAGATAGAACTTTTCATTTCTCCATGTAAATTAATTTTATAATACAAGAAAATTCCAGTTTGGGTTTTATCTTAGCACTTTCTCAAGTTATACAGAGCCAACAGGGAGAAGAGAAGCAAAGTTTGGGGAATTATCCCTTCCAAATAATCTACAAATAAATAATTCATTGTTCTTATGGAAAATGAAAGGGATTCCTTTTAACTTGGATGACATGACGATCTCTCCTGTAGATGTGTTGAAATCTGGAAGTTGAAAAAAAATCATTAATTGAACTCTGTTTGGGTAAAGTAATTGACTTTCTGTTTTTTAAGGTTCCTTACTGGAGTGGCTGCTGGCACACTTGAATGGATAAGCACTTTTGCCTGGAGCTTGTTTAGGCAGCCAGGAAACCTTTCTCCCTTAGTTGGCATAAGCTAAGATACTTTTCCATAGGATATTGCCAAAGATTCATTTGGCTTGGCAGTCACATGGATTTGTGATTACTTCTTGAGAGCAGTAATTCTACTCCATGAAAATATTAGTTGTTAGTCTTTAAATCCCTGGTCATCTAAAAAAGGTAAAGGGTTAATATATCGTTTCTTAATCAACTGTTACCGTATTTGAACCAGCTAAGGAACCACCTAAGCAACACAGGATATTAAATTAGTGGTTTCATTCATTATCTTGCAATTCCAACACGGTGGACATTATCCTCTTTTGTAGACAAGGAATCGGAGACAAAAGTAGTTAGAAACCTAAGGTCGTACATTTTAGTGTTTATAGAATCCATATTTGAACCTGTTTTTTTTTCCATTGAACATTTATTTTCAAATGATTGTAGAGTTTTAATTTTGCCAGATGAAAATTTCTGGAGTTCTGTTGCACAGCAATGTGACTATACTTGACACTACTGACCTTCACAGTTAAAACAGGTTAGGATAGTAAATTTTATGTTACGTGCTTTTTACTACAAAAACAATACTATTAGAAGTGATTTTGGTGGGATTTACTTATTAAATAGATTTATTTAGTGATGATCAGAAGTAAGATGTTAATCATTTTGGTTCATTTCTTATCTAAAATGAATCTGCTGAAATTTTACCACTTAGGAACCTCAGTTTCTACTTCAATTTGGATTGAGCTATAGAAAAAGTCTAGTTTTTTTTTTTTTTAATTAGCAGAAGGTTATGTTTCTTGAAAAAATCTAGTCAATGATATAAAGTTAAATGATAAGGTATAAATCAGAATTATGTACCATAGAATAAGTGTATTTCAGTGTATCACTCTACATGAGCACTCTGTTTTTCAATAGAGATAAAACTCAAAGCCTGCAGATTTTTAGTTAGATGTTTTTGACTATGTAAAATGTCTTTTAAAAATACTGTGTCTTTTAAAAAGAAAATAATTTATTTAAAAATTCTTTCAAAAATAATGTTTATTTTTAAAAACACACCACCTCTGGAAATTCCCTCATGGTCCAGTGGTTAGGACTCTGGACTTTTTACTGCTGAGGGCCCACATTCAATCCCTGATCAGGAGCTCAGATCCTGCAAGCTACACGGCACGGACAGAAAAAAATAAAACCAACAACATCTCAATTAAAAAACAACCAACTACTGGAAAAATATAGTGTTTTTCCTGTGTCTCTCACATGTCTGTGAGAAATTTTATTTTATGCACATATATTTTGTTAAATTGTTACTCTTTAGTCTTTTAGATTAAAAAGAGATTAATAATATGAGCCAATTGTTTAGAATTAGGTATTTTAAATTACAAGATTTAGTTTTTTTCTCCATCAGTATGTGTAACTATCTATTTGTTTTGACAGTAAATATAGAGGATTGAGTAAATAATATTCCCCCATTCATGGCATAGTATCATCTTTCGTTCATGTCAGGCCTCTCTATTGTTTAATTCACAATCATTTATTCTTTCACTCATTCATGGATGCCTATCTACTTGCATTCCCCATTTCTGCAATCTCCAGCCCAAAGGAAACCTTCTATCTTAGATAAATTCAGGTCTGTCTATCTTACTGTATGTATAAATATATCTCTGTATATATGTATATGTAGATATACACACACAAGAACAAATATAACCTAATTCAGTGATTTGTAAAAAGTAAATAAGTTTAACATGTTGAAACCATTGAGAAATCTGAGAGTATGTTATTTACTCTTAACTCATTGACTTTTTAAACTCGATAAGTAATTAAAAGATAAACTTCATTTTCTATTAAGCACCAAATTTAGTTATAGTTTGCAATTGGTTGTAGCATTGCATAGGGCCTCAAATGTAGTAGGGATTCAATAAATGTGTTTATTCCATTTGATGCCACAGTTACCAGTTTGTAAATTGGCTTGGTCATTTGCAAGAGTTAATTCATTCTTGAGGCCCTTAATATTTCAATATGACTTGGACATCAGACAAGCAATCTGAATTTATTACAAAAGCAGTAAAAGATATAGTGTTAGTTTACAGTCTGGTCGGGGACAATATTCCCCTCAATATTAGTGCTTTTGATTCACACTGTTGTGTGTGGTATGTATGTCAGGTTTATCTCTGTTTTAATAAAGGAGAGGTTGTGACTGAAGACATTAAGGTGACTTTGTTACAGAGTCATCCTCAGGACAAGAACTGGAATCCTTTGACTTCTAGGCCCGTGTTGTTGTTCAGTCGCTAAGTCATGTCTGACTTTGTGACCCTGTGGATCGCAGCATGCCACGCTCCTCTGTCCTTTACTGTCTCCTGGAGTTTGCTCAAATTCGTGTCCACTTTGATACCATCCAACCTCCCATCCTCTGTGGCCCCCTTCTCCTCTTGCCCTCAGTCTTTCCCTTTTCCCTGAGGAAAAGCTTCAGCATCAGTCCTTCCAATGAATATTTAGGGTGATCTCCTTTAGGATGGACTGGTTTAATCTCCTTGCAGTGCAAGGGACTTTCAAGAGTCTTCCCCAGCACCACAGTTAGAAAGCATCAATTCTTTGGTGCTCAGCTTTCTTCATATATATCTTCTTAATCGTATATCCATGTTCTGAAACACTTACAGAAAGAACTGAAGGAGGTAACATCATATTAAATGAGACCCCTTTAGAGTAGCTCCAGTATTTATGTTTCTAGATAGTGGAGTAACAAGAAATGTCTTTATTTTTTTTTAATTGCTATTCCTTTTAGCAAAATTTAGAAATTTCTATCATTGCTCTGTATCATTGCTGCTGCTTTTCTTTTGGGATGCAAACTCTAGGTCAAATTAGTCAGTGTTTACTCCACAAAAGAATGAGGAAAAAAGTGGGTATCATAGTGTGAACATTTTAACAGTCTTAATGTTTCTGATCCATGAGCATGGAATGTCTTTCCATTTATTGTGTTTTCATTTTTTCTTTCATCACTGTCTTTCAGTTTACAGATCTTTTACTTCGTAAAATTTATTCCTAAATATTTTATGCTTTTGATGCTGTTATAAATGGTATGTAAAAATGTTGTTCATTATTAGTAGACAGAAGTGATTTTTGTATATTGATTTGGTATCCTGCAGCTTTACTGAATTGAATGAGTAAATGTTGGATACATAATGAGTTATGAAGAGTCAATTTACATTCAATTTACATTCACTGTTCTCTGAGAAGAGTCTCAAAATATATACATTTGATGAATATTTCCATAAGAATGATTTTGTCTTGGTGTATACTATTAGTTGGAGTTACACAGCCGTGACTTAAGGGATACTGTACCAGATTTTGCATGTGATTTCTTTAATACCCACAGCAGTGTTGTGAAGATAGTAGTGTGTCCCCACTTTATAGATGATGAAACAGACAGTTGTCACCTGCTCATAGCTAGTAAGGAGTGAGATTTGAGCCTAAGTCTTTCTATGGCTAAAGTCAGCAAGACTCTGCTGCTTCCTCAATTAATTTCACTGTATTTTGCTGCTTGCTAAATGAATGCTTAAGTTGTCTGGAAAATGCACTTCTGATGAACACTTACCTTCCCAATGATGCTGGATAAATGAGGTGTTACTATAATAGGGGCTAATTGAGTGGCTCAGAGAGTAAGTGCAAAAGACATTAAAGAAGGAAAAGGTGTGTGCTGACGTCATGAGGGAGACTTCTTGGAATATCTGTGGAACTTCATTCAGTTAGTGCTGCGCAAGTGTTCAGAATACTGGACCCTGTAGGACATACGGGAAACAAGTAAGTACTGTCAAGGAGAGGAGAGGTATTTCAGTTTGGAGAAAGTGCTTAGAGATGTTCTTTGTATCTTGAAAGAAGTAAGGACTAGTGTGACTGGAAGAGAGGATTTAGAATTTTTTTAGAAAAAGGATATTTTTGAAAGAGTGGATGAAGGTGATTGGGGGCAGTATATAGTCTATAAAGAAGTTAATTCTTTTCTGGTTGCCGAGAACAGTGGCACTGTGGCATGAGGTAGGACTTGAGGAAGTTGAACTTGGTAGCAGTGTGCAGGTTTTCTGTTAGAATAGTGCAGCATTGGTAGCCCAGTCAGTAGGAGAGGCATTTCTGGCCCTGGGCTCAAATTCCACCTCTTCTGCTTGCTAGGTTATGAGCTTGGAATGTTGTTTCACTTCTTTCCTTCAGTTTCTCGTCTGTAAAATGGAAATGAACAGTAGTACCTTTTGCTGAATTCTGGAGTCTGAGTCAATGGGTCCAAGGTATGGGCGGGAATACCCCTTCCCCAAGTCAGATCCTCTGATCTAGAGAACTTTGGGTTTGCTTCATGTTTCCGTTCTTGACCTCAGGTGAAAACTTGAATTGAACTCTTCAGATAATGGCACACTGTCAGCTTTGGCAAGTCTGCCCCTCCTCTCTTGTTTTATTTTATTTGAAACAACCCTTATATAGGCCCAATTTTGATTCTCATTCTTTCCCTCCAAAGACATCTATGCTGATGTTTCTGAGCATGTTCAGTCAGTTCAGTTCAGTCGCTCAGTCGTGTCCAACTCTGCAGCCCCGTGGACTCCAGGATTTGAAATAGCTCAGCTGGAATTCCATCATCTCTGGTAGCTTTGTTCGTAGTGATGCTTCCTGAGGCCCACTTGACCTCACGTTCCAGGATGTCTGGCTCTAGGTGAGTGATCACACCATCGTGATTATCTGGGTCATGAAGATGTTTTTTGTAGAGTTCTTCCATGTATTCTTGCTACCTCTTCTTAACATCTTCTGCTTCTGTTAGGTCCGTACCATTTCTGTCCTTTATTGTGCCCATCTTTGCACGAAATGTTCCTTGGTATCTCTGATTTTCTTGAAGAGATCTCTAGTCTTTCCCATTCTATTGTTTTCTTCTTTCTTTGCATTGATTGCTGAGGAAGGCTTTTTTATCTCTCCTTACTATTCTTTGGGCTCGGCATTCAGACAGGGGTATCTTTCCTTTTCTCCTATGCCTTTCACTTCTCTTCTTTCCTTGGCTATTTGTAAGGCCTCAGACAACCATTTCACTTTTTTATATTTCTTTTTCTTGGGGATGGTCTCAATCACTGCCTCCTGTACAGTGTCATGAACCTCCCTCCAAAGTTCTATAGGCACTCTATCAGACCTAATCCCTTGAATCTATTTGTCACTTCCACTGTATAATTGTAAGGGACTTGATTTAGGTCATGCCTGAATGGTCTAGTGCTTTTCCCTCCTTTCTTCAGTTTAAGTCTGAATCTTGCAGTAAGGAGTTCTTGATCTGAGCCACAGTCAGCTCCCAGTCTTGTTTTTGCTGACTGTATAGAGCTTCTCCATCTTCGGTTGCAAAGAATACAATGAATCTGACTTTGGTGTTGACCGTCTGGTGATGTCTGTGTGCAGAATTGTCTCTTGTGTTGTTGGAAGAGGGTGTTTGCTATGATCAGTGTGTTCTCTTGACAAAACTTTTGTTAGCCTTTGCCCTGCTTCATTTTGTACTCCAAGGCCAAACTTGCCTGTTACTCTAGGTATCTCTTGACTTCCTACTTTTACTTTCCAGTCCCCTATGATGAAAAGGACACCTTTTTTTGGTGTTAGTTCTAGACGGTCTTGTAGGTCATCGTAGAACCATTCAACTTCAGCTTCTTTGGCATTAGTGGTTAGGGCATAGACTTGGATTACTGTGATATTGAATGGTTTGCCTTGAAAACAGAGATGATCATTCTGTCATTTTTGAAATTGTACCCAAGTACTGATTTCAGACTCATCATTTCAGAGAAAAGATGACTTTTCTCTTGGCTTCTCCTGCAAGAACTCCAAAATTGCAACTTGCTGCTGAACAACCATTGACAGGAGAATGATCCCACCAAGAAAAGTTACCCCATGGGCAAAGGAGAAGCCCCAGCAAGGTGGTCGGAGGGGCGAAATCACATTTAGGATCAAACACCATACCAACCAGAGATGCTCGAATGGCTGAAACAAACCCTTATGCACACCAGGACCCAGAGACCTCACAGAGACTGAGCCAGACCTGCTTTTGAGTGTTTTGGATACGTGTGTATCTTTAAAAAATATATCGGTGTTTTATGCACTTGTATGTTTTTCATTTATATAAATGGTATTCTGCTACAGTGGTGGTGGTTTTAGATCTTTTTACTCAACACACTAACCATACCTTTTATGCAACTCTGATTTCCATCTTCATACAGGTCTTTTTTTAAAACTGATTTTTAATGTATTTAAACACATTTTGAGCATACCTTCTTTGTACAATTTTTAAAAGAATTAAAGTGGAATAGCTTTTTTTTTTTTTTTTTACTTTCTATGCTATATTGGAGTATAGGTGTTAACACTGATGTGTTAGTTTCAGGTGTACACAGAATGACTCTGTTATGCATTTATCTATTCCTTTTCAAGTTCTTTTCACATTTAGGTTGTTATATAACATTGAGCAGAGGTCCTTGTCGGTTATCCGTTTTAAATATAGCAGTGTGTAATGTATGTGTCAATCCCAAACTCCCTAACTGCCCTTCCCGTCTCTCCTTCCCCCAACCGTAAGTTCAGTGTTCAGTCTGTGAATCTGTTTCTGTCTTATAAACAAGTTCATTTTATCATTTTTTTTAGACTCCACATATAAGCAGTATCATACTATATTTCTCTTTCTGTGTCTGACTTCCCCCAGTATGATGCTCTCTAGGTTCATCCATGCCTTTTTAAGGGCTGTTGGGAGAGCTCTGATGTTCCAGGGCAAGACCTCTGGATCTTGGAGTGTACAGACTCTTCATTTCACTGGGTCCTGCCCACTGGCTTTCCAGAACGGCTTACCTCTGCAGTCTGGCCCACAGTGAATGCGGGCTCCCTCTCCCTCCACTTCTGCTAACACCTGGTATTCTCCCACATTATACTTCCGTGGGTCTGATATTTTTAAAGTGGTATATCATTACTTAAATTTTCCTTTCTCTGTTTTTTAGTGAGTTTGGTTATCTTTTCATGTACTTGTTATCCAATATCCTTAGAGTCTTCTGTTCTTGCTGTTTCTTCTGCCTAGAAAACTCTTTCTTACTTGCTTGGCTCACCCACTTCATTCAGATCTCTGCTTAAATATCAAACCCTTGACCATATTATCGAAAAGAGTACTCTTTATCACCCTGTGTCTTTGTTATGTTTTATCTTTCTTCCTAGTGTTTATCACAAGACATAGTATGCTAACTTTATTATTCATTTATTTGTTTATTTCTTCTGCTCAAGTTCCTTGAAGGCAGGTGTGTTTATCTGTGCTGTACATACCTATAACCCTAGCACCTAAAAAAGTAGGTACTCATAAATATATGCTGAGTGAATAAATGCCAATTTGCTATTTATATCGTTTGCCCATTTCCCCTACTCAGCAAGGATTCCTTGAATATTCTAGACTTTAATACTTGTTGACTTTAGACACTGTAATATAATCCATTCCACTGTTTGTTGTCTGGGTTGGGAGAGTTCTCCAGAAGTTAAGAAAAATATTTGGAAGTATTTTTAGATCTTGTGATTCTTAAGTTTGATCTAGAAGGATTAAATAGCTGACTTATTTTG
The DNA here is from genome assembly GCF_910594005.1 of Cervus elaphus. Classification (NCBI taxonomy): domain Eukaryota; kingdom Metazoa; phylum Chordata; class Mammalia; order Artiodactyla; family Cervidae; genus Cervus; species Cervus elaphus. Next base: position 81,882,710 of record NC_057823.1, on the reverse strand, counting down.
TTTCTATAACCAACCATCCCATCAAGCAGTAGTCTTAATATTTTTCGTGGTATCCATCCAGACTAGTAGCTTGCAGATTTTAGGTCTTCTACAATTGTGACTATTTTCTGAAGTTTCTGAAAATGGTATTACGCTGGGTGGTTGATAAATATACTAGAGAATGTGGAACTGAGCCTGTCTATTATCTGGGCTACTTTTCCCCACTTAGTTTTGTTTTAAAACCACTTTTCTACCCAATATTTTGTTTCGTGATGATTGGGTTAATTAGCAGGCCTACCTGTGATTGTGAAAACAATATAGCAAAAAGAAAACCCCTGATTACAGATGTTATTTGTGTGTGTTTTACACAGATCTAGTTTTACTTTTGCATGAAATAATCAAGCAGCATGTATAACAAATAGTTCAACAGTGAAATGCATTGTACCAGTTTAAAAAAAAATGAGTGTAGAGATTTAAGTTTTTCCTATGGCTAAACTTCTACTGGACTGAACTATGGTTATAGCCAAATTGTGAATTCGAAGAGTGCATGAGTGATGGCATTGTAAAATAGAGCAAAAGTTTTGTTCAGAAGCTTAGCAACAGAGGAGAGGGGGAGATGCCTTGATTGTCTAGTCAGCTGTCTTGCCTTTTTTCTGGATGATGATAAACACTAGTGATGTCTTTGAAGTCCTTAGGCATTATTTTTGTGTTCTTTTTGTTGAAATTTTATGCAAACATCTAAACAGTAGCTAACAGTTGAGCTTGTAAAGCTTAGCATGTATGCTTTTATAGCTCCTGAAGCTTAATGTTCTGAATGATTCTGACAGCAGTAGTGTGCCTTCTTCAGAAGTTGTAACAAAGGCCATGCCATCATTTGGATGGGTTGTGATACAGGTTTCAAATTGTGATATAAAAAATAATCAACATGAGACTAAGGGAAGACCACTTGAAGTGACTGCTCTGATATGTTTTCCACCAACATGTGGTTGTGGTGATACAAGGTGGAGATGGGCTTGATAGCGCTTCAAGGAGGGCTCTTAGTTTAGGAAAACTCTTTGGCTAAGAGCATGCCATGCGACCAGAGATTATGAAACAGGCGCAGCCTAGGTGAACTCTGAGCCCAGAAATACAATCTGGCTGTATTAATCATGTTTTTTATTTTCTGTGTTTTATGATACCTTGATATCTTGGAATCTTGCTGACTGGGGTCAGATTGCCCCTCCCAGCACTAGCTGATCCCTAGAGATAGCTAGAATTCCTCGAGATGGCAGTCCTCTGGGAGTGTGCCTTGCATTTACAAACCCACCAACCGAGAGCCCTTACTCACCACCTTTATTGAGCTCTTTCAGGCTGACCTGCCATGCCTTGGCCCTGATAGCACCCACGGGCCGGGTTGCAGCCAAACAGTAGAAGCCCCTGTGGCCTAGAGGCTGCTGAAATGATTCAGACTTGCCAATCCTGAGTGATTTACCCAGCCCTGTCTTGACTTGCCTGGGACAAGCACAGTAAAGGCTTGTGCCTGTGTCTTCCCCTTGTTCCTTCTGCCTCTGTCCCACCTGGTGTTTCCCCCCGTAGCCCCCTGTCGTGCAGCCTGCCCGCCTGCCCACTTGCCCTCTTTAGGAACTGAGAGTAAAAAACTCTTCTTTGAAAGGCAGTTGTATCCATTCCCATCATCCTACTAAACTCGATGAAAACCAATCCTGTGTACCTTTTAAAATGTGGCCCCAACTCTCTTCTGGATCCCCTCAGCTGCTCTGGTCGAGCCTCCGCTCATTTCCTGATCAGGATGAGTAAAAGATCCTGGGTGCCCGTGGGGTGCCCTCTGTTAGTGCGAGGAGTCTGTTCTTCTCCTTTCCTCCCTGTCCCCCTTCATCGTGGACATCGAGAAGACCATGGAGAGCATGTCTTTTGAGAAGTGATGAGCTTGGTTGGATGGGGGTGGTACTCCGTCCTTTGGGATGGGCCTTAGCTTTTCTTGGGGAGTTGGGGGATGTAATGGGAGAGAGGAGGAGGGTGGTGGCTCTAAGTCCTGGAGAAGGGAGCTGGGGAACCTCAGAGGGAAGCCACCAGCAGCGGTCACCGCTGCAGAAGGCATAGGGCCAGGTCCCCTCGACTGCTGCTGCTCCAGACCTGAAGGCAGCCCGTGGGCTTCTGTAGCAGGAAGTTATTATCATATTCTGTTTGGAAACCTGTGGTGACCTCATCTGGATCCTAATTTATAAACATGGATGCTTCAGTGGAAACTCTGTAGGAGTAAGCATAACAAATGTTTACTGACGAAAAGATGAATTATGTGATTCTGGCAAAAATCTCTTTCATGTTTTTTATTAGCAATGTAAGTGGAGGAAAAATAGAGAAAAATCACAGATTTAGTGTTCACTAAATATCAATTGTATTTTAAGTGAGAGATTTATTTAAGAGGTTATAGCAATTTCTAGATTAGAAATGGCCTTAGAAGTTTACGTTAGAGTTTCTGTGGCCCAAAGTGCTTTTATATGTTATGAAGCTACAGTCTTTTTGTGATGCAATTACTTGTGGCTGCGTATTAGGGAAGACCCTAATCAGTGCATTTGTTAGGTAGGTTCCCCTTAGGATTCAGTCTCATTGAATATTGACAGATTTTCTTTTCATATGTGGCACTCGTGGGAATATATGAAGTGCAAAATTTATATTCTTGCCACAGTTGTGTTAATAAATTTAATTTAGAGCCTCAGTTCGGTGAAGCTGTGCAAACTTCAGCTTCCACTGACTTCTTGATTTCTGAAGTCTCAATTGCTTTCCTCTGAAGGTAGAGAATATTTCCACTTGGGTTTCCTAGCAGAGCCTGAGCTTTGCTGATGGTATGAGGCTGAGTGGTAGTTACTGGATGACCTGGGGAGAGCTAGCCTACTTTACCTGCTTTCAAAGCTAATCCATGTCTGTTTCCTTTTTTTTTAAATCACTGCTATCTTTTATTTTTCTCAGTTTTTGTGTAGGTTTTTCTTTGCTAGTCTGCCACTTTAGACATACTCTTGCCAGTTAGTCCTCTGACCTCTGTCTCTGTACATTACTTAAATTATTGCCACAATGAAAAACCCTGCTAGTTTCTTCCCCCATCTACTACTACTTATGTAAATTCCTAAAAAGTATTTCCCTGTTGATAATCTGTCACTATGAACTTTCCTTGTCTCCTTTCCCTGCCTTTTTCAGCAGTATAATTTCTTAGTTATTTGATTAATGCCTGGGAAGGTGTGAAAAGTGTTATCAAAAAGAAAACTTTAAAATAATGGAAAAGCCTACTTAACTTCCACAGGGTGGTACAAAAGAGTTCTCAGGGGCCTATAAGATTAGAAGTCAATCTAGAGTTCTCTGTGACTCATTTACGACTCAGAAGAGGTACCAGGATGCTTTAGCTGTACATTGATGACTTTTTTAATGTGGAGAGACCACAACAACATATGCTCCATTGATTGGTTCTGGTACCTTTTAGGTAGGTTTTGTGAATTATTTGGGTGTGGGTTTTAGATCTTTTTTTTTTTTTTGGTTTTAGATCTTATTATTAGAGAGCTAATATACTGGAAAATTCTTCCATTTAAGGATAATAATAAAAAAGAGAAATGAAAAGTTAAATAGAATCATGAAGTTTTGTTGGGGACAAAATAGTTGAACCAGTAAAATAGTATAAATAAGCAGGCAGAAAATATTGACATGTATAATAAGTTGAGTTCTGTGGGGAATGTAGATTTTCATGTATTATACTTCTTTTAAATAAGTTGGTGTTCAGTCACTAAGTCATGTCCGACTCTTTGTGACCCCATGGACTGCAGCATGCCAGGCTTCCCTGTCCTTCACTATCTCCTGGAGTTTGTGCAAACTCTTGTCCATTGAGTCAGTGATGCCATGGGTGGTAAAGGAGAAATGGCAGTGTCATTCCATGGTTTAAATGTCATATTTAAACCATTTGGTCCCAGAGGTTGGTGAATTGCTGTAACATGGGTTGGTAGGTCTGGGATTTGATTTCACTCTACTTATAAGTGGCTTGTTACTATTCCATGACTGCTGGTAGAAAACTCCTTGCCCCCAGGTCCCTGGAGGTGATACAGTGTGGTACACTTGGGTGCTGTGTATGCAGTGAGTTGCTGCTGAGGAACATGGATGGGGACTCTGCTGCTTTCATAGTAACCAAGACTGCTCTTTATCCTGGAGGGTGGTATTACCTCATCCTTCAAGGTTGCTCACTGCAGACATATTCCTGAGAAATGACCATGGTACAGAGTGGTCAGGATCTTGCATCTCTGGCATTCCCAGCAAGACATATAGGACTGAGAGATCCATTGAAAAGTGTCTCCAACAGGTTGTATTGAGTCAATAAGTACAACCTATTTTCTTAAGTTTTAGAACCATGAATATAATATTTAAAAGGATAATTAACTGAAGGACATTTTAAAATGGAAAATTTTTCTACTGAGAGTCAAACCATATATTTATTTAATTATGCAAAAGTTAGAAAATTTTATACCAAATGTTATATTACCAGTGATGTTAGGCAGTCATGCTGCAGATATTTGGTGGGGAGGGGCTTACTGTTTAATAGACTCAGAAAATTCAAAGATTAAACAACATGTAGCACTTTTGTGCACTGAGGATAGAATAGAGGGGCAGACAGGTAAATTCTGTTATAGGGTAGTAAATGCTGTGATGCCTAGGACGCTGTGGAAACAAGAAGGGCGCCCAGCTCTGCCTGGGTTGAGGTGGTCAGGAAAAGCATATCTTTAAGTCAAGTCTTAAAAAACAAAATAGCAAAATGCGTAAGAAAGGATGACCATACAGGCAGAGGGATTAGAAAAGACAAAAGCACAAGATTAAGGGAGATTACTACATTCAGGGACTTGCTAGTAGTATAGTAATAGTGCGTATGTGGGGAAAAGGTAATTGAAAAACCCTAAGCATGGGAGTGATAGTATCAAGTTTTTTTTTTAGTTTAAAAAAAATCATTATGTTGACAATGAGGTTGGAAGACAGGTGAGGTTGATGTGAAGGTACGGAGACTCCTTATTAAGCTAGTGTGGTAATTAAGGTAAGATTTGGTAAGGTTCTGAGCTTGAAAGCCTTTGACAAAATAGGTAGAGAAGAGAGGTCTGATTCAAGAAAGACTTGAGCAGAATTAATGGGAAAATAAGCATGAGGAAAAGGTTGTTAGGGAGATACTGTCTGACGGACTAGTTCAGGCCTGAGTATGTTGAGTTTGAGGTACCTATAGGGCATCTAGGTGGAGATTTTGGTTGATTATATGGATTTAGAATTTAAGAGTTTTGAACAACAGAATATACATTTGGGTGTCACTTATTCATTCAACAAATAGCTTATTGTACAGTCACTGTTGTATCTGACTCTGAGACCCCATGGACTGCAGCACACCAGGCTTCCCTGTCCTTCACCATCTCCCAGAATTTGCTCAGACTCAGTTCCATTGAGTCAGTGATGCCGTCCAACAATCTCATCTACTGTCATTCCCTTCTCCTCCTGCCTTCAAGCTTTCCCAGCATCAGGGTCTTTTTCAATGTGTCTGCTCTTCGCTTCAGGTGGCCAAAGTATTGGAGTTTCAACTTCAGCATCAGGCCTTCCAATGAATATTCAGGGTTGATTTCCTTTGAGATTGACTGGTTTGATCTCCTTGCTGTCCAAGGGACTCTCAAGACTTTTCTCCAGCCCCACAATTGGAAAGCATTAGTTCTTGGGTGCTCAGCCTTCTTTATGGTTCAGCTCTCACATCCGTACATGACTACTGGAAAAATAGTTTTGACTGTATGTACTTTTGTCAGCAAGGTGATGTCTCTGCCTTTTAATATGCTGTCTAAGTTAGTCATAGCTTTTCTTCCAGGGAGCAAGCATCTTTTAATTTCATGGCTGCAGTCACCACCTGCAGTAATTTTGGACCCCGAGAAAGTCTGTTGCTGTTTCCATTTTCCCTCCATCTATTTGCCATGAAGTGATGGGACTGGATGCCATGATCTTAGTTTTTTGAATGTTGAGTTTTAAGTCAGCTTTTTCACTCCCTTCTTTCACCTTCATCAAAAGGCACTTTAGTTTCTCTTCACTTTCTGTCATTAGAGTGGTATCATTTGCATATCTGAGGTTATTTATATTTCTGCTGGCAATCTTGATTCCAGCTTGTGATTCATCCAGCCCAGTATTTCGCATGGTGTGTTCTGCATATAATTTAAGTAAGTGGGGTGACAGTGTACAGCCTTGACATACTCTTTCCCGGTTTTGAACCAGTTTGTTGTTGCATAGTCTAGTTCTGACTGTTGCTTCTTGACCTGCCTACAGGTCTCTCAGTGGCTATCTGCTGTTTATAAAGTGCTATGGTAGGCCCTGAGAAACCAGCATTGCACAGAAGTTGTTCCTATGTAGTTTACATTTTCATGGGACACACACTTTTAACAGAAAAAATACAAATTATTTTATTAAAGTGCTGCCTGTCTTAGATTTCAGAGCTCCTGTGTTGCCCAACTGCAGGAGACATTGTTTACATAGAATAAAGTGAGCAGCTTTAAGGTCTTATTCAGAATCAGTGGGGGTCAGCCAAGGTAGAAGTTGTGGAGATGTGGAGAGAATTGTTTCAGGCAGAGGAAACAGCATGTGCCAAGCCCTCCAGGCAAGAGACTTATTGGTAAATTCAAAGAACAGAAAGACTAGTGTGGTCCGACCATAGGGAACCAGAGGGAGAGTAGTATGAAATGAAGCTGGAGAAATTGGCAGGGGCCTGATTATTCAGGACCTCGTAGGCAGGAAAGCACTTTGGAGTTTATTCTACAACAGTAAGCTATTGAAAACTTTCAAGGAGGGTGCTGTGAGATTAGATTTGTGTTTTTTAAAAGATTCTGATTGTTATGTTAGAGAATGCTGTGAAAGGGGGGAGAAATAGAGCCTGAGAGATCAACTAGGACTCTAGGCTGGTAGGTAACGATGGTTTAGACTGGGTTATAGTAGTGGAGATCGATGGAACTGGATACATTCAAGTTATTTTAAAGGTTGAATTAACGAAACTGTGATTGTCATTTATCTTGGTATTGTGTTGTCAGGGAGTTATCCAGAGTGAGGAGAGGAAATGGAGGATGAAATCCTGCAGGACACTGATGTTTACAGGGGAGACTGGGGAGAGGAGAGACCCAAGGGTCTAGAGAGAGGAAGGAAGTCAGGAAAGATACCACAATTCAAGTGATGGAAGTTTGAAAAAGGAGACCTTTGTTAACCATGTGTTTGCTGAAGAGTAAATAGGAAAATGGTTAAATATGTGATGCTGGAGGATAAAGTGGAATAGTATAGTGTTTTAAAGGTGTATTTAAGGACATAAAAAACGTTAATGATATAATTTTAAAAATTATGTACCCTTGCATATCCTGCATGAACCTGCAATTTTTTTAAAAAAGTGTACTTACATAAGTGTGGAGAAGGAAATGGTAAAGCACACCTGTATTCTTTCTTGTAGAATCCCATAAACAGAGGAGCCTGGCAGGCTACAGTTCATGAGGTCGCAAAGAGTCAGACACGACTGAGCATGTACACACACTTAATGTAAGTGTGTGTTTATGTAGCACAATATTCAAAGGCAGTTGTTGTTCAGTCGTGAAATCAAGTCTGACTCTGCCACTCCACTGACTACCGCACGTCAGGCTTCCCTGTCCTTCACTTATTTCCTGAAGTTTGCTCAGATTCATGCCCATTGAGTTGGTGATGCTATCTAACATCTCATCCCATTTGTCTAATCTCTTTTTGCTTTCAGTCTCTTTCAGCATCAGGGTCTTTTCTAGTGAGTCAACTCTTCGCATCAGGTGGCCAGAGTATTGGAGCTTTAGCTTCAGCATCAGTCCTTCCAATGAATATTCAAGTTGGTTTCTTTTAGGATTAACTGGTTTGATCTTGCAGTCCAAGGGACTCTTCAAGAGTCTTCTCCAGCACCACAATTTAAAAGCATCAGTTCTTTAGCACTCAGCCTTCTTTATGGTCCAGCTCTCACATCCATACATGACTCCTAGAAAGACGATAACTTTGACTCTATGGACCTTTGTCAGAAAGGTGATGTCTCTGCTTTTTAACATGCTGTCTAGGTGTGTCAAAGCTTTCCTTCCGAGGAACAAGTGTCTTTTAATTTCATGTCTGTAATTGCTATCCTCAGTGATTTGGGAGCCCAAAGGCAGTACAGCAGTATGTTAATAATAGTTTTATTTGGATGGCAAGATTACTTTATTCTTAGTCTCGGCAGTTTTCACATTGTGTGACCATGTATTAAAATTATGATTAGGAAAATTATTTTTTATTTCTGTCTAATTTTATCAGTGTTTTATAAACACAGTGTTTAATGAGTGCCAAATAGTTCTGTGAGGCTTGTAATGGCAAACTGCATTGTCTACCATCACGCTTTTCTCATTTCCTGTTTCTTAGGGATAACTCCCTTCAACAATTTTTGACTGATTCTTTTGCTACTTATTGCTCTGTCTCTAAATAACAAACTTACGTTGCTGCTACTTGATTTTTTTAGATGCTGTTTGACTTCCAACAGTTGAAGATGAAAATTTTGTTCTCTTGCTTGCCCTCTTTCCACATCCGTATATACATTTCTTTCCTTCCCATCCTCCCAGTACAGTTATTCTAATTTTAGTTAGAACAATATTTTATGTTTACATTATTATAATGATATAGATGCTCTTCATAGCTCTGCCATGTAGTAGTATTCTATGATTATTTTTTCTTTCTTATACATACATAGTTTTATTCCTGGAATGCATTTATTTGTTAAAAGGTAGTGTAATTTTCTGTATACTTATCCTTAATTTATCCTCAAATTCTACCCTATTGTATAAATATCCTCTTAATTATTTTATTAATTTTATTTTCTTGAAGATACATCTCTCAGTCTCTTTTGACTTGTTCTCATGTATACTGGGTATTCTTCTGGTCTTTTTCATAGTTTGTTATCCTAGACCCTTCCTTTCCCATCATGTCCATCGTCCTAGAGATTCCTTTTGCTTCTTCATTGTATTGGATCCCCTGTTACCCGATATTGTACTTTGTTGGGTCCTCCTCTGGTGGAGCACATTCTCCAGCAGCATCCTAAGTATTTGGCGGCTTCTTTTGATATAGAAAATCAGACCCAGTTCTGGGGCAGTTTTATTGAGTTAGTTCTTAATTTCCTTCCCTTAATGCTCACATTAGAATTCCTATTTCCTTCAGATGTTGTAGGAACTTGGATTGGTCTCCAGTTATTTTAGCTTTTCTCTTCAGCTGATTTTCACATCTTTCTCTTTGGTTTTATTTTATCGGGAGATTTCCTCAGTTTTATCTTCCATAAAGTTTTATCTTTAACCATCTGTAGATTAAAAACTTTCTCCTCTTACAGGACCTCTTTCTCTTTTTTAGTATCATCTTGTTCTTGTTTCATGGACGCTTGTTTTCTGTGTTTCTTTGAAGATTATTCATGGCAGTTTTAGGAGATTTTCTTCTCTTTGTTATCTGTTCTTTCCAAGTTATTATTTTTTATTTGCTTGCTTTGATCTCTGCCTTTCTTGCCTCAGGAGTCCTTAAATGTGTGGTGGTTCTTGGCTCATCTATTCACTTAAAGAAAGAAAGTGAAGTCGCTCAGTCGTGTCCAACTCTCTGTGACCCCATGGACTGTAGCCTACCAGGCTCGTCTGTTCATGGGATTTTTCCAGGCAAGAATACTGGAGTGGGTTGCCATTTCCTTCTCCAGGAGATCTTCCCTACCCAGGGATAAGAGTTCTAAAAAGTTGATCAGTAGTTCTGTGTCTCTGGGTGCAGCTTGTAAATTTACAAATATCAGTTTTGTAATCTACTTTTTCAGGGAAAATTAGCTGTGCTGTTCAGCTGGGGAATCTCTGATGTCCATATTTTTAAATGATTTATTTTAGGCTGCTTAGATTCCCCTGAGAAGACAATTGGTTACCTGGCTGGAAGGTATAAGCCTGTCCAGTGTTTTGGAAGTCAATTTTAGGAAGGAGCACATAAACGTTTTCAGTCCTCTCTTTCTTTTAGTGTTATGTGTCTGTTCTAAACTTGCTTTATATCATTCAGTAATGATAAGGCCATTTTTAAAAAGATCTCCTCCAGAAAGCAAACCTTTAATGTTCTGCAGGGGCGGGGGAGGAACATTAAGCTATCTGAAGTTTTGGAGAGATGGAGTGAGGATTTAGGAATATAACAGCTTTTCAGGCAGATATTTAACCAGTACTCCTGTTTATAATTCTTCTTTGTCTTTTGGAGATTCTGTCATGCTTATTGAGTTGTTTTTACTTTCCGTTTTTGTCTGTTAAGTATTCACATTTCTAGGGTCTGAAAAGACATTTACTGTAATTTTGTTATTGTTACCTCATCTCCTAAATCTTTGTCCTTGTGCATTTAAGCCTTAAAACAAAAAAGCAAACCCCAGAAACCCTTTATTCTCATTTTGGTGGGAGAGTGTGTTTGTCAATATAAGTTCAGTCTACCACCTTAAACCATAAATCTTAATTTTTTAATTGATAGTACTGTCTCCCCCCGCCCCCTGCTTTTTAGAAAATCTGGTGAATATCCCTCTGTCTATTCACAAGTTCTGTTTCAGCTAAAATCTCATATGACTTATTCAGGCCAGAATTTGGTATTTTGCTTGAAGAGCTAGTGGTTAATGATATCCACAATATGTCATGTCTGTGATAGCAAGTGATAATAAAAATAGCTTCAATAGCTTATAGTTGCATACTAAGTGCCAAGGACTAAGTTCTCCACTGAACGCATTTACACCTCACACCAACTTTTGGGAAAAGGTACTCTTACACTTCCCTTTTATAGATGAAGAAATTGAGGTATAGAAAGGTTATGTAATTTTGCCATAGTCCATCACAACTAAATTAGGAAGTGGAGGAATAAGAATATGAATCTAGGTAATCTGACTTTAGAACCCACACACTTAACTGTTGTGCTGGGCTGCCTCCATATGCTGTTGTGATTATTATCTCTTTTGTTTGAGATAAAGATTTAAATTTTCTCCTGTCAGGCAGAATGATCAATTTATTTGTCTGCTATAATTCATATATCTGTTTAGACATCATTTATCACAAAGAGGCTATAGATATAAACATATTTTCCTTTCAATGATTTATCTGAAGTTAGATTTTTCTGGTATATCCTCAAAGGCTTTGGCTTCCCTGGTGGCTCAGACAGTAAAGAATCCGCCTGCGGTGTGGAAGACCTGGATTCTATCCCCGATTTGGGAAGATCCCCTGGAGAAGGAAATAGCTACCCACTCCAGGATTCTTGCCTGGAGAATTCCACAGACAGAGGAGCCTGGCAGGCTACAGTCCAAGGGGTCGCCAAAGAGTCAGACACGACTGAGCGACTTTCACTTCACTTCAGAGGCTTTATTTTTCCCTCATTATACAAATGGATATATTTCTGATGATCCTCCTTTATTGAACCTTCATTGATTCATACTTTCCAAAGACTACCTCCTGCTTCATTATATTTTTATTTAAACATATGGTGAATTTCTGGTAAAGTGGTGAGCTATAGGAAACTGTCTCCTTTTCGGATTTCACAAAGTAATTATCTCAAAGGGGAATTATCTATATTTTAGAGTATTTGGAACAGATATTTCATTGAGAATTTATTGGGCAGAATCAGTCAGTTGGTTGAGTTTAGTTGTTTAAAAACAGACTGGCTTTTTATTTCCTTTGTTTAAGTAGGAGCTGGAAGAAAGATGTTCTTAAAGATAAGCACCTAATTATTTAATTCCCTTCCTGCATCAAGTTGGGAATAAACAATTAACTTCGTAGAATTAAACTTTCTCTCTCTAGGCTTTTGCACCCTCTTAACTATTTCAGTTTATGCCTGAAAGAAAGAATAAAAGGTTTTATAAGAACATTAGAGGTAGTCATATTCAAGTATACATTCAAAAATATATCTCCTTGCCTTTGTTCTTTAGGATTTATTGTAATTTGTTAAAGATATTAAAAATTATTATTTATATAAACAAATCCTAATCAGATTTAATTTTTTAACTGATTAACAGATTTCTATTCTTGTTTTCATGACTGTAATGTTCTTTCTTACCTGAATATTTTTGCTTCTTTCTTATATTCAAACATGGCTCACTTATTTGTTTTTAGAATTCATCTATCACTATTCCAACTCACTCTGTGAGAGTGATGCTTGGAATTTCCTTAGCACTTATGTATTCAGATTATATTTGAGACACTGTTTTGTTTCTATGGAAATGTGTTTTTTCGTTTCCTTTTGGTATTAAGCATGAGAGGTTATTTTCTAATTCAGGTCTTCAGTTCTGTTTGTATCTGTTAGCCCTTCATAATATACTTTGGCTTCTAGAAAATGACCAATAAGTATTGATATAGGAATTTCACAGAAAAATCTGACTAAATTTCATAATTATGTAGGTATTTCTCATGTCATTTAGAAGCTCATCATCATCTTTTCAGTTCTGTTTGAGAGTAACACTAGCCAGTGCTAGTCTTGATCACAAAGTTCCTTGTTTGGGATTCATTTAGGAGGGCAAAGCGATGTGTGATGTGAAACAGGGAAATCAGAGTCAAACATCAGGAGGCACTGTTTGTGGAGAAGCTACCTTTTTCTCCCCGGGTGTCTGCTAGACAGTCCTCATTCATTCATCTCCATCATTTAATTGACCTTTTACATCCCATTATAGTTGGGCTGCTAGTTACCATTGTATCATACAGCTTTTTCTACTCATGGCAGTTAAGATCAAAAGGGAGGTTGTTTTTTTTTTTTTTTTTCAACAAATGATTACTGAATTATTGTAGTAGAGTTTGAATTACTGTGCCAGAATTCATTCTCATGAAATTTTTTTCTCTTCTAATTTAATAAGGAGTAAATTTGCTAAATATGAGAGTACTGTGTAAGAGCTGCCTGTTCAGGTGAGTATTTGAATTGACAGTGTAAAATTAAAAGCACAAACAAAAAGTATTGGTAAGAATTTGTGTCTGCTTTTCTTCTGATGAATTTTTAATTTTTTAAATTAAAATACTGAATTAAAGAGGACCTCTGCCTCCCAGACAGACTTACTCTTAACGTTAACAAAAGAATAATTCTCTAAGTGTTACACATCTGGCTATGGTGAGTTTTTAGTGTTTCTTTTCATCTTACTGTTTTTATAAGTTTTTTTTTCTTTCTAAAAGAATAATGGTGTGTAAAGAAACTAAAATGGACATATTTTTACATTTTCAGAAAGGTGAAAAATCCATCTTAAATTCTTAGAAACCGCAGATCATTTAGAAGTTTCTATTCTTTTTCCGTTTACGATTTAATTCCTTAAGTTCTTGGAGAACAAATTGGACATAAATATGTCGTTTCTGGGTTTCTCTTTTTCCTTTTTCACATTTCCATATGTCTGTATTTTGTATATCATGAGCTAGATTAAGATTTGTTAGTAATTGTGAGTTGTAATTCAGATATCATTAAGGGATTACTGGGAACTGGGCACACAGTGGTGGAAAAATGAAGGAAACTAAGGCGATTTGCTTAACTGCCCTGTAGAAGAGAAAGCAGGAGAGAGGGAGGGGGTAAGACTTAGAAAAGAAGGGTGTAAAAGAGATCAGGAGAAAAAAATTCAGAGAGACTTATTTGTATAGTTGATTATGTATTTGCTTCTGTTTCCATTTATTTAATTTACTTGTTCTTTGCTTACTGAATTTTAAACTTCCAGAAATGGGGGCCATTGCTTCTGCTGCCTTTGCAACTCCCAGATCCTAGTAGTGTCAGCTCAGTTATCCATCGAGAGATTATCTGCTTTGTGTTTTAGCCTTTGCAAATATAGCTTTCAAGTTCTTATTGACATAAGTAAACAAAGAGAGTGATAAAGACTTTTTGAGTCATTTCACTATTTCATGCTTGCTTTTACACTCTTGTGCAGTTTGGCTCTTAGATCAGACTATTCATAGTCAACCTTTAACTTTGATTCAGAATGAATTCGTTGTCTTACTTTTTTTCCCCCCTTAAAAAAAACAAAAGCAATTTACAGTAAAAGTGTTTTTCTAGTAGATTTAATTGTCTTTAAATTGATTTTTAGTCCCTGCCTCTCCCAGTTATCCTCCACCTAGGGGTAAAGATCAACCCCAGAATACTGTTCTTTTGTACTTAGTTAAAAGACCATGCTTGGATCGCTGGTACTCTGCTGACTCCTAAGGACCTGGGAAGTCTTTCGGCATCAAAGACAGCTTTAATTGGGAAACACAGGCCACATATACAAAGTTGATATGAAAGGTATTTTAGTAGAATTTTCAATATGAACTAGAACATTAATTTTCTGGTGTTCTCTTATGAAAATAAATATTCAGTTACCTAGCTTCAACTATAATTCTCTTCCCCAGCAAAAGAGAACAATCAAATACAAATATAGCAAATTAAAGAAAAAAACAACAAACTACTGGTTTTTAAGGCTGCTCTAAAAAATTTGAGGGACAAGTCCTCTATCTCTAACATTAAGCAGTGATTCACAGTTAAGAAAAAACATTGAAAAGCTTTTCAATTAACTCATTAAAGTGTTGCTATATGTGTTATGTAAAGCATTGTTAATTCTAGAAAATTAAACCCTATTGTATTCAATGTACATACAAATAATTGTTTCTGCTCTATTGTGCTATGTGCATAACTGTGTCATAGTTTATATGAACCTTTGTTTAATCACTTCCTATTTCCTTTGCTGTAGAGGGATCTCCTCGAAATTAGTTACTCATGTCTCTGAGCTCAGGTATCCAGTTCCTGGAATATAGCAGACATGGAACAAGTTCAGAAAAATTAATCATTATATAGTTATGAATGTTTCTGGGTGGTTTTGTTTATTTGTTTTTTAGTGGGGATTGCTATTGTAAAAATTAATAGATAAGGAAATATTGACCATGATATGCTTTAATTTGCACTGTGTATTTGATTTAGTTTTTGATTAACATCTGAAGTCATTAGTCTCTCTTCTGGGCTTCCCTGCTGGCTCAGAAGCTAAAGGTCTTCTGCAATACAGAAGACCCAAGTTTGATCCCTGGGTCCAGAAAATCCCCTGGAAGCAGGAGTGGCTACCCACTCCAGTACTCTTGCCTGGGAAATCCCATGGACAGAGGAGCCTGGAAGGCTAAAATCCATGGGATTGCCAAGAGTCGGACACAACGGAGTTACTAACACTTTAACTTTGTTACTGAGGAAAAAATGTAGGGATCATGTATACCTTTTTTGTACCTTTGCTTTTTTTCTTAAGTGAATTTTAAATGTTGCATCATAACATTTTCTATTTAATACTTTGTACATTTCTAAGAACTGTCATACATGTTATTAAGCCTTATCTTCACAACAACCTAAAAGAGGTATAGGTAAGGAAACTGAGGCAGAGATTTTTGCCAGAAGTTACCAATTTGAAACCTACGATTTAGGACTTTAAAATTTCTAGCTTATTGCTATTTTACATTTACCTTGCAGATACCTTTATGTTGGTTTGATAAGGCTGCTGAAACAAAGTGTCATACAGTAAGTATGACTTAACAACAGAAATTTTTGGTCTCACAGTTCAAGAGGCTAAAAGTCCAAAATCGTACCCTTGGCAGGATTAGTTTCTTCTGGGGGCTATGAGGGAGTAGCCTGGCCAAGCCTCTTTCCATCCTTTCCCTGTGGTTCTTTACATCATCTTCCCTCTAAGCAGGTCTTTCTCCAAATTTCTTTTTATGAGGACACCAGTCATATTGGATTAGAGGCCCACCCTATTCCAGTATGACCTCATCCTAACAAATTGCATCTACAACAACCATGTTTCCAAATAAGGTCACATTGAGGTACTGGGGGCTAGTATTCTAAAAAATCTTTTTTGGGTAGGGACTGTTTAAGCAATAACACTTAAACCTTTTAGTAAAAGAAGCCTGACTGGAGGTCAGGACTCTTTTTTTTTTTCCCAGTAGCTTAAGCTTAATAGAAACTCATTTGATCTTCACTGCACTGTTAAAGCTGAGCGCCGAAAGCGCTGAAAAATTGATGCTTTTGAACTGTGGTGTTGGAGAAGACTCTTGAGAGTCCCTTGGACTGCAAGGAGATCCAACCAGTCCATCCTAAAGGAGATCAGTCCTGGGTGTTCATTGGAAGGACTGATGCTGAAGCTGAAACTCCAATACTTTGGCCACCTGATGTGAAGAGTTGACTCATTGGAAAAGACCCTGATGCTGGGAGGGATTGGGGGCAGGAGGAGAAGGGGACGACAGAGGATGAGATGGCTGGATGGCATCACCGACTCGATGGACATGAGTTTGAGTAAACTCCGGGAGTTGGTGATGGACAGGAGGCCTGGCGTGCTGCAATTCATGGGGTCGCAAAGAGCTGGACACGACTGAGTGACTGAACTGAACTGTGCTGTTAACTCTCAGATGAAATTAATTTAATGCCAATGGAAGGCACTTTTGACAGAACTCTCCCTGTTCTGGTTCTTAGAGCTATAAAGTTATCTAATGAGTAGTTTGTGGAAATACCCCTATATATAATTTTATTTCCCTGGAATTTTCTTATGTTAGAATACACAAAGTTAACTGAGAACCAAGCACTCCTCTTGGGGCAAATCTCTAAGGTAAATCTATCTGTCACTTCCTGCTCCAGCTGTCCTCTTGTGCATCTAAATGGCCCTGCTTCCCTGGAGGACTTAGGCAGATGTTAGAAGAGTCTCTGAAGGAAACCAGGTTAATCAGACTATCAAGCAGCTAGTTGGTTTTTTTTTTTTTTAAAGATTATTCCATAAATAAATGGTGAGAAGATTTAGAAGGAGACAAGTAGCTCGTTAGTGTTATCTAGATAAAATCCCAATTAACTAAACCTGGTAACCGACCTGTTTAATTTGATAACACCCTCACCCCTACCACCACCACTGTATCATGCTTTAAGGGAAAGAAGTAACACGAACACTGTTCTGGGCCACTAGACATTTTACTGGATTGCCTTCATCTTACATGTATCATCATCATCACTCTTAGGATTGCCAGTGATTGATACTGAAGAAAATTTTAATTTTGAGGCAATGAAAAATTTTTGGTTACACACAAGTTGGCTTTTTGTGCTTATTAAAGCTGGAAAGTAAACAAGTATCTGTTAGCACAATTTCTTTATTTTAACATAGGCTAAACCAAAAAATGCTAGATTAGATCCACACACTTGAGTTCTTGCCCTGATTCAGTTCCCAGCTGCCTGAATAACCTCGGGCAAGTTACTTCACCTTTCTTGGCTTCCTTTTTTATTTGCAAAATGAGAGATTTGCACATTCAGATGTGAAACTTTATTATTCTGTGAAGTAATTTGTGTACTTACTTTATTTAAGGTGTTGTACAGGATTTAAAGAAGGGAAAGAAATGTTCCTTGTCTTCAGAGAGGTTATAGAATTGATAGAAAACTATGATACGTGAAAGGCTAAATGGCAGTATAAAGTAATAATATAAGCTGAAACATAATAGATCCTATGAGTGATAATGGATCATAAGTACTATGAGTTCTGAGATGAATGAGATAGATATGTGTAGGGTGGAATCATTGAAAATAACTGCACAGGGTTAGCGATTAAACTAATTTCAGGAAACTGTGTTCACCTTGCAATAGATGAAAAGCACAGAGGTGGTGGTTGTTGTTCAGCCGCCCAGTCATGTCCGACTCTTCTTGTCCCCATGGACTGCAGCACGCCAGGCCTCCCTGTCCCTCACTGTCTCCCGGTGTTTGCCCAAATTCATGCCCATTGCATCACTGATGCCATCCTGTCATCTTATCTTCTGATGGCCTTTTCTCCTTCAGCCTTCAGTCTTTCCCAGCATCAGGAGTTGACTGTTCACATGAGGTGACCAATGAGGTAACTTTTCCAATGAGTTGACTGTTCACATGAGGGGACCAAAATATTGGAGCTTCAGCATCAGTCCTTCTAATGAATTTTCAGGGTAGATTGACTGACTTGGTCTCCTTGCTGTCCAAGGGACCCTCGAGAGTCTTCTCCAGCAGCACAGTTCAAAGGCATCAGTTATTCGGTGCTCTGCCTTCTTCATGGTTCAGCTCTCACAACTGTACATGACCACTGGAAAGACCATAGCCTTGACTATATGTACCTTTGTCGGCAAAGTGATGTCTTTGCTTTTCAACATGATGTCTAGGTTTGTCATAGCTTTTCTGCCGAGAAGCAATCATCTTCTAATTTCCTGACTGCATTCACCATCCACAGTGATTTTAGAGCCCCGAAAGAGGAAATCTGTTACTACTTCCACCTTTTCCTCTTTTTGTCATGAAGTGATGGGGCTGGATGCTATGATCTTTTAGTTTTTTTAATATTTAATTTTAAGCTGGCTTTTTCACTGTCCTCCTTCATCCCCATCAATGGGTTTTTTAGTTCCTCTTTGCCTTCTGCCATTAGAGTGGTATCATCTGCATATCTGAGGTTGCTGATGTTTCTCCCACCAGTCTTGATTCTTATCAAGACTAGAATTTCATGCCTGGGAATTATTACATTATTAAATGAAAACTTATCAGGCCTGGAATTTCTCATGATGTGTTCAGTTATAGTATAAGTTAAATAAACAGGGAGACAGTAAATAGCTAGTCCTTTCTCAATCCTCAACCATTCAGTTGTTCCATATAGGGTTCTAACTGCTGCTTCTTGACCCACATACAGATTTCTCAGGAGACAGGTAAGATGATCTGGCATTCCCCTCTCTTTAAGAGTTTTCCACACTTTGTTATGACAAACAGTCAAAAGGCTTTAGCATAGTCGATGAAACAGAGGTCGATGTTTTTCTGGAATTCCCTTGCTTTCTCTATGATGCAGCGAATGTTGGCAGTTTGATCTCTGGTTCCTCTGCCATTTCTAAACCCAGCTTGGATGTCTGGAAGTCCTTGATCCGTGTAATGGTGAAGCCTGGTGTGCAAGGTTTTAAAGCATGATCTTACTAGCGTCAGAGATGAGTTCAGTTGCCCAGCGGTTTGAACATTCTTTAGTACTGGCCTTCTTGGGAATTAGGATGAGGATTGACTTTTTCCAGTCCTGTGGCCACTGCTGGGTTTTCTAGATTTGCTGACATGTTGACTGCAGCACTTTGATAGCATCATCTCTTAGAGTTGTAAATAGCTCTCCTGGAATTCCATCACCTCCACTAGCTTTATTGACAGCAGAGCTTCCTGAGGCCCACTTGACCTCACACTTCAGAATGGCTGGCTTTGGGCGACTGACTACACCATTGTGGTTATCTGGTTCATTAATGTCTTTTTTGTACAATTCTTCAGTGTATTCTCTCCATCTCTGCTTGATGTCTTCTGCCCCTTCACCATGACAAGGCAGTGATCCATGAAGGGGAAAGGTCAGAGGAGTACCCAGCAAAACTGTAGAGACTGGAGCCATAAGTAATATTTGTTTAAATGAAGTAAGGTTGCTTATAAAGTACAGCACATACTAATCATAGGTATATTTGGTTGCCTGCATGTCCAGATTGGAATGCCTTAGCACTTTTTAAAAAATTCATTTTTAATTGGAGGATAATTGCTTTAAAATATCGTGATGGTTTCTGCCATACAACCGTGTGAATCAGCCATGAGTGTGTGTGTCCCCTCCCTCTTGAACATCTGTCCCTTCCCTTTGAACCTCCCTCCTAGCCCCAGTCCATCCCACCTCACTAGGTCATCACAGAACACCTGCTGCTGGTGTTATACAGAAACTTCTCACTAGCTATCTATTTTACACATGGTAATATACATGTTTCAATGCTACTTTCTCAATTCGTCACATCCTCTCCTTCCCCTGCTGTGTCCAGAAATCTGTCCTCTACATCTGCATCTTTGTTCCTTAAGTTTTACTTGATAGAAAGTGTTTACGGTCAAATAATTTAAAGATTTTTCTGGTAGTTTTTCAGTATAAAAGTCAGGAATAAAATGAGGGAGCTGAAAGAAGGCTTGGCTTAGAAGAATTCTAAAGTTCAGGGCAACAGTTCTAAGTAATTGGTATTACACAGTGGTTGATTCATTTCAGTTCAGTTGCTCAGTCGTGTCCGACTCTTTGCGACCCCATGGACTGCAGCACACCAGACTTCCCTGTCCATCACCAACTCCCGGAGCTTGTTCAAACTCATGTCCATCAAGTTGGTGATGCCACCCAACCATTTCATCCGCTGTCATCCCCTTCTCCTCCTTCCTTCAGTCTTTCCCAGCATCAGGGTCTTTTTCAAATGAGTCAGCTCTTCACATCAGGTGGCCAAAGTATTGGAGCTTCAGCTTCAGCATCAGTCCTCTCAGTGAACATTCAGGACTGATCTCCTTCAGGATGGACTGGTTGGATCTCCTTGCAGTGCAAGGGACTCTCAAGAGTCTTCTCCAACACAACAGTCCAAAAGCATCAGTTCTTCCATGCTCAGCGTTCTTTATGGTCCTCTCACCTCCATACATGACTACTGGAAAACCCATAGCTTTGACTAGACGGACCTTTGTCAGTAGATTAGTTGAATCTAATTAAGATACATTTAATTGTCTTAGAGTGCTTATGGCTTTTAAAACCTAAAGTAGATATGTAAGCACATTTAAAATTTTTGCTTAAAAAATCAGTTGATTATTTTACTTTAGTTGTTCCCAGAAAATTTTGTAACATAAATATAATTTAAATTATACTTGTGACATTTAGTATTTTAAAGCACTTTTGTGAAGTAAATCTTTCTTTAGTTTGCCACTTATAATTTCTTAAGGAAGGTAAGTTATTATGTTTTCTGTTAGTAGATTCTTCAAGAATTTTAACATTAACTCTCTTTTAAAAGCACCAGTGTTTTATGTGGAGATTAATAAGAAAATAATAGAAAGTGTGTTAAACATATTTCCAAATTTCTTTATCTCCCATAGCACCGAGCACAAGAATGTTCACATTTTTATATATTCTGTGTTATCTGATGGATGACTGGTGGAGTGGGTGGGTAAATGGATGAGTGGGTAAATTGATACATTCAAATTTGTTTTATATACATATTTGTATGAATATACATATTTTACATATAAATATATACATATTTGTTTCTACATATACATATTTGTTTTATATATAATAGGTATTTTATATCTGCATATAAAATATTTTGTTAGGAGTAATTTGGATGAGAGTTTTTCAAGGTGTGTACCATTGAAAATGTTCTCGAAAAAAAGGTCTCTATAGCCAAATAGATTTGGAAATGTGGCATATTATGTTTGTGTCAAGAAACTGAGATTAGCACACTAAAGGTTCTAAGTGGTCCAGCAATAAAGAAACTTACTCCAGTTTAGCCCAACATTTCCACAATTGTGTGTGTCTGTTTATGTGTATGTATTTATGCATGCACAATTTGGAAAACAGTGGGTTTGTAATATGATGTAAGTGGTAGAACTAAGCAGATGGTGATATGGCAGGGAAATGGGAGCTGGTGATGGTCTTTCTTAAGACTGGTAGGTAACTGAGAAAGCATATGTAAGCTTACAATTTTTATAGAAGTTAGTGAATAGGATAGTGAAAACTGGCCACACCCTTTACAAATTGTAATCCTGCCCTCATTAATTGTATACCGCAGGGCAAGGACTGGGAAAGGAGCAGGAAACAGTACCGGGTGACAGGGGAGGGTCACCTGCCCTCCACCTCGCTGCTCAGTAACACCAGCGCCAGCGCTGCTCTGTGACCGCAGCGTCAGGTCGACTCAGCGGGGCTCAGACTGCCTGGCTTTTTGCCTGGCTTGGGTGTTCACTCAGCGCCTCAGCTTCCAGGTTTCTGCTCAAAGTGTCAAAGAAACAAAAGCAACAGGAAAGCTCCATTGGCATTTATTCTGATATTTTAGGTTATAGATATCTTCAGCTCTATCTCAGTACCTTTATTATATATGAAAATAGAATAAATATAATAAGGAAACAAAATGTAGAATTTGTGGGTACAAGGGAAACCTTAGCACTCAATTCTGGATCTGTAAATTTTAAAAAAAGTTTTTAAAATAAGCGGAAAGGTAATCTGAAGTAAGCTGACTTTATTAAACTCCTTTTTGAAGAGAAAGCATTAATAAGCATTAATAAATCCAGTGTCTTCTATTACTAGGAAAATAAACGTGAAGACTTAGACTCAATGCTTAATAATTAAGTGAGAGAAGAATTGAATTTAAATAACAGAGTTTTAAAGTCATTTATTTTGACTTTTTTCCCCTGGATATATGTTTGCATTTCCCTCTGGGCCTCTTCAGATAACCTGATCTGCTTCTCTCGTCCCACAGAATCACTGAATGAATGCTGAATTTTGTGTGTCCATCTGACGGACAGTGCAGATGATGGTGGAGGATGCTAGTGCTTTGAGAGTCCTCCTGGGCTGAAAACACTGCATGTGTCTTCTGTCATGACTGTGCATGTGTTTTGTCGTGGCTTAATATCTTCAAAATAATTTGTGTTCTCAAAGCTCACTTTTAAATCTAATTTTGAAACTTCTATTAAGTTATTTAATTAATTTTTAAAAAGCTGTGTAAACACTGAAGGTTCTTATAATTTAATGGGCAAACTGCTTTACCATTTAATCCTTAATTAAATATTGAACCATTTTAATAAAGTGGCCACCACACGAAGAATACGCAATAAGATATGTGGGGGGAAAAAGGAGGGGGAGAGACAGAGATCCCTCGTTAAAATGACCAGCTTGTCTTTTGTAGTAAACAGTGGAGACTGTGTGTAAATATCTGTTCTTATTCCTAGTTACTGGAGCTTGAGAATGTTAAGGTTTAGACGTAGCATGAGAAGTCACAGTTCTTATACTGTCCAGGAGTTCAATTGGGATTTTAATGGCAGCTTGGAGTGGGTCACAGATCTCTTAGCAGGATAAAGGCTATGAAGATATTATGTAGCTGTTTACGGGGACATAATGGAAAGAGGCAAAAACTAGTTGGACTAATTGCGACTATTGGACTCCTTGCGACCGTATGGACTGCAGCCCACCAGGCTTCCCTGTCTTTCATCCTCTCCCGGAGTTTACCCAAACTCATGTCCATCAAGTCAGTGATGCCATCCAACCATCTCATCCTCTGCCGCCCACTTCTCTTCCTGCCCTCAATCGTTCCCAGCATCAGGGTCTTTTCTAATGAGTCAGCTCTTTGCATCACGTGGCCCAAGTGTTGGAACATCAGCTTCAGCATCAGTCCTTTCAATGAATATTCAGGATTGATTTCCTTTGGTTTAATATCCTTGCAGTCCAAGGGACTCTCCAGAATCTTCTCCAGCACCACAATTTAAAAACATCCATTCTTCAATGCTCAACCTTCTTTATGGTCCATCTTGCACATCTGTATATGAATGACTATTGGAAAAACCATAGCTTTGACTATAAGGACCTTTGTTGGCTAAGTAATACCTCTGCTTTTTAATACAGTGTCTAGGTTTGTCACAACTTTTCTTCCAAGGAACAAGCATCTTTTAATTTCACGGCTAAAGTTACTATCCACAGTGATTTTGAAACCCAAGAAAATAAAACCTGTTTTATGGTTTCCATTTTCCCCCGTCTGTTTGCCATGAAGTCAAGGGACTGAATGCCATGATCTTTTTGAATTTTTTCAAAATGTTGAGTTTTAAGCCACATTTTTCACTCTTCTCTTTTACTTTCATCACGAGGCTTTTTAGTTCCTCTTCACTTTCTACCATAAGGGTGTTGTCCTCTGCATATCTGAGGTTATTGATATTTCTCCCAGCAGTCTTGATTCCAGCTTGTGCTTCATCCAGTCCTGCATTTCAAATGATGTACTCTGCGTTTAAGTTAAATAAGTAGGGTGACAATATACAGCCTTCCCTATTCCTTTGCCAGTTTTGAACACAGTCAGTTGTTGCATGTCCAGTTCTAACTGTTGGCTTCTTGACCTGCATACGGGTTTCTAAGGAGGCAGGTAATGTGGTCTGGTATTCCCATCTCTTTGAGAATTTTCCACAGTTTGTTGTGATCCACATAGTCAAAGGTAAAACAATAAAAGTAGTGACACCATTTGAATTGGCATTGGGTTGTGTGACATATGGGTTCTCCCTGTGGGGTTGGAGCACTAGCAGAGAATTCATGCTCAACTGTCTGGATAAAAGAGTAAATTGATTAAAAAAAAAAAAAGTAAATTGATAAGTTTGGTTAAAAAATAGCATTCCTACATTTGTTCAGAACTTATTGGCATTGTGTTTCATATACTTTGTATTTTCAGAATCTTGTTTTGGGGCATCCAGTGCTTTCCTTCCATTGCTTTGCATGAAAGCCCTGTGTATCAGTGACGCTGAGTAGTAGGAAGAAGCTATATTTTTTGTCCCTTCTAAATACTACAGGATCTTTTTTTCTATGAAAAAATAAATTTGACATTTATTTATTTCAAGGTTTGACTTATTAGTCTCATGTATCTTTCTTTGTAATCATCCTTGTTAATGATACAGTTAAACTTAAGTTTTAATCCTCTGTGAAAGCATCACTTACTATGTAAATTGGCATTCTAAGATAAAGGGGTTCAGAGGTGAGATGGGTTTATGGAATGGTACATACTGTGTATCTTTAGAGATTCTACATTATGCCAAAGGCTCTAAGAGTTGCTAAGGAAGTAATTATTTTAGTCCAGGGTTTCTTTGGAGGCCAGTGATAGAATAAAATGATGAGAATATCTGTTGTATTATTGGTTTTGTATTTTGCTGGGCTTGTTTTGATAGGACGAAAATAAAAGGCCTTATGAGATTAACCTAATCTCAAAGTTCGTTTCTATTTGAGACATCTTTAGTGGAATCATTTAGCATAGTGTTTGACACGTAGATGCTTAATAAAGAAAAGAATTCGTTCAGATTGATCAAGGATGGGCAGTGAAATACAAAGACTTGAGGATTAGAGGTTAAAGCATCTGCCTCCAGTGCGGGAGACCCGGGTTCGATCCCTGGGTTGGGAAGATCCCCTGGAGAAGGAAATGGTAACCCACTCCAGTATTCTTACCTGGAGAATCCCATGGACAGAGGAGCCTGGTAGGCTACAGTCCACTGGGTCGCAGAGTTGGATATGACTGAGCGACTTCACTTTTCTTTAGGCAAAGTTTAGTATTTCTGTAGAGTCCTCCTTCTTTGATTGCTCTGTGAAATATTGTCCTCCATTATCCCTTACCTGGTGGCTCAGATAGTAAAAATCTGCCTGCAGTGTGGAAGACCTGAGTTCAATCCCTGGGTTGAGAAAATCCCCTAGAGGAGAGTATGGCAACCCACTCCAGTATTCTTGCCTGGAGAATCCCCATGGACAGAGGAGCCTGGCAGGCTGCAGTCCACAGGGTCACAAAGAGTCGGACATGACTGAGCGACTTAAGCACATTATCCCTCTGGCTTTTTCTGGCTTCACAGTTGGAGTTAGGAGGTGGAGGATGGAGAGACTCAGGAGCTGGGAGACCCAGGATATGAGCTTTAGGAATCCTGGAATCCTGAACCTGGCTACCTCAGGTACTGTAATAGGGTTTCATTTAGGACTGCTTTTTCCTTTCTTTTATACTCATGATAGCCTATGCCCTTACAGGGCCTCAGCTGAAGTTGCTGCTGGATTGGAGATAATCAGGCCAATTGAATTTGTGACCATATTATTCTTCCCTTTTGCTTTAGAAATCTTGACGTCTTGAATAACTTGGAGGATTACATTTCAGGTTAAAGTCCTGCTTGAAGGAAAAGGAATTACAGTACTTTCATAATGTGGTCAAGTTCATCTATTTATCAATATATTCTGAGTGTTTACCATAATAATAATAGCTACTGTTTTAACCATAACATGCTAGGCATTGGGCTAGACACTTTATATAGCTGATCTCTAACTGTCACAACCACCCCAAATGGTAACTTACTGGGCAGTTCAATTTTGCAGGCAAGATAGGATCTCTTGAGAGATTTATGTTTGTTTTGTTATAGTTCTCTTCATATGATAGTCTGTAATTCATTTTTTAAAGCTTGTTTTTAAAGGCTTTAGTTAGGATTCGGTATAGGAGAGTAACAATAGGGGAAAAGTCCACTTATTTCTCATCTTTTAAAACTCATCTTTATTTTTACTTATTTACATATTTTCATTTTTTTACACATCCATTGTATTAATAAGTTTTGGCTTCCTCTTTTGTATCTTACTTAGAAGTAACCCAGTGGAACAGAAAGATGCTTGCTAAGACCAAGGACTTAATCTGTTTCCTTCATCTCCACTTTTCCCCCCCGCACTGCTTTTCATCCCTGTGAGTTAGGCATAGGCAGGGCATGGCAGTTATTGCAGAGATCAGGATTATTGAGGGAGGGTAAAGGCTGTGATGCTAAGATAATCATTTTAACTCCCTGTCCTGCTGCCATCTTGGGCAAAACTTGTGGCACCAGAGAGCTGCCTGGAAGTTCTTAATGATTTTTTCAGTTTTTTTTTTTTTTTTTTTCCTTCATGATGTGGGAATTGAAGAACGGCTACCCAGAGTAGATGCAATGAGCATTCAGTAATTATGACCAGCACTCTCCCTTACATTACACCTAGCAGTTATTGATTTAGACTGTTGCAGTATTTTTCCTGTTTTGATCTTGAATCTTTCTTAGTCTCAAACTAATACTTCACAATGTGTGATGGATAAGGACTTTGTAACTAACAAAAAGTTATATTAGTTTAGTTAAACTAGTGAATACCAATGTCATTCAGAGTACTTGTTAAATCAGAATTCTTTTGCTCAGTAAGCTTAAATTATGCACTTCTTTTGCTTTAGTAGGGGCTTCCCTTATGGCTCAATTGGTAAATAATCTGCCTGCAGTGCAGATGACCCCAGTTCGATTCCTGCATCGGGAAGATCTGCTGGAGAAGGGATAGGCTACCCACTCCAGTATTCTTGGGCTTCCCTTGTGGCTCAGCCTGCAATGCGGGAGACCTTGGGAAGATTCCCTGGAGAAGGGAAAGGCTACCCATTCCAGTATTCTGGCCTGGAGAATTCCATGGACTATATAGTCCATGGGATTACAAAGAGTAGGACACAACTGAGTGGCTTTCACTTTTGCTTTATTCCTTAAACTTATTCCTGACAGACTAAAATTGTAAAAATTTGTTGGACTCTACTGTCAACCATTGGCAAATTCCTTCTTTTTTTTTTCAAGTTGCACAGTGGAGATTGGTGTTTATTATTTTATCTGAACTTGGCAAAAGCAGGCACAGTTGAAATAAATGCCTTTTCTCTTTCCACTCCTCTTACTATCCATCAATCCTTCCTTACTACTGAAAATGAGTTATTTGTTTATAGGGTAATTTTTGGTGTGCACTCTCTTACCTTTTATTTTGAGCTATTTTGTGCCAATTATAAAAAATAGACTAGTATGAATTAAGAACTGTGGAAATAGGTGGAACATCTAAACAAAGGTGTTTATTAAATACCTGTAGTATAGATGGCACCATATAGTATATTAGGCCACCTGTTTTACTATTTACATATGAAGTGGAATAATTAAGCTTAATATACTAAAAACTTTTAAAATTAATTTTGATGATCCACTTTTTAGGTTGGTATTTTATGTTTAAAATATTTTTCTTTCTGTATATTTCCTTTGTAGTTCATTCATATTCTGTGTTAGTCATAGTTGAGTATTTTATTTTTAAAATAATTTTATTGGTGTGTAATTGATTTGCAATGTTGGGTTAGTTTCAGATATACATCAGAGTGAATCTGTTATACAAGTCCATGTATCCACTCTTTTTAAGATTCTTTTCGCAGATAGACCATTCCAGAGTACTGAGTAGAGTTCCCTGTGCTATACACTCGGTCGTCATTAGTTATCTGTTTTATTTTTAGTGGTGTGTGTATGTCAAACCCTGTCTTACAATTTATACACCCTGCTTTCCCCCTAGTAACCACAAGTTTATTTCCTACATCTGCAACTCTTATTTCAGTTTTGTAGATAAGTTCATTAGTAGCCTTTGTTAGATTCTGCATATAGTGGTATCATATGATATTTGTCTTTGTATGACTTACTTTAGTCTATTTTAAATAGTCACATAAATTTCTCAATATTATTTTTAGCCTTTGAGGAGATAGTGTCTTGAGAAAGAAATTGAATATAAAAATTAATTAGGATATAAAACACCTGTAAAGAACTTATTTTTCAAAAGGATGTATAGATGAGATCTTAGATAAATTTTTTTAGAAGATTTTACTTGAGGGGTAGATAATTTTGGCTTTATTTTTATAATGTCAGTGTTTGTTCATTTGACATATTTATCATCTTACTGTATCTTTTGGGTATGTGAGTAATCATTAGTGGATTTAAGGGATTTATACTTAACGGAATGTAATATTTTAATTGAGTGTTTTGCCTTGCCTATTTTGAGAACTAATTTTCTTCCTTAAGCGATTTTAGTCATCTCCAGAACATTAGACACTAGAACTGAAACCTCAGGTCTTGCTTCACTTTATCTTCAAAATTTTCAACTAAATAGTTAAGGAAACAGTAATATTAAAAATGTTAAAGCTAGTGATCATAGTTGTTAACTATTACATCTACCTTTTTGTGCTTTAGTTCTTGAAACAATTGTTTCATTTCAAATGATATTAATCTAATTAAAACAAAAGATCAGGCAAGTGATATTAATGAAGCATTCTATGTAAATAAATGCCAGGTTGTAAATTCCAATAAAAGCTGTCATAGACTGTTGTAATAAAAACATACCTAAGAGTATAACTATTTTAATGAATGAAAGAAGAAGTGGAACCAAACTTATCCAGGCAATCTGGATAAGTCTGAGAGAGTTTTCTACTGTGACTAGTCTTTTTTTCTTCTGCTTCTCAGCAGAAAATGTTATGTAGAAAAATGTTCTCAGTCCTCCATTTAATTTTTCTGACCAGTTAAAATCGAATGTTAACTTGCAGTGTTACCAGTGAAAGATGAGTTAATGTCTCATTTTTCAACTGGACAGACCTAATTTTTGATAGCCTGTTCTGGATAGGTAAGATTTTGGGTATGAATAGATTAAGTTTATTCACAAATGGAATCCCCGCTCATCTCAGGTAACCTGAAAGATTAAAGAAGACTCCTTTCTTCTCCGTCTCTGAAATGCGCTGTACTCTTCCTTAACTAATCATGGGTACAAGTTCATCATGCATGGAACAGTACTCTTGTGGATGTTGGGCTTCTTCCTGTCCTCAATCTCCTCTCACCTTTTCTTCCCCCCAGGTGGTTGTTGAGAGATTAAAGTGTGTCAGATGCTGGGTACAAGATAAAATGCTGAACAAGACAGTCAAGACTCCTGCTCTTCAGCAGCTTAGTTTTATCTCCTCATATTTTTAATTTCTTCCTCTAGGATAATATGAAAGAATAACTCCGCGTGCCGTCACCAGTGCTTAGGGAGGTTGTCTTTCAAAAGGTGGTTTGTATATTGGCTTATTTGATACAAGGGAACATATCCCCAAAGAGGAAATATTATAATTGTAATTATATTCCCAAATGGTACCCATAATATAGCTGAATTCCAGAACTAACAATATTATGGTCTCATCTTTGGGGATATAGATTCCAGCTGTAACTTTAAAATTCAGAGACTTTTTGCTTTCCAGCAATTTTAATAACTGAAGAATGTTCTTTCCTCCCCACCCCAATTTCCATATGCCTTAAACAGCAGGGGTGTTTCCATTTTTTCCCCCACCCACTGGCAGTCAGAGATTTCTTCGCCAACTGTGATAGTGATGATGATGGCAATAGGAGAATGAGTGTCCCCTGCAGCTGTGACAGGAAGGAGGTATGGACTTTGGGCAGTTAGGGGGATTGGTGAAGTAGTTATGCAGGGGGACAGATGTATGAAAGATCATTCAGGAGGTAGAGAAGCTTTTGCACCTAGAAGAGGAAGAACAGGAGTTTGGGGTAGATGGAGTAATAATAGGATGGATTCAAGATGGTGTTAAAGGGGAGTGGGGGCAATATAAGTTGGATGAGTAGAACAGGAAACTGGAGGGGAATATTTAACAATAGCTGCCCAAAAGGAAACTGGAATCTTGGCAGGCAGCCTGCCCAAGGACTTGAATTTCTCAGATGAGGCAAATTTACAGAATTAACATTTGCAAGTCAGGTTCTGCCTGTGTGCTGTTTCTTTTTATTGACACTTTCTTTTTTCTATAATATCATTAAGAAATATTTACTTTTAAGCCAGTTTTTTTTTTTAACATTTTTATTTATTTATTTATTTTGCCTTGCCAAGTGGTGTGAGGAATCTTAGCTCCCCACCAGGGATCAAACCTGTGCCCCATGCAATGGAAGTGTGGATTCTTTTTTTTTTTTTTTCTTTTTGCAATCATTTTCCCTCTATTAGCTAAAACTTTTAGTAGTTTAAAAATTTTTTTATTTTATTTTTAATCATCCATAGGTATACATATGTCCCTGCCCTGTTAAACCTCCCTCCACCTTCCCCCCATCCCAGCTCTCTAGGTTGTCACAAAGCACTGGCTTTGGTTTGCCTGCATCATACAGCAAATTGCCACTGGCTGTCTGTTTTACATATGGTAATGTATATGTTTCAATACTACTCTCTTAAGTTATCCCACCCTCTCCCTCCCTCACTGTGACCCCAAGTTTGTTCTTTATGTATGCATCTCCTTTGCTACCCTGCAAATAGCATCATCAGTACCATCTTTCTAGATTCCATTTATATGCATTAATATATGATACTGTCTTTTTCTTTCTGAGTTACTTCACTCTTGATAATAGGCTCTAGGATCATCCACCTCATTAGAACGGACTCAAATGCATTTTTTATGGCTGAGTAATGCTTCATTGTGTATATGTACCACAGTTTCTTTATCCATTCATCTGTCGATGGAAATGTGGGTTGGGAAGTGTGGGCTCTTAACCACTGGACCACCAGGGACGTCCTTCATTATGAAATATTTGAATGTCCATAGATCACATGGATCAGTTTAAAACCGTTTTTTTAAAAAATTAACTAATTTATTTATTTTAATTGGAGACTAATTACAATATTGTGGTGGTTTTTGCCATACATTTACATTAACATTACAGCCATGGGTGTACATGTGTTTCCCATCCTGAACCTCCCTCCCACTTCCCTCCCCATCCCATCCCTCAGGGTCCTCCCAGTGCACCAGCCCTGAGCACCCTGTCTCATGAATCGAACCTGGACTGGCAGTTGTTCAACATATGATAAATACATGTTTCAATGCTATTCTCTCAAATCATCCCACCCTCATCTTCTCCCACAGAGTCCAAAAGTCTGTTCTTTACATCTGTGTCTCTTTCGCTGTCTCTCATATAGAGTCATCGTTACCATCTTTCTAAATTCCATATATATGTGTTAATATACTGTATTGGTGTTTTTCTTTCTGACTTACTATGCTCTGTATAATAGGTTCCAGTTTCATCCACCTCATTAGAACTGATTCAAGTGCATTCTTTTTAATAGTCAAGTAATATTCCATTGTGTATATGTACCACAGCTGTCTTATCCATTTGTCTGCTGATGGGCATCTAGGTTGCTTCCATGTCCTGGCTATTATAAACAGTGCTGCGATGAACATTGGGGTACACATGTCTCTTTTCAATTCTGGTTTCCTCAGTGTGTATGCCCAGGAGTGGGATTGCCGGGTCATATGGCAGTTCTAATTCCAGTTTTTAAAGGGATCTCCACACTGTTCTCCATAGTGGCTGTACTAGTTTGCATCCCCATAAACAGTGTAAGAGGGTTCCTTTTTCTCTACACCCTTTCCAGCATTTATTGTTTGTAGACTTTTTGATAACAGCCATTCTGACTAGTGTGATATGGTACTTCATTGTAGTTTTGGTTTGCATTTATCTGATAATGAGTGATGTTGAGCATCTTTTCATGTGTTGGTTAGCCATCTGTATGTTTTCTTTGGAGAAATGTCTGTTTAGTTCTTTGGCCCATTTTTTTTTTTATTAGGTTGCTTATTTTTCTGGAATTGAGTTGCAGCAGTTGCTTGTATATTTTTGAGATTAATCATTTGTCAGTTGCTTCATTTGCTATTATTTTCTCCCATTCTGAGGGCTGTCTTTTTCACCTTGCTTATAGTTTCCTTCATTGTGCAAAAGCTTTTAAGTTTAATTAGGTCCCATTTGTTTATTTTTGCTTTATTTCCATTACTCTGGGAGTTGGGTCATAGAGGATCCTGCTGTGATTTATGTTGGAGAGTGTTTTGCCTATGTTTTCCTCTAGGAGTTTAATAGTTTCTGGTCTTACATTTAGATCTTTAATCCATTTTGAGTTTATTTTTGTGTATGGTGTTAGAAAGTGTTCTAGTTTCATTCTTTTACAAGTGGTTGACCAGTTTTCCCAGCACCACTTGTTAAAGAGATTGTCTTTTCTCCGTTGTATATTCTTGCCTCCTTTGTCAAAGATAAGGTCTCCATAGGTGCGTGGGTTTATCTCTGGGCTTTCTATTTTGTTCCATCAATCTATGTTTCTGTCTTTGTGCCAGTACCATACTGTCTTGATGACTGTAGCTTTGTAGTATAGCCTGAAGTCAGGCAGGTTGATTCCTCCAGTTCCATTCTTCTTCTTCAAGATTGCTTTGGCTATTTGAGGTTTTTGTATTTCCATACAAATTGTGAAATCATTTGTTCTAGTTCTCTGAAAAATACCATTGGTAGCTTGATAGGGATTATATTGAATCTATAGACTGCTTTGGGTAGTATAGTCATTTTCATTATTTTGATTCTTCCAATCTATGAACATGGTATATTTCTCCATCTATTTGTGTCATCTTTGATTTCTTTCATCAGTGTTTTATAGTTTTCTGTGTATAGATCTTTTGTTTCTTTAGGCAGGTTTATTCCTAAGTATTTTATTCTTTTTGTTGCAATGGTGAATGGTATTGTTTCCTTAATTTCTCTTTCTGTTTTCTCATTGTTAGTGTATAGGAATGCAAAGGATTTCTGTGTGTTAATTTTATATCCTGCAACTTTACTATATTCATTGATTAGCTCTAGCAATTTTCTGGTAGAGTCTTTAGGGTTTTCTATGTAGAGGATCATGTCATCTGCAAACAGTGAGAGTTTTACTTCTTTTCTGATCTGGATTCCTTTTATTTCTTTTTCTTCTCTGATTGCTGTGCCTAAAACTTCCAAAACTATGTTGAATAGTGTGGTGAGAGTGGGCATCCTTGTCTTGTTCCTGATTTTAGGGGAAATGCTTTCAATTTTTCACCATTGAGGATAATGTTAAAACTGCTATTTTTATGTGTTTGAAAGTCTTAATTAAAGTTGTCTTTAATGCATGGGTTTGGATTTATGGCAGGCTCGTCCCCCTGGGCCTCTCATAGTGTCCCATGCCAGAGCAAACGCGACCCCGAACCATTGCCTGGCCTCTGCCAGTAGGCTGCAGGCACTGAAGCGGGTTGCACAGTGGAAAAAAAAAAAAAGAAAAATAAATAAATAAATAAAGTTGTCTTTAAGTTACCTAATCTTTGTGATCTTTTCAAAGATAAATATTATATCATTTAGCATAAATAAGAACTGTAAAATCTGTTAAAAGAAGAAAGAACTGTTACAGTCATGTTAAGGGAGAAGTTTCTAGCAATAATCTAGTTAGCTTACATTAACCATATGTTTTTCATGTTGCCTAATTTTTACATTAAAGTCCTCAGCATATTAATCATAGTTTAAAAGATTCTTGGTCTGATAATTCCTAAACTCTTGCCATATCAAACTCTGGTTCCAGTGTTTGTTCAATCTTTTTGAACTGTGTTTTTGTCCTTTTGTGTACCTTGTAACTTTTTGTTGAAAGGTGGACATGAAGTGCTGGGTAAAAGGAACTGTAGTAAGAAGGCCTTTAGTAGTACAGTGGAGAGGTGGGGTGTGTATTCCCCCACCTGAGGAAGGATTGGGTCTCAGTCTTTGGTGAGCCTGTGTTCCTGGACCATGAATTTCACCAGTGCTTCTCAGTTTTTTGTTTTGTTTGTTTCTTGTTTTTGTTTTTTACCTTATTAGGTGGGATAGGATGCCTAGAGGATGCTGGAGTTGTATATGTTACTTACTCCAAGTAGGTTAGGCTCTGATGAAATCCCAACAGTTTGGGCTATAAACTGGTTTCTCTTGAGGGCAGGCCTTTTTAAGAATAGCATGCTCTAGTGCATTTCATGTGGATGTGAGAGTTGAACCATGAAGGATGCTGAGCACCAAGGAATTGATGCTTTTGTACTGTGGTGTTGGAGAAGACTCTTGAGAGTCCCTTGGACTGCAGGGAGATCAAACCAATCAATCCTAAAGGAAATCAATCCTGAATATTCATTGGAAGGACTGATGTTGAAGCTGAAGCTCCAATACTTTGGCCACCTGATGCGAAGAACTGACTTACTAGAAAAGACTATGATCCTGGAGAAGATTGAAGGCAGGAAGAGAAGGGGATGACAGAGGATAAAATGGTTGGATGGCATCACCAACTTGATGGACATGAGTTTGAGCAAGCTCTGGGAGTTGGTGATGAACAGGGAAGCCTGGCATGCTGCAGTCCATGGAGTCTCAAAGAGTTGGATGTGACTGAACTGAACTGAAATGCATTTCAGAATGGTTGCTTCCCCCAACCCCTAGCTAGAAGCATGAGGAGATTTTTCTCTGACATTCACTGTAAGAAACAAGTGGGCTCCTGGAGGTAAAATTCATGATGATATGGAGGCCCTCCATGACTGGTTTCCCCTGAAGCTTTTATCTCCCAAGCTTGTATATACAGAGTCTCTAGCACTTTGCCAGTTACAGTTCAGGTTTTCCTACTCAGGCACTGGTTTCTAGGGAGATTCCTTTTGCAGGGGTTTCCTCTGTGCTGTTTCTCTGTACCTGCCTATCTGCCTCTCCAGTGTTTGGGACAGTGGTTTGCCCAGTGACCTCACCCCTCTTACAGATCTGGGGTTTGTTGATTTTGCCATTTGTTCAGCTTTTTACTGTCGGATGAAGCCATTGCCAAATCTGGGCAGGCTGCATTTGCCATGTTTAGGTATCTGGTCCTTGTCCTATAGGTATGAGGGTCTACTGATGACCAAGGAAGCAACTTTAAGAGATTGATGGTTTTTTAATGATCTTTTGATTTCACAATGGAGAGGAGCAAGGAGATGAGAAAGGAAGACTAGTTCAAATACTATTACAGTAATCTGGGAAAGTTACAGGACATTGCCAGAGAAGATATATATAAGCCATAGACTCTAGTCTCTGGAATACTTAGTGGCTGAATTCATACCAGGCAAGAATAAGAAATTGAGGATGACTACCAGGTTTTTGGTTTGGACAACTAAATGGACATGTGTTATTAACTAGAGGAGGAACAGAGAGGAATGTGGCATTTAAGGTGCCTGGGGGATATTCAGGTGGTTGTGCCCAGAATACATTTGAATTAATTGACCTGGAACTTTTAGCAGCTCTGAGTTAGAGATAGAGGTTTGGTGGTGTCAACATGGACTGTTTTCTGTTGACTGGCATAGTAGGTCTCAGGAAAATGTGTAGAATTGAGAACAGGACCATGAAGTAGTCTTGAGGAATGCCAGCATTTTAGGGGTAGGAGGGAGAAGATAAGATATGGAAGAGAACGAATAAAGAGTGATTTGATGTGTTAAGTCTGAGGGAGTTATCACAAGAGTTATCAAATATAAACTAATAATAGAATAAACTAAGACAAGGATTAACCGGTGACCACATTTGACAGCACAGCAACAGCAGTTCAGGTAGAGCTGTGTGGAAATCATACAGTGGGAAGGGTGAAGAACAAGCCTGACTGAATCAGCACATGTACTTAAGAGTTGGTTAGGTTGCATATAATTGGAAACCCTAAAGAAGATTAAGATTTATTTCTTCTTAAGTAAAAGAAGTCTGAAGGTTGAGAATCCAGGGCTGAAATGGCAGTTCCGTGAAGCTGTCTTGGGTCTATACCACTTCTGTCTTTTTATTCTAGTGTTTTAGTAAGCTTGGGCTGCTATCATAAAGTACCGTAGACAGAGTGTCTTATGAAGAACAGAAATTTCTCGGTTCTAGAGGCTGGACGTCCCAAGATCAAAGTGCCATCATGGTGTGTTTCAAGGGAGGATGCTTTTCCTTGTTGTAGACTTCTTGTTGTGTCCTTCCGTGGTGGAAAGAAAGCTAGCTAGCTCCCTAGTCTCTGCCTGTCAGGTACTAATCCCATTATGAAGACGACTCTCATGACCTAATTACCTCTCAAAGGCTCCACCTCTCAATACCATCACATTGGAATTAGAGTTTTAGCAAATCAAATTAGAATTTTAACCAAAATCAATTTTGGGAGGACACAAACATTCAGTTCATTGTATTTGACATTCCTAAAGTGGTCTCATGGTCCAAGAGGGAGGCTGGAACTCCAGCAGTCATACCAACCTTACAGGCTGAATGTGGGATATGGGAATGTAGAACAATACCCCTTTGTGTAAGTCTTCCAACTTAAATCTCTATCTCCTTGGCCAAACTTGAGGAAGGTGAACACACCCAACTTCAAGGGAAATAGGGGAATATTACCTTTTAGTTGGGGCTTCCATGGTGGCTCAGATGACATAGAACCGTCTGCAATGCAGGGGACCTGGGTTCAATCCCTGGGTCAGAAAGATCCCCAGGAGAAGGGAATGGCAACCCACTCCAGTATTCTGGCCTGGAGAATTCCATAGACAGAGGCGCCTGGTGGGCTACAGTCCATGGGGTTGCAAAGAGTCAGACACGACTGAGTGACTTAACACACACTTTTTAGCTGAGACATAATATTGAGACAGGCTGGGACCTGGAACCCTGTGCTGCGAGGGCTCCAACTCTTGCACCTGGACAAACCTCTCCTAAAACAGCAAAATACAAAGAACTAATTAACTAAAAACAACCTCATGCATAAATAGTTGGGTCATATTTTGGACCAAAAGATACAAAAGACCAAAAAACTCATCTGTCACCTTTGAAGAACCAGGAGCAAAAACAGGGTACTGAGCATGCACCCTGCACTCACCATCACCAGAGGGGTGGGCAAAACACCCAAGTCACCCCTCCACCCAACACCTGGACACACCCCTACCCTCACCCCATAAAAAGGACAAGCTCGCCCCCACTCAGGGAGGGAGCAAGTGTGCAAGGGAACCAGTTACTTGTTCATGCTCCCTCCTGCTACAACAGGGGCCCCAGTAAAGCCTTGCCTGAATTTATCTGGCCTCTAGTCAATTTCTGTTGATTGGGGAAGGCCAAGAACCCTGGTTGGTATCAATATGTCAAGCTAAAAATTTGGTTTCTCACTGCTCAGAGGAGAGACCCCAAACAACTTAAGAGTCTCTGCCTTAGAAGAGGTTAAATGTGTGTGTGTGCGCATGTGCGTGCGTGTTTGAGGGAGGTGAATAAAAGCTTACTTAAAGCTCTGTAAATTCGGTTTCTCTGTTCTTTTGGAGCTTTTGTGGTGTTTCTCCTGGACATTACTATGGTTAATCCTAAGGGAACTATTAAAAATAGATAAATAGACTGCACCTGATAGTGTTTAGATCTATAAACCTTTCTGCTTTTAAACATTTAATTTTGCAGATACTTAGGGCTGTCACTTACGGAAGGCAGACCTTTGCTAAAATATTTTGCTTCCATTCTATAAATTATATTTTGGTATGCCAAGGAAATACTGAAATGACATAGTAATCTGGTTTAGTACCATGAACCTGTTATAAAATATTTTCTATTTAACTGGCTTTGTAATTGTCAACATTAGTGTAATTTATCCTCTTCAACTGTTTTGGAATAAAATGTATGGTTTCTAATTACAGGGTAGATTAGGTTAAAAGGATTAAACTAATGTAGAATGTAGCAATTCTCTACTAACATCTGGGAGAATTTGGCAAGAGTAAATATGTTTAGAAATCACATATTCTTTTAGATAAGAGTTTTATTGTGCTATGCCTCTTCGCACTTATTGATTGGAACTCTGCAGGCTCTGATTTTACCCGTCAAACCAACTTACATGAAGTCAGTTGACTAATCTTTAACTCGTATGGCTAGGTTTTCCCCATAAGTATAGATAGATAGCATGCTTTTATCTTCCATTTTTGGTTTAGAACTCTTGGGACATAGAGCCACATGATCTGCAGGAGCCACACAGACTTAGGCTGTGGAGAAACAGTTAATTTGCTTCATGTTTGAGCAGAGGAGCAGCCTGTCGGAGTGGTGGTTGTACAAGCAGCTGTTTAGGTTGACTTGGACAGGTAAACTTGCCACATTTCTATCTTTCACTTGGTCACAGAGTGATTATTTCCTGGGGAGTATAATTTCTTCATGAAAGGTATTGACTTAGGCTGTTTTGCAGTATTTTTCTAAATATAGCAGACTAAGCTTTGAGTCATATATCCTAATCTCAACCCTTTTACCATATAGTTCTGTTGATCTGGATGCCCCTCAGTTGCTCTGGGCTGTATTTTAGTGATACTAGGATTAAGCAGTCTTGTATTGAGTGGTATTTTAAAGTTCGACTGATCCAAACTTCTGTTTAATGAATAAAGCCCATGCAGTATCCCCGGCTTCAACCCATACTGTGCCTTTACTTTTTCAGAGATTGGACTCTCATGTTTTCCAGCCCAAAATGATTCTTTTCCCAGCCTATAAGATTTTTGGATAACTCTAATGGTTACAGAAAAGGTCTTTGGGATATCGAGTTGCAATTTGCCTTCTTATCACTTTAACCCATTGGTTTTATTTCCACCCTCTTTAGCCATGTGAAATGAGACCAATCCCTCTAATAGCTGACAACCTATTAAGGGTTTGAGCTTTCCCTTTCTTCAGGTTATGCATCACTGATACTTCATTACTCACAACTTGTCTTTTTTTTCCCCCTTGTCTTTCTAGGACTTATTATCTTTCCTTTTCTAGTTCTATACTGTATTAATGCATTTAAGATAAAATTAGCTCTTTTGGCAGGGTAGGCAAGTGCACTATTAATTCATATTAAACTTGCAGTCAACTAAAACCTGTCTTTTAATTTGGGCTATTGTTATATTTGTCAGTTCTACAAGATTTTTGTCAATACAAGATTTTTGATTCAAGTGCAGAGTTGTACATTTATTTTTGTTAACTTAATCTTATCAGATTTAGTGCAGTGTTTCAGAGTACCTGTTCTTTTCAGATACTAATGTAGGAATCTAAATATGTTAGTTATCTCAGTTTTATTTTCAAATTTGATGACTATGCTGTGATTGTTTATCTAAGATCAGGGAGTTAGTTTGATTATTTGTATATTTACTTAGGAAGTCACAGCCTCTTAGCTTACTCCTTTCATTGATTTAGGCACCCATGGATGCTAAATGCTTCTTTGTGCAATTGACTGGAAATTGAATATCTGGAGATTAATTTAGTAGAGGTTCCTGTATTTAATCCTATTATCTCCCCCTGTCTTTCTCTTTTATCTATTGGTTATTTTAGCTTCTTATGTAGGGATACACTTTAAACATTTATTTTAGATACAAATGTAACTGGAGAATCAGAATATCTTTATCTAAATGTATAGATATATAGGAAAAAATATTTATCTTTGATATGTATCTCTTTCTAATATTTAAAAATGTGGGTTTCTGCCTACATTTTGGGGTAAAAAATAAGCTTTTATATTCTAAAATTAAAACCTAAATTTTAATTAGGAAATTAATCAGTTCAGTTCAGTCTCTCAGCTGTGTTCAACTCTTTGTCACCCCATGGACTGCAGCACATCCATCCATAGGAAATGCCATAGGGAATCCCTTTTAGATTAATGTTTTTCTGAATTACTAATGTACATGAAAAGGTTATTTTTTAAAAAGTTGAAAAAGATAACTGGAGGAATTCTAATAAAAAAACTGTTAATAAATAATTAAATATTTGCTTTCATATGCTGTAAAATACTATAAATATAAGTTCCTATTATTACTCCATCATGTTTTATATAATGAAGTAAAATATATTGCATAGTGATAGGAGAAATCTGTCTCAATAATATTTTGTGAAACTATTTTTATTGCTTTAAGGTACATAGAGAATTTTATTTTGGCCACAGTGTTGTATATAATTTAGGTAATTCTTTCAGGCTATTATCCTTTCGTCAAACATCCTCTTTTCTTCCTGCTTATCCCATTTCCCTTAATACCTAGCTTAAGAACCATTTCCTCTGTTAGGTAAAGACCTTTTGTCAAGAGTCTCTTACAATGGTCTCTTCCTATTCTGAATTCTTGATGTTTTGTTGCCTGTGTGCCAGTCATATGCCACTTTGTGTTTACTGATCTTATTTTTAATTATATGTTTCTTCCCATTAACAAGTCTGAAAATTCCTTGAAGACAAAACTTATATCTTCTTCTGTTCTCTTTTTTTCCCCACCTTTGGTTTAAGAGCTAGAATAATGGTAGGAGCTTACTAACTGTTGATGGTGATGAGTTTATAAAATTTCTCATGTTTCAAAATAGTTTTTGTTTCTAATATTAGATATTTAGAATTATCTTTATGCTACTAATTTGTAAAAATTTTTCTTAGTGTAAAGATTCATTCTTTGACCATATTACTACAAATTCTGCTGTGGCGGGTCCTAAATTATTATTTCCTTGGTTCTCAGTACTTTACACAAGATAGATGTTTGCTTAAGAGTTGTCTAATAAAGAGATAAATAACTGGCATGAAAGATTAAATGCTGTAAATGTCTAAATATTTCAGACTAATGCTAGGAAATGAATTAAGTTGTAGGGAAAAACCCTGTGGTCCTAATTATTTTATATGGAACTTTAAAAAAAATAGCTCCAACTAATGATTAAAAATCAATTACCATACATTTATAACTTCTGAAAATCAGAGAGAAAAAATTATCCTGTATCTTTCCTGAGCTGGGTTTTTCCTTTGAATTACCTGCGCCTTTCTTCTGTGGTGTTCTGGGTCCTGTGGCTATGGGTGTATTCTTCTGAAGCATTTCTTTCCAGTTCTGCATGTGCCCTAAAAAGTATAGATCAGAAACATTGCTGGAATTTGTTAAGAGAAAAATTCTTCCAGAATTCCTCTAGGGAAAGTGGAAAATGAATTATAAACACTAGCCTCAATGAATGGTGCATATTAATGCAGATACTTGAAATATGGCAATAACAAGATAGGTCCAACTAAAGACATCACCAAATATGTTATAGCTTGATGACTGTATGGATTTGACTGGGGTTAAGAAAATTAGGACAAGGTGAAACATATAAAAAGGTGCAAGAAATTATAGGGAATGTAAAGTGAGTGCTAAAGAAAAGCAGAATAGATCTAAATGCCAAAATAGTATGTGCAAAGATTAGAAAAGGAAATTAACAGGAAGACTTTTAAAAAATAAGAGTGTCACATTAAGTTCTCCTCATTTCTATTCATGGACTCCTTGAAGTGAAAGTGAAAGTTCCCTTGGATGCCCTCATCACATGGAAACATGAGGGTAGAGAAGAAGTAAGCTGTAGTGACTTCAGTCCACATCAGGGAGCCTCCGTCTTTTCGTGAGGAGACTATTTGCATGAAGCAGGGAATAAAAAGATATTGAAGGATTTACAGTTCCATAAACCTGTGATGGATCCAAGTTACTACCCAATCAGAATGAAGTGTTCACATCTGTGATCCCAAGTTTGAACAGCTTCAGAAAAGAAGGTGGATCCTGAACTGCAGATCTTAGACCTGGTTCGGTGATGTGGGTTGCAACCATGTGGCATGTGACCTGTGGGACACCAGGGAAATGATCTTTAATGATAAGAAAGTGCTGCCTATACATATAGCTTCTGCTATGTGCACTCTCTGAAAAACAGAAATAAGGAGAGATTTTTTAAATTTAATTTTTATTTTATATTGGATTGCAGTTGATTTACAAGGTTGTGTTAGTTTCAAGTGAATGGTAAAGTGATTCAGTTATATGGTACATATACACATATCCATTCTTTTTCAAATGCTTTCCCCACATAAATTATTACATAATATCAACTAGAGTTTCCTGTGTTATACAATAGGTCCTTGTTGATTACTTTTACATATAGCAGTGTGTATATTTTAGTACCAAACTTCTAATTGATCCCTACCTGCCATGTTTCCCTTTTGGTGACCAGAAGTTTGTTTTTAAAGTCTGTGAGTCTGTTTCTGTTTTGTAAATAAGCAGGAGAGAGAGAGAGATTTAAATGATGCAACTGATTTTCCAATAAGCTCCAATACTTTGGCCACCTGATTCGAAGAGCCAGCTCTTTGGATAAGACCCTGATGCTGGGAAAGATTGAGGTCAGGAAGGGAAGGAGGCGGCAGAGGATGACGTGGTTGGATGGCATCACCAACTCAATGGACATGAGTTTGAGCAAACTCCAGGAGATAGTGAAGGACAGGGAAGCCTGGCGTGCCACCGTCCATGGGGTCACAAAGAGTCGGACACAACTTAGTGACTGGACAACAACAACTTAGTTTTACAATAAACTTTTGCATGAGATAAAAAAAAATGGTAAAGCCTGTAAGAAATTCTGAGTAGTAAGTGCTCACTTCGGCAGCACATATACTAAAATTGGAACGATACAGAGAAGATTAGCATGGCCCCTGCGCAAGGATGACACGCAAATTCGTGAAGCGTTCCATAAGTTTAAAAAAAAAAAAAAAGAAATTCTGAGTAGGTTATTTAAAGTGCTTAATAGTAAGAGGAATAACATTAGTGTGCTTTTAAATGTTTTCCACTCATCTTAATTTCTTGGGATATGTAATTTATTTAGAAAGAAGGTATTTTCTTGGCTATTAACTCATGATTAGAATAAACTATTATTGTTCATTTGTACTTGAGGAAAATGTTACACATAGATAATAATTTAAAATAAGCTTGGGGAAGGAAACATGAGCTCATGACTGTTTTAAAATCATTTTTTCTTGATTATAGAAAATTTGGGAAGTACAGATCAATAGAGAGAAGGAAGTAAGATACCCCATGGCCCATTGTTACTGCTTTAAGAAATACTTTTTAGAAGAGCGGTCCTAGGTTCATAGCAACATTCAGCAGAAAGTACACAGATTTCCAGTATACCCCCTGCCCTCACTGTCCCTTGTCATTCACCAGCCTGGAGATTATTTTAATATCTCTGTCTTGATACCTGGTATTACTTTTAAAAATATTTATCTTTACTTAAAGCTATTCTCTAGCCAAATTAATCTGGCTACATAAAAGCTTATCTGGGGTGTCGGCATAGTTAGGGTAGGTCTGCGGTTCCTCTAGTCTAGTCCTGTCTCTGCAGTGTGGCCCACGGGTTAGAGTTCATTGGGAGGAGTTCTTGGCGTTTCCCCTGTGGTTTCTCAGCCCTCTGTGAGCAGCAGCTCTTCGCCAGGCCTGGTGGCGTCTCGCCTTCTCCGGGGCAGGGGGACCCCTGTGCAGATTGCTGGAGTGGTTTTGCTGCGTAAGCCGCTCCTGTTCAATCCTCGGCCCACGTACTCCAGCTGCCGCAGCCCGCAGCCCCCAGCCCCGGCCCCAGTTTGATCCCATGATCTCTTCAACTTGGCACCACTGTCCTGTATTTGTATTTGTCCCTCCCTGCACTGTGTTCTGTCTTGAGTCAGAAAGCTAGGGTTGTGATGGGACTCAGTCTTGTATGTTTATCTTTTCTCAAGTGTTACAGCCTGTACCTAAAACCGTTTGTTTCACATATCCAGTCTCCTCGGTGTCTGAAGCAAGAGGGTGTCCCTGGTGACTCAGACGGTAAAGAATCTGCCTGCAGAGCAGGAGACCTCAGTTCTATCGGAGTGTCGGGAAGATTCCCTGGAGGAGGGCATATCCACCCACTCCATAATTCTTGCATGGAGAATTCCATGGACAGAAGAGCCTGGCGGGCTGCACTCCCTGGGGTCGCAGAGTCGGACAGGACTGAGCGACTAAGCATGAAGCAAGGGGGCAAATTCTGTCCCATTTATTCCTCCATGTCATAAGTGAAAGTCGTGTCTGATATTAATTTTGATGTTAATACATTGAAATTGAGTATGGGGAGACTTCCAAGGTTAGACAACAAGTATTAAGTAGCTGCTAGTATTCTGGGTGGATATAAAAGAAAATCTACTCTCTATAAGAATAACACAACCAGATAGAACTTTGTATATCAGGCTATGTAATGCAAGATTCTGTAACCATGTGGGAGTCTGAGTATAACGTATAATCTTCAAGCTGGATTGAAATGGAGTACTATATCAAGTCAAGTCAGTACTATAATTCCAATGTATCTGTCTGAGCTCTAAGATTGGATGGAAAATTTTACTAAATTTTACAAATAACTGTATTTCCACAAACTCTTGATTAGTTTTAAGTTTCTTATTTTTATGTCTTACTTAGCCTTTTTATTTTCCCCTTTGATTTTAATTCATGAACTTGCCTGTCTGCACAAGGCAAGTGTTTTTATTTCTAAGCACACCAAATCGCTTAATTCCAAATCCATACTCCCAAACATTACTTGTCTATCATTTATGACATCAATGAAACATCAGCAAAGTAATTATTTTTTATGCCCAGCTCTCCATTTAATAATTTTTAAATCTTTCATTCCGTTCCTGTCAGTATTAACTGATGCAATTATCTCTGCCTCAGAACATTTAATTCTCGGTTTAGTATCTTCAATATCTTTATGTATATGAGGTATCTGTTTCTGTCAAACTGCTATTGAGAATATAAAAAAATAGACTTTTTAAGTGTATTTAAAACAAAGGCTGGATATTAATATTTTGTGTGGTTGCATAGACGCTGGTTTGACATGCTAAACCTGTTTTTTCACTTCATTGTTAACGATGAAGAACTTTACAAAGACAGTGTTAGAAACAGATTTCTAATTTTTCACACCTCTTTAGCACCAGGTTGTAAGCT
Organism: Cervus elaphus; assembly: GCF_910594005.1. Classification (NCBI taxonomy): domain Eukaryota; kingdom Metazoa; phylum Chordata; class Mammalia; order Artiodactyla; family Cervidae; genus Cervus; species Cervus elaphus. Next base: position 81,837,927 of record NC_057823.1, on the reverse strand, counting down.
CTGTTGAAAACTTGATCAGGCTGATCTAGTTTCATTGCTAAACTACTTAAAATCCCATGAGCAGTCTCTCGAAGGCTGCCAAATGCTCCTTGCTACTTGTTAGCTAGCTGTGATCCAGCTAACTCTTGGCATTTTATCACTTAGGAGACACATTTGGATACTGATATGTGTCATTAGTCAACACTGGAATTATACAGTGCATCAGGAATAAGAGAATTGTATTTTCTAGATTCACCATGACTTTTTTAAAAAAACTTACATTGGAGTATAGTTGAAACTAACAAACATTTTAGATCAGGTATATAAAAAGTAGTTCAGTTACATGTATACATCGTCTATTATTTTTCAAACTCTTTTCCCAATTGTTATATAATATTGAGCAAAGTTCCCTGCGCTATACAGTGAGTCCTTGTTGGTTATTCATTTTAAATATAGCAGTGGTTAGGAATCTAGATCCAACATGACTTTTTATAGTCCGTTAGGAGAACTTGGGCTTCCCAGGTGGTGCTAGTGGTAAAGAACCCAACTGCCAATGCAAGAGACATAAGAGATGTGGGTTTGATCCTCGGGTTGGGAAGATTCACTGGAGGAGGGCATGGCTGTCTACGCCAGTATTCTTGTCCAGAGAATCTCATGGACAGAGAAACCTGGTGGGCTACAGTCAATGGGATCACAAAGAGTCAGACATGACTAAAGCGACCTAGCATGCATGCACAGGAGAACTTAATTCTGTTCTAAATTCTCTGTCTGAGGCTTCTCTGGTTAATGACATGGGGATTTGACATGGTTAATGACAAAAGATGGGAAGTGGATTTTGGATGTCCAGTTTACAACACATACTGCTCACCAGTGCTAAATGTAACAGCTAGACCATTCTGTATAAAATAGCCCTCTTCTAACCCTCTACAGTCATGTCATTGTTTATCTTCTAACCTTCATTTATTTCCTTTAAAGAAATAGGGGGGTGGTTGTCTTTTGAGGATTTGTCTCATTAAAAATAACAAAGCAAAAAATATCTACCACCCACAACTTGATGGATTAATTTGTTTCTTTAAAAAAAAATTATCCTTTGAATATAGGGATTAGGAATCAGTGTGAAGAAATTGTTTGGGTAACATTCATATTGTTAAACTATAGTATTTTATTGAGAGGCTGAATCTTAAGGATGGTAAGAGGATGCTAATGCTGAAATAGCTAAGGGGATTCCTTATGCTTCCCCTTTTATTGCTTTGATTAGAGGAAACCAGAAGTTTCTGTTAATGCCTTATGCCTGGTCTAAGAGAGTCATTCCTTCATTAAAAATTATTTATTGGGCACTTACTTCTTTATGTGCTGGAGACACAGAGATAAACGAAACAAAATGTGTTATAGTAGTATAATTTCAACAGAAATTAGGAACAGCTGTTTTTTTGAAGCTATTCTATTACCGTGTCTTCCTCTACCTTTGCACATATAGGTGAATTAACCAGAAGAGTTTTAAGAGTACAAATAGGGATTCGTTACTTTGACAGCTTTTCTGTTTCCTTGTATCTTTTTTCTCTTTGCTAAACATAAGATGGTGAAATGCTAACAAAATCAGTTTTCATCACTGAAATTTGGGGTGGATATCTGTTTTCTCATATCAAATGGCTACTTTCTCTTGAGGGCTTCCCAGGTGGCACAAGTGATGGAGACTCTGCCTGCCAGTGCAGGAGATGCAGGAGACACGGTTTCGATCCCTGGGTTGGAAAGATCACCTGGGGAAAGAAATGACAACTCACTCCAGACTTCTTGCCTGGAAAATTCCATGGACAGAAGAGCCTGGTGGACTACAGTCCATGAGGTTGCAAACAGTTGGACATGACTGAGTACACATACACACACACACACTTTATCTTGCTTTTCACCTCCAACGTTACGTCTTTTTGGAATATTAAAAGAATCACATGCAAAAGACAGGTAGCTGATAGTAGACCTGCCTGTGAAAAGTAAATATAGGATATTGTGGCCAGGCTGATAAACATACATGTTTATTGGTCTTTGGACTTTTCATTGTATGAGCTCTTACCTAATGATGTTTATACATAATTCATGACTCTGTCTGCCTCACAGGAATATTATGGGGACATGATTAAATATTATCCAAGAGTGGCACACGTTCCCAAAACATTTTATAAACATTAAATCATTATAACTAGCATGTATAATGTAAAGAAAACTTGTGATGAATCCTACTCACCAGATTAAAAAAATCTATGAATAAAGCAGTCATATCTATCTTAACTATTCTGTAAATTCAGCTCAAACACATTAGGCCATTTTTATTGACTGACTTTTGTGAAATAATGATGTTTTCTATAGGGATCTATCATACATAGACATTGACATACATACATATATGTGCATGTAGAGAGTGAGTGAAGAATTAGCTCTGTACTAGAGGCACTATCGGAGAAGGCAATGGCACCCCACTCCAGTACTCTTGCCTGGAAAATCCCATGAACAGAGGAGCCTGGTAGGCTGCAGTCCATGGGGTCGCTAAGAGTCGGACATGACTGATCGACTTCACTTTCACTTTTCACTTTTATGCATTGGAGAAGGAAATGGCACCCACTCCAGTGTTCTTGCCTGGAGAATCCCAGGGACGGGGTCGCACAGAGTCGGACACGACTGAAGTGACTTAGCAGCAGCAGCAGAGGCATTATTCACCTTTTATTTATATTTAGCTTGGAAAACCTTTTTTGTAGATTAACAATAGTCTTAAATACCCTTTTTATGCATTAGTCAAAGTTCCTTATTTCCTACTGTTTCCTTCAGAGCAAGAGATTTAATCTCAAATTAGATAGATGGATTGTAGAGTGAATTCTTTACCCCTTTTCCAGACTGTAAAGTCCTTATTATAAGTGTAGTTGAGAATTTGCTGTAATTAAACTCTTAAATGACAGTATCTGTTGTAGATGTGCTATTAGTTAAATGCTTCATTGTCTTAGCTCTTTTAGATGATACATGGTGGCAACCATGTAATAGAGTTTATTCACATGAGTGGGAAACCTTTGTTTCTTTGTTAGATTTGGCAATTTTCACAAGGTAAATTTGAAATAATTTTATTTGAGGGTATGGTTATGACATTTTTTTCACATTTTAAAGTTCAAGAATTAAGCAGAGAGAAGTCTCTTTGATGCTTTTTCAATGAATATATATAAATTTGAATTATATTTTCAAACATGAAATTAACTAATACAAAATATTTTACTACAGATCCAGCCACTTTCCTATTTATTTTTTTTAGTTTTTATTGTTATACATGTCCTTTGGTTAAAAATTTTGTGTATTAAGCTTTTCTACATTTAGGAAAATTTCTTTGGGCTAGACTCTCAAGTAATGGTATTATATTATTGGATCAAAGTGTGTTAACTTTTTTAGCAAGTTGTTGATTTATACTTACTGCCAAACTGGTTTTGAAAACTGCCAGTTTATTACCATCAGTAGTATTTGAATATCCATTTTTTTACATATTATTTAAGTGAGACTTTAAATCCCATTGTTGCTTTAATATGTATTTGTTTGATTCCCGGTAAGGTTTAATGTTTTCCATGTTTTAAAATTAGTTGTGATGTTTGTTATTGCTTCTGCCCATTTTCTATGAAGTTTAGAATTTTTATTTTCATATTATTAATAGTTATTTCTACATGTAAAGTTTAATCAAAAGTATTTAAATGTGTCACCCCTTCTCTGCTCCCCACCCCCCCCAGAAAGTGAAAGTCGCTCAGTTGTATTTTGCGATTCTTTGCGACCACAGGGACTGTATGAATTCTCTAGGCCAGAATACTGGATCTTCCCAACCCAGGGATCGAACCAGGTCTCCTGCATTGCAGGTGGCTTCTCTCCCAGCTGAGCCACAAGGGAGCCCAAGAATAGTGGAGTGGGTAGCCCATCCCTTCTCCAGCGGATCTTCCCGACCCAGGAATGGAACCAGGGTTGCCTGCATTGCAGGTGGATTCTTTAGCAACTGAGCTACCAGGGAAGCCCCAGAAAACCTGACCAAAATTAAATCAGACAACAAACTGGGGGAAAAAGGTTTGCAGAAAACATCAGCGGTTTAATATTTTTACCTAACCACATTTCTTGGGTCTTTATGTAGCCTGAATGGCACAAAGTATGATCTTTTACTGGAGACCCAAAGCTAGCATTATGACTAGTAATGACATATATATAACAGTGACAGTGCTATTACAGGAGCTGTCCTCAGGCCTTCTGAAGGAGGCACGGGGGCATGTGCTCCCAGTCTAATTAGACCATACTGGTTTTATGCTTTATTTATTGTTTCTGCCACATCCATGTTAGTGGCTCATCATCTGTTTCTTCTTAGTTATTGATATTTTTACCAGCAGCTATAAGTCAAATTTCCTTCTACTCTTTTTCTAAACATAGTATGGTATATTTGTGTGTATACATTCTCACACTTTTAACAATCAGTTATGAACATTTCTTCATTTCACTTCATCTTCAAAAATGTATTTTCCCATTACCTGCATATATCACAATCTAATTATTTCTCTCATCAGATATTTAGGTTACCAGTGTTTCACTGCTACACTTTTGCCATAAACTTTATTATAAATTGTTTGGATTTCTGGTTAATTCTTTAAAACAGTTTTTTAGAATAAAAATGACTAGGTCAGAGGTTGCAAAAGGTTTATTATTTTAATTTTTTCCCATTTGCTCCTTTATTTCTTTTAAAATAGGTAATAGAAAGAAGTACTGGGTAAATAATCAAACAGAAGGATGTTTATGCAGTTAAAAAAAAAAGTCTGCCTCTTACCTAGGCTCCCACTCCTTAGGGATAAAAAATCCTACAATAAAAGATATTGTTGGATACACATGTTTCCAGCAGAGGGGGAGCTTGGGGAGTGACACTGGTGCTCCTGTGCCTGTGCGTGTGTGAACTGTCTCTGGCGGAATACACACGTGTACGTGTCGTGTACATGGGAGTGTACTATATGAGCTGTTCTACATTCTGTGTCTTTCACCTGTACACTTACACTTCCATATCTTACCCTTCAGGCACTGAATGCTTTAATGTTTGTAGAGTCTTTGCTACATTCATTGGGGAAATTTTAAAATATGGTTTGTGGTTGGAAGGTTGAATGTTTTTCCTTAGGATTATTTACTGGCCATAGGTAGCCATTCTTCTTTCTTACTTGGCCTTTAACGTCCATCCTTGCTCATTATTTAAAAATTAAGATTTTCATGTTCTGGCAGATCATAGTATATGAACAGAATGTATTAAGCACATTAGCTTTTTGTTATCCCATGGGTCATATATCCACTTTTCTCAGTCCATTATTGCTTTTTAGTTTTATTTGGTTCTTTTTGAGGGATCATCAGAGTTTTAACATCTTTCTGTATTTTTTTTTCATTTTTATGTATCTTTAATTCCCTTCTAATTATATATTTTGTGACTCATAAAAAAATCTACGTTGGTTAGAATTACATACCAAATAAAATATGATTGGAATTACCCCCTTTCCTTTTGTAAACAGTTTAAAAAATTAAACTGTAGACTGGTCCACCCCAAGAGATTTTGAATCCATGAAGCCTAGTTGAAATAGATTTCACTCCATCAGAACTGGGGATTGATAGGATTTGAATTGTGAAGTTTCGTCAGTGCCTTTTCTGTTCCGCCTCCTGTGGCACCACGAGTGTGTATGTGTAACTTACAGACGGTGAACTGAGTGTGCATCACATTTGTGGCTGATACGTAAGTGGTGTTTTGAGGGCAGTGCCAAGTGGGCTCAGGCTTTAGCTGTTTTCAGTGTTCCTCCGTTTGTAACCTCTGTCTTTGCTCTTAATTTTAGAGTGTGGTGCCTGCAGTAACCAGGGAGTAAAGCTATTTCAGATCTGGGTCTCTCTCTAGAGTTGCTGGTCAAATGATTTTGTTAACTCAGTCATTGATATCTATTTGAAATTTAGAACGAAATGAAGATAAAGGTATATGATCCGTGAACTTTTGATATACTTTGTTGTTAATCAGTGTTTAAAAAGAAAAGTGTGGCTGCTTTCTGGATCCAAACTCTAGCTGCATGATTACTAATTTTTTTTTTTTCTATGTAATTGGATTACATTGTAAGCCACTGGGGCTTTCCTGGTGGCTCTGACAGTAAAGAATCTGGCTGCAAAGTGGGAGACTTGGGTTCGATCCCTGGGTTGGGAAGATCCCCTGGAGTAGGGAATGACAACCCACTCCAGTATTCTTGCCTAGAGAATTCCATGGACAGAGGAGCCTGAAGGGCTACAGTCCATGGGGTCACAAAGGGTCAGACATGACCGAGTGACTAACAACTTTCACTTTTTTATTTCATGAGCCACTAGATTAAATAGTCACTCTGTGCTTTTTCAAAAGCAGATAAATTTCTTAAAGATCCTAAAAAGGAAAAGGATCATGTTAATATGACAGTGTACACATTTAAAATATTTGTACATTCAGTATTTACCTTTAGATTTTCACTGTTCAGTGGAAACTGAATCTGAATAAAGTGTTTGGTGATCTCATGTTACTGGTTAAGGGACCAAGCTGTGATTTACCTGCACGGAAGGACAGGTGTCACTGCCTACTCCCCTGGAAACATTTGTCTTCATACAAAATTAATTTATTACAGGGCTTTTCCCTCAGAACCTTCTGAAGGTTCTTATTTCTGGTGACCCCAATGCCTCTGTAGGGAGCTAATGGGAATCCACAGTATCTGTACCTGAAGGTAAAATAAATACTTCTGTCACTGTGGCTCTTAGTGGTCTTTTAGGAGCAAGGGAGGATGGAAAGGAATGGCAAATGTGGGAGAGACTGTGGCATTGGTGACTTGGTAATATAATATGTGACAGAATCAGCTGTGACATACTTAGCTTGGCAATGTAATATGTGACAGAATTAGCTGAGACTGTTGCAGTCATTGTTACTGTTTGCTGTGCTCTCCAATCCTTTCAACAGCACTGCAAGGAAAGTATCCTTCCCATTTTGCAAATGAGGAAACTGAGACTCAGAAATTATGTTTCCTTGAAAGTGAGCACGGGTACTGTAAACAGATGGAGAAGGTGAATTTAACGCTGGACACGGTCAAGTTAAGAGAGAACTGTCTTGCTAGAAATTTCAAACTGATTTGGAGAAGCTGGTTTGTAGCTTGGTAGAGAGGATAGGACTAAAGAGATGGGTTTGGAGAATCCTATGCACAGAGGCGGGCTTCCCAGGTGGCGCTAGTGGTAAAGAACCCACCTGCCGGTGCAGGAGGTGTGAGACATGCAGGTTGGATCCCTGGGTCGGGAAGATCCCCTGGAGGAGGGCATGGCAACCCACTCCAGGATTCCTGCCTGGACAGTCCCCATGGACGGAGGAGCCTGGCGGGCTGTAGTCCATGGGGTTGCAGAGTTGGACACCATTACGGAAGCGACTTAGCAAGCATACGCAGAGATGGTAGTTAAAATTCGGAGGTTTGCTAGTGATGTGTTTCATGGTCACATGGCAGTCGAGTTGATTAATTGTTCACCTGTGTGATGCTTCCCTGCCAGTCTTTCCAGAGCACAGGTCCTGACTGCCTGGGAAGCATTCATTTTGTTCCAGGGAGGTAATAGAACGTTAGGATACATTAGGCAGCATTGTAGGTAGATTTTCTCAGTCTTGTCCTGTTTTATCACCCTGTTGGTAAAAATATGATGTGCTGCTACAGCTTAGATTTGAAGGATAGGAGGACAGGCACACGCCTAGGAAGATGCTTCAGAATCTTTAGTTCTATAGTTTGAAACCCCTTCATCTCATTGATTCTCTGCCCTCACCAATACATCTTTTAGAAATCACTGTCCTGGACTCATTGAAAGAGGGGGGATTGTTGCTTTAAATTCTACTTACAAAGAGATACACTTTTTGTTACCTAATTAATTGGAGGAAACATATAAGAAATATATTATCTTCTTTAATATTACAAAGAAGAGATTCCAAGGAAGTGGCTTACTCAACTTTAAGGAATGGTTTGCATTGCAAGGACATGGCTAAGTCGAGCCCTGGCCTTGACTGTCTGCGGTCGGTTCTCCTAGCTCATCCCCACCCCTGGCCCCGCCGCCAAGGACCTGCTTCCCTCAGTGCCCCTCAGCCTTCAGCTTCTCCAAGCTTGCTGACACATCCTTACCTTTGGGCCCTTGACTTGGACCTGGCTTTCTTTTCTAGCCTTCACTGCTGGTTTGGCTCTAGGCCCCAAATTTTACAACCCACAGGAATAACATGAGGCTCTAGGGCAATAGCAGGAGGGCCATGATGCCACTGGCAGGCAATTTTGAGGCTTTGGTTTCTCCAGGAGAAATTCACAGATATTTTCTCTCTCCAGATGAAACCTGCCATCATGGTCAGGGCATCATGTGATAGGGTTGGAAGCAGTTAGCAGAGGGCAGGGTATGCGGAGTGTGTGTGTGAAGAATGTGTGATAAGAATCACCAGTAGGGTTTGTTTGTTTGAAACTACAGGAACATTTCAGTTCCCATATCCCGTATGCTGTACGTTGGTATGAACCTTCCCCACGGAGCATCACACGGGGATGTGACCGTGCCTTAGTGGTGTTAGGGCAGAAGACGAGTTGAGAAGCACCGACCTAGGAAATGGCATTCAGCTTGAAGAGAATGTGAAAGTGAAGTCGCTCAGTCGTGTCTGACTCTTTGTGACCCCGTAAACTGTAGCCTACCAGGCTTCTCCGTCCATGGGATTCTCCAGGCAAGAATACTGGAGTGGGTTACCATTTCCTTCTCCAGGGCATCTTCCCAACCCAGGGATCGAACCCGGGTCTCCCGCATTGGAGGCAGACGCTTTAACCTCTGAGCCATATAGATGTTTCTAAATTATGTTCCTATACTCACTGTCAACAACATACTTTTCATCTATGAGTAACTTTAACATGTATCTATTCATGGTGCTTAGTAACTACAGAATGACTCTCAAGTGTTTGACAGTTTTGGAATGGAGAAATAATTAAATGGACAGAGCAATGATTATATACAGGCTTTCCCTTTTCATAACAAGTACATGTTATGTTTTCATAAACATGAAGAAAATACTCATTTTTGCAAATGCCATCAGTCTTTAACAATCATAAATTCACTTGGCAAGATTAATGGCGTAGCTGTACAGAATTGTGGTTATTGTTGCATTGTTTTGTTTACTGTAAACCTGGCTCAATATTGGTAAATACAGTGTAGCAGAAACCGAAGTGTTGTGAGCTATCTGGGCATTGGTCCAAGATATCATTAAAAGTACTGCCTCAGACTAATTTGGGTTTATGAATAATATTTTGTTAACAGCTTAACTAAAATTGAGCCACATGGTCTAGCTTAAAATTCTGAATCCACTAGTTAGTGAGAGTACTATAAGTGGATAGTGCATACTTAATATTCTATATCTGAGTGATGAATTTATATGTACTTTTGTGTTAACCTTTAAATTGTAAGTTCCCAAATGCCTAATATAATCTAGTATCTTTAAAATTTACTTAACGCTGTGATTTGCAGTTAATTTGAGTTTCTTATAAACTAAAATATTGTTGGTTTAACAGTAACATCCAAAGAATAAGGAGAAAGTGCTGAACAAATATTACAATGGATGTTCAATGTCCATTTTGGCATATGGGTGTGTAAACAGCTGGAGTTTATAATAACATTCACTAAAAAGATGGAAGGATATAGTGTTGTTGTAAAAGTCCAATTATTTATTATACTAATAATTATACCTTAACATAGGTTATGGGAATTATTAATGTTTGGTTTTAAATTAATAATTCATATTAGGTACAAAAGAGAACTTAGAATATGGTAAATTAGATGATACAAGACAAAAAAATCCTTATTTAGGTGTTTCTTGCCAAAAGATACAGTGTGTCTTATTCTTTTGTGTCCTATTTTAATTAAAGTTCTTTCTGAACATACATGTATAAACTCCCATTGAAAAGATGTTGGAAGAGTTGATTTTCTGTCACTGTTAGTGTGAAAAATACTTTCGTAATGAAAAGGTGTATGCATTGTTTAAAGAATGAATTTAAATATACCTCTTCTCAATAAATATTTTATTCTTTTCCCAGGTTAGCTCTCTACGTATATGAGTATCTGCTCCATGTAGGAGCTCAGAAATCGGCCCAAACATTTTTATCAGAGGTATGTTATATATATTTTCTGTGTTGTATTTTGATGTCCTATATAAGTGAATGAAAAATATAATGTAACAGTTATTTGAAAATAGTGAATGTTCAGTTATCCAAATGCATAATGTAGTCTTCGTAGATTATAGGAAGCATTTGCAGTATCCCAAAATGCCATTTCTGTGCAAATAACTTCCTACTCAACTTTCTAGACATTTTCCCCCCCTGAGGAATAGAAACTAATATTAACCTCAGCAACAATAATCAAGAAAGCAAATTTGCTTTAAGAAAAAAAGGCAAACACCATCATATCTCTAGTTTTAAAAATATTTTATTTTGGTATTATTCACAGTTTTGGAAAATATGGTTTTTGTTTTTATTTTGTATAGATAATAGTGGGTTGATGACCGAACTTAAGGTAGAAAAGATTTTGATAATCTTGCTTCAAGTTCTTGTTTCTGTTTTTCTCCTTCACAATTTTTAAACCTTAAATTTGAGCTTTCATACAGTGTTACCTTTTCTTCTTCAATTAATATAATAATGAGGAAGAGGAGGACTTTACTGAGTTATATTGTGTGTGAGCATATTATCTACAGTTCTAAGAAATTTGCAAGGTATCTGGTATTATTTCTGATTTACTGATAAGAACTATAGGACTCAGGGAGTTTATATAACTAGTTTGTGGTCACACAGCTTAGTAAGTTATTGAACTTACTAGTTATTGAACTAGTTATTTATTAGTTATTGAACTAGAATTCAAACCTTAGGTGCATGTTAATTCCAAAGCCCCTGGTTTCCCCTCGGTATCTGTGCTGTCCAGTATGGTAGCCACTGGCCAAATATGGCTTTTTGAGCACTTGAAATATGACTGATCCAATTGAGAAGTGCTGTAAGTATGAAGTTACACACTGGATTTTGAAGACTTGATGTGAACAGAAGAATACAAAATATCAATAATTTTAAAAATTTGATCACATTGAAAGGATAATATTTTGGATGTATTAGATAAAATTACTAGCGTTATTTTTCTTTATAAAAGTAGTTCCTAGAAAATTTAAAATTATATCTGTGGCTCTCATTTGTAGCCTGTGTTTATATTTCTGTGGGACAGTGCTGATCAAATTATGTGGTCTCTAGTGATCTCATTAGTTTGCCTCTACAAGATCAGGGACTTGACAGGCAACCCCTTGACCAAAGTCCCTGCCTGAGGTACAACCTTCTTGAGATTCACTATCCCCCACCAAGCACACAGGTAAACACACGTATCCCCCCAATCTAGTTAGACTAATTAATTAGTATATGTGAACCATTACGACCTATTTGCAAGTAAGAAAATTGAGAGGTATGCTCAGAACTTAAGTCAATTGTTTTACCATAGAAGGAATATATGCAGTGTAATAAAAATGTGATTTCAAAGTATTTATAAATCAAGACAGAAGTTTAACTGTCTTGATTAAATCATAAATTAGAAGACTTTGGTCTATAACCTGAGTCATATTCACTGTTTGATGTTACAAAGGAAGCAGCTGAGATTGCAAACAGGATACTTTTAATAATTATATTCTTAATCACTGCCAACTTATATTTAAAAGAAACCTCTGCAAGGAGATCCAACCAGACCATCCTAAAGGACTTCAGTCCTTGGGTGTTCATCGGATGGGCTGATGCTGAAGCTGAAACTCCAATACTTTGGCCATCTCATGCGAAGAGCTGACTCATTGGAAAAGACCCTGATGCTGGGAGGGATTGGGGGCAGGAGGAGAAGGGGATGACAGAGGATGAGATGGCTGGATGGCATCACCGACTCGATGGGCATGAGTTTGAGTAAACTCCGGGAGTCAGTGATGGACAGGGAGGCCTGGCCTGCTGCGATTCATGGGGTCCCAAAGAGTCGGACATGACTGAGCGACTGAACTGAACTGAACTGAAAGTCAGTTATGGAGATTTTAAACTTTTGTTTCAGTTCAGTTGAAAACTTGATGAAAGGAGTTACTGATCACTTTTCCTAGGTAAAGAATTGTTTTGAATTGGCTCAACTTTCTGAATCTGTTTTTTCTTGCCAACATTAATAATCATTTAATCAAACAAAAAAAATGTTGCTAACTTATTTAAGGACGTTCAGATATTTGGATTCAAATAAGTTATGTAGATTGAGCAGATAACAATATGCTGTACTGATATGCTTCTGAACTCAATGGAAAATGGAAATACAACTTTCACTAGTGCTATTTGGTAAAAATAAAATTATAATTTCAGAAGAGATTTGCACATTTTTAAACAAGTATTTACCATGATTTTATTTTCTCCGGTTGCATTTGGAATACAAAACTGAGGATTTCTCCATTATCAATCTGGTTCAATTTCACAAGAGGAATCACTTAAGCTGAAAATAAACTCCTGTCACCAGGAAGATATACAGTATTACTGGACTTTGGAGATGAGTGTATGTGATTCCCAGGATAGTTACATGAAAACCATTGAACATAAAGCAATAGTATATATTTTTGTGGGTACATATCTATGAACGTGAAGTGAAGTAAAAGTTCTGAAAGAATATACATTCCAGAGTAGTTGTTTGTGGGAGTGGGGTTGTTAAAGTAATCAAAAAGGAATTTTTATCCTGCAATAAAAAATATTTGTAGAGTTTTTAAAACAAATATACACAAACATATCTATAAAACACACATATATATTTGTATAATTAAAATTATCTTGATTTTAAAATGAAAGTTTGGAAGTAGATTTGTAATAGGCCAATGCTGAGTACACCCTAGAGTTCTGGATATAGTCATCCCTCCATATCCACTGGGGATCGGTTCTGGGACCCGCCCCCCTCCCCCGTGGATGCCAAAATCCACAGATGATCAAGTCCCTTATGTAAAACAGCACAGTGTTTGCATATAACCTACACTCATTTTCATGTGTATTTTAAATCATCTGTAGGTTATTTATAATACCTAATACAGTGCAAATGCTGTGTAAATAGTTGTAAATACAATGTAAATGATATGTAAATAGTTGCCCATTGTGAGCAATTTCAGGTTTGACTTTTTGAAACTTTCTGGAACATTTTTTCCAAGTGTTTTCTACCCATGGTTTTTTGAATCTGTGGATGTGGAACCTGCAGATAGGGACCGTTGACTATAATTTCAGTTGGTAAAATTTCAATAGCTTGCTATATTATCCTCCTTCATGCTTCAAGTTTCCATCATACCAGCTGCTTGTGTTTGTCTATACATACCAGAAGGCGTCTCTCATCTGGGCTTTACTCAGTGCTATTCACTGCCTAAAATCTCCTCCCCTTCTTTCCTTGACTAGCTCAGAGGTAGCTTTTTCTAGGAAAGCTTTCTCAGGGCTCCACCTCTCCCTGCTGATAGTGCATTCTTAACATGAAAGCCTTTGCATATTCTGCCAAGAAGCTTGGACTTATCTTCTCGGCAAAAGGGAACTTTTATTCTTCTAAGAAAAAGAATAGCATCGTTGGGTTTGTACTATAATGTCTGTGTGAATGGCAGTACCCATCCTCTTAAACCATGGACAGTGTAATCTTTTACAGCTTTGTTCCCTATTTAGCATTGCTTTCTCTCTCTTTTCTTTCACTTGGATCATCTGGAAATTTTAAGACTGCTTGCTGTAGGATGGGACTTCCCAGGTGGTGCTAGTGAAGAACCCAGCTGCCAATGCAGGAGATGTAAGAGACGCGGGTTCGATTCCTGGGTGGGAAAGATCCTCTGGAGAAGGGCATGGAAACCCACTCCAGTATTCTTGCCTGGAGAATCTCATGGACAGAGGAGCCTGGCAGGCTACAGTCCATGGGGTCGCACAGAGTCGGACATGACTGAAGCGACTTAGCACGTTCAGCACGTTGTAGAATGACTTCTTGAGTCAACTGTGTAGTAAAGGACCATCTTACCTAAATTCTTACGCTATACCAGATTTTTACCTAATTCGTACTGTTAAACAGGGAACTTAAAAAAAAATGAGACTTACTTATTTGAATTGGATATTTGTGATAAACAGGAAATGACTGAAGTGGCACCAATTACTCAAGTATTCAATGTCGTCACTGTGGTTCAAGGTGAAGTAGAATGCTTCTTCCAGTTTGGGCTTTCTCCCTCAGGATGAGTGAGGATATGGATGACTGTGACATTTGTGAGTCCTTGTCAGCCAGGATTTTCTGTGCTGGGCCACCTCTTTCATTTTGTGTGGATTTGCCTTCTGGACTAAGTTGTGAGAAGGTCCAGTTGGAACTCCAGGCATCATCTGAGCAAGTAAGATGTGAATCTCAGCATCTAAGTTCTCACTTGGGCTTAGCCTTTCTGATAGTGCCCTTAGCTTAGCCTGTCGGAAATTGGATTGCTTTTGGTAGCTTTGATTATCAGTCAAAATAGTAGGACACTCATTAGTCCAGCAATTTTTTTCCTAGTTAAAAGAGATAGTATTGGAAATTAAAACATTTGTTTAGCCAGGTTGTGTTGACAAGCTCACTGTTATCTCTGATTCATCATAGATTCCAAACCATGTCTAAATCCTAAATGTTACTTTGGGCTCATTAAAAACTATCTTTTTGCTGGATTATATTGTTTCATTTTAGATAAGATAATTCCTGTTTGTTCCTGAAATAAACTACACAAGATAGAAAAGAATGGTCAAGAATTTCCAAAATAACACTTTTGAGCACTTACCACATGCCAGGTCTTTCAAGTCATTTCATATGTACTAACTCATTTAAACCTCAGCACAACTTTAAAGTACTACTATGATTATCTTGTTTTCATAATTGAGAAAATGGAATAAGTAAATACTATTTAGAACACAATTCATATCCAGCAGTGTGGCCCCACAGCCATTGCTCTGACCCATTATACTGTGTTGCCTCCAAGTTAAAGTTCAAGAAACATGTAAGGAAATCACTACTATATGTTCCATATAGCTCCAAGTGTCTGTCACCTGGATAGCCTACAACCCTCCTATTTCCTAGGGTTACCTTTTCTACCAAAATGACTCCAACTTAAACCCTAATATGACAGATTGTTTCAGGTCCTCTTTAATATCTCTGGAGCTTACAAGCCTTCATAGCCTAATGCTCCACTAACGCATTGCTTTTGGGTATGAAGGATTCTTACTGAAAGTTAGGGAAAAACTGAAGACTATTAAGCGTTGATTAAGTATGGTACAAGCAACAACATTGACTCGGATATTAGACACAACTATCCCTAAGTTCTTTGGTCTTCTTGCCATAGGGAATTTCTCACCAGCTGTTGTCCTGAAGACTCCTTCTGCCTTCTGTCTCATTGAGTCCTCCCAACTTTCCCAGTGGCTCCTTTTCTGAATACTCCCAGACCCCCAGACTACTCCTTCCTGGAGACTATTAGCAACCTCCTAAATCCTTGGTATTTTATTATGTAGAATATTAGCTATCTGTTCTTTACTTTCAAACCATTTCTAAGTGTCTTTGCCTTTCTGGGCCAAACATAGGAAGGATCCGTCAAGGAGTTTTCCCAATTTCCCAAGAAAAAAAATTTTTCTCTTTACAAAGACTTCTCCATTCCTTCTAAAGCAGAGCTTCCATGATTATGGAAATGATCTCTAATCTCTGCTGTTCAGTAAGTTCTCCACTAGTCACATGTGGCAACGGAACCCTTAAAAAGGGGCTAGAGAAATCGAAGAACATTCAATTAATCCTGTGTAAAGAGCCACATGTGGTTAATGAGTACCATATTGAATTAGCACAGTTTTGAATTACATCTCCTTCAGAGTGCAGTCAGATTGTTCTTCCTGTTGTACATCTGTTTGCTTTAATTTTTAAAATTAGAATGTAAAAGTTTTCACTTTTATTACATTTAGTGTGTAGTTGCACCTATACTTCTATACATGGACGGTTTTAGAAAACTAGTAGGAACAGTAGATTATATTTAACTTAGACGTCTCAGGAGTTTTTCTAGGAACAGACATCTCCCCAACCCAGGGACTGACCCCAGGTCTCCTGCATCACAGGCAGATTCTTTACCCTGTGAGCCACCAGGGAAGCCTATACATGGGTGTACAGATTCTTTTCTTAACATAGGAACTAGCGTTATTCTTTTATGATATAAATTTTTTTAATATTGGCTTTCAAAAAGTATGATAGTACTTAGGAATACTCTGTGAAGTTTGATCTCATGAGCTTCGGATGTACTGCTGTGCTGTTTGCGATGTTGTTGAGTAGATCTAGATCATCTAAAGTGGTCCCACACTGACCAAGCTAGAACCCCCCCCCCAAAAGGTGCTGCCAGCATCCAGAATTGCCCCACCTCTACTTTGCTGCCACTTCTGCAGCAAGCAACCACTTCTCTTGGAGCCAGGGGCAGGAAGCTTCTCTTCTTCCTCCTGCCCTTTGATCTGTTGGTATCTCCTGATAGAACTTAAGGGAAACTAGCTGGCTAGGGGCCAAGGAAATCTAATTTTCAGAATCCAAATACTGAGTGTAGAATGGAGGATATAGGAGGGTGGGTGGGTGTGGGGCTGAGAGGTAATAGGTAAATGACTAGTATACCTTGCCAGAGCAAATAATGATGAAATAATAAGTATATGTGTATGTATGTGCGTGTGTGTGTATCACAGATTTTTTATTATACACACTTACTGTGCTTTCATTTTTGTTTTACTTCAGTTGTTTTCTATCAGTTCGCTAAACTTTATAAATATTCTCTTTTTGTGGTTGTAGCATTTTTCATTCTATGACCTGTGCCATAGTATAGTTTACCAGTCCCCTTACTAATGGACATTTATATTGTTTCCAGTCTTTTGCAATTACAAATGATGTTTCATTAAAAATTGTTTTATATGTAACTTTGCACATGTGACCATATTAATAAATTCCTAGAAGAATTGCTGTATCAGAGAGTTATATTCATTGAAATTTATAATTTTCATTTATAAACCATATGGCATATCTTATTCTTGCCAATATACCATTCATTCATGATTCATTGTTTGGCTCTGCATTTATGTAGAAATGCTGAAAACACTAGATCATATTACAGAGACGCTGCCTAATCACAGACAAGGCCCTCGGATGTAAGGTATGGTGGTAGGCATTGGCCTTGCAATTTACAAGGTTTAGCTGGACTGATGATGGAAGGAAGGGAGGTGGATGATTTAAAGAGCAAAAGCCTAAGGACTAGGGAATACACACAGAGGCTGCAATAATACAAGAAGAAAAAATAGAAATTATTTGCATAGATACCACTTAAGCACTTGAACAAGTCTGAAGCCCATGAAACTCAGTACAACAGAAAATGCCTCTTCATAAATAGCAGAAGAATTGTTTCTAAAGTGACTTTTGACATTTAGAGGTGTTTTCTGACTATTCCTCAACCTCATCCATCATTATGTTTGCTAAAAAAATTAAACTATATGTATGAATATGACTTCAAAATGAAAGTCCTTTACCTTTTTCAGAGACAATAGTTGTAAGTTTGGTGTCATTTTTTAAACATACATACAATGAAGTTCATACATACATATTCACACATATGTTTAAACAGAAAAGGTAAAACAGAAAAGGTATGTATTATGATGTATGTATTATTTTGTAGCCTTTCTTAATCTCATTTGAAAAACCAGTCTATCATAGCCCTTTTTCCATATAGATTTATCTTATTCTCTTTAATGATCACACACTATTCTGTAGTGTTTAAGTAGTAAATTTTATTTTGCCTTCACTGTTGGTAAATGTTTTTCAGGTTGTTTCCAATTTTCATTTTAACAGTGCCATAGTAAATGTGACAGTTTTCTGTAGATCAGGTTCTGTTTTCCTGAATGTCATCTAATGCTTCCTCTAAATAAGTATTATCTGGGGTAGTATTTGGGGCTTCCCAGATGGCTCAGTGGTAAAGGATACACCTGCCAATGCAGGAGACATGGGTTCGATCCCTGGGTTGGGAAGATCCCCTGGAGGAGAAAATGGCAACCCAACCACTATTCTTGCCTGGAAAATCCCATGGACAGAGGAGCCTGGCAGGTTACAATCCATGAGATCACAAAGAGTTGGACACAACTCAGCACGCATGTAACAAGAATAGTAATTAGCTTAGAGGCAAAAGACTGCCATTCACTGTGGAAACATATTCCAGTGTAGAACCATCTCCTCTTTGTAAATACCTTGCACATTGGTTGTTGTTCACTGAATAACTGTGAAAGGATGACTTTTGTGTTAAGTATGTTTGACTGAAGTTTTAGCTGATTCTTCCACAGACCTGTGATTTAAAGTGAGAAAGATGAACTTCACTCATGATATAGAAAAGAATATTTTGAGGATGAAAGAGATGATGTTTGTGAAACATTTTGTTTCTCTTAGGAGTAATAAGATGTTATACTGTTTAAAATACAAATACATTAACTTCAGGCTTCCTCTTGTAGAAGACCATATCAAATATAAACCATATAGGTTACATCTGATGACTGTAGAAGTTGTGAAAGTGCAAGAAAGAGACTGCTTAGTAGGTGATGCAGTGCAGCATGACTCTGGTTAGACTGAGTCTAATAACCTCTAGCAGTCTGTCATTCAGACCTAGTCATGCCGCTTTGACTCTTCATAAGTCATCTCACATTCTCCTTTTAAGTATTTCACAGTTGTATTAGGTAAAGCCAAGATGAGCTGAGATGAAACGTAAGGACTCTACTTTGAAAAACTTCCGGTTTTTATGCTTAAGATAATTCCAGTTATTAGGAATATTAGTATGTCTGGGGCGTATCTGTGAGGTCCATCATTATGCCCCTTCAAGAAGACATTGACTTGGGAAAAGATGGTAAGAGAAAAGATTGAGAGAAAAGATGAGACACAGGTTTTTGACTAAGTTATAACTTTAGCAGGACATCAGAGCTTTATTTCTCATAAGACTCATTAAGTACCATTTCTTATTTTTCATGAACCAAAAAAGATAAAATATTGATTACCTGAAACTTTCAGATAAAAGGTAGTGTAGATTTTAAAAAAATTTTGAATGTTACTACTTAGGAAAATTCAAGTTAGGGTCTGACTTCCATTTATATAACATGTTCTGGTTCATTGTTTATGTTTAGACTTTATAAATTTAAAGTGATTAATTCTTAGAGTTTCACTTTTTAGCTCTTAAAATGGCTATCACATACATAATTTTCTAATCTTCAGAGAATTTCTCTGGTTTTTGACAGCAAATTACTTTCTTACATTAAAGTTTTCATTGATTTATATTTCGTGTGCATAAGCACTCTAAAAATGCTATCGGTTTTAGTGATTTTAACTATGCTTAAGTTTTACATCTCTTCCTTAAAGAGGGTTTTTTTGTTTTAACATTTAGAATCACTTACAAGTTTTTATTTTAAAATATTTTTGTCTTTTATCCTGTTGGGATAACTTCTTCCATAGTAGGTGATGGAAAGAATTCTGTTAATCAGTCAGTATTTATAGTTGTTTGCTTCCTAGCAGTGGTAAGGGCCAGTGGACACATTTTACTTTTTTTTTTTTTTTTAATTTATTTATTTTTTTGTCATACATTGATATGAATCAGCCATAGATTTACACGTATTCCCCATCCCGATCCCCCCTCCCACCTCCCTCTCCACCCGATTCCTCTGGGTCTTCCCAGTGCACCAGGCCCGAGCACTTGTCTCACGCATCCCACCTGGGCTGGTGATCTGTTTCACCATAGATAGTATACATGCTGTTCTTTTGAAATATCCCACCCTCACCTTCTCCCACAGAGTTCAAAAGTCTGTTCTGTATTTCTGTGTCTCTTTTTCCATTTTGCATATAGGGTTATCGTTACCATCTTTCTAAATTCCATATATATGTGTTAGTATGCTATAATGTTCTTTATCTTTCTGGCTTACTTCACTCTGTATAAGGGGCTCCAGTTTCATCCATCTCATTAGGACTGATTCAAATGAATTCTTTTTAACGGCTGAGTAATATTCCATGGTGTATATGTACCACAGCTTCCTGATCCATTCATCTGCTGATGGGCATCTAGGTTGCTTCCATGTCCTGGCTATTATAAACAGTGCTGCGATGAACATTGGGGTGCACGTGTCTCTTTCAGATCTGGTTTCCTCAGTGTGTATGCCCAGAAGTGGGATTGCTGGGTCATATGGCAGTTCTATTTCCAGTTTTTTAAGAAATCTCCACACTGTTTTCCATAGCGGCTGTACTAGTTTGCATTCCCACCAACAGTGTAAGAGGGTTCCCTTTTCTCCACACCCTCTCCAGCATTTATTGCTTGTAGACTTTTGGATAGCAGCCATCCTGACTGGCGTGTAATGGTACCTCATTGTGGTTTTGATTTGCATTTCTCTAATAATGAGTGATGTTGAGCATCTTTTCATGTGTTTGTTAGCCATCTGTATGTCTTCTTTGGAGAAATGTCTGTTTAGTTCTTTGGCCCATTTTTTGATTGGGTCATTTATTTTTCTGGAATTGAGCTGCAGGAGTTGCTTGTATATTTTTGAGATTAAAAACTCCTCCTGCAGCTCAATTAATCTCAAAAATATACAAGGACACATTTTATTGACTGGAGTATTGTTAAATTATTTTTTAGTTATTTAAAAAACTAAAAGCTACACTTATATATAAGAGTTGTTTGTTCTTGAAGCTGGATCACCTTAGCTAAAATGATAACTTCTTACAGTTTGTCTGTTCTCTTTATCCTCCTTCACTGCTTTATTTTCCTCCATAGCATTTGTCACCTTATACTTCTCGTATAAATACAGTCTTTTTTGGGGGGGATGGGACAGGGGTGTTTGTTATGGTCTGTTTTCCCTTCTGAGTTTCTCTTTAGTGGTGAAGAATCCACCTACAATGCAGGAGTTGTGGGTTCGATCCCTGGGTCAGGAAGATCCTGTGGAGAAGGAAATGACCACTCACTCTAGTATTCTTGCTGGGAAATCCCATGGACAGAGGTGCTTGGCAGGCTAGTCTATGGGGTCATAAAGAGTCAGACATGACTTAGCGACTAAACAGCAGCAGTCCTTCCTACTAAAATGGAATCTCTTTGAATGCAAAGATTTTTATCTTTTCTTCTTAAAGCTATCCAGTGCTTAGAAAGGGCACTGTATAAATACACACTCAACTTTTGCAATTTTTAAATTTAATTTGGAAAAAGAATTTAATCAAACCTTTTAATTTTGAGAATATTGACCTTGTTTTAAATTTTTATTATGGTGAACTTCAACTCATCTGAAATATAAATAATTGGAAAGTTAATATCACCATCTTTTAAAATTCTTACATATGCCTTCTCAGTTCCATTCCCTCAAATCAGAAACTTATTCAAAAATTCAATCCTTGAAGTTTAATTTGTAGTCTGTACATATTAAGCCCAAGTCCTTGCAAATGTCTGGGTTAGTGGTGATAGCTGATTTCCATATTGGTGTTAATAATTGTGATTTTCATGTGCCTTAAGATCCTGAAATACCTTCTGAAATTCTGGCACAGTGGGAAACAAATTCAGGAAAATAATGGTGGCATCTTCTCTCAGACTATTCAATCATCAAATTATAATATAAAATGAGTATTTGTAAAACTTGGGTAAAGAATAACATGAAAATGATTAAAATCCTATATACTATCTTAATATTTTATATGGGAAAATATTGCTTTCTCATATGTGTGGGGAAAGTATTATTAGGAGTGTTTAATATCTATTTTATTCATTTTAGATAAGATGGGAAAAGAACATCACGTTGGGGGAGCCACCAGGATTCTTACATTCTTGGTGGTGGTAAGTATCTTTTATTCCATTTTCATTAGATTGATGATGCATTTCGCTAGGCTTGCACGTACCTGTTTATGGTTTCATGCTTCTCATTTATACTTTTTCATTTTCTGCAATTATTTTCTGAAAGGTAGCACTTATAAAAATTAAAAAAACAAGCTCAAAACCAGCATTAAGTAGTTAACTTAAAGATACAGCTATTAAGTCAAGATGGAATTGTGACCAATGTGGAATCTCCAGCTATAATTATGTTTGTATTAGTCAACTCTGGTTACCATAAGGAAGTACCATATACTGGATGGCTTAAACAGCAGAAATTAATTTCTCACAGTTCTGGAGGCCAGAAGTCCCAAGTTCAATCTGCCAAGCATGGTGTGTTTCTAATGAGAACTCTTCCTGGCTTGTAGATAGCTGCCTTCCTACTGTGTCCTCACATGGATATATAGAGAGAGACAGAGCAAGCACATACTAACTAACTGACTAGCTCTCTGGTGGCTGTTTTTGTAAGGGCACTAATTGCATCATGAGGGCCCCACCCTTGTGACTTCATCTAAACCTGAAGATACTGAAGGTGGTGGTGGTGGTGGTTGTGGTGAATTTTTAGAATAGTCTAAAAAAGTTTGAAAGAGTTCTAGATAGATTCAGAGATAGAACTGCCTAGGAATGTACACACAAATGGTCAGTCAGTATTAAAGGTTCAGTTGATATCAGAACTTATAAATTTTATTGCAGCACCAGTACACCCAGGTTTGTGACTTTTGTGCAGCAGCAATTATTAGTCTAGGTATTCAAATGGACAAGCTAAGCTTTTTCTTTTCTTTTTTAAAAAAATTTCTTCATTTAGGAGCATTTCCTGTTCAGTACATTATACACTCACCTCTCAGCATCATACTTAGAACGAAAAAACAAAAATAAAAGTTCTCTTCTAGTGCCGTGGATGTGGTTTCCTTGGTCTGTTACTTAATGTCATCATCTTTTTAATCTCTCTCCTGAAAACATGCTTTACTAGAAGTTCCATGGTGAATGGAACCGCACTTGGTCAGTTATGATTGTGGGTTTCCCTTGTTAGTCTGAAATACGTATGGCAGGAACAGGTGCAGTCCTTTGGTTCAGAGTTGTTCCTGTATTTGGAATAACGGTTCCTTGCAGTTAAGCACGATCATTGTGCTGTTTTCCTGGGGCTTAAGACTGATGTCTTGTAACATAATGTTTTAAAAGTCAGTTTTTCACTTTACTTAAGCTGTTTTTATGATATCTAGATGTAGACTGTAAGTGCTTAACTGCTGAATGTAATTGAGGTTCCCCACTTATCGACACCCATAGGTTTTATATGTTCCCTATTATGTCTATAAAGTGACACAAGAAACCATGTTGGAGGTCTGTCCCTATTGGATCAGTGGGCTAACAAAATAAGATTTTAAGTTTTTCATTGTAGAATTAATGCCGTTTCTTGCACCCATTTCTCTTTTACTCCCTTCCTCATGAATCTAACCTATCCTCTTACTGTAGATGGTTGATAATAATTCACTGAATACTTTGACTTTTTGCTTCTGTCAGACTTCAGTTTTTTTGGTCTTTTTTATCAGTAGGTGCAGCTCTTGAATCTGCTATTGCTCTTCCTTTTTCTGTGACTCTTAGACTCAGGGGAGCCCTTTCTCTGTGGTTTTGATATTTTAAGTAATTTTTACTTAGTTATAGATATCAAAGAAATTGTAAATAAAGGGCACATAAATATTTTAGGTCATATTTATTTTCATTTGAGTCTGGCACATGCAAAAGGTACATTATTTTCAGTGTTTTTAATGTTCTTCCCTAAAACTACTACCTTTTGAGGTGCCTGCTTTATCGATATAAATGAATGATTCTTAATGATTTTGAAGTCATGGGGTCCTCTGAGAACTGATGAAAAGCTAAGGATCCCCTCTTTCAGGACATTGCCCAGATCCTAAGCTTTTCTGATCATTGTGTGTAGTTAACCGTGACTATGGGCCTTAAATCCAACAGGGTCCTGACTTTTTTTCCCCAGTTGTTTCAAAGATCTCTTTGTTTTTTTCTTTTCAAAATTAATACTTTATTTTTTAGAGTAGTTTTCAGTCAGTTCACAGCAAAATTGAGGAGAAGGTAGAGATTTCCCATATGACTCCTGCTTCCACAATGTATAGCCTCCCCATAATCAACATTCCCCACCAGAGTGGTACCCTTGTTGTAACTGATGAACCTACATTAACACACTATAATCACTCCAAGTCCATAATTTACATTACAGTTCATTTCTGGTGTTGTACATTCTGTGGCCTTGAGCAAATGTTATAATGACGTGTATCCACAATTATAGTAATATACAGTGTAACAAGTAAGAATAGGGCCTGGGGTTGGGACTCTGGGGAAGGTCAACTTTAAGTGTAAACAGATAAAGAGGAGCCTCCAGAGAAAATACTTAGAGAGGAAGGAGGGTAATCAGGAAAGAATAATATGTGGAAACTAGAAAAGGTGTTCAAAGGAGAGAGTAAATTCTGCAGAAGGTATAAGTTAAAAAAAAAAAAAAAGTTTTCCTAAATTGGGAACTAAGGTTTTCTTAGGTCTTCTTGGGGAGAACAGTTTCAGTGGAATAGTGAACATGAAATTTAGGATACTGTTATGTTCCATTTTTCCAGCTCCAGGGTTATGAAGAATAGTTGAGTATGTGATGATAGGTATAGTAGTTTCAGGATTAACAACACAGAACAGGACTTGGCATTTTTGTATTTTTATTTTTAGAATAGATTTCAGCAAGTATATAGATGGAGGTAAAAAGAGCAGGGGAGATTGAAGATGCTGAAAGAGAACAAACATGAACAAAAATGCAGAATAAATTACGGGAGAAATGAGGGGCAGAGGCCTTGGAGAGGAGAGAAGTTTCTCCCTTTAGTATGGCTTAGGGGAAGTGTGTGATTTTTCTGGAACTACTTTTCTTGTTCCTAATATGATGTCCCTTGTGATTTCTTTTCTTCTCTCAGTTTGCATCATGCCCAGAACTGTTGTAATTTTTATGCCTCTCTCCCGTGTTCATTATACTCATGGTGATCAAATCAGTCTTGAAAACATGTTTCCTGTTAATATGCTTTAATAAAAGCTCTCTTCCATGAATTTCAGGGATACAAATGCCAAGGAACTTCTTTTGCCTGAAATTAATGTCCTTTTTTATTTGTATAATTTAAAAATACACACTTTTTAAAACTTCCTATTTAAACTTTTAGTGGAAGAAACTTTTAAATTTAATTTTATATATAAAAACCTTTTGGAATAACTTTGGGCTCATGTATTTATATCCTGTAATTAAATATGTATAATATTGCAGAAAAAATGAACCAATAACTAAGGTTATCATAAGAATCCAGTTTCTATCCCCTGGCATTGGAAAAGTCAAGTTTTGCAGCATCCAGCACTCTGACGATCTTTGAATCTAATAATGACATCAGGTGTAGCTAAGAATAACCAAACAGCCATGTGAAAATAATTGTGTTGGAATTAATCAGCAGGCTCACTAGAATGATATATAATATTTGTAAGTGGAAGACTACTTCTTACTTCTCTTATATGTCTTGCCTGTAATAGGCATTGCATAGCTAATTATTTATTTGAATTTGTGAAACTAAACATCAATATAAGACAATGTAGGCAACAACTATGATAGAAAGAGGAGTATAACCACAGTAAGCACGGAATTAATCATGTTAGCAAGAAAGAAAGTAAACAACAGAAGTGGTCAGACTCTATAGAAAAAGTGAAATGTGTTAGAGAGTAGGGAAGGAATGTGGAATACAAAGGAAGATTAGGTGGGAAGACATTGTAAAAAAAAATAAATAACCTGTGGTACATATACACAATGGAATATTACTCAGCCATTAAAAAGAATTCATTTGAATTAGTTCTAATGAGATGGATGAAACTGGAGCCCATTATACAGAGTGAAGTAAGCCAGAAAGATAAAGACCAATACAGTATACTAACACATATATATGGAATTTAGAAAGATGGTAACAATAACCCTATATGCAAGACAGAAAAAGAGACACAGATGTATAGAACAGACTTTTGGACTCTGTGGGAGAAGGCGAGGGTGGGATGTTCTGAGAGAACAGCATCGAAACATGTATATTATCAAGTATGAAACAGATCACCAGCCCAGGTTGGATGCATGAGACAAGTGCTCAGGGCTGGTGCACTGGGAAGACCCAGAGGGATGGGATGGAGAGGGAGGTGGGGGGGGGGGGGGATCGGGATGGGGAACACATGTAAATCCATGGCTGATTCATGTCAATGTATGGCAAAAACCACTACAATATTGTAAAGTAATTAGCCTCCAACTAATAAAAATAATTGGGGAAAAAATAAATAAAACATTTTAAACAAACAAACAAACAACAACAACTTGGAATTTTCCACTAAATACAAAGGATTGGAAAGGAAATTGAGACAAATTTTACTTTGTTAATAAGAAAACTTTTTTTGGCCATAATAACTCTGAGTCTTTTTTAGAGTATTTTTAATACCTGTATGCTGTTTTAAAAATAATTTAGGGACTTCCCTAGCAGTCCAGTGGTTAAGACTTCACCTTGTCTCTGTTATTGTAGAACTGTGTATTTATTCTTTGGGTAAATGTCTTTAAAAGGATATATTTCTTTACCTTTATTCAAGAAAATAGTGTATATTTTGATCCATTTTTTATACATCTAATAATGTAGGACTATTAGAAACACTATATATAAAGTTATGCTACTTTAGTAATTTGTTTTATTATCCTTATTCTGGCTCTTATAAATTTTTGACCACTTGTTAAATCCATAAAGAGAAACATTGTCATAATATTGCATAATATTCTGTGATTAAATACAATTTAAAGACAGCCATTATAAAATTTTGGTTTTAAGAACTTTGAAGTTCCTTAAGAACGTGAAAATAAGTATAATTGCAGTACATGATAATTCATAACACACCTGATCCAGGTGGAAAACTTTAATCTGTATCCTTGTCTGTGTATAATTATTATACTTTTTATCCCAAAAGGGATATAGGAAAGCCACGCACAACTTTAAACTGCTTGCACTCTAGTTCAGGAATTGAAATTATTTGAATTAATTTGGTCTTTATTGTTTGCTTTGTATTTCTAGCTTATTGTAGAAATTTAAAAGGAAATAAATGTCAGTACTTAATCTTTCATATATTTGCCTCTAAGAGTAATTTATTTTACTGAATTAATTGTTATAATGCCTAGAGAATGTTTTATCCTAGCTCAGGAGAGAGATCCAGATGAAATGAGACTTCAAAGGTCAAAACAAAGAGACCAGTTTGACTTACAAGCTTTGTTGTGCCATTTTTAGCTGTGCCCTCAGCCCAGTGACCTGCCTTAACAATATGTATGCATTTTAAGTTTTTGTGCAAGCTAATTATGGTGTTAGTTTTATTAATAATAATATGTTTACTGTAGGACCCTGTGCTTATTCTATACAATTTAATTTTCTCAACAGCCCCATTTTATAGAGGAGAAAATTGTTTCTTGTTTAAATAAATTGAACTAGTAGGTGGCAGGGCCAGCTTCTATCTCAGATATGTCCTATTCCTAAACTTATGCCATTAACCATTTGGCTTAGCATACTTTCCAATTCTCTAGAGAGGAAAATGTACAGTAAAAAAATATTTGTTAATCAGTAAAACTGCTTTTGTTTATCATTAGGACTTTCAGACATTTGCTTTCTTGATTTTAATCCCTTGTTCATGTTCATTGTTAATTTTATGAAACATGATTGGGGCTGTGTTTTGTAAGCAGTATAATTATTTTTCCCAACCAGTTCTGTTTTGCTTTTATTGCTCTTGAATAGGAAGAAAAAAAGAAAGTGTGAATTTTTAAATTTTCAAATTGACCAACATATCTTGGTAATTACAAAGGAAAACCAGAGGATATTTTAAGAAAATATGTTTATTTGGCAGATGTGACCTAATGGTTAGGGTATTGGCCTGGGGATTGGACATTAAAATTATCTTGAAAAAGTGAATTTCACTTTTAAAAATAAAGTTACTTTATTCCTTAATGATTAAATTGGTATTAAAAAAATATTTTATTCTTCATGGGAAAGTTGTGAAAAGTGTTATAATTATTTCAATCAAATGTTTAAGTCATTCTTAAGACAATTAAGAATGACAGTTAAAATTTTTTTTTATTGTCATTTTAGAAAAATCTTAGCATTTCTGTGTGATGGCTGGGTTATACCTATTACTACAAGAGCCTTCTCTGAATTTAAATCTTTCAAATAAATATTTGTCCTAAAGAAGAAAACACATATTGTGTAAGGAATATTTGCCTTCTGTTTTTGGAATTGTGCTCTCTCGTTTGACATTATGTGATTTTCTTAATTTTTCCATAATTACTTTTTTAGTGTATTTTGGGATCTGTACTGTGCAGCTCCAGAAAGACGGGAAACATGTGAACATTCAAGTGAAGCAAAAGCCTTCCATGATTACGTAAGTTTCTATACTATTTTACTAAACTATATTGTCAGTTTTCTTTTTAACCACTGTTCTTGAAAAATATATTGGACCATCCATTTTTTTCCTTTGGTACTTAAGGAATTATTGTTTTTTTCTTGGGAAATAGGCTTATCAATTTAAAAGTGAAACACAAATGGATGTGTGAGTGTTGTTGATGAAGCTTTGGGCAGGAGAGTAGTCCTAACTTCAACCTATTAGACGTGTTTCCTACCTTTTTTTTTTTTTTTTTTTTTGTTTCCTACCTTTAAGTGTGCCTGATTTGTGTAATTGCCTATTTATAAAAATTAAGTAGTAATTATTCCACAAAAAAGTCATCATAAGAATGTTATAAAAGTTCTTCTGCATTTCCATTTAAAAATATATAGAAGTATTACATTATTCTTTTTACAACTTTGACTTACATTATCATAAGGCTAAATATCCACTCACTGAATTCAGTTCCATAAGTAAATTTATTGTGAATTAAAGGAAATACAAGATAAGAGAGCAGAAAAGTCTGGACAAAAAATGAAAATATGAGGTTTTTTTTTTTACTTCTTCAGGGCAGTGGGTATCCTTGACTAGGTTATGTATATTGAGTGTTTTTTAAGAAGAATTATAAATGTGATTTTAGAGAGTTGATGGCACAAGGAAGTAGAATTGTAGGAGAAAGGTGGGGGACAGGGGGAGTAGATTTTCTTCAGGGAAAAGTGGCATTTAATAATGGCAAGACTGTTTCGTTTTGTTTTTAAAACTTATTTGGCTGCACTGTACCGGGTCTCAGTTTCAGAGCCACGGAATCCTCAATCTTCACTGTGGTATGTGGGATCCCTTAGTTATATCATGCTAAATCTTAGTTGTGGCAGGTGGGATCTAGTTCCCTGACCATGGATCGAACCTGGGCCTGCTGCATTGGGAGCTCAGAATCTTAACCTCTGGACCACCTGGGAAGTTTCAGTGAGACTGTGCTTTAAAGGGGCTAGGAAAACACTGTTTGCAGAACTGACCATGAGACATGCAGACTGAGTTTGGGATGGAGGAAAACCAGTTTCCTTGGTTTAGAGGAAGTGGAATTAGGCCTGGAGCCTAAGGAAATATCGATTTTAAGTACCTAAAAATTTACCGGAGGGATGTATGTTTAGTTGGTGAAAGGGTGGCATCATTCTGTGTAAATACCCTTTAAGATCAGAACCAGGCCTCAAAAGGGAAAAGAAACTTGTTCTTCCAAAGGAAGTATTTCAGCCTTAGACTGGAGAGTGGAAATAGCCAGAATTATAACCTCAAACATAGCACAAGGATGAGTATGCAGACTTCAGTGAAAATCTTGGGCATCTGACAGGGACTGTGTAATACTTTAAACGTGTACTAAACTGATTAAAGTGGGACTGCTTGGGATTACTTCATCGGATATTGATTGTGCTCATAAAGCTTGCTGTGTGCTAAACACTAGCTCTTGGGGACAAGGTGAGTGAAAGGGATGCTGCTGCATATAAAGAAAAAGCACAGAAAAGGCAGGTAAGACAGGGCCCAGGACATGGCATTTATTTGAACAATCTGATTCTCCTTTTTCACCCTTGGGTAATGGCAGCAAAGGAAAACAGAGACCCAACCATGAAGAGAGTGAAGATTCTGACTAGAGTAAAATACCCATCTGTCTCTAACATCAAGAAAGACATGCCTAGATTTGGCCTGCTCTTAATGGGATAAATTTTTAAAATAACCACTAATTTTGACAACTAGATGGCGTTAGAGAGTACCAGTGTTCTGCTGTAAATGACATACAGTATTTATGAATCTACATCTTGAGAAATTAATTATATAAGCATTTTTTCAAAATCCCATTGTATAGAAAGATGCAACCGTCTATTCACCATGGAGATCTTTAAAGGACCACTGAACTAATTAGTATCTCCTTCTCGGAAGCATTAGATAAATCACCATTGTCATTGCCTTAGCCATTATCGTCATAATCATTTTGCATTCATAAGGCACTTTCAATGTTTCAGAGAGTACTCACACTTGTTAACTTTAGAAGCTCACTTAAATATTTCAAGGTTTTTGAAAACAAGCAAAAAAAGAAAGAAAACAAGCAATGACCAGAGGTAGGAGTGAAATGAGAGTAAATTTTATAGGAAAAATAACTCCTCCATATTTAATTTGGTCCTAAGAAAATGTAGTTTAGAAAAAATTCAGTATTTGGATTTTGCAGTTTGTTATCAATTAGCACGTGTTTTATCAGGTGTTCCTTAATTTTATCTTTAACATTAGTTTTAAGA
Source organism: Cervus elaphus (assembly GCF_910594005.1). Lineage (NCBI taxonomy): Eukaryota > Metazoa > Chordata > Mammalia > Artiodactyla > Cervidae > Cervus > Cervus elaphus. The sequence continues at coordinate 81,807,270 of NC_057823.1, read as the reverse complement.
GATTTGATTTCTTAGATGGAATTTTTATTATCCCTTTTTAAGTCAATTTATTTTTAATGGTAATACATCTTTAAATGGTAATACATCTCTAAATTTTTTTTTAAATGGAGGTTGCTGTAAAGGTAGAGTTTGGCTTATGTAATTTTATATTGCAATTGGATTTTTAGAAATGTTTGTTTCCTGTAACACTTTTATGGTAATTTTTGTGGATGGGATTTCCTAAATTCTTCTTTTTTTTTTTTTTTAATTATTATTATTTTTTTTCCAGTGGGTTTTGTCATACATTGATATGAATCAGCCATGGATTTACATGTATTCCCAATCCCGATCCCCACTCCCACCTCCCTCTCCACCCGATTCCTCTGGGTCTTCCCAGTGCACCAGGCCGGAGCACTTGTCTCATGCATCCCACCTGGGCTGGTGATCTGTTTCACCATAGATAGTATACATGCTGTTCTTTTGAAATATCCCATCCTCACATTCTCCCACAAAGTTCAAAAGTCTGTTCTGTATTTCTGTGTCTCTTTTTCTGTTTTGCATATAGGGTTATCGTTATCACCTTTCTAAATTCCATATATATGTGTTAGTACGCTGTAATGTTCTTTATCTTTCTGGCTTACTTCACTCTGTATAATGGGCTCCAGCTTCATCCATCTCATTAGGACTGGTTCAAATGAATTCTTTTTAACAGCTGAGTAATATTCCATGGTGTATATGTACCACAGCTTCCTTATCCATTCATCTGCTGATGGGCATCTAGGTTGCTTCCATGTCCTGGCTATTATAAACAGTGCTGCGATGAACATTGGGGTGCACGTGTCTCTTTCAGATCTGGTTTCCTCAGTGTGTATGCCCAGAAGTGGGACTGCTGGGTCATATGGCAGGTCTATTTCCAGTTTTTTAAGAAATCTCCACACTGTTTTCCATAGCGGCTGTACTAGTTTGCATTCCCACCAACAGTGTAAGAGGCTTCCCTTTTCTCCACACCCTCTCCAGCATTTATTGCTTGTAGACTTTTGGATAGCAGCCATCCTGACTGGCGTGTAATGGTACCTCATTGTGGTTTTGATTTGCATTTCTCTAATAATGAGTGATGTTGAGCATCTTTTCATGTGTTTGTTAGCCATCTGTATGTCTTCTTTGGAGAAATGTCTGTTTAGTTCTTTGGCCCATTTTTTGATTGGGTCATTTATTTTTCTGGAATTGAGCTGCAGGAGTTGCTTGTATATTTTTGAGATTAATCCTTTGTCTGTTTCTTCATTTGCTATTATTTTCTCCCAATCTGAGGGCTGTCTTTTCACCTTGCTTATAGTTTCCTTTGTAGTGCAAAAGCTTTTAAGTCTCATTAGGTCCCATTTGTTTAGTTTTGCTTTTATTTCCAATATTCTGGGAGGTGGGTCATAGAGGATCTTGCTGTGATTTATGTCGGAGAGTGTTTTGCCTATGTTCTCCTCTAGGAGTTTTATAGTTTCTGGTCTTACATTTAGATCTTTAATCCATTTTGAGTTTATTTTTGTGTATGGTGTTAGAAAGTGGGGATTTCCTAAATTCTTAATCGTAGACGATTTTTGAATGACCAACATGATTCATGTTTAAGGTGCAGGTGAAGTTTGAAAGACTCAGGGAAGAAATAGGAAACAGGAACAAACAATCAGATTTTGGTAAAATTCTGTCATGTTATATTGTTATGTTAATTGGGAACCATTTTAGAATAGTGATTAATATATATACCCTTTGAATTTCAAGATGGTTGTCAAAAAATTCTTAAAAATATTTTATTTATTAGCTGCATTTTTAGAATAAAAAATACTTGCATGTGTAAATTCTGATGCATTTTAAAAGTCCTGTTATCTTATAGTCTTCATTTATCTATGAGATTGAATGGATAATGAAAGAATAAACTAATTTTTAAAGAGAAATAGTGGACACATAATAAGGTAAATTATGAACAATCCTTTTAATTAAAAAAATAGGCTAAAATGTTAAAAGTGGTTATCTTTTGATGTTGGGATTATGCGTGATTTTTATTTTTGTCTATATATGTCTGTATTTTCCAAGTATCTATAGTTAATTTTATATTCAAGAAAGTTACTTGAAAGCAGATTAAATTTCACCTTACAGTGAGTTCTAATCTTCTAAAATTAGAAAATAAAAAACAGTAAATTTGAAGTGGTCATATGTTTTCATGTCACCATGTTATATTCATAAACATATTTAGTACTTCCCATGAAAAACTTTTTTTTGGTAAAAATGCATACTAAAAGAGAGATAGGTAAAGCAAATAGATGTTATTTTGAGCCATTCTATAATTTCTAATAACTTTTTTTGATAACAGTTATCCCAGAAACATTATTTTAACTTTTGGTTTTGAACTTTTTTTGATTTGTTTTCTAACCATTGCCTGTTTAAGAATACAGATTTTTGTCATTGTATCATTTTGTTTGCGAAATAATTATAGATGCAGTGTTAATTAATATCTTTTTCTTTAAGAAAAAATCACCCAGTTCATACTTACTGTGAGAAAAAAAGAGAGGAAGCATTTAAATAAGTAAAATTTTGATCTTCTTACATTTATGTTTTAAAATACTTTATTTACGATCTGTATGGAGTACCAACTGTAAAATACGTGTACCTTTAGAAATCAGCAGTTAATAGCGTGTAGGAATGTACTTTTGGATGACAAAGCTATAAAAACCACAATAAAATGATTACTGTACTTGTCAAGGACAATGAGAGGTAGAAAGAGGTTCTGATCGAAATGGGGCTTGTGGCTTGGGCTTCTGAGATGGTGGTGGTTACTTTATAATAACCATATGTTTGCTTTATAAAATTCCATAGTGCCACAAATTTACTTTGTATGGCTTCTTATACTTTTTATTTTAAACTAACAAGATTTTAGATCAGCTATAATAATTAACTTTAGAAAAAGAATGAGCACCATCATTTCTAATGTGTTTCCAGGCATTGCTATAGTTCATCCTTGAGAACTGATGGAGAAAGTGCAGGGATGGTTTCCACATAAACCTGTGTTGGTTTCTTCTCTTCTGTGACAGATTCTATGAAGTGTGTCTACCTGTTGATTTTTCTGAAGGGGAGTACAGAATAAGATCAGAAATGTTGGAGGAAAATTTAGTAATGAAGAACTTACTTTGTAAGAAAAGAGAGATTTTATAGTGTGATTATTTTGGAGATATCTTGCTTGGCCTGTTAGCCTGTTATTTTTAACCTAAGTGAAAACCAGGTTTATCTAAATATAAAAATGTTATTATGTACATACAATATTATCATTAAAAAGTAAACCATCATTTCAAGTGATTAGAAGTAATGCCTGCTACCTTGTAAAGTTTATTGGACTAGCTTTCCTTTTCTCCCCATTAGTATGTTTTTATTTCACTCAAATCTCAGGCAATGCTTTCATGTGGAGCTAATTAATGTTTACTGAATTTTTTTCCTGCTACAGCTTAACATAGAATTGTTTTATTTAATAATTTATTTCTGCTTTCATTTATTTCCAAAATATTTAGCAAAAATGTCAATGTATGCTACTAAACTTTTAACTGAAAACATACACAGTGATTATAATTTTAGTTCTTTGGTATGGATAGAAAATTCCTTAATTGTCCTAAAGCAAAGATAGAGCCAAAATATATTATTGCCTTAGTAATGTGATGATAATGAAATCGCATTATTACAATGAGTTCTTGAGAGCAGAGAATATTAGACCCATTCTTTCCCAGGGTCTGTCAAGTAATAGATGTTCAATAAATATCCACAGAATGAAGTAGTCTGTTAATTGGTAAACTGGAAATGTTTCAAATAATTCAACTGTTTAGGTAAAGTGATAGGCTTGAGTTATAATTGTTGATAAAATGTGACTGGTTTTTGTATTCTTGCCTAAGAGAGTGTTTGTAACATCTGAAAAGAATTATGTTACAGGTTTGTAGAGATGGGGTAGTTTTTTTTAAATGATACAAAAACACCTACTATGTACATAAAATAGTAGGAGAAGAATATTTTTGTATGTTAGGAAGATTTTTTTTAACAGATAATTACTTATTATTTAGGAAAATACTCGTGTAGAAACTACTGTAGTGAGATAGGTGCATTCTTTGCCATGATCCTATAATATCCTCTGTGCATCTCCTGAATGTCCCTGTATATTAGATTTTCATAATAGGATGTTTTCTCTAATAATTTGTGAGCTTCCTCAGGGAATAGACTTTGTCTTATTTATCTTTTTCATTCTTTCTACCCAGCAGGGTGCCTGACAGGAGATGTTCAAATCATGTTTTGTGTTTATATAAATGAATGACTAAAATATTATGTAATAAGTATTTATCACTTCTTATTTTAATATAACTGAATATGTAGTTGCAAGGAGGTCATTTAGTGCTACTTTTACTCACTTTGTATTTTGAAACAAATTGAGATAAAATGGCAGCTTGTAAAGAAATAAGTGAATCAAAGCAGGTAGCAGAGGCTTTATCATCTTGGGAGGCATGGCTCTAGGGAATGTAGTGGAGAACAAAACAGATATAGTTCCCACACTCATGGCAAAAGAGACCTACTCTCAAGAGGTTTGAAGTACCAAATTGTAAAATATATGTAGAGATAGCATGATATTGCTAGACTCATCAAAATTTATAGATATGCAAGAATATGGAGAGAAATAGATTAGAATATGGAGAATAAATACACATAACTTTTGACAGGTATTCAGTTTTGGCATATAGTAGACATAGTTAGTAAATGCTCAAATGGATGAATAGTCTCACATTGGACCATAATTCTCCTAAACAGTACATGTAAACTAGAGTTCTTGATAGACTAGGAACAAATAAAGTTATATTTTAAATCCGTTAAGATAATAAAAACTGTCAAAACAGTGATTATATTTGTAGTTCTCTAGTATGAATAGATGATTCCTTGATTGTCCTAAAACAAAGATCGAGCCAAAATGTACTTGTCGGTCAATACTGGTAGTTGTTCAGCTCAAGGGGTAGGGACACACAGGTCCCACATCTGCAGAGACAGAGGGCTAACTATACTATGCCTTTGTTTTTTTTTTTTATGTCAGGGACTTGAGCATGTGCGGATTTGGTATCTGTCAGGATCTTGGAACCACTTCCCCACAGATACCAAAGGACCACTGTAATGAGATTCATTTTTTGCTGTATTCTTTTTAAAAGTTTTTTTTTTTTTTTAACTTTTTATATTGTGTTGGAGTATAGCTGATTAACAAACGATGTTGTAATGGTTTCAGGTGAACCGGGAAGGAACCAGCCATACATATAGATGTATCCATTTTCTCCAAACTCCCCTCCCATCCAGGCTGCCACATAACATTGAGCAGAGGTCTGTGTGCTATATAGTAGGTCATTGTTGGTTATCCGTTTTAAATATAGCAGTGTGTGCATGTCCATTCCAAATTCCATAACTATACCTACCCCCATCCTCCCCCTGGCAACCATAAGTCCATTCTCTTAAGTCTGTGAATCTCTCTGTTTTGTAAGTTCATTTGTATCATTTCTTTTTAGACTCCACATATAAAGGATGTCATGTGATATTTCTCCTTCTCTGTCTGACTTAGTTCACTCAGTATCACACTCTCTACGTCCATCCATGTTGCTGCAGATTTTTGCCTTATTCTTATCTGCCATATTATTTCTGCTCTTGTTTTCATTTCCTGTAGGATCAAATTTAATTTCTCTTGCTAAATATAAGTGGTATAGACCAGCTTATATTCTTTATAACACAACATAAGTTGATTATTTTGTTCTGTTTTTGTGCAAGCTATGTTGATTTGAAGAATTACATTCACCACTTTACCTGTGAGATGTGTGTCTTATCAACACGTCCTTGGGCATAGGATGGCTTCTGGAGGGCATCTAAGTACTGCTAAGAGCTATCAGATATTCTCCCTGTTACTTTTGATCTTGAGATTTCCTGTAGGGCAATATGTTACTTCAGTCATTCAATGGTAAACATGCATAACAAGAGACAGTCAGGGAAACTATAAACACATTGGGGAAGAATTCTACTTTACCTAATCTCTTAGAATAATTTCCTGCATTATATAGACATACAGGGCACTGGCAGCTCAGTTGGTAAAGAATCTGCCTGCAATGCAAGAGACCCAGGTTCGATTCCTGGGTCGAGGAGATCCTATGGAGAAGGAAATGGCAGCTCACTCCGGTATTCTTGCCTGGGAAATCCTATGGACAGAGGAGCCTGGAAGGCTATAGTTCATGGGGTCACAAGAGTCGGAGATGACTTAGCGACTAAACCACCATATAGACATAACATTCAAAAAGAAGTAAGTGAAGAAGTTAATATGGAAGAAAGGTAAAACAGCAGAGCAGATCTGACTTCATAGTTTGTTTCACTGTGAAAAATAATGTATTGTTTCAAAGTATGTTGTTTCATGGATTCATCTTAGGCCCTTTTCCTCCCACTGATGTGATTTTATTAAAATCTAATTTCTGGTGAATGTGGAAAAATGAAGATGGAAAGGCCTTAATTAATTGTTTTTGAGGCAGATGTTGCACTGCCTGTGATTATGTTGCCGATAGCGTCATAACATAAATGACAGAAATATGATACTCTTTCAAAAGTAGCATGCATATCAAACTTTCTATTAGAGATTTGAAACTCATAAATTTATTTTGGAGATTTTGAAAAACTGGCTGATGTTGAAACAATGCTAGGTATGTTTAAGGACTGGTAAGAAGGGCTGTTTGACCAGAGTAGAAAAATCAAACTCAAGGTCAGTGCTTCGCTGACAGACGGTAGCATTTTAAAACTGTAAGTCATCTTTCTCAGTGGCTTCTTGCTGAGTTCCCTGGACTTCGGGCTGCAGTGGAAGGACCACTGAAGGTGCCTAGGAGCAAGAGTGAGAGAATCCTATAAGGTCCTTGGCTTCCTCTGTTTTAACCAGACTAGCTCAGTTTTCACCTATTCCTAGTTTCTTATACTCTCTTTCTTACTAAATGGAACTCCAATTTAGCTAGTTCCTTATGTTATAAATGAATCTTCTTTTATTTTGATAGGTATATAGTTGATTTACAATGTTGTGTTCCTGCTGTGTAGCGAAGTGAATCAGCTGTGTGTATACATGTATCACATGTATACATGCTTTTTATTTTTTATACCCTTCCCATTCAGGTCACTGCAGAGCATTGAGTAGAGTTTCCTGTTCTATTTGGTGTTTTCTCATCACTTATGTATTTTATCCATAGTATCAATACTGTATATATGTCAATCCCAGTCTCCTAATTCTTCCCACTCCATCTCCTTTCCCCCTTCATGTACATGTTTCTTCTCTATGTCTGTGTCTCTATTTCTACTTTGCAAATAAGATCTATACCATTTTCCTAGATTCTAAATATATGTGTTAATGTGCAATATTTGTTTTTCTCTTTCTGACTTACTCTGTATGACAGTCTCTAGGTCCATCCACGTCTCTGCAAATGACCCAGTTTTGCTCCTTTTTTATGGCCGAGCAATGTTCCATTGAATGTATGTACCATTTCTTCTTTATCCGTTCCTCTGTTGATGGGCATTTAGGTTGTTTCCATGTCTTGGGCTTCCCCAGTAGCTCAGTGGTAAAGAATCCACCTGTAAGGCAGGAAACATGGGTTTGATCCCTGTTGTTGGGAAGATTCCCTGGAGGAGAACATGGCAACCCACTCCAGTATTCTTGCCTGGAGAATCCCATGGACAGAGGAGCCTAGCAGGCTACAGTCAGTAGGGTTGCAAAGAATTGAACCTGACTGAGCACATATGTCCTCTTGGCTCTTGTAAACAGTGCTGCAGTGAACATTGAGGTACATAAGTCCCTTTGGATTATGGTTTTTTCTTGGTATGTGCCCAGTAGTGGGATTGCTGGGCCATACGGTAGATCTGTTTTTAGGTTTTTAAGGAACCTGCACACTACTCTTCTCCACAGTGGCTGTATCAGTTTACTTTCCCACCAGCAGTATAAGAGGATTCCCTTTTCTCCACACCCTTTCTAGCGTTTATGGTTTGTAGGGATTTTTGGTAATGGCCATTCTGACCAGTATGAGGTGATACTTCACTGTAGTTTTGGTTTGCATTTCTGTAATAATTTGGAGAAGGAAATGGCAACCCACTCCAGTATTCTTGCCTGGAAAATCCTATTGACAGAGGAGGCTGGTGGGCTACAGTCCCTGGGGGTCTCAAGAGTCGGACATGATTTATCGACTAAACCCATAATAATTAGCAATGTTGAACATCTTTTAATGTGTTTGTTGGCCATCTGTATGTCTTCTTTGTATAAATGTCTGTTTAGGCATTCTGCCTACTTTTTGATTGGGTTGTTTGCTTTTTTAATATTGAGCTTCATGGACTGTTTGTATATTTTGGAGAGTAATCCTTTGTCAGTTGCTTTGTTTGCAAATGTTTTCTCCTGTTCTGAGGTTTATCTTTTCACCTTTAAATGAATCTCCTTTTAATCTCCTTTTATAATCAAAAACTTTAAAAAAGGTTGAAAACTGCTTATTTGGCCTGACCTAGTTATTTTACTGTTACCTGTTTACAATACATAAAAAACTTGGTACGTACCCAGAGATGACATCTTTCACTCAGTTGTGTCTGAATCTTTGCGACCCCATGGACTGCAGCACACCAGACTTCCCTGTCAATCCCCATCTCCTGGAGCTTGCTCAAACTCATGTCCATCGAGTTAGTGATGCCATCCAACCATCTCATACTCTGTCATCCCCTTCTCCTTCTGCCTTCAATCTTTCCCAGCATCAGGGTCTTTAGACATAAAGGATATGGTATGCCATTGTTTAAAAATGGACTGAGGTTTAGCTGGGAAAACTCAGGTTTTCCAAATTTTCATTGAGTACTTTTTCAACTGTTGTGAATGAAAGTTTTGTTCTGTCTGTACTCAAGAGTCATTTTTTTTTTAAGCATATTCAGAAAATAGTAAATTCTATTTTAGGGCAGTTAATCTGAGGGCATGTGTAAGAGGAGCTGAAAAAGGGAAAGGGCTAATGGCAAAGACTGTGAGGAGGCATCCTAAAAGTCTTGATGTCAGCTGAAAAGCCCTTGAATGAGGGTGGTGGCAAATGAAATGGAAAACTAAGAATGAAAATGAAGAATTAAAAAGTTGAGATTGTCTAGTTGTAAGCATTGAGGAAGAACGAAATTTTAAAAATATTTTGTAAAATTATTTAAAAATAACATGACTAATTAACTGAGACTTGTGATACTGTTATCGGAAATCTGAAATTTGGAAGGAAGAAAGAAGGTTCAGTTATAAATGCTGAGTTAAATTAATGAGGGAATAAGGGTAAAATAAGAATAGAGTCCTGGTGATAGAACTTTGGAAAGAAATACCTTTAGGGGGTGACAGAAAGGAAGAGGCTAGCATTAAGACAGGGGAAAAATACGATATAATGAGAGGTGAACACTTATCACACTAGCTAGTCAGGCTTTGATGGCTTGAGTGGTGTGTACTTTAACCCAGTAAATTCACCAGATCTGTTCCCTGTTGCTGGATGTGTCCAGTGTAAACTCTCTATCCTAGAGTAGCTAATACAATGTGTTGGTGTTAAGGTTCTATCTTGGGTTCCTAAGATATTCAAAAGTTGTTTATGGTTTTTGAAGCAAGACTCGAGGCTCCTACTGTGTCAAATGCCTGGATGATTTTTATAGGCTACAATTTCATTTTAGAAAGCAGTCTTGTATTGTGAAGGGGAGAAAGTAGATTCAAGTTTGGAGAAGAACTAAGTGGACTTAAATGATCCATGGCTTTTTCCAGAAGTTTTTTAAACTTAGACTAATAGGTAGGGAAACCCCAATATATTAGCCTTCCTTCTTTGTTTGCAACTTTGCTTCAGTAAACATGTGTTGACTTGCCTGTTAAATAAAGATCAGTAAAAATTCTCATACCTTAGGGAGGTAAGCACACATGACGACTATAAAAATCCATCACATTCCATTTGGTGGTCTAGTGGCTTATACTTAATTACAACTCAGTATTTGATGAAAGAATATGCATTCTTCAGGCATGCTGTTTCTTTATTTAGTACTTTTTTTTTTTAATATTTTGGCTGTGCTGGATCTTTGTTGCTTTGCACAGGCTTTCTCTAGTTGTGCCAGGGACGCCACTCTGTTGCAGTGTGTGGACTTCTCATTGTGGTGGCATCTCTTGTTGGGGCGCCCTTTCTCTAGGTGCGTGGACTTTAGTAGTTGCAGCTCACAGGCTCTAGAGCACAGGCTCAGTAGTTGTGGCCCATGGGCTTCGTTGCTCCGCAGCACGTGGAATCTTCCTGGATCAGAGATCAAACCCATGTCTCTTGCATTAGCAGGAGGACTCTTATCCACTGCACCACTAGGGAACTCCTAGCATCTGTTTCTATACTAAGTGTCCCAACTTCCGTGGAAACTTTGTACTGCTACTCATAGGTGATCCATTTGATATTTCTTCTTTCTTTCCTTTGATAATTACCCTGTTTATCTCCTTATCCCTCTTCCTGATCATCATCATTTCTTTGTCAGCCCTAAGAGAGAGATGAAAAGAGAAAATGAAGAAAAATATTTCAGAGCTGAAATTATAATTTTTTATTATAGACAAAAGCTCAAATACATAAAGGGAATGGGGGAATGTCTTTAGACATTAATAACTCCTTTATTGCTTACAATAGTATATCTTAATTTAATGTGTATTAGAAATGATGGGCATAATTTCCATATGCATTTTTCATCAACACATAACCACATAACCAGACTAACTTCCTCTTTGCTCTAACCTGCAATATCCCCATGAAGAAACACTGGAAACTTGTAAGTTAAATCTGGAGACCTGTTCCATCACAGGCCACCTGCCTGCATACTCTTCTGTCTTTTCCAGACCTTGAGTATAACCTTTGACTTTTTCTTCCCATTTTCCTTTGTCAATTTTTTTCTCCCACAGTGCCTGCTCTCTTTCTTTATGTCTAGGATTTTCATTTTATTCACTACAGAGACATACAGGAAGTAACAAAACAGACACCAGGGAGTTTGCAGAGACTTTGGAATCTTAGCAAGATTTTGTTTGAAAAATAAATAGAATTTACCTGGTTTTACCTCCAAAACCACATTCCTGCTTATTTATTTATTTATTTAAGGAGTTGTTGGAAAGGTGGAGTGGATAGGGGTATTTTAAATCCCTTATTTGGGAATTATTCTCCTCTCTTGACTGAATGAGAGCTCATTCTTCAAGTTCAAAGCAAGGATTGAGCTGGCACCAGTGCCTGGTTTTTTAGAACTTGTGGTATCCTTGGAAACCTCTCCCTTTCCAAGAGGTCTTTCTGAAAGGGCAGAATAAATAAGTATGGTGCTTTCCTAGGTGACCCTCAAAGGTTCTCCTCCTGGATCTTCTGCTGCCTTTTAATGCTTAATTTTCCATCATCTTGCCTACTTGCTGGGATTTTCAGGCTAATACTACCTTTGAGAGTAACTAAGCTTTTGTGTTCTTAATGAATGTTTAGGTTTAGTTTCTTCATTGCCAATGAGATTTAACATCAGGCATTATTGTGAGGGAAGCTTTCTGCTTTTTGTTACTATAGCTCCTTTCAGTTAACTTTAGCCCATTCCTGTATTTTCTTATGTTGAAGTTGTGCATCCAGTTGGATCATGTACAGAGTTCTTCTGTCTTATCTGAGAAATGTTCATTTCTAGAACAGAAATGATTGGTTCCCTTGCTCAGGGACCCACTTGCTCAGATCAGTTTTTCAGATACTATCTGAATAAGCTCTCAGCCTCCTTTCTCAAATTTAAATTCTGTTGAACAGTGGTCAGCTTTAACAGTTTCCATCAGAGGGAAAAGGTAGGCTTTCATCTTATAATCTCCTTGCTTCTGCCTTTGCAAGCTCTCCTGTCATTCAGGATAAAAGTCTCATTCTGCCTCTTTAGTGAGGACTTTCCTAATTACTGTGACCTTTGTAAATTGTCTACTTTATCAATTTAAAATATGAGGTTGCCTTATTTTGTAAATTCCACATATAAGTGATATCATACAGTATTTGTCTTTCTCTGTCTGACTTATTTCACTTAACATAATACCCTCCAAGTCCATCTATATTGTTGCAAATGACACAATCTCATTCTTTTTTATGGCTGAGTTGTATACCATAACTTCCATAATATTATATATCAACTACATTAAAAGATAAAATATAAGATTGTGTATCAGTGCTCTAACCAATTTACTTTTCACTTTAACAGTGTGATTAAAATATTTTGCCTTTCTTCTTTTTTAAAAAAATTTTCATGGAGTTAAAGTAATAGTAAGATTGAATGGAAACAAAACAATTATCTCAGTAGTTTTCTTTAAAATAATAAAAAAACCCAGAAGGATTGTTTCCCCTTAGTTTAGGAAGTTTAAGAAGTAATAATTATATACAGTTTTCTGTAATTTAAATGTATATGTAATTTTCATGGGCTGTTAGTATCTATCAGGAACAAACAGCACCCCATGTTTCCATATCAGAAGACTCAATTCAGTTCAGTTCAGTCGCTCAGTTGTGTCCGACTCTTTGCGACCCCTTGGACTGCAGCATACCAGGCTTCCCTGTCCCATCACCAGCTCCTGGAACTTGCTGAAACTCATGTCCATTGAGTTGGTCATGCCATTCAACCATCTCATCCTCTGTCCTCTTCTCCTCTTGCCTTCAGTCTTTCCCAGCATCAGGGTCTTTTTTAGTGAGTCAGTTTGTTTGCATCAGGTGGCCAAAGTATTAGAGCTTCAGCTTCAGCATCAGTCCTTCCAATGAATATTCAGGACCAATTTCCTTTAGGATTGACTGGTTTGATCTCCTTGCAGTCCAAGGGACTCTCAAGAGTCTTCTCCAACATCACAGTTCAGAAGCATCAATTCTTCAGTGCTCAGCTTTCTTTATGGTCCAGCTCTTACATCTGTAGCTTTCCATACAGGAAAAACCATATCTTTGACTAGATGGACCTTTGTCAGCAAAGTAATGTCTCTGCTTATTAATATACTATCTAGGTTTGTCATAGCTTTTCTTCCAAGGCGCAAGTGTCTTTTCATTTCATGGGTGCAATTACCATCTGCAGAGATTTTTGGAGCCCCCCCAAAATAAAGTCTGTCACTGTTTCCATTGTTTCCCCATCTATTTGCCATGAAGTGATGGGACCAGATGCCATGATCTTAGTTTTCTGAATGTTGAGTTTTAAGCCACCTTTTTCACTCTCCTCTTTCACTTTCATCAAGAGGCTCTTTAGTTCGTTTTCTGCCATAAGGGTGGTGTCATCTGCATATCTGAGGTTATTGATATTTCTCCCGGCAATCTTGATTCCAACTTGTGCTTCATCCCAGCCCAGCATTTCGCATGATGTACTCTGCATATAAGTTAAATAAGCAGGGTGACAATATGCAGCCTTCACGTACTCCTTTCCCTATTTGGAACCAGTATGTTGTTCCGTGTCCAGTTCTAACTCTTGCTTCTTGACCTGCATACAGATTTCTCAGGAGGCAGGTTAGGTGGTCTGGTATTCCCATCTCTTGAAGAATTTTCCACAGTTCGTTGTGATCCACACAGTCCAAGGCTTTGGCATAGTCTAGACAAGCAATAAAGGGAGGTGCTTAGAGAACTAGGGTTGATGAATTTAGATTAAACAAAACTTTAGGGATTTTTTTTTGGTTCAACTGTGATTTCTGTAAACCTACTTATTTTTACTAATAATGGGAGTTAATTAGCAATCTAAAGAATGAATAATAGATCTTGTCTGTCAATATTTGTAGAGAAAAAAGTGTGTACTTTTTCCCTCAAGTAAATATAAGTAGGTGGTTACTTAATCTGCTGTGTGGTGCAGCTCTCCCCAGCTCTCTTTTGGAGAGAGTGAACGAACTGAATCAGAGTTAAATTCAGGAGGGTAAATAGTAATTCAGTTTAGACTTTTATTTCTGTAAATTTTATTTAAAAAGAAGGAGCTTTTTTTTTTTTTAAATGAATCATGCTGAAGATTGAGTTTTAAAATAAAGAGTAAGAAATATAAAATTCTACTTAATAAAATAAATTTTCCATGATTCAGCTCTATATAATGAACCAGAAAGGAAGAAATAAGACCTTAATATTTAGGAAGGTTCTGAGAATCAGAGATTAATTTATGTATTGGACAAATGATCTAATGAAAACAAAAACTCTTCTATTTAAATATGCAAACATTGTTCAGATTTATTTAAAAGTAATTTAAATTATTATCTCATGAGTTCTTGATATCTCTTTACTTCATTTTAAGTGGAGGAAAAATTCTCTTTAATCAAACTGGTCCAAAATATTAAAAGTAAATTTATATCATATTGAAATCTTGAAAGAATTGCCATGAGATTTCTCAAATAATATTTTCATTTTCAGTGGAAAATAACATGTATCTTATAACATTTTATATGGTCAATGATGTCATTTAAAAAAATCTGATCATCAGTGCCTATGTGTATGAAATATTTAAATTTTAAATTGGTTAAGATTTATTTAGTTTTGTCTTATAATCAAAGCATTTCATTTTTAAGGCCTCTGTTGTCATTTTAGCTGGGGTTGAGAGTATGGTAACCTTGTGACCTCATTGAGCTTACCCTGCTTATTAAAGATATAAGTAAGATTTTGCAAGCTGATTTACCATGTTTTTTTTCTGATAGATTTTTAGAGTTTAATTTTAGGTGTTTGCATCTTTATAGCTGAGGTCCAAGTATCTTAGAGTCTGAACACATAGCCATTTCTGCTATTCACAGCCCAAGGTCCTGAAGTGCAGAACACACAAGCGTTAATAATAAATAAAAAGTGTTATTTATTTATTTATTTACTGGCTACTGCGTTTGGTTTGTTATACAGCAGTAGATAAATGAAGTGAAAGTGTTAGTTGCTCAGTCGTGTCCATCTCTTTGTGACCTCATGGACTGTAGCTTGACAGGCTCCTCTGTCCATGGGATTTCCCAGGCAAGAATACTAGAGTAGTTTGCCATTGCCTTCTCCAGGAGATCTTCTCAACCCAGGGATGGAACAGCAGTAGATAATCAGAATGTAATTTGGTATGTTCTGATACAGAATGCGGCTGTAACAAAAGCTGAAAAGTACATGGGAGCAGCCAGTGGGTGAAACCTGGAAGGGATTCGTGGTGATGGCTGGTGAGGACTTGAAAGACAGTGATGACAGTGGTATTTGGAGCTGGAAATAAGACCTTTATTATCTAGCGGCAGAAAGTTAAGCAAAACTGTCACCCAGGGTGTCATGGAAAATAGGAAATGTACTTAGTGAATTGATAGATCTGGCAAAGGAGATTTCTAGGCAGAATGTCTAAAGTGTTGTCAACTGTTTCTTTTAGCTATATCTCATGAGATATGGATGGAGGAAAATGAGCTAAAAAAAGGAATTCTTGTTTTCAACAATTTGGATGAAATATAAAGGGTTCAGGACAGTTTTCCAGCCTGCAGAGGGTTCTCAAAGTAAGAAGGGGCCTCGAAACAAAGATCACATCCAGAATGAAGTTAGGAAAATGTGGTCTCAAGGCAAAAATGAAACTAAGGTGCAACTATAATGTCTTTACAATCTCAGAAAGATTTGAGGTAGTCCTCATGGACTCTTTCAGACACACAAAAAGCCTCCCCAAGTATCTTTGAGGGCTTGCCTCCTAGTTCCTGTCTGTTAAACAAAAGGGCTTCTAAGAATCCACATGGGCTTTGTCCTACAGCAGCCTCACAGAGAGTCCAAGGTTGAGAAGGACTTACTTCAATGCGATCTGTGTCATGGCTTTTGCCTGAGTGAATGGATTCATAAATTGATTCAAAAGAAGCCTATAAAATTTTAAAAAGATTTATATGAGCCTAGACTTGGAATGAAGCAACACAAAATGAAGAGACTTTTAGGTCCCTGTAGGCAGGAAGAAAGCTGAGAGAAGTTTTACAAACACAGGCTTCTTTTTTATGGAAGAGGAAATGTGACTCAGATGGTAGAATCAAGAGAGCAGAACCCAGAACACAGAGAAATACTCCCACTGAATGGGACCCGGGTCTCATGAAGGTACTGGTTACATGGACCCTGCTGGATATTAGAATTTTTATAGACCAGTGACATTTACACGCCTCCTAGACTTTACTTCCTTTCCTACCTTTTTGAATGGAAATCTGTTGTGATTATCCTGGCCTGGAAAACTGGATATCTTGCATGTGTGGGAGGTAAAGAACTAGTCTCTTCAGTCCACAGGTCTTTGTATTGAGAAGAATTGTAGTCAAGCTGCAGTACCCAAGAACACCACTTGAATCTTGATCTGATTTAGATTATTAGCTCCTGAATTTTGAACTATTGCTGTAATTATTAAGAGATGTCTGAGGATTGTGGGGAAGGGAGTGAGTGTGTCTTGTGTTGGAATGTGAATTGTGAAAATTGGGTGGATTGTGCCAGATGGAGTTTTTTAAACTTTTGAGATAATTATAGATTCACATGCAGCTGTAAGAATACAAATTTATTGTACATTCCGTGTACCCTTAGTTTCCCCTGGTGGTAACATCTTGCAAAATGCTAGTACAATAACTGGGTTTGATTTTCGGCGGAATATCTGTAACCAGTCAGTGCCTTGATCAGCACCTGGTCCCTCACTGGAGTACTCTGTTTCCTGTAGTCTTTTGATTCCAGCATCTTGATAGAATCCACCGATCTAATTCAGATTTCCCCTGTTTTACTTGTACTCAAGCGTGTGTGCGTGCGTGCGCGTGTGTGTGTGTGTGTGTGAGGTCTTGAAGAGTCGGACATGACTTAGCAGCAGCAGCTGCAGCAGCGTGTGTATATCTAGTTTTGTGTGAGTTTTATCATTTGTAGGTTCCTGTATCCGCCACCATAGTCAAGGTACACAGCCGGAAGAATCCCTCCTGTTGCTCTTGTCTGGCCACACCTCCCTCCCCAGTCTGTCTCTCATCCTGCCAGATGGGTTGGTTACAGCATTAGCTCATGGTATAAATGCAGATACCCTTTGAAAAATGAATATATATTATATATAGGATCATCTTATTGAATTGGATCTAGGGAAATTATCAACAGAGGCCTCAATTTAGAAATATATAAGGTTGATTTTTCCAAGTTCAGAATTTTTCTGTTAATGAAGTAACTATTATATCAATAAAGACTACTTTAATTGCACTTACTGTTTTTCACTACTATCCAGAGATGGCTTAAAACAGTGATATAAGTGCATCATTTGCATGTGGTCAGTTGTATAGATAGATTGGACAACAGTGTAAGGACTTTGCTTTTGGATTTAAAAAAAAATGTATACCCTACATAGTGATATTTTTATTCTTTATTGTTCAGTGTATTCAGTCAAAGGTAACCAAGTATGAAGAGTTATAAAGAAAGCATTCCTAAAGGAAAGCATTGCTTTTCTGTGCTACATTATCTATTCTACTGTACTGTTTTGTTGCTATGGTAAAAAATGCAGGCAAAGTAAGTTATAAGGAATTTAGTGTCGTCCTTTAAAATTTTTTGATTATCAAATTATTTGTTTTCTCCCTCCTTTTTTTCCTGTCTCATGTACTCACCTCTTCCTTACAGTTTTTTCTATGATTATTTATAACAATGCCACAGTATTATGAAACATTGGTGTGAATTTTATTTTTTAATTAAGATATGTGCAGGATCTTTAACTTTGTAGAGCTTTAGTGTATGATATACATTATGAGTGACCCACAGATAGAAATTTCTAAAATTATTATTATTTGTGATTTATCTCATTTTTAGCATCTAATCTACATCTTTTATTTTTAAAAAGGCAGTCAGACCATCTCAAACCACTCTTTTATTTTATTCCTTCTTTAATTAAAATTTTACTTATTGACCTTGCCAAACAAAAGTCTAGGTCTTGAAGGGATAGAGTTCCAGCCCTTAAGGAGCTTCTAATAGAAGAGACTAGTTAACAGATGATTATAATAAAATGAGCTCTGACAGAAAAATAATCCTGGAATTCTTACCTGGAGAATCCCATGAACAGAGAAGTCTGGTGGGCTATGGTCCTTGGGGTCGCAGAGAGTCAGACATGACTGAGGTGGCTTAGCACCCATGCACTGTGGAAACATTCAGGTCGTGGGCTTTAAACTTAGCCTTCACAAGTGAGAGAAGGCTTCCAGGAGGAGGAGGAGGAGGAGGAGCTTGGAATTCATTAGGCTTCTCTGTGAGTGCAGGAAAATTGAGGTCCTAACCCTATCTGTATCCCCACGACCTCTCTTCTAATTGCCAGAGTAGAGTGGGCCCTCGGTAGGTATTTGATGACTGTTGAAAAGCAGAGATGTCAAGCTGCATTTTGACAGAGAGTTTTGGAATGAGTTGAGTGAAAAATTAACTGAAGGAAGGTTGTTCTAGACAGAGGGACCAGCATGTGCACAGACTTTTGTCCCTGGTAAAAATCCTCTCCCGAGGCAGACGTTCTCAGACTTCATTGCCCCCACGTTCCTCCCCCCTTCTCCCTGTCTCCCCCATTCTCTCTCCCTCCTGCCTGCCTCACTGGCCCTCTCTCTCCCTCCCCTCCGCTCCTCCCTTCTCTTCCTCTCTCTCTCCCTATGGAACCAGTAGACTGTGACCACTGCCTGTGGTTTCTAAGCACACAGCTGGGAGGATCTCTCTGACTTCTCCCAGAAGTTAGATAACAAAATACATAATATCTTCAAAATCCCTCTGCAAAGGCCTTTTGGTTTAGAAAAATGTGCTTGTTTTTGTTAGAGTTTTTTTTTTTTTTTTTTTTTAAGAATAAGGTAAAAAATAGAAACTTGTCCTTTTCAGTCCTAAAGAAAGTAAAAATGATGTGGTTGGACTCACCACTGAACTTTTTACCTACTGATGTGCGGGACCTGTTATTGCCTAGCATCATTAGCCTACAACTTCGGGCCTGGGGAAAAAAAGAGATGTGGCATTCTTCATTTTTCCCTCTCTCCAGAGAATTGTCCTACTGGCAGAGGCTAAATTTCAGGTATGAGGTTTCAAGTACTCTATTATACATTCCCAAATGCCAACACTGCTATAGGGTTCTGGACTTTTTAAGACTGTTACTTTCCTCAGAAGAGTAAGCGCATGTTACTGCTTAGTATTACATATGTCTGGAGAATAAAGGCAGAGTCTGATTTCTTTGCATTTTTGGTGGGACAGGGATAATGATTTTAGTTATTAAGAATCAAGGTAGGGTTTGGCCCAGAAGGGAGCCTCTCGAATTTTGATAAATCATAAACCAATACAGAAGTAAAACTAAGTATGCAATCTTAAGAGATTTCTTGTAGCTTGATATGGCTAGAACAAAAGGTATGAGGGGGAATGCTGAGAAGTGAGACTGGATCGGTAGAAAGGGACCAGATCAGAGAGAATTTTGAAGACCCAGTTAAGAAGTTATGATTTTCTCTGAGGGCAAATTGCAGCTGATGGTAATTTTTACTTTACAGAGGGAAAAACATTGATTAGATTTGTGTTTTTAAAAGAAATCCAAACAAACACATGAAAAGATGCTCAACATCACTCATTATTAGAGAAATGCAAATCAAAACCACAATGAGGTACCATTACACGCCAGTCAGGATGGCTGCTATCCAAAAGTCTACAAGCAATAAATGCTGGAGAGGGTGTGGAGAAAAGGGAACCCTCTTACACTGTTGGTGGGAATGCAAACTAGTACAGCCGCTATGGAAAACAGTGTGGAGATTTCTTAAAAAACTGGAAATAGACCTGCCATATGACCCAGCAGTCCCACTTCTGGGCATACACACTGAGGAAACCAGATCTGAAAGAGACACGTGCACCCCAATGTTCATCGCAGCACTGTTTATAATAGCCAGGACATGGAAGCAACCTAGATGCCCATCAGCAGATGAATGGATCAGGGAGCTGTGGTACATATACGCCATGGAATATTACTCAGCTGTTAAAAAGAATTCATTTGAACCAGTCCTAATGAGATGGATGAAACTGGAGCCCCTTATACAGAGTGAAGTAAGCCAGAAAGATAAAGAACATTACAGCATACTAACACATATATATGGAATTTAGAAAGATGGTAACGATAACCCTATATGCAAAACAGAAAAAGAGACACATTAATACAGAACAGACTTTTGAACTCTGTGGGAGAATGTGAGGGTGGGATATTTCAAAAGAACAGCATGTATACTATCTATGGTGAAACAGATCACCAGCCCAGGTGGGATGCATGAGACAAGTGCTTGGGCCTGGTGCACTGGGAAGACCCAGAGGAATCGGGTGGAGAGGGAGGTGGGGGGGGGATCGGGATGGGGAATACGTGTAAATCTATGGCTGATTCATATCAATGTATGACAAAACCCACTGAAATGTTGTGAAGTAAGTAGCCTCCAACTAATAAAAAAATAAAAAAAAATAAAAAAATAAAAGAAATCCACTCAGGTATCAATATAGAGGGAACAAAGGTCAAGGTAGGGATTTGTATGTAGATCTCTATTCTACTTCCTGTGTCTGTGTGACTAAATTACCCCCCAAAATAATGGTGTAAAGCAAACTTACAGGTCCTTGGTTGAAGAATTTGGACAGGGTGTATAGTAGGCATGACTTGTCTGTGCTCCATTGCATTTGATGCTTCTGTCCAAATTACTGGTCCGTTGTCTTGTGTATGCTAAGTTATGCTAAGATGTTTATTGTACTTCCAGTCATTGTTCCTCTGTATGTAATATGTCTTTTTGTTTCTGGATTCCTTCAAGTTTTTCTCGTTATCTTGGGATTTGAATGTGATGTGTCTATGTAGAATGTTTATCCTCATGATATTTTCTGGGCAGGTTGGATCTATGTTTTGTTGTCTTTTATCAGTTTTGAAAAAAATTCTCATTTATTGTATTCTCAAGTATTTTTTCCATCCTTGCTTTTTCTCTTCTTGTAGATATGTTAAACTGATTGTCCCATAGCTCTTAAATCATCTGTTCCCTTTTTATTTCTTTTTTCTTTGTGTTTCAGTTTGAGTACTTTTTATTGACTTACTTTCAGGTTCACTGATGCTTTCTTCACTGTGTTGAATTGAATGATGAATTTGTCAAAGGCAGTCCTCATCTCTATTACTAGGGTTTTTATTTCTAGCATTTTAATTTGATTGTCTTACCTAATTTCCATCTTTTTTCTATTGAAATTTTCCATTTATTCATGCTTGTGGTCCATCTTTGCCACTAGAGCCTCTGGTATATTAATCTTAGATGTTTAAAATTTTCTGCCTGATAATTCCAATAACATTGCTGTATCAATGTTTATTTCTCTTTCTTTGTTGATGTGTGTCTTTTTTATTATTTTTTTATATATCTTGTATTTTTGTTGTTGTTGAAAGCTGAACATCTTGTGTAGGACAGTGGAGGCTGAGGTAAATTTTATTCGTGTTGCAAAATGACAGATCTCTTCTTTTTGTAGTCCTTTTAAGTGTGGGGAAAGCAGTTAGGTTAATCTAGTCAGGGACTAAGCTGGATTTGGATTTTGATTTTGCTTTGGTGTCAGTGTACCACAGACTTCAGATTTCTCTAGCATTACTTTGTGCTCAGGATGGAGGCTGGTTTGCTTAGGAGTTTTATTCAGTATCTGGTCTGCCTTTAGTTCTAAGTCCCCTGTTTGCTTCTGAGCTTTGAAGAGGGTTTTATTATCTGGCACCTCGCCTAGAAGTTGACCACGTTGCTTGTTACTAGGTGCTTACCAGCCTGGTAATATTGAACAGAGGGTGGTGGTCTCAGTTGCTCTGATTCAGCCTGTTTGGCAGGGCTTGTTTCCCTGGGTCTCAAGAGTGTCCACTGTGAGCAGTCCTGTCCTGTCCCAGTGGTAGAGGATCGCTAGTAGTCTTAGTTCAGAATTTTTTTCTACCCCTTCTCCACAGTGGAGAGTTTTTTCCCCTCTTCTTTTCCTTCATTTTTAATGGGTTTTCACCTGTGCCCTGAGGGTCATAGGTTTTTGTTGTTTCTTAGGGGAAAAGTGAAAGTGAAGTTGCTCAGTCGTGTCCGACTCTTTGCAACCCCATGGACTATAGCCTACTAGGCTCCTCTGTCTGCAGGATTTTCGAGGCAAGAATGCTGGAGTGGGTTGCCATTTCCTTCTCCAGGGGATCATCCCAACCCAGGAATCGAACCCAGGTCTCCTGCATTGTAGGCGGACGCTTTACCATCTGAGCCACCAGGGAAGTTACCTTTTTTAGGGGAGAGGGGACTAAATGGAGCTTTGCGCTTCACCCGCTTCCCCCAGCCCCACAATGGCTGCTTTTCCTCTCCTCCTCTACTACAGGAGGGAGTCTCTCTAGTCTCTTTCTTTCTCTTAGTTTTTCTTTTGAGCACCTTGTGAGGTATGTGGAGGAGAGTCTGTGACTGGATGAGCTTTCCCGTGACGTTTCTGGATCTCGGGGATTCTGCATTCTTATCCGAGTTGACACTCAGCCTTTAGCAATTTAGAAATTTTAGCTGGGTCCTTTCCAGTTTGTATTCCCTCTGGTCTCTGCTTCAGGTTATCTGGTGTCCGTATCATGTTTCTCCTCAGAGGCATCTGTCTATATTTAGGTGAGCTCTCTGATGGGTTCAAGGAAATTGACAGTTTTGTAGATTAACTGCCTTTTTTATTGTAAGGTTGGACATGATGCTGTTTCCAGCTTTCTACATCTTATATGGAAAACACATGAGCAGGTCCCTCAATATATAATCACGTTGTTCATCTATGTTGCTTATGCTCCTGGGTTACACATTTGAGCTGAAAGGTACACAATTCCTACTTTGATTTTCTCTCTGATAAATTCTTTTAAAATTTCTGGCTAGAGCCTGATAGTTCTTTTCAGCTGTTTCCTGTTCACCCTAAATACATCTCTAAGGCAACTTCTGAGAGACACATTTTGAAATATATTGGTGGGAGAAGGAAATTCCAGTTTTAAGAATTAGAAAAATATGGGTCCTCATGTCAGGTCTTCTTTTAGAATCAATTCATCTAGAGGCAGTCAGTCATTTAGCTGAATATCCTTTTTTCACTTTTAAAAGAGGATTTTAACACCTTTGTTCCTCTTACAGAGTTGTTGTAAGACTCAGCTGAGATATTGTGTATAAACGATCTCTGAAAAATGTAAAACTCTATACAAATTGTGATTTTATTATTACCTTTCCCTATATACTCTTCACCCATGAGTGCAGTTATTTTTACCAAGATTAAGTGGACCAGCTATAATCTATCTGACTTCCTGTTTTTGATTTATTTAAAGAACTTTTTACTATTGGTTTAAAGACTCTTGGTAAAGGCTTGAATTGTTTTTTGATTTATCTCACTTTTTATGCTCTGCTTCATAGACTTCCCTGTTTTTCTTTTGTGGTCAGAATTTTCTTATCTCAAAATATGCCCCTTTAGCTTTAAAGATCTTTTTTGTTTTATTTTGTTTTACTTTATTAGTTGCCCATGTAACAGTTTGTTTGCTCCTATTTGATATTTTTGAAGTTCTGGTTTTTTGATACATGACTTTCCATTTCGTACTTGTTCCTAACATGTTGTTGTAAAGTTTTTAGGCATCTTGTCAATACGTGTTTTGTTTGTTTGTTTTTAAATAAAAGCTTTTCTCTGAAAAGGCTATCTCATTTATCCATAATTTTTTGAAAATTTGGTGACTCCATACTGTTTTATGAGAAAGTTGAGCTTGAGAAACAAGTTTTTACTAAGTACTCATCCACATGTACTTCAGATGTCAATTGTTGCTCTTCACTGTGTTTAACAATGGAGACATTCTGCACCAACATGGCAGCAAGGACGTAATGACTGGACTCATTGTCTCCATCCACCACCTTTTCCTTCCTTATAGAAGTGTTATATTCCAAGTTTCCTCCCTTTCCCCCCTTTACTCTGGACCCGTTTCCCAAGTCACATCTCAGTTTATTCTGTTTCAAGCAGTATTTTTTCCCCTCTTAGGTACATATTGACATCTTATTGAACTTTTCTCCTCTCCTAAACATGGTTTCATTATTATTAATCTTCCTCTTTTGCTCATTCCTTTATATACAGAGAACCTCAAACAACCCTAATCAGAAATGAAAAGACTCAGAATACTGTTACTAATTTATTTGTATTAAGGGTGAAATATTCATACATTTAGTGGAAATGAGATGAAAACATAGTAACAGCCTGTA
Source organism: Cervus elaphus (assembly GCF_910594005.1). Lineage (NCBI taxonomy): Eukaryota > Metazoa > Chordata > Mammalia > Artiodactyla > Cervidae > Cervus > Cervus elaphus. The sequence goes on along the minus strand of NC_057823.1, from coordinate 81,783,131 downwards.
TTGGGTTACTGTACTAAGACCACTTGAAAATTCAGTGATTTTCTGGAAGGATTCACAGAGCCCAGTGTATAGGCATATTCACTGCTGTGAGTAATTCCAAAAGATATAGGGGCTTCCCTGGTGGTTCAGCAGTGAAGAAGCCACTTGCCAATGCAGGAGATATGGGCCTGATCCCTGTTGCAGGAAGATCTTGCCTGGCATAGAGCGACTAAGCCTTTGGCCCACAGTTGTTGAGCCTGTGCTCTGGAGCCTGCAAGCCGCAACTACTGAGCCCTTACACCACAACTACTGAAGCTTGTGTGCCCTAGAACCGCTTCTCTGCAACAGAGACGCCACCACAAGGGAACCTGGTGTACCACAACTAGAGAGTAGCCCCCACTCGCCACAGCTAGAGAAAAGCCCTCGGGTGGCAACAGACACCCAGCACGCGTGCAGTCACTGCAGTGTGGCCAACTCTTTGTGACCTAAGGGGCCGTAGCCCGCCAGGCTCCTCTGTCTACGGGATTCTCCAGGCAAGAATACTGGAGTGGGTTGCTGTGCCCTCCTCTAGGGGATCTTCCCAACCTAGGGATCGAACCCGTATCTCTTATGTCTCTGCATTGGCAGGCAGGTTCTTTATCACCAGCACCACCTCCCTTCCTTATTCATTGCAGCATTATTTACAATAGCCAAGATGTGGAAGCAACCCAAGTGTCCCTCCACAGATGAATGGATAGAGATGTGGATACAGTGTACTAGTACTCAGCCATAAAAAAGAATTAAATCTTGCCATTTGAGACATCAGTAGACCTAGAGGGTATCGTGCTAAGTGAAATAAGACAGAGAAAGACAAATACTGTGTTATTTCACTTATATGTAGAGTATAAAACCAAAACAAATGAACAAACATAACAAAATAGAAACAGAATTATAGATACAGAGAAGAAACTGGTGGTTACTAGAGGGGAAAAAGGGTGGGGGAGGCAAAAAGGAGATGAGACAGATGATCATTTTGAAATGTATAGAAATATGAAATCACTATGTTGTGTAAGAGAAACTAATGTATTGTTGTAGTTAAAAAAAATTACCCCATAGAAAGAGATCAGATTTGTGGTTACCAGAAGTAAGGGATAGGGAAGGAGGAATTGGATGTAGGTGGTCAAAGGTACAAACTTCCAGTTTTAAAGATGCCTGAGTACTGGGGATGTAATGTACACTATGATAAATATAATTAGTACTGCTCTATGTTATAAATGAAGTCCTAAGAGTACTCATCCCAGGAAAAACTGTTCTATTTCTTTAATTTTGTTTCTGTATGAGATGCTGAATATTCACTAAACTATTGTGATTTCATGATGTATATAAGTCAAATCATTATGCTGTACACCTTAAACTTACACAGTGTTCTATGTCAATTATGTCTCTATAAAACTGGAAGAAAAAAAATGTAAAGCCTCCACCAGGGAAGCTTGTGTGAGACACAGTGCCTGAGGTTTTTATTGGGGGCTGGTCATGCAGGCACACTCTTTTAGAAGGAAAACAAGTGTTCAGTATAGACCATGTTGCTTGTACAAAGAGTTTAGGTATAGTGAGCTTCTGTTTTGTGAGTGGTAAGAACCCTTCCCAATCAAAGTTTCCAGAAGACCTCTAGAAACCAGCCTTGCGTGCAGACCTCTCCAAGGGTAGCAACCTCAAGCCTGCAATGTTGTCTTTTTTTTTTTGTCACACTGCTTTTAGACTTTGAAGATCCTTCCAAAAAACTCCATTAAAGTCAGTACAGACCCTAATTTTGCTAATTGAGCAAATGGTAGCTTTTGTTATAGGCTGTTTAATGTTATGAAAACAATTTCCTGTTGGCTTTTCTCTGCAAATAGTATTTGTGCTGTGAATTTAAAAGGCTTTTATGAAACACCCAGAAATTTTACAGCAAGTTTTCTTACATAAAACTTTGTTGCAGGTTTCAAACAACTGATCTGTAAATGAAATTTAGAAGATCTAGATTTAGGATTTTCTTATATGTGGTATGCAAAGAAGAGAGAAATAGAGAGTGGATTCCTTGGGGAAAAGCCTTTTAGGAGGAAACTGGTATTGAACTGAAGATAAAGAGTGTAAATAGAGGAGGAAAAGAAAGACAAAGCATATGCTAGGGAAGTAGAGTCGCATGACTAAGGGAAAACTGAAGATAGGGTGGGCGATAGGGGGAAAGAAAGTCATGTATTTTTGCTCTGAAGCAAATGTAAACTCAGACACTTCTTGTACCAGTGCTGTTGACCATATATTTTCTGCTTTTGAGGACTCTAAAACTTTCTAGGAAGACTTACTTTTCTTCTTTAGTAGTTTATATGAGGTACAAATATTATATATTTGTCTCATGTTGTTTCCTGATTGGAAACTACTTAACTCATAGGGTTGTTTTGAAGATGAAATATGATGATATATGTGAAAAAGCTGTGTGGAGGTATTTATGGCCATCATTTAAAAATGACAGCTGTCTCGTTAGGCCCGCTTGACATAGAATCTTCATGTTGAATGGAATCCCCGCGCAGCAGTGTTATTCATCTTCCTCACTTTGCTCTCACCTGGCCTCCTGCTGCCTCCCTGAATATTTATACCCGAAGATTCTCTTGCTGCCGAATGTTATCTTCTCCTGCTTTTTAGTATAGGCGCTTAGCGTTTATATATGTACTGGGTTGGGTTTTCCTGATTCTTCATATCATGGTAGGGTCCCTCCTTGGCCTTTGTTTCCTGGGTTTTTCCTCCGGCATACTACTCAATCATTTGGAAAGCAACTTTTATAAGAACGAATCTTCTGTGCTTTATTCCCTTGCAGTACTTTTTTTTTTTTTTTTTTTTTGATGTCTGATCTTATTTATTTGTTACTCTTAGAACATCTCATTTTTGACTGGACTCAGACTTAGAAGTAGAAGCTCTCAGAGAGGACAGCCTCCGTCTCTTGGCAATCTGTTCCTGCCGTTTTTCTTTGGCCTCCTTCATTCTCTTGGCCAAAAGTTTAGCATATTCTGCAGCCTCTTCTTTGTTTTTCTTAGTACGCTGTTTCTTCAGAGCAATACGCCGGCGTTTGTGTTGCAGAACTCGTGGAGTCACGAGACGCTGAATCTTGGGTGCTTTAGTCCTAGGTTTCTTACCTTCTTTGTTTAGGGGCTTTCGCACAACATACTGGCAGACGTCATCTTCTTTAGAGAGATTGAAAAGTTTGCGGATTCTGCTAGCTCTTTTGGGACCCAGGCGACGAGGCACTGTAGTATCAGTGAGTCCAGGAATATCCTTCTCCCCTTTTTTCACAATGACCAAGTTGAGAACACTCAGATTGGCATCCACAATGCAACCCCGTACAGATTTGCGCTTTCTCTCTCCAGTCCTCCTTGGTCTGTAACAGGAATGCCCCTTACTCAGTAGCAGGCGAACTCGGCCATGGGTCAAGACACCCTGCTTCATGGGGAAACCCTGCTTATCGTTCCCGCCACTGATTCAGACCACATAACCCTTCCATTCTTCACCCAGAGCGTCAGCAGCAACTTCTGTGGCCATACGCTTCTCGTAGAAGGTACGAAGTTTTCGTTCATCGTCCACTTCAATGAGCTTCTGGCAGCCAGTGGCCGGGAAAGAGATGTTCAGCTTCATTCTGAAGTGGCCGACAGCCTCCGAGGCGCCACGAAAAAGAGCCCTTGCAGTACTTTTTAAGGTTAAAATAGAATTTAAAAGGGCTGTCTAGTCCAGGATAGTAAAGCTATATCATAAAAGTTCTTTCCTTGTACTAATAAGTAGAAAAATGTTTCATGAGAGCCTATTGCCTAACCTGAAACTGCCTTGCATGTTATAATTATGTATGAATATTTGTCTTACTGTGAAAAGTTAGCTCTTTCAAATATAAGATGCATTGTAAGAACTGTTAGAAATTCAGCTAACTAACCATTGTCTACTAATACAACAAAGCTCTTGGCAAACGTCTAGATGGGACATTAAAAATTTTAAACCAAATATTTGAATATGTCATGTATCACTAAAAGCACCACCTAGCTATTAATGAATAGCTCAGTAATTGGCTGATTTATTCTCTTTTCTCCATATTTATGATGTGTATAGTAACCTTTGTAATGTTTATTAAATAACACATATCAGTGTTATATTGACTAACTATAATTCTCCTGTTTCAAACTAGTTTTTGAGCATGGAGACTACCATGATATCGTTATTATATTAAAAAATTCAAGAATAGCAAATATGTTTAGCATCTGGTGTGTTAACACTAGTTCAGTGGAGAACTGCATTTGGTGAAGCTGGATTTGCAGTAAGAGCTAGAAAACAACTTTGGGTGGAAATTTTAGAATGACTTAGGTATTTGTGTTAGGCAAATATGGGAAAAAATTCCATGTTCTTTTTGAAAGCCAAGAAGCTGTTCTTTATTAGTAGTTTTTGTATCTGTCATCAGTAATCTAATATATTCTAAAACTAGTTGGACAGTGATGATAGTTTAGTCACTAAGTCATGTGTGACTCTTGTGACCCCATGAACTATAGCCCACCAGGCTCCTCTGACCATGGGATTTTCCAGGCAAGAATACTGGAGTGGGTTGCATTTCCTTCTCCAGGGGAATCTTCCAGACCCAGGAATCAGACCTGGGTCTCCTGATTGCAGGTGGATTGCATTGCAGGTGGATTCTTTACCAGCTGAGCTATAGGAAGCCCCACAGGAAACCACATTTCTGATTGGAAATGTGTAAAAATGTCTCCTTTATAAAATGCAAGAGAAACATACGTGTGATAGTACCAGTTATTTGTTTGATGTACTTTTCTGATTAGTTCCTCTGTTGCTTACTTATATTTCAGAATATATATTCAAAGAGGATAGTAGTCTATCTGATCATATGTGTTTACTATCAGATTTCAATAATCATTATAAAATTTTTTCCCATAGATTCTTCACATATCTTCTGTAAATGAGAAATGCATATTATAAAGGAACTCATATGTTGTAATAAAAGTTTAATACAAAAATTGAGTACATATATACTAGGTTCAATATAAGCTGTTTCAGAAGAATGTTTTCTTTTTGTGAATTTATGAAATTACATATGGAACTAGATAGGTTTTTAATGATTAAAATGGATTAAAAAGTCTCATCTTTGGTATCATAAATTTTTCAAAATTCAGTTTCCTTAAAACTTAATTTTGTTACCTGTTTGATTTTCAGTATTTTTAAAAAGTTTATAAAGGGAAAAATAATAGCAGCTCTAGACCTCAACCCCCAACAAAGAAAGCTACTTTTGTCTCAAGAAGATGGATTTTCTTAGACAAAACAACCAGAGCTTTAACCTAATACTTAAACAAACTGAACTTAAATTCCAAGGGATAAGCTATTTACTTTGAGACTCAGTTCAAGAAGCCCTTTGAAAAACTGAGGAAAATCAAAGGCCTTAGCTGAGAAAGAATTTGATTGCTACTGATAAAGATATTTCTATATTTTTAACCTAGTAAGCTCTAAATTTCTGAATTAAGTTTTATTTAGAATTTATAGCTAATACAAAGTTGAATTAAGTTATTTTGTTTCTGGAACAATTATATGACCTACTGCTATTTCGCACTGGGCTTCCCAGGGGGTTCAATGGTAAACAATCTGCCTGTCAGTGCAGGAGATGCAAGACACTCCAGGTTGATCCCTGGATCAGGAAGATCCCCTGGAGCAGGAAATGGCAGCCCGCTCCAGTGTTCTTGCCTGGAAATCCCACGGACAGTGGAGCCTGGTGGGCTACAGTCCACGGGATCTGTGCTGGGCACAGCACAGCACTCCTGACTTTGGACTGCATATTTGCATGTGTCCTTCTTAAAAGGAGTCAATCAATAGAAAACATTGATGAGACAGGGCACATGGACTTCATTATGTTAACAAGACTACTACTCTTAGCTTTTTTACAAAATATAAAATACAGTTTATCTCCTGTACTATTTATATACTTCAAAAAATCATTGTACTATGTTCAGTTTTAGGCAGTAAGTAGCCATAAGTGATAGATTCTCCCAGTAGAAACATTTTCCTTTATCTTCCATGGGGAGAAGTCATAATTTTTCTCTCTACTGTTTTTAAAAGGCTGAAATTGAATTTTTCAACTTAGTAGAGTTGCTCTTATTTTTACTGGATTTCCTTTCTTGGCTCTGAAGTCTCCTATTAACATGGTACTGCCTCTGCAAAGATTATATGGTATAAAGTAACAGATTTTCAGAGCTAAAAGTGAATTTTCGGCTCATCTAGTCATACACTTTCATTTTACGTTTAACCCCAGTGTCAGCTCAAGCCTCCTATCCACCCATTGGCCTCTTTAGTACTGCTACATATCTTCAGGGATTATATGCTCATGGTTATTTCCAGCTTCAAATTTCCGACCTGTGGGTACTCTTGATCTTCCTTGCAGCATACCTCACCACTATTTCTTTTTTCTCTGTTTCTTAGAGACCTAGGCAGTAAATGTTATGTTTGAATTGCAATCAGTGGGTGCTTATCCAGTACCAGATCATTAACATTTCTACTAAACCAGGTTGATAGACTATATATTTGACCTATAAAATCTGTACTTTTACTTAACTTTCTCCTGAGTTGCTTGCTACTCTGGATAGAAAGCAGACTGTTTTGTTTACCTGGTCTATAGTTTTTTCTTTCATTTTTTAGATCTGAGATCTTAAATGGTCTTAAGGCCTTCATTATGAGCATAACTATATTCATTATCTTTAACCATTTACGCCTTAAAATAAGGGAGGAACCAGAAGCTGAGTACAATATAATCAGCATTTGGTGTTAACATATGGTGTCATTGGGTGTCCTTGTCTTCTATTCAGGAATTTTTTTTTTTTTTCTCAGCTACATGTGAGATTTTTTTTTTACCCACCTGTGCATAAGTTTTGTTTTAGTTAACATGTTTTGCCTCATAAATACCTTGACATTGAGCAGATGTATACTTGATGTATTGTATTAGACCTGAGATGATATTAAGATACCTATATTATTGTTATAATATCTGTAGTAAAATATCAGTCTCTTCCATCCAGGACCAATCTACCAGGGATACACAATAATTCTAATACATACAACACAGAAACAATAATAAAATGTGGAGATATGAACAATAATAAAATGTGGAGATACACAATAATTCTAATACATACAACACAGAAACAATAATAAAATGTGGAGATAGAATTGGGAGATTAGGCACAGTTATGTTCTTTTCCCAACCAAAAAATTAAGATTTATAATCTGAAATTGAAACTAACACCGAAAACCAGTATGGATTTTGATTCTGCATTGGCTGTCTTTTGGTTGAGTTGTCATTTATCTGTCTTCCCTGCAAGCCTTGCTCAGTAGGTACTAAGTAAATATTCATGAGCTTGAGTAGATTGGAATTAACACAGCTGATGGTCTTCACTGCCCACCTGAGCAGTGCCAAGAGTGTGACCTAACATAGGTTCTTCATTCTTGAGGATATATCACTGACTCCATTTCTTAGCCTAGTAGTGCAACCTCTTTTTTTCCCTCAAAGAAGTAAATTCTGTCTAATTGCTGTACAATTAGGCAGATTTCTATAAAAAAAGATTAACAGTAATAAATCATTGCTATAGTTTTGCTTTAGTATCTTGTAGAGACCATAATTTAATAGAACTACAGTTTTTATTCTACAGGAAAGCCTCTTTGCCCAACCTTATACCACTCACCCTCTCCCTATACTTCAAATTTTCAAAGTGCATACCAAGAGATACTAATTTTTTTGTTTGTTTTACAAAACTTTTTTGTATGGTCTGTGAAATAAGCTTTCTTAATTCATTAAATGTTATTTATAGAACATTAACTTCTTAACTGAGGGGCTAGAGGGCAAATAAACTGAAAATTGAATTGAGTCACTGCCAAATTAAGATCAGAAATTAAGATTCAGCATCTCTTAAATTTAAAAATGATATTTACTGGTAACTTCTTATGAATACATCTATTGTGCAAAAAAAAGTCTTTTTGTAATGCATTCCTGTGAATTTAATGACCATATGTTTTAATTAATTTGAAAACCATTGCTGGCAGTTGGTCAGGACGGGAACTGGCAAAACGATTCACCAGGTAGTATCTGGGGGCTGTTTGACAGCTTCCTTTCCTGTTGTGAAAGCCTTTATCTGATTACATAATGGGTGTGTGTGTTTGTGCAGATGTACTGAGAGGCCAGGTTCCATTTTCACTGTCAGCTGCTTGAAACTATATGGTAGAAACGGTATCATTTAAAACCAGTATATTTCCACTCCGATTTCTCCAGTGGATGATGATAGGGCAGCTAAAATTACAATTAAAAACACAATGCAGTAACCATTCTTTAAACCGCCCTTAACAAGGTCTGTATACTTTAATCTCCTTTTCCTCTGTCAGTACCCTTCTGGTACCTTAACACTCAGAACTGCTACTTTGTCAGTTTTTCTCTTTTGTCCTCTTATATCATTTCATCATCCTTATTAACATGACTTCCCCAATCCCTCTCAAGCTTTAGTCTTACTTCACCAGTTGGTCCATTGGACATTTATACTTAGACATTGTTATCCCACTTTATATAAAGTGTTTTTAAAATACTTAAATCCATTCCACTCCAGCTAAACCTAAAAAGCAAGAAACTTTTTGAAAAAACAATGAGGCTTATTATCCCCTTCTAACTTCCATAATTCTGTTTCTGATACCATTTTTCTTCTATTTTTCCATGTTTTGAAACTTTATTTGACCCTTCCCTCTCTCTCTCTGCCAACATCCTGCAAATTATCTTTTGCTTCTGGCTACCTTTTCTTCTACCAGATGAATACATAGTTACTAAATTCTGATTTTCTCAAGTAATTCCTCTACTCAAAAAGTTTAATAATTTCTTAGTACTTTCGAGAAGAAATCCAGGTGTCTTTATCTGGCATTCAGTTTCATGATTATCTGGTTCTATTCTCTATGTTCATTATTCATTTTCTACTTCAGCCAAGTCTGCCTATTTTACTCTCCCGTGAATATACATTAAAGCTGCGCTCAAATCCATTACTTTTTAAACCAGTCCAGCCCTTTCTCAGTCATGAGACTTGGGAAATATCTCCCTGAGGTTTTCTAATGGTTGAAATCTTTATTCACCTGTTTAATGTAATTCATCCTTTGAGATCCTACTCTAGATATGATTTTCTTCGTAAACCCTTTCTTGGTCCTTTTCAGTATCTGTACTTTTTACCTTTTATTTCCTCATATATAGCAATGGCTATTAACAAAAGTAAATCTTAATTATTGGTATAATTTGGTAGCACTATATATTGATAGTTGTAAACCTACAGTGCCCAGCACAATGCCCAGGGCGTTTCATACAAACATTGAATAAATATGGAATGATTAACCATTTTGCTGTACTTACTTTGAATGGAAGACAATGTAGTATAATCACAGAGAGCAAGCAGTGTCTTTGGAGTCAGATGGATAGATCTAGATTTTTATTCATGTTCTGCTATTTAAATGCCATGTGATCATGGAGCATAAGCAGTATGTTAATGAACCTCTGCCAGGCTCATTTCCTGATCTTTAAAATGAAAGGTAAACTTTAATTCAAGTATAAAACATACATACATTGTGTATAAACATTTCATTTTTTCAGACTCTTATTTACTTTGTGCTTATACATTGGTTTTTTAATTTTGTTTTGAAAATTTTATTTTGTATTGGTGTACAGCCAGTTAACAACATTGTGGAAGTTTCAGGTGGACAGCAGAGGAACTCAGCCATACATACACACGTATATGTATCCACGTATCCACTCTCCCCCAAACTCCCCTCCCATCCAGGCTGCCACGTAACATTGAGCAGAGTTCCATGCGCCATACAGGAGGTCCTCGTTGGTTATTCATTTCAAGTACAGCAGTGTGTACATGTCCATCCCAAACTCCCTTGCTATCCCTTCCCCTCAACCGTCCTCCCAGCAACCAGAAGTTTGTTTTTCAAGTCCTTGAGTCTGTTTTGTAAATAAGTTCATTTCTGATACATTGGTCTTTGAGAAGATTATTTTTACATTTTAGGGTTGGGAACAAATTTATTGTACCAAAGTTCATTGACTGGCCCCATTTTTCATTAAGATACATGCATAGAGGAGTTAACATGACAGGGAGGCAATATCAGAGAAGGTTGTTCTCATTGCTTTAGGGTCTGTGCCTTGCCAAAAAGTGGTGGCAAGAAGTTCATTCCAGATCAGCATGTGATCCCTTGATTGGCCCTTTGTATTTTCTTCTTCCTGCCCAGACTGGGTGAGTAGATCATGGGTGGAAAAAATGTAAGTTAGCTGTTTTTTAAGATATGATGGTAATAAGTAGTTTTAAGTAAATTTTTTTCTGACACATTTTAGAGGATCTCCTGCAATGTTCTCAAGTATCAGTGTCTTTAATCACGAGGGTTCATTTTATTTTGTTTGCTAACACAGGATATTGACAAGTTACATAGCTAATTTTTAAATAGGTTATATTTTCATTATGTAGTATATCTTTTGGTATATTAAAATTTCCCCTCAATTTTTCAAAGCTGAAGTGTTACCAAGACCAAGTTGCAGTGACAATAAATCATTATCATTTTGATTTTGTATTATCACAATCATTGATGACTTTAGAAGATAGTCACTCTCGAATGGCTGTTCGTGAACATGTATAAATTGGAAGTTTTTTCCAAAGGGAGTTGCATTTTATGTCTGTTTCTTTCCAGTTAGGGTCCATGAACAGATTTTTTAACCACTCACAAGTTAATTTATAAATATATTTACCCAGTTGTGAATCAGTGGATTTGTGAATATTCTTATAAAGGTAGATTTTATTTATAATCAAAATTCCATCTGCATTAGAAGAAACACCAGTGATGTTTCTAAATAAATAAGGAGTAATGTAATGTCATCTCATATTCTTTGAATTCTGTGAAATGACATTTCCTTCTGGTGGAATTTGGGTTTATGTTATATACACTTTTGGTTAAAGCATTGTTCTTAAGTTTGCTCATAAGTAATAAATTCCAGGTTTAAGATAAATGGAATTACTTATATAAATGAGTGTTAGCCTAGAAAAGGACCAGATAGGAAAGCATCATTCCTTTTGATTCTGATTTCATTATGACAAATATATTATTGGCAGTTTGGGAAGAGCTTCTAACATTGCCTATTATAAGTAATATATTAACCTTTGAAAGGAAGTATGCTTTCTAATGTCATATTGCAAAAGAGCCGTATAAACTGATTAATAGCATATTAAGAAAATATGTTTATCGTAAAATGCTTTTTAGTATTTCATATAACCATTTAGATTCTTGGGCTTCCCAGGTGGCTCAGTGGTTAGGAATCTGCCTGCCAATACAGGAGACATGGATTCGAACCCTGAGTCAGGAAGATCCTCTGGAGGAGGAAATGGCAACCCACCCCTATGTTCTTGCATGGGAAATCCCGTGGACAGAGGAGCCTGGTGGGCTACAGTCCATGGGGTCACGGAGTTGGACACAATTGAGTGACTGAGCACATTTAGATTCTTGAATTTTAGTTTGTGCACTTCAAAAAGAAAAAAATGTTAATAGAGAAAGAGACTGTGAGTAAGGGATTAGGGTGTCTTAGTATTTTCCTGGCCTGTGGAATAGCATGCGCTGGGTCTAAAGAACTACTGCCTAAGAATAGTAGTCTAGAAAAAAAAGTAACGAAGAGATCTGTACTTAGTAGATGTTTGTAAGAAAAGAATGGTCATAGGCACAGGTTTTTCTCACTTTTTGTTTTTCCTTTTTGCTAATAGTTTTTTTCTTTTTTGGCTGCACCATGTAGTTTTATGGGATCTTAGTTTTCCCCACCAGTGATTGAACCTGGGCCCTTGGCAGTGAGAGCACAGAGTCCCAACCACTGGACCACAAGGGAATTCCTCAGTCTATTTTTTATGATTTATTTTATTTGTGTAACTTACTTTTGTAAATTTCCAAGTTATTTTAGTAATTTACTTTTTATAATCTTTCTCTTTATTAAATTTTCTTCTCTTTATTCATTTTCTTCTCTTTCCCCTTTTTATATTTCTTCCTGCTCATCTTTCTTTCCCTCTTGTTGCTTTCCAGTCTTTCAACACTTCTTATTTTTGTCCCTTTTCTTTGTTTTCATTACATTGTATACATTTTTTAAAAATAGTGCCTAACATATAGTTAGTGCCATATGTGTTATATACTGGTTAATATTTTAGCAAGTTAAGCACAGATATTTCACTTGAGTATAAAATTAGTCCAGAGTGAATAATGCATTTGGATTTTTAAGTTTTAAGGAGACAAAGGCCATGCGACTTGGCATTGGAGACTCTCAATGATAATACGAACTAAATTCTCCACAAATTGTCTGTGTAATCTTAAAATGGCTGTAATGTAATTTCTTTGGAGAAATTTAAAAATAAATCTCAGTTTCTTCTTGTTTTACATATAGGGAATTCAACTAGAACATTTTTACCATCTCAGATCCGAGGTTAAGGTGTGTAGTATATGCATTGAATTGACAAGAATGTAAGAAATAGAATTCTTGGACAAATTTCCCTTCTGCTGATGGCTGTCTAATCACTTTGGAATGCTGTCGCAGACTCCAGCAATTATTTATTCTTTAATTCTGTTACGCAGCGTTTGGATAATGACGCCTGTATTTTTAAATTGTACTTGACGTGCAGTGTTGTGCTGGTTTCAGCTGTACAGCACAGTGACTCAGTTATACGTGTGTGTATGAGATGTATGTTTATATATTTTAGACTATTTTCCCCTATAGGTGATTACAAAATATTGAGTACATTTTCCTGTGTGGTACACTAGGTGCTTATTGGCTATCTATTTTATATATAGCAGTGAGTGTATATATGTTAATCAGCAATGATATTTTGCTTCAAAGTGTACTTTGTCTGCTATTACACCAGCTTTCTTTTGGCTGATAGCTGCCACTATATCTTTTTTCTGTCTTTCTTTTACTTTCAAAGTTTCTACATCCTTATATTTAAGGCTTGTGACCTGTTCCTGACATCTAGTTGGATTGAAAAAAAAAAAAATCTAATCTGACAATCTTTTGTTTTTAATCACAACATTTATTCTGTGTTTTTTTAGTATACTTATGACACGTGGGATTTTAGTCTATCATTTTGAAATTTTTATTCTCTCTGATTTGTTACTTTTTTTGGTTTCATTTTGGTCTGATTATTTTTTTTTTTCAATTTATTTTTTTAATTGAAGGATAATTGCTTTACAGAATTTTGTTGTTCTCTGTCAAACCTCAACATGAATCAGCCATAGGTATACATATACCCTCTCCCTTTTGAACCTCCCTCCCGTCTCCCTCCCCATCCTGTTGATACAGAGCCCCTGTATGAGTTTCCTGAGCCAGACAGCAAATTCCCCTTGGCTGTCTATTTTACATATGGTAATGTAAGCTTCCAGGTTACTCTTTCCATACATCTCACCCTCTCCTCCCCTCTTCCCATGTCCATTAGTCTATTCTCTATGTCTGTTTCTCCATTGCTGCCCTATAAGTAAATTCTTAGTACCATTTTGCTAGATTCTGTTTATGTGCATTAGAATAAGGTATTTGTCTTTCTCTTTCTGCCTAACTTCACTCTGTATAATAGGTTCTAGGTTCATCCACCTCATCAGAACTGACTCAAATGTGTTCCTTTCTATGGCTGAGTAGTATTCCATTGTGTTTATGTACCACAACTTCTTTATCCATTCATCTGTCGATGGACATCTAGATTGCTTCCATGTTTTAGCTATTGTAAATAGTGCTGAAATGAACAATGAAATACGTGTGTCTCTTTCAATTTTGGTTTCCTCAGGGTATATGCCTAGGAGTGGGATTGCTGGGTCATATGGTGGTCTTATTCCTAGTTTTTTAAGGAATCTCCATATTGTCTTCCGTAGTGGCTGTATCTATTTACATTCCCACTAACAGTGCAAGAGTGTTGCCTTTTCTCCAGACCCTCTCCAGCATTTATTGTTTGTAGACTTTTTGATGAGGGTTATTCTGACCAGTGTGAGGTGATATCTCATTGTAGTTTTGATTTGAATTTCCCTAATAATGATCAATGTTGAGCATCTTTTCATGTGTTGGTTAGCCCATCTGTATGTCATCTTTGGGGAAATGTCTGTTTAGGTCTTCTCCTCACTTTTTGATTGGGTTTGTTTCTCTGGCATTGAGTTGTATGAGCTGCTTGTATATTTTGGAAATTAATCCTTTGTCAGTTGTTTCAATTGCTGTTATTTTCTCCCTTTCTGAGGTTTGTCTTTTCAGCTTGCTTATAGTTTCCTTTGTTGTGCAAAAGCTTTTAAGTTTAGTCAAGCCCCACTTGTTTACTTTTGTTTTTATTTCCATTACTCTAGGAGGTGGGTCATAGAGGTCTTGCTTTGATTTATGTCATCCAGTGTTCTGCCTATGTTTTCCTCTAAGAGTTTTATAGTTTCTGGTCTTACATTTAGGTCTTTAATGTGTTTTGAGTTTATCTTTGTGTATGGTGTTAGGAAGTGTTCTAATTTCATTCTTTTACATGTAGCTGTCCAGTTTTCCTAGCACCATTTATTCAAGAGGCTGTCTTTGCCCCATTGTATATTCTGGCCTCCTTTGTCAAAAATACGGTACCCATAGGTGCATGGGTTTATTTCTGGGCTTTCTATCTCGTTCCGTTGGTCTATATTTCTGTTTTTGTGCCAGTACCATACTGTCTTGATGACTGTATCTTTGTAGTATAATCTGAAGTCAGGAAGCTTGATTCCTCCAGCTCCATTCTTCTTTCTCAAGACTGCTTTGGCTATTCTGGGTCTTTTGTATTTCCATATGAATTGTTAAATTTTTTGTTCTAGCTCTGTGAAAAATGCCATTGGTAATTTGATAGGGATCACATTGAATCTGTAGATTGCATTTGGTAGTATAGTCATTTTCACAATATTGGTTCTTCCTACCCAGGAATATGAAATCTCTCTCCATCTGTTTATGTCATCTTTGATTTCTTTCATCAGTGTTTTATAATTTTCTGTGTACAGTTCTTTTGTTTCCTTAGGTAAGTTTATTCCTAGATATTTAAGTCTTTTTGTTGCAATGGTGAATGGGATTGATTCCTTAATTTCTCTTTCTGATTTTTCATTGTTAGTATATAGAAATGCAAGTGATTTCTGGGTATTGATTTTGTATCCTGCAACTTTGCTAAATTCACTGATTAGTTCTAGGAATTTTCTGATGCTATCCTTAGGGTTTTCTATGTACAGTATCATGTCATCTGCATACAGTGAGAGCTTTACTTCTTCTTTTCTGATCTGGATTCCTTTTATTTATTTTTCTTCTCTGATTGCTGTAGCTAGGACTTCCAGAACTATGTTGAATAATAGTGGTGAAAATGGACAGCCTTGACTTGTTCCTGATCTTAGGGGGAATGCTTTCAGTTTTTCACCTTTGAGAATAATGTTTGCTGTAGGCTTATCATATATGGCCTTTACTATGTTGAGGTAGGTTTCTTCTGTGCTGATTTTTTGAAGAGTTTTAATCATAAATGGGTGCTGAATTTTGTCAAAGGATTTTTCTGCATCTATTGAGATCGTCATATGGTTTTTATCTGGCAATTTGTTAGTATGGTATATCACATTGATTGATTTGTGTATATTGAAGAATCCTTGCATTCCTAGAATAAACTCAACTTGATCATGATATATGAGCTTTTTGATGTGTTGCTGAATTCTGTTTACTAAAATTTTCTTGAGGATTTTTGCATGTATGTTCATCAGTGATACTGGCCTGTAGCTTTCCTTTAGTCCTGAATATTCATTGGAAGGACTGATGCTGAAGCTGAAGCTCCAATACTTTGGCCACCTGATGTGAAGAACCAACTCATTGGAAAAGACCCTGATGCTGGGAAAGATTTAAAGCAGGAGGAGAAGGGGATGACAGAGGATGAGATGGTTGGATGGCATCACCGATGCAATGGACATGAGTTTGAGTAGGCTTCAGGGGTTGGTGATGGACAGGGAGGCCTGGTGTGCTGTAGTCCATGGGGTCACAGAGAGTCGGACACTACTATACAGCTGAGCTGAACTGAACTTGTCTGGTTTTGGTATCACGGTGATGGTTTCCTTGTAGAATGAGTTTGATAATGTTCCTCTGCAGTGTTTTGAAAGAGTTTTAGAAGGATAGGTGCTAGCTCTTCTCTCAGTGTTTGATAGAATTCTCCTATGAAGCCATCTGGTCCTGGGGTTTTGTTTTTTGGGAGATTTTTGATCACGGCTTCAATTTCAGTGCTTGCAATTGGATTGTCCATATTTTCTATTTCTTCCTGGTTCAGTTTGGAAGATTGAACTTTTCTAAGAGTCTGTCCATTTCTTCCAGGTTACCCATTTTATTGTCATATAGTTGTTCATAATAGTCTCTTAAAATCCTATGTATTTCTGCATTGTCATGTAACCTTGCCTTTTTCATTTCTAACTTTGTTGCTTTGATTCTTCTCTCTTTTTTTCTTGATGAGTCTGGCTAAAGGTTTGTCAATTTTGTTTATCTTCTCAAAGAACCAGCTTTTAGTTTTATTAATCTTTACTATTGTTTCTTTCATTTCGTTTTCATTTATTTCTATGCAGATCTTTATGATTGCTTTCCTTCCACTAATTTTGGGGTCTTCTTTGTTCTTCTTTTTCCAGTTGTTATAGCTGTAAAGTTAGGTTGTATATTTGATGTTTTCTTGTTTCTTGAGATAGGATTGTATTGCTACAAACTTCCCTGTTAGAACTGCTTTTGCTGCATCCCGTAGGTTTTGAGTTGTCATGTTTTCATTGTCATTTGTTTCTCGTAATTTTTAGGTTTACCTTTTTCTTCGGTAACCTGTTGGTTATTTAGAAATGTGTTGTTTAATCTCCATGTGTTTGTGTTTCTTACAGTTTTTTCTTGTAATTAATATCTAGTCTCATAATGTTGTGGATGGAGAAGATGTTTGATAGGATTTCAGTTTTCTTAAATTTACTGAGGTTTGATTTGTGACCCAAGATGAGGTCTGTCCTGAAGAATGTTCCATGTGCACTTGAGAAGGTGTATTCTTCTGCATTTGGATGGAATATCCTGAAGATATCAATGAGATCCATCTCATTTAATGTATCATGTAAGACTTGTCTTTCCTTATTAGTTTTCTATTTATCCTGTATGGGACTCTTTTTACCTCTTGGACTTGATTAACTATTTCCTTTTCCATGTTGGGGGAATTTCCAACTATAATGTCTTCAAAAATTTTCTCATACCCTTTCTTTTTCTCTTCTTCTGGGACTCCTATAATTAGAATGTTGGTGAATTTGATATTGTCCCAGACTGTCTCAGATAGTCTCTGAGACTATCCTCACTTCCTTTCATTCTTTTTGCTTTATGCTGCTGTTCAGAAGGTATCTCCACCATCTTATCCTCCAGCTCACTGATTCGTTCTTCTGCTTCAGATATTCTGCTATTGATTCCTTCTAGAAATTTTTTAATTTTAGTAATTGTGTTGTTTGTCTCTGCATGTTTATTCTTTAATTCTTCTAGGTGTTTGTTAATTGATTCTTACATTTTCTCCATTTTGTTTTCAAGGCTTTTGATGATCTTAACTATCATTATTCTGAATTCTTTTTCAGGTAGTTTGCCTATTTCCTCTTCATTTATTTGGACTTCTGTGTTTCTTCATTTGTGTAATAAATACTTCTCTGCCTTTTCATTATTTTTTTTTTAACTTATTGTGTTTGAGGTCTCCTTTTCCCAGGCTTCAAGATTGAATTCTTTCTACTTTTTAGTTTCTTCCCTCCTAAGGATGGTCCAGTGGTTTGTGTAAGCTTCATATGGGGTGAGATTTGTGCTGAGTTTTTGTTTGTTTGCTTTTCCTCTGATGGGCAGGGCTGAGTGAGGTGGTAAGCCTGTCTGCTGATGATTGGGTTTGTATTTCTGTTTTGTTTGTTTAGATAAGGCGTCCTGCACAGGGTGCTACTGGTGGTTGGGTGATACACCAGGTCTTGTATTCAAGTGGTTTCCTTTGTGTGAGTTCTCACTATTTGATACTCCCCAGGGTTAGTTCTCTGGTAGTCTAGGGTCTTGGAGTCAGTGCTTGCACTCCAAAGGCTCAGAGCTTGATCTCTGGTCAGGAATGAAGATTCCACACATGGTTTGTTATGGCATTAAGTGAGATTAAAACAAATATCCAAAAATGAGAAACCAAAGATGAACCTGAGACAAATGGCAGTTACAAAATCAGGCAAATAATAAAAATAATGGAATATACACATATACATATATATCCATGAACAAAATCAGAAGAGTTCAACAAAAATAAAGTACAGTAGATAGACCCAGTGAACAAAGGAAATCAAAAATTTATTTACCAGTTAAGAACAAAACTAAAGCACAAACTAGAAAACAAAACTAAAGCAAGGTGCCAAGTGGGGAATAAAGCAGTGAGAACAAAATAACAAGGAGGAAAGGAAAGAAAGACAAGAAAGAACAGATACACACAGTTAAATAGAGGTAGATGAAGACGATTTATATACATTAAAGATTAACTGCAAGGGGAAAAGAACAGCAGAAAAAGAAAACAAAGGAATAAATGTAGAAATAATAATGATAGGTTTAAAAAAATATAATTTAAACAGGAGAAAAGAAAAGAAAAAAGAAAACTCTGCAGAACTGCAAAAGCCCAACGTAGAGGCAGAGGTTTATAACAACAATAAAAAATGTGACTGAGATAAAAAGCAAAAAAGAAAAAAAAGGCTCAAAAGCTTAATTAGATTTCCTACTGGCAATAAAATCGAGGGGGAGATAAAAGGGAAAAAAAGAAAAAAATCCAAAAGGATCTACAGAACAAGTCAAAACATAAGAAGAATAAATGCTTTTCTTAAATCACTGCTGTCAGAGTCCTTTCCCTCCCTGGGAGTCACAGTCCACCTCACCTCCCTAGGATGCCCTTCAATGCGGTGGTACCTCTGGACCTGCTGAGGGGGCCGCTCAGATTCTCATCTGGTCCTACTCCTGTGTGTCCTGGCCTCCAGTGTCCACAGCTATCAGAACTAGTGCGTTTTCTTCGGTGGGAGCTCTCAGTGACCTTTTATATGTTCCATAGACACAGAGTCTGCCTAGTTGGTCCTGTGGATTCAGTCTGCAGCTTGTACAGCTGGTGGGAAGGTTTCGGGTCTTCTTCCTTAGCCACCCTGCCCCTGGGTTTCAGTTGTGGTTTTATTTCCACCTCTGCATGTGGGTCGTCCCCTGGGGTTTGCCCCTGAGGCTGCCCTGGAGGACCTGGGTTTGTCCCTGTGAGGGCCAGGTGTGGAGGCGGTGCAGCTGCTCGGGTCTCAGGGGTTCTGGCAGCACCAGCCACTCAGGGCAGTTGGCAACTAAGGAAGCAGGAAATACAGCGCTCTGGAAGGGTATGGCAACCGGTATTGGCCAATATGCTCCAGTGCCTGGAGAACCCCCCTGACAGAGAAGCCTGGCAGGCCACAGGCCATAGCCCACAGGGTCGCAAAGAACTGGACACACCCGAAGCGACCTGCGTGCATAGACGCAAGGCTTTTCTTCGCCCGTGGCAGCTCAGGGCTGAGGTAAAGGTGGCGTAGCTGCTTGGCTTGCGGGGACCCTGGACTGCCTCCGTGGCAGGAGCTATGGCCCTACCAGAGACTTTTTTCGAGCTTCTTGTAGCTGGCAGTCAGAAGGCCTCTTTGGCCAGTCTTTCTCCGTAGCTCCGCCAGTTCAGGCCCATAGAGGGGCCCCCCTGGCTGGGGTCCTGGTTGGTAGATCAGCCCATCAGGTACTTAAAGAGGCCCCCAGGGTGCGGTCCTACTCTGTAGTTTTCGTGCTTTCTTTCATTTAATCTTTACAGTACATACTATAAAGTAAGTACTATTATGGTACCTTTTACCACAGGTTAGGAAACAGGTTTAAATAGTCAAGGTGCACAGTTAATGATAAAATTAATTTTTGAACCTGAGGCTGTTGAACTCTAGAAACCAGTCTTATCCAGTCAGTGCTGTATATAATAAAGTACAATTGGCAACTGATAAATACATGATAATACTGAGTCTGTGATTTATAATTTTGGGTGTATCTGTGTTTATGACTAGGGATTCTAGTCTTTTAATTTTGAAGTTTTATATAACCCTTAAGCATTCAGCGTATATGTATCTCACTTCTCCATTAGCATAGAATTCTCAAACTGTCTCAGGTCATAGAGCCCTTAGTACCTTAGTATTCTTCCTGAGGCCCCTTAACACAAACAGCCTTAACAGTGCTGTTTATTAAGTAAATAAGTATCTGTGATCTAAGAGTTTAATAGCCATTTAAAAATATATATATATTTATAGAAAAAAAGATATTTTCATTTTAAAATAATCACAGTTACTTTCAGGGTCTGAGCACCTGTTGGGCACTGCACAACCTCTCAAATCTTGAAATCAGATCAGACACCACATGATTCATTTTCCTTTTCACATTAATTTTCACAGCATCTAATATCAAAACTACACTAGTGTGAGCTAGTAGTTCACACAATACTCACCATCTGTAAATACTCCTGTGTTTCCCTTAAACATTGAAGATACCCCATGGTGCATGTTTGTGGATTGTGGCATTAACGTGTTTTTGTCTTTAGAGGTTGCAAGTTTGAAAGAGCCCCTTAGTTCCCAGGTCCTGTGGTCTCTCAGGGGTATGCCTTCACATTCCATGAGCATCCAGGCATTACAGGTATTGATACAGTGTTTGATTCTAAATAGGATTTTGTAAAGGTGATGAAATGTTAGGACATTTCAAATACTTTTGAAGAGGATCTTTTGGTAACCTTAATAACAGCCTCCAGCACATTTGTTTACATCTGTCTGGGGATGATGAGCAAAGCAGTCTCTTTGGCTACTCAGACAACCAGTTGCATGTACATCAGGTAGAAGTCTATGAGGCACAGCAATGTACTTTCCCCAAAACTTTAACAATTAGGTGATCGACCTTCTGTGGTACCATGGATTTGTTGGGAAGTAGAGGAAAGGAAACTGTCACTGCGGCCATTTTCCTCATTCCCTGTCCCTGGGGACCTAAGTTTGGGCTACCAAGTTGTAGATGAGACAGGGATGGTAGCAGTGTACATGTTAAAATCATATCCTGAAAATCAATTATGTGACATAGTCTATGGGGATGGTATTGTCTTGTTATTATGGTGTTCTGACTTGCTCGAGATCAGGCAAGTTAAAAAAGGAAAAGTGCCAAAGTCATATTTCCAGTTTTGGCTGCACTTTGGATGAGCCACTCTATGTAAAATGAAGGATTTCTTATATGATCTCTGAAGTTCCTCTTCAGTGCCAGAATTCATTGATTCTATTGTTTACCTAAAGCTATAGTCTTTACACCAGGAAGCCCTGCCTTTTCTGCTAGAATTTATTTGAAAATTTGTAAATCTAATGTAAATAAGCTACCTTCTTAATGACAACTTAAATCACCCCTCAAGATTTCTCCATGGAGCCATAATGTTTACTGACATGCTTTCCTGGATGTGGTCTTTAATTGGGAAGCACATCTTATAAGAGAATTATAGCCTCCAAATGGGATAATTCCTGTGGTTTAAAAGTTGCCACAAAGGAATTCACTGGCATGAGAAACTAAAACAGATTTATTCCTCAACACTTGTCCCCGAGGCTCTAAAAATGTTACTATAAACTCAGAACATTCCTAGAGCTACCCAGATTTATTTTCAGATTAATTGGTTATTCGGTATTTTCCTGGAATCCCATGAATTCATATTCTTTGTAAAGTATATATGTACTAGCCCATCAAATTGGTGTGAGAAGTAGAATGCCCTTTTCATTTTCATTAAATATCTGGTGTGATACTATGTGTAGAAACTTGTAGATGATTTTTCCAAATGGATGATTTGCTTTTTCTTTGAGCCTTTTAAATTAAAAATATTTACTAATGCTTAAAATTTAATGTTAACTGATCAATTTCACTGAGGTAGAAGAGTTAGAAAGGGAAGAAAAGTATAAAATTTTTAATTAGATGGATTACCATGACTACTCTGAAACTGAGCTCACATTTTTTCCTAAGGCATTTTTCATTTATAGTATCAGTAGAATTTAGGTCTCTTTTGGCTTGCTAGAAATCTAATAGGAAAAGACCACTGGAAGAATTAGGAAACATCCTGCCTATAGGACTTCCTGACAAATAATATTATTAAATATTTTAGTTTATTTTATTTACTTTTGGAAACTTTATTCTAATAACTAAAAAGAAACCAAGTCTTTCATATACATAATTGAACTTACATAGTTGAATTTTTACAAAATATATAATCCAACATTAGCTAATTACATAAATATAGCCAAGTTTATATTTAAGTTTAAAAAATAAAGTATTAATTTAGAGTTATGACTAGAAAGCAGCTCAATAGGGAAAATATATGTGAGGGGTTTTGATAAGTTAAATATTATACCCCAGTAGTATAAGAAGGAATTGTTCCACATTTTTTTGTTTTTGTTTTCACTTCTTCCTGCACACAGCCTTTTGAGAAGAACGTGACTGGCCTAGATGCTATTAGAGGGCTGCAAAATGTGTTTTTGCCTCCTGCACGCCCACCCCCAAAGTCTCGCTAAGCTATTCCCCCCAAAAAAATTAAAGGAAGAAACAAATCAACAAAGAAACAAAAAACAAATCTGTTAAAACCTACAAGTCAGTATGTCAAAGTTTGATTTGTGGCAAAAACTAAGTAAGTGCTATCACTACTATCTTTGGCATAATCGGACAGCTATTAGGGAGACAAAAGTAGTACCATATAAAAGCTAATTAGAACCTCTCTGTTTTCCCCACAGAAGAAACTTCAAGACAAGTTCTCTAGCCTGCCCTAGGAACTTTGGGGTAGCCACTGTCTAGGATAATGTCATAAAATAATGAACTAAAGGGACTCCAGTTATTTGCAGTGGTCTTTAAAAATCCTTTAGGGCTATCATGTAAAAGAGCAGTAATTACAAAGGGCAGAAGTTTCAAAGAGATACAGTTTGGCTTATCACAAAGAACTACCTAATGGTCACATTTGTCCATGGAAGTACTCCAGTATAGGTTACAACAGGATAGGATGGATTTCATTTGGAGGAAGGGGAGAGGCAGTAACCTCAGATTTATTCTGACTTTAAGATTCTGTCTAAGATCTTCCTCCGGATAACATTGAGCTGCTTTAATGATTGACAAGGTAATATTTTTCCAAACTGTTCTGTGATAATTTATCCTCATACTTTCTGTGGGTTGCCCTTCAGGGGCGTGGCATAACTTGTGAAGTGTGTTCAGTTCCAGCCTTCTCTGCCTTCTCAGCCAGAATAGTGAGCAATATGAAAACCCAGAACCACCATATGCAGCGTCTCTGATTTGGTGGTTGGCGTTCTGAGGGCATCTCTGTAGGCTCATTTCAGTGTACTGTGATCTTTTTCTATTTCTCTAATTGCTTGTCAGAGGTTGAGGTAATTAAAAAAATAAACATACTAAGTACTATTGCTCAAAGACTTGTGTCCTCTCAGTGAAGTTAGTTATCAACAGTTCTGTAATTTGCTTCATTTCAGATAACTGGAAGATTTAATTTTCAAGAACTCTGATACTATTCAGATACTAGTCAGCCAAAAAATATTAACTGATCCACCATGTTTGATTATAATATTTCTAACACCATTATAGTATTAATATTAGAGGGAACTTACCTCTCTTCCGTATATATTTGGGGAGTTATGGGTATATGAATGTATATATATTTTTGAGATCTACAGCTTTATTGAGTAAGATTGATCCAAAACTCATATTTATTATATACAACTTGAAGATGTGCATACATCTGTAATACCATCACCAAAGTCAAGGTGTTAAACCTATCTATCGCTTTCAAAGGTTTGTTTGTGTCCCTTTGTGGTAAAAACACTTAACTTGATATCTGCTTATTCTCAACAAATTAAAGCATAATACTATATCAGTAATTGTAGGCTCTGTGTATAGCAACTCTATAGAACTTACTCATCTCGTATGCCAGTAACTTGATAAAACAACTTCCTGTCTTCTCTCCCTTCATCACCTAGCAACTGTTACTCTATTTTCTACTTCTGTAAGCTTGGCTGTTTTAGATTTCTCATGTAGTTGGAATTATGCAGTATTTGTCCTTCTGTGACTGACTGACCTCACTTAGTGCAATGTCCTCCAGCTCCGTCCGTTTTGTCACAAGTAGGCGGTTCTACTTCTCTTTAAAGCTGATTAGGAAATTCCCTGTTGGTCCAGTGTTACTCTTTCTGTGTATTTTGTGTGTATCTATGGAAGTTTCTGCCTTATGGCTTTTTCAGTTCACTTACTCTATACTTCAGCCTCAGAATTTCTGTGGTTTTTTAAACAGTTTCTCTCTCTCTGTTTATATTCTCATTCTGTTCATGTTTCATTTTTCTGATTTCATCTAGTTATCTGTGTTTTCTTGTATCTCACTGAACTTCTTTAAGGTGACTGTGTGGGGGACTTCCCTGGTGGTCCAGTGGTTAAGACACACCACACTTCCATTGCAGGGGGTGTGGGTTAAATCCCTGATCAGGAAGCTAACATCCTATGTGTCGTGTGGCACAGCCCAAAATAAAGATGATTTTTTTTTTTTAGGTCAGGCCATTCATGGATCTCCATTACTTTGGAGTATGTTGATTCTGTTCCTTTGGCAGTGTGTGTTTCCCTGATTTTTTTTGTATGAACGTGTCTTGCAAACTTTGCATTTGGTGTCTGTACATTTGGAGAAACGTCTTCCAGTCTTTATGGATTAGCACTGGCCAAGAAAAGGCCAGTCAGCCTCACTAGAAGTTCTGAGAATGTCTCAGATCATTTCATGTATGTGCATATTCTACTCCCTTCCCTCCCTCCTGGGGGAGAATTCCCAGTAAACCGATCCCACAGAGCTATTGGTAGCCACCTTTTCCCCAGGGCAGTGCCCTGAGATGCTGCTGGGATGTTAGGTGCATATTCCACTAGTCTCCCCATTCCCTCCTTCCCACAGAGCCAAGTAGCCATCCCAGCTGCTGGGAACCTCCCCCAGGCCGCTGAGATCCTGGCTGGCTGCTGCGGTCCACATCTGTTGCTGGGCCCATGCCCACCACTGCCGTCCACACCAGCAGCTGCAGTCCGCACCGGCCACTGCTGAGCGCCCCTACCATCCCTCCTTGTTCTCAGCTTTCCTGTGGTGGAATGTTAGTGCTCTGGGTGAGGGGAAACAGGAGCGTTTCTCTGGGGCAGCACCCTGAGGGTCTCGGGATGTAGGATTCCCCCTCGCCCTCTCCTATGTGAATAGAAATCACACACTGAAAGAGATTTTTGTTTTCCATGCTGAATTGAATCAGGGGAGACACAAGAACAGTGAGATCGCCCTTCCTAACCATGTCGCTGTAGTCAGTTCTTGATTTTGTACTGTTTTAGGGTGCTGCATCTTCTTTGCTGGCTTCTGGGGTTCTCTTCAAGGTTTTCTGGTCTGCATGGGTTTGTTAATGTTGCTGTGTGGGGATGAGGACTGGCCCTTCCTGTTCCCCCACCCTGCGACATCACTCTGTGTATTATGTTTTTTTTTTTCCATTTATTTTTATTAGTTGGAGGCTAATTACTTTACAATATTAATTGTTGGAAGCTTATGAAAGCTCTAAAATTAGGTATTTAGCCTCTGAAAAGACATTTACCCCATCGTGTTCCTCTGCTGGACGAGTAATGTAGCAGTTAAATGGAAGACTTTGTTGTTAATATATTGCCTGTTTATAGGATGTCCTTTTTGTTATCAAGGTTTTGAACATTTTTAAGTCATTATAATGTTATCTTAAAGTAATATTCGAAATTAGCTTAGACTCAACAGTGATAAAATTGAAATTATATCTGAAGTTTCAGATTTCAGGTTTTTCTAAACCGCTTTACACTGCCATGATTATTACCATAACAAGCTTTAATTTGGTGTCACTTTGAATTTAGGCCATGATGTCAAACTGTGCTAAAAGAAATTCTCTAGTGGCCAGAACTATTCAGTAACAGCTGTTGCTCTACCTGTGAGAGGATTTAAAAAAACCCTGGCAGCAAAAAGCTGTCTGATATGCCTTTTAAATTATTACTGTATTAGTTGCTGCTTATATATGTAGAGGTTGACTTTAGCTGTGGATATTTTGTGAGGATACTACTGATTTAATTCTGTGGAACAAAGTAGATTTGGCGTGACTGTACCAGCAGTGGAAGTTCTCATCACTGGAGAGCAATCAGATGTTTAGAGAAAGTCATCATTCTAATTGTGTATTTTATTTTGTTTTGTGACATTGTGGAGTAATGGAGGATTACTTCTAGGATGTAAATGTATCTCCTGTGCAAATATTTTTTAAGATTTTAACTAAAAGTAGTTATCCCCCGTCTACCTTTGTTAAACTGTTTTCACTAAATGAAGGAAGGCTAAATTTAATGGTTGGAATAAGACGCAGAATACAGAGAGAGTACGAGGGAATTGGGGGATGATAAAGCTGTTTCTGTCTTGATTAAGGTGGTGGTTACACTGTGCTTTTGTCAGAACTCACAGAAGTTTACATCAAGAAAGAGTGAATTTTACCATATGCAATTTAAAAAGAAAAATGAAGGGATTTCCCTGGAGGTCCAAGGGTTAAGACTTCACCTTCTAATGCAGAGGGTATGGGTTCAATCCTTGGTCGGGGAGCTAAGCTCCCACATGCCTTGTGGCCAAAAAACCAAAACATAAACTGGAAGCAATATTGTAACAAATTCAATAAGGACTTTAAAAATTGTCCACATCAGAAAAATCTTTCAAAAAAATGAAAAATACAGCAATCCTTTCTTTCTTTGGAAAATTTATTCAGTACTTTTAAACACACTCAGTGCATTTTGGTGCCCTTTTGCCTTGCTTTTATTCTAAGACCTAGGTTAGTAACGCGTGTTTAGAATTCTCAGCCATCCTCTCTAATTCAGAAGAGCCTCAGGAGACTTTGATATCTGGGCAAGATTTTGGTAGATCTTGCCTCTCTTTCTTTCTTTCCTTCTTTCCTCTTATATTTTTCTGTGTATCTTTGTTTATGATATTTTCACACATATGTTTACATTTCTAACATAGACTCTTCTACAGCTAGATTTTGTAAGACCATTCATGCAGGATTAATACCCAGCTTCAAATAATGGCTTGTTATTTGTAGAGGAAAAAAAATTGTCACGTGTGAACAAAGGGAAATTTTTAAATGGTTGTGTTTTTTAAAATATAAAAGCATATACATTCTAAGGACTGTTTTTTAAAACTTGCTTCATATTTTAATAATGGTATTGATGTTTGTATGTAGACAAGTGTATTGTTTTCTGTCTTCCTTTTGAATGAGAACACACATTTTCAGAATAAACTATGGGACAGAATAAAATTATCTTACTCTCATAAGGATTCAGTTTACAATCTGAGCCTTTTATGCACACTGCATTAATATTATAAAAAGCTATTTTGCAGTTGTTTATCAGAGTCCAGATTAATAAACTGAATGAAGATATATTACTCATAGCCTGTTTTTAACAAATATAGTCCCAAATTTTATCTTTGTATTTTTTTTTAGTTACTGTATACATGTATCCAGGAATCTTCATTTTTATTATGGTTCTCTTGGAGCCTGATATTTTCTCCTGTGAGTTCTTACTACTAAATGACTGATGACATGGAAGTATAATTCTTAGTTGAGTATTTTTTAAGAATGAAAGCTAAGAAATATGAACATACAACCTTTTTTAGCCAGATTAAGAAAGTTGAGTGTATAGGCTGGAAACATTTTTTTCTCTGAATGTGTGAGATGCTACAAATTTAAGAGTTACTAGTCTAAATTTACTTGATCATTTTACCAAGATTTGCAATGAAATGGATATTTATTTCATTCATCAAATCCTTATAATGTGCCTACTCTGAGGTAAGCACTGTTATAGGTACTGAAGATTCCACAGTGAGGCTATGTACTCAGTCACTCACTCAGCCATGTCCAACTCTTTGTGACCCCGTGGACTGATAGCCTGCCAGGCTCCTCTGTCCTTGAAATTTTCCAGGCAAAAATACTGGAGGGATCCTATTCTAAGGGATCTTCCTGGCCCAGGAACCAAACCCACATCTCATGCATTGGCAGGTATATTTTTCTCAATGAGTTTATTATGGTCTATGAAGAGACAAAACCCAAATTATAATATGACTTGATAAATCTATAATAGAAGTGTGTGCACAATGCTGTGGAACCACAAACGTATAAAATGGGAAAACAATTTTTACAATACTCAAAAACTACATCTGTGTTGTTTATATATTTTGGTGCTTCAGAAAATCCTTGTGAGACTTTTCAAAAATTATCTTTTGATCCTAAAAATTTCAGGTCATTGTGCTTATGTGTTTGTGATGTGAGGATATGAGTTTATTACAGGTATTAGAAATTATTTATGCTATGCTTTATGTATGTAAGAAATTTTTTAATAGTTGCTCTCACAGGATGATAACCAACAGACATTACTTCTGGTAACATGACTTTGTCTAGATTTTTTAAAAATTGGTTAATTTCAGATACCGTGCCACATTACTGGACTGTTTGAAAAAAACAGTCCCAACTTTTAAATTTGAAGTATATAACTAAAAGAAACTAAAGACAGTAATAAGCAGCCCTTATTATATGGTAAAGAATCATCAAGCATTGCGAATGGAAAGGGATATTGAGAGGAACAGATGCACAAGAAAACTGTACATAATATTTTATCATTTTGCACAGTTGACTTTGATTGGAAGTAGGTTGTGAGAATCATAGGAATTGGTTCTTTTCAGGTGCTTTTGAAATTTTAAGTAGACATTGAACACAAAAGTGTACATATGTTTCTTTGGCAGCAACTGGAAAGATGTTTCTAGCATTGATTTCCACGATAGAGATACGCGTGTGGAGAGAGAGTGGGAGAGGAACTCTAAATTAAGAGAGCAGAACTACTTTCAAGCACCAGAGCATCCCTTTGAATACAGTTAATGAACCAAGTAGAAAAATTATTTCAACCAAATTGAAATATTATTTCATCACTTTTAAGATGCACTTTTGTTTTACATTGTAAGAGTCCTGTAATTGGGATACAGTTTACAGTTGCACACCCATTGTAGACCAAACAGCAGTCATCATAGTTGTCCTTGTAAGACTCTTGTAAGATGATGTTTGATGCTAGAAGGAGCAGGAACCCTGGAGAGAGCTTTTGAATAGTCCAGTTTTCTCTTGATTTCTCATAACTCATAGCCTTATTTTACATGAAATTTTGATATTCTAAGATGCTGATTACAAGTCTAACTCTGCCTTTTGCTGGAGAATCAGTCACTGTCTGTCTGTATGAGTAACTTGGTGTTAAGAGAATCTGGGTGAAGTAAGCTGCTTCGGCTCAGATACTTCGTTTTGACCAATAAGCTGTGCAAAGTCCTTAGGGATGACCATCTCAGAGAAAAAAAATTATGAAAGTGGTTAGAGTAGAATAGGCAATGAAACATGTTTAATATGCCATTTTAAGAAAAAAGGAGTCTTATTATAAGGACTCATAAAGAGGATAAAGAACTGAATCTAGAAAGCTATTGGGTACCAAGGCAGCTCTAGGTTCTAGCTTCTCTCTCTCTCTCTCATTACCCGACCATTTTACGCAGGGCCTTTGCTGGCAATTGTGTTCTCAACACACACACCCCCACACCCACAAATATGATCTCTCTACACTCACACACACCCTTCTTTGGCATGCATACAATCATTCACACACTCCTTGTCTTTGTGTATTGGCTCTTCCTGTTGCTGCTGATGAGCCAGTTTTCTCTTAGACCTGAAAATACTATTCAGTCTGACTAGCTGAACAAATTACCGTCACTTTTTATAAGCAGAGCTCTTCAAGCCTGCCTGCCTCGCAGATCACTGACTAGCCTAGACGCTGGCCGCCCCTGAGACGCTAACTACTCATTGATAATAATAGATCAACGGTGCATCACCAATTGGGGTTGTGGCAATATAAATGAGAGGGAAGCTGGTGGGACTAATTCATGTGGGTTTTCTTAATAAGAACACTATTCTTTTAAAACGAAGTTACTTTACATTCTCAAATCTAGAACTTTTGGGAAAACTTGGGTTTTGAGAAAAGAAGAGAAAGAGGAAAGAAAAGAAGGGAGGGGCTCATTGAATATATAGAAGCCAGCAAAGAGCTTGGCGTTTTTCTGTTACTTCTTGTGTAATCAACTAAGGTAATTTAATTGACATTCCTAATTTAAATAAATTGCATAAAAGAAATTTGAAGTTAGGCCTGTTTGTCCTGAAAGCCCATGAGTTTTTCCCTAAGACATAGTGTGTTACTTTTTCCATTGATGATATCTTTTACTATGTGTTCCTACTTTCAGTAGGTATGTGTTCAATACATGAAATGAGATGGTCTTGAGAACAGAGAACATGCATGCTGTATTTTTGCATGTTTCCTGTATATGCAATAGTTTCCCAATTTTCTATTATTTTAAATGTTATTTTTACCTACTAAATGGTAGAATATTGCCTTATAGCAGTAAAATCTTGAACAGTATCCAGGACTAGTTGAAATTTGGGAAGATCATGTTTTTCAACCTAGTCATGATCAAATAACTTAGTACTGAGTATTTCTCATTATCCGATTATGGTGTTTTTCCTGCTCACTCTTTATATTAATGTATAATTTAGATACAATAAAATTCACCCATTTTTGTGTACAGTCCTATGAGTTGTGACAAACACAAAGTAATGCCGCCACCACTACAGTGGAGATACAGAGCAATTCCATCACCTGAGAAAATAACCCCTTAGCCCTTTGTAGTTAACCCATTCCCAGCCACTGGTGACCACTGATCTGTTTTCTGTCCCTGTAGTTTTGTCTTTCTAGAATGTCATATAAATGGAATCACACAGTATGTAGCCTTTTGAGCCTGGCTTCAACCACTTAGGTAATATATTTAAGATTATTCCATGATGTTGCATGTTATTAGTAGTAGTTTGGGCTTCCCTGATGGCTCAGTGGTAAAGAACCTGCCTGCCAGTGCAGGAGATGTGGGTTTGATCCCTGGGCTGGGATGATCCCCTGGAGTAGGAAATGGTAACCCACTCCAGTATTCTTGCCTGAAAATTCCACAGACAGAGGTGCCTGGTAGGCTACAGTCCATGGGGTTGCAAAGAGTTAGACATGACTGAGCGACTAAGCAACAACAAATTAGTAATTTGCCCTTCATATTGAGGAGCAGTATTCCACCGTATGAATAAACCTCAGCTTGTTCATTCATTCTTCGATTGAGAGGCATTTGAGTTGTTCCAGCTTGAAGCAGTTATGAATTAAGCCAGTATAAACAGAGAATTATGGTATTTTTTTTTCTTTCTTCATTTGGATACATACCTAGGAATGGGACTGTTGCGTTGTATGGTGCTGTGTTTGACTTTACAAGAAAATACCAAACTGTTTTCCAAAGTGTCTGTGTTTTCCTTTCCCTCCACCAATGCATGAGAGTTCTAGTTGCTTTGTGTTTTCACTAGCACTTGTTATCCTCAGGTTATCTGGTGTTTTTTGTTCCTGTTTCTAGTCATTCTAATTGGTATGTACTGACTTCTAACTGGTTTTTTTTTTTTTTTGCATGTTACTGTTAAATAATGAGACTGATTACCTTTTCATGTGCTTGGTAAGGTGTCAAGAACTTTTACTTATTTTTAAAACTGGGTTGTTACTCTTAAGTTTTGAGAGTTCTTTATATATTCAGGGTGCAAAAATTTTATCAGAAATGTCCTTTGAATATATTTTCTCCCTGCTGTGGCTTGTCTTTTAATTTTCTTAATAGTGTTCTTCAAAGAACAGAGAAGTTCTTATTTTCGATGAAGTCCAATTTGTCAATTTTTGCTTTGGTGATATATTAAGAAATCCTTGTCCAGATCAAGAGTCCACAGATTTTTTTTTTGTTTCCTGTGCTTTCTCTGAGAAGTTTTAGTTTCAGGTTTTACTTTCTTTCTGTGGCCCATTGTGACCCATTTTTATTTTTATGTATGGTCCACAGTTTGGATTGGACTCTTGGTTTTGGTATATCAGTATCCAATTATTCCTGCCCCATTTGTGGAAAAGACTCTTCTTTCTCCGTTGAATTGCATTTGCATCTTGGACTTCCCAGGTGGCTCAGACAGTAAAGCGTCTGCCTACAATGCAGGAGACCCAGGTTCAATCCCTGGGTTGGGAAGATCTCCTAGAGAAGGAAATGGCAACCCACTCCAGTTTTCTTGCCTGGAAAATCCCATGGACGGAGGAACCTGGTAGGCTATAGTCCATGGGGTTGCAAAGAGTCAGACACGACAGCAACTTCACTTTCAAAATCACCAGCATGTGTGGATCCGCTATTCTTTCTCCATGGCCATGTTATCTTGTTTGCTATTCTTTATATAAGTCTTGAAATAAGATAGTGTGAGACTTCTAGTTTTGTTCTTCATTTTCAAACCTTTTTGGCTATCCTGGTTCTTTTTTCATTTTTATATAAATTTTGAAGTCAGCTTTTGATTTCTACAAAGCAGTCCTTTTGGGATATTGATTGGAACTATCCATAAACTGTTGAGTTTATAGACTGAGGAGAAGGGAAATACTAACAATGTTGAGCCTTCCCATTCTTGAGTGCTGCACATTCCTCCATCTAAGTCTTCTTAAATTTATTAGTGAATTGTAGCTTTTCAGCACACACAGTTTTGATTTATAGCAAAATATTTTTATGATTTTTATGGTATAATAAGTGCTGCTTTTAGAATCTTTAATATATAATCATTCATATCCTATATATTGATTTTCTACCTTGTTAAACTACTAAATTTTAGTTTTAGTGCCTGTTTTATGTTTCTTTTGGAGTTTATGTATAAACAGTGATAGCTCAGATTTTTCAAAAAAGTATGTTTTGTTTTGTTTAATTCATGAGATCTTTAGGACAAGATGTGGTTGTTCTTACATACAATATCATATGATTAGATGATTCTAATAACTTGTTTTTTTCCCCTTTCTCCTTGGTTGTTTTAGTGTCAGTTATTTGATGTATAGACCAGTTTAATCAATTATCTCATAAAATGCCATATTCTTATATACTTAAGATATTCATTTACATGAAAAATGACATATAGGAAAGTGAATTTTTCTTACAGTCCTCTCTGTTAATGGGGTTTGAAAGACTGTGTATCTCACTTGCTATGGACCACTAAGATAAATACTAATAATACATTCTTGCTAAAATTGTACTTTTTTTTTGTACTGCTTTGTCATCATTGTTATATAAGTAAAAAAGGCCTAAGCATTTTAATCATGTTCAAGACTGCCTTCATATTTCATGTGATTTAAAAAAAAAGGAACTGTGACATTGCTTTAGTGAGCTCTCAAGACCTTAAAAATGAATCTTTAATTTGAGCAGATTATGATGAATGAGAGGCGTTTACAGTGTACAGTTGCTATCTAGATGCAATTCTACTCGGTAGTGCTTTATTGATTTCTTTCTTTCTGCATTGCCACAACTCAGGATTTCTTTTCACTAACATAGCTGTATTGGAAACAAAATGCAGTTCTTTCCCCTCAATCTAAAATTTTTCTTATGTTTAGTATCAATAGAATTTTATCTAATAATTTTGTTTGCCTATTTTTGACGATATTTGTTTGTGGACGTATTTCCTAAAGCTACTGTTTTGGACTGGAAGTTTGTTGTTTAGTTGCTAAGTTGTGTCCAACCTTTCGTGACCATGTGGACTGTAGTCTGCCAGGCTCTTCTGTCCATGGGATTTCCCAGGCAAGAATACTGGAGTGGGTTGCAGTTTGCTCCTCCAGAGGATCATCCCGACCCAGGGATCGAACCTGCATCTCCTGCATTGGCAGGTGGATTCCTTACCACTGAGTCAACAGGGAAGCCTGGACTAGAAGTTATTAACTAGAATTTTTTTTTTAGTGTTAACAGGTAAAAAAGCACAGACAGACTGTTAAGTTTTTTCACATACTGCATTGCCATCATTTACTGCCATGAATAAGAAGCAAGATTTTTAAAGATACCTATAGCCACCTTTTAGAGATAATACTCATTGTTGTTTTCTAGGTTTTAAGAGACTATTGACAATATTTTGCTTCCTTTTTCTATTCTCAGTCTCTTCATTTCCCAGTGTCATAGGAGGTTCCTATAATAAATCAGAAAAGAAACATTCTTGAGGAAGGTTTATCGGGGGACTATATTACTTGGTGTGGTTTTACTCTAGCACTCTTAGACATTTATTTTATTAAAGTAGGTGAGAAAACTAATTTTTGAAAACATTAATTGCAGTCAAAGATTTCTGGAAATTGGAGAAATCCTTTTGATCAGAAGACAGTGCTGAAGTCTGGGAAGTGAGACAATGGTCTTTAACAAAAAATCCTGTTTCAATTTTTAATGGTTCTTAAAAGTTCTGTTATTTCTTAAACACATTCTTCTACTTTCAAGAGTGTTACCTATTGTAATACCTAATGAGAACAGAACTTATTTATAAAACATAGATTTTATAGAGATACATTATAACAGACTTGACAATAAAGCTAAGTATGATGTTCTTGTCTGGTGGAGCATGAAGAGAGTAAGGGGTATCAGAGACCAGGGGTGGGAAAATATGTATTGGGGTAGTTTTCTATTCATATCTATAGAATTATCTGCTGTTATGCTATAGTGCCTGCTTTCCCTACAAGTCAATACTGAAGTTCTTCCAAAGAATTATTTTCCTTTCTTTTGACAGGATAAGTTTAAGTTCTGGCCATCTTTTACATTTTTCTGAAATCCTTTAACGGTAAAGAGTGTACATTCACATCTGTGTTCTGATCTAAACAGAGAGCAGGACAGTGAACTATAAAGGTTCTCTGTTATCTAAGGTGATGTTTAAATCCAAATATAATTATTCACACTCTTAAAATTTAAACACATTTTTTTCAAAAATTGGAACTGACATAAGAATCTAGTAGCAGCATGACTCACATTTCTAACTAAATAGGAAGTATTATACAGTTAATCATGGCACATAGTAAAAGGCTCAGTTGATACACTACTGAATTCTGTTATTCAGTATATTTTATTAAAGTTTATAGGAAAGTCTTTTTTTCAGTCACTGATTGTGGGAACTATATATGTTAAAACCCACAAAATATTAATAATTGAAAGACATTGAATATTAGTTTATTAAAGGTAATTTTGCATTCTTTAATAAGCAAATTAAAAGCTTAAGTATTTTCAATTAGTTAAGGATAAATACTAGACTTCTGATGCCTTCTACAGTACTGTATCAGATTAAATTGTTTACTTTTTTGTGAAGGCAAGTGCTTTTACAGTCATAAGATTTTGATGGTTGCTGTATATCAACATATTTTTATCAGTATATAGATGAATATAGGTTTAATTATTGCTAAAGTGATATAATTAAAATAAAGGGTTCAGTTCAGTTGTATCTGACTCTTTGCGACCCCATGAAGCGCAGCACGCCAGGCCTCCCTGTCCATCACCAACTCCCAGAGTTTACTCAAACTCATGTCCATCAAGTTGGTGATGCCATCCAGCCATCTCATCCTCTGTCGTCCCCTTCTCCTCCTGCCCCCAGTCCCTCCCAGCATCAGGGTCTTTTCCAGTGAATCAACTCTTTGCATGAGGTAGCCAAAGTATTGGAGTTTCAGCTTCAGCATCAGTCCTTCCAATGAACACCCAGGACTGATCTCCTTCAGGATGGACTGGTTGGATCTCCTTGCAGTCCAAGGGACTCTCAAGAGTCTTCTCCAACACCACAGTTCAAAAGCATTAATTTTTTGGTGCTCAGCTTTCTTCAGAGCCCAACTCTCACATCCATACATGATCACTGGAAAAACCACAGCCTTGACTGGACGGACCTGTGTTGGCAAAGTAATGTCTCTTTTTAATATGCTATCTAGGTTGGTCATAACTTTCCTTCCAAGGAGTAAGCGTCTTTTCATTTCATGGCTGTAGTCACCATCCGCAGTGATTTTGGAGCCCCAAAAAATAAACTCTGACATGGTTTCCCCATCTATTTCCCCTGAAATGATGGACCAGATGCCATGATCTTAGTTTTCTGAATGTTGAGCTGTAAGCCAACTTTTTCACTCTCCTCTTTCACTGTCTGCCATAAGGGTGGTGTCATCTGCGTATCTGAGGTTGTTAATATTTCTCCTGGCAATCTTGATTCCAGCTTGTGCTTCTTCCAGCCCAGTGTTTCTCATGATGCACTCTGCATATAAGTTAAATAAGCAGGGTGACAATATACAGCCTTGACGTACTCCTTTTCCTATTTGGAACCAGTCTGTTGTTCCATGTCCAATTGAACTGTTGCTTCCTGACCTGCATGCAGGTTTCTCAAGAGGCAGGTCAGGTGGTCTGGTATTTCCATCTCTTTCAGAATTTTCCACAGTTTATTGTGAGCCACACAGTCGAAGGCTTTGGCATAGTCAATAAAGCAGAAATAGATGTTTTTATGGAACTCTCTTGCTTTTTCGATGATCCAGCGGATGTTGGCAATTTGATCTCTGGTTCCTCTGCCTTTTCTAAATCTAGCTTGAACATCTGGAAGTTCATGGTTCACGTATTGCTTAAGCCTGGCTTGGAGAATTTTGAGCATTACTTTACTAGCGTGTGAGATGAGTGCAATTGTGCGGTAGTTTGAGCATTCTTTAGGATTGCTTTTCTTAGGGATTGGAATAAAAACGGACCTTTTCCAGTCCTGTGGCTGCTGCTGAGTTTTCCAAATTTGCTGACATATTGAATGCAGCACTTTCACAGCATCATCTTTCAGGATTTGAAATGGCTCAACTGGAATTCCGTTACCTCCACTAGCTTTGTTCTTCGTAATGCTTTCTAAGGCCCACGTGACTTCACATTCCAGGATGTCTGGCTCTAGGTGAGTGATCACACCATCGTGATTATCTGAGTCATGAAGATGTTTTTTGTACAGTTCTTCTGTGTATTCTTGCCACCTCTTCTTAATATCTTCTGCTTCTGTTAGGTCCATACCATTTCTGTCCTTTATTGAGCCCGTCTTTGCATGAAATGTTCCCTTGGTATCTCTAATTTTCTTGAAGAGATCTCTAGTCTTTCCCATTCTGTTGTTTTCCTCTGTTTCTTTGCATTGATTGCTGAGGAAGGCTTTTTTCTCTCTCCTGGCTAATCTTTGGAACCCTGCATTCAAATGGGTATATCTTTCCTTTTCTCCTTTGCTTTTCACTTCTCTTCTTTTCACAGCTATTTGTAAGGCCTGCTCAGACAACCATTTTGCCCTTTTGCATTTCTTTTCCATGGGGATGGTCTTGAAACCTGTCTCCTGTACAATGTCACGAACCTCCGTGCATAGTTCATCAGGCACTCTGTCTATCAGATCTAGTCCCTATTATTTAGTCCCTAAATCTATTTCTCACTTCCACTGTATAGTCATAAGGGATTTGATTTAGGTCATACCTGAATGGTCTAGTGGTTTTCCCCACTTTCTTCAAGTCTGAAGGGTACATTTTAGAAGTACAGTTAAGTCATATTTTGATAAAAGGATAAATTAATAAGGTTAATAATTCAGATTGTAATGCAGAAATCATTACTAGTTTGTAGTTAATCTTCAGTTTTTATAAGTGTGTATTAAAACATCTTCCTAATTTGCTGAGTTTCTTGGATATTTCTCCGGTGATTCTAGGTACCCATCCACTTCTTAAGAGATGAGATGTCCAGTTCTGACAGGTCACCAAAAATATAGCTAGTACTGCTACTTTGTAGAATAAATCTTTTTGGTTTGTTTGTTTGTTTAGTCTGGAGCCTAATATCAAAGAGGTAGAAAGAAATAAAAGTTATCTTGAAAGAGATGAAAAGTAAAATACAAGTTGATCCAAGGTTTTATAATCAAAATGTAGAATGTTATTTCTTTAAAAGTATCACCACTATGTTTAAAACAACTTAGGAAAATTCAGTCTTAAACCCTGGGTTTACAAAAATTTTGTTTAAACATGAAAATTTTTGTATTTTCCCAACACATACCTATGAATTTTCTTATTTATTCAGCTAGTATCTACTGTGCCAGGACTATGCTAGTTGTTAGGAACAATGCATTGCTAAGTATGAATATAATATAGCAACAGGATGGAGAAAGAACACTTGGTCAGAAGACAACCACAATTGCAATTTCAATGACATATGAGATAGGGATAGTAAAGGGTGCTATAGAAGTATATGGCAGAAAGAATGCAAAGCCTCATAATTCACAGGCCACTGGACAGCCTATTCAGAAGGCCCTGGCTAGAGTAGTGGGGAATAATTCCTAGACTATAGACTACCGCAGTCCCATTCATGATGTCTTAAAAGTGAGAACCGAAAGGATCAAACTGTGTCCAGGTAACTTAACTGTATCCAAGGACAAAATTCAAGAATATTTTTAGGAAAAAAAATATCCAGTACTCAGGAAAATATAATGTCTGGTTTTAATCAAATATGACCAGGCAATGCCAGAAGTGGGAAAACCTGACCCATAATAAGGAAAAGTAATGAAAACTAATCCATAACTGACATGGATATTAGAATTGGCAGACAGGGATATTAACACAGTTGTTATAATTTTCAGTATCTTCAAAAGTTAGAGGGAAGCTTGAATATATTAGGTAAAAATACAGAATATGTAAAAATAACCAAAATTCTAAAGATTAAAAAATATACTAGATGAAAAAAATTAATGGCAGATTAGATATTGCAGAAGCAAAGATTTATATTGAAGACAAAGCAATAGAAATTATTTGTACTGAAACACAGGGAAAAAACCAGGCTGAAAAAAAGAGTAAATATAACAGTAGTGAGTTGTGCGCCAACCTCAAGCAGTCTAGTACACTTGGAAAGGAGAGAGAAAGGAAATATATTTGCAGAAATCATTGACAAAGGTTATCCAAATTTATGAAAACTATAAACTTAGAGTTTCAAAACACCAAATCCACATGATAATCAGATTGTTCAAAACTGAACTTTGTTCAGTTGAAAATTGAACTTTGTTCTTAGTGACAAAGAAAATCTTAAGGATTCTAGAAAATTTCTTGTCAAAAGAAATGCAAGTGAGAAGGCTGTGGACATCTTCAAAGTACTAGGGGGAATCAATGTAGTATTCTATTCTCAGTGAAAATATCCTTCAAAAAAAAAAACAAAGGCAAAATAGAGATATTTCTGAGACACACAAAAGCTGAAAGAATGAATCACTAACAGAACTGTGAGAAATGTTAATGGAAGTCCTTGAGGCAAAAAGGAACATGACCCAAAAAGAAATACAGATCTACACAACTGAATGAACAAAATCAGAAATTGTAAGTATGTGAATAAATACACAAAATGTTTTCATTATAATTCATATCTCACTTGAAGATAAATGACTTCAGAAAAAATGTAGCATGTGGTTTATAACATATGCACATGTACAGTGCATAACAATGATGCAAAGGGTGGAAGAAGAGAAATGCAGCATACTGTTACAAGGTTCTGTATGCTATACATAAAGTGCTAGCATATACATGAAGTGGTATCGTTAAGTATAGCTCAGATGGTAAAGAGTACCTGCAAGGCGGGAGACCTGGGTTCTGTCCCTGGGTCAGGAAGACCCGCTGGAGAAGGTAATGGCAACCCAGTCCAGTATTCTTGCCTGGGAAATTCCATGGACAGAGGAGCCTGTTGGGCTACAATCTATGGGGTTGCAGAGAGTCAGACACGACCAAACAACTAACACGCTACACTACTACATACTATATAAAGATGAATATTATAAACCCTAGAGCAATCACTAAAATAAAACAAAGAGTTATAGGTAATAACTCATCAAATGAGATAAAAAAGGAATCATTAAAAAACATTCATTTAATCCAAAAGAGGGTAAAGCAGAGGAAAAGGGGAGTTAAGAATAGATGTGAAAAACAGAAGACAGCAAGATGATAGATTTAAACTTAACCATGTCAACAATCACATTAAATAGAAACTAAACATCCCATTTTAAAAGCAGAGATTTCCAGATTGGATGAAAAAACAAGATCCAACTATGCTGCCTAAAAGAAACCAACATTAAGTATAAACAAACAAATACATTAAAAATGAAAAGAATGGAGAATACTAAACAAAGTTGGAGTGGCTATATTAATATTAGAAAAAGATTTCAAAGGAAAGAAATATAACCAAGGATATAGACATCATTTCATCTAATAAAGAGGTCAAATAAATTTTGTGATACACACACACACAGTGGATTATTATCCACTCTTTGAAAAGGAGATCCACCATTTGCAACAACATGGATGAACT
This sequence comes from Cervus elaphus, assembly GCF_910594005.1. Taxonomy (NCBI): domain Eukaryota; kingdom Metazoa; phylum Chordata; class Mammalia; order Artiodactyla; family Cervidae; genus Cervus; species Cervus elaphus. The sequence continues at coordinate 81,742,794 of NC_057823.1, read as the reverse complement.
TGGAGGACATTATGCTAAGTGAAGCCAGACACATAATGAAAAAGAAAAAACTGCATGATCTCGCTTGTCTGTAAAATCTAACAAAGTCATATACATGAAATAAAAAAGTAGAACAGTGGTTAATAGGGGTAGGAAGATGGTGACCAGAGGGTACAGAGTTGCAGTTTTATAGATGCTCTCATCATACATGCACAGAAAGGTAACTGTGTTAATTAGCTTGATTGTAGTCATTATATATTTCATCATATATATCAAATTGCCATGTTGTATACCTTAAATGTATGCAATTCTTAGTTTTAAAACATTTTTAAATAGTTAAGGGGTCAATTCATCAGAAGGATATCATAATCTTAAACATTTATGCACCTATTAACAGAGCTTCAAAATACTGGAAGAACTAATAGAACTATAAAAAGAAAATAGAGGAAACTTCACACCATTCAAAACAGCCATCCTCAAAGTCTACAAACAGCAAATGCTGGAGAGGGTGTGGATAAAAGAGGCCCTCCCACAGTGTTGGTGGGAGTGTAAATTGGTACAGCCAGTATGGAAAACAGTCCAACAGTTCCTTAAAGACTGAAAACGTAACTACCATGTGATTCTACAGTCCCACCCCGGGCATGTATCTGGAGAAAACCATACTTCAAAAAGATACTAGCACTCCTGCGTTCACAACAGCACTGTTGCAAGAGCCAAGGCACAGAAGCAACCTCAATGTCCCTCAAGAGATGAACAGATAAACATGTGGTATGTATATACAACGGAATATTAGCCGTAAAAAAGAATGAAATGCCATTTGTAGCCTTATGGATGGAGTTAGAGATTATCATACTAAATGAAGTAAATCAGACAAAGAAAGACAAATATTGTATATCACTTATATGTGGATTCTAAAAATTGATACAAATGAACTTATTTACAGAACAGAAACAGACTCAGAAAACAAATTTATGTTTACCTAATGGGCAAGTGCAGAGGGGTGGGATAAGTTAGGAATTGGGGATTAAAATATACACTCTACTGTTTTTAAAATAGATAATCAACAAAGACCTATGTATATAGCATGGAAAACTCTACTCAGTACCCTAATAACATATGTGGGAGAAAGATCTGAAAAAGAACGGACGCATGTATATGTAAAACTAAGTCACTTTGTTGTACACCTAAAACTAACACAACATTGTAAACCAACTATACTGGAATATAAGATAAAAATTAAAAATTAAATTTAAAAAGAAAGAAATACATAAGTTGTTATTGGAGATACCCTTCTATCAATAATTGATAGAAAAAAATTGGATAGAAAATTAGTAAGAATATAAAATGTGGGAACAACACTAACTTGGCCTAATGGACCTTTATTAAACACTTTACCCATAACAGCAAAAATATATTCTTTTCAAAAGCATGTTAAATATTTACCAAGTTAAGCAGTATTCTTAGCTAGAATCCTTTTAAAACTTAAATCTCATAAATTTAAAAGGATTCTAGTCATACAAACTATGCTTTCTAACCAAGTGAAATTAATTTAGAAACCAGTAACAGGAAAATATTTGGAAAATTCCCAAATGCTTGGAAGTTTTTAACTATATGAAAATGAAAAGTGACATAAAAAATTGTGGATTGCCACTAAACCAGTACTTACAGGAAAATCATCTGTTTATTTAAGAAAAGAAGAAAGGCCTTGAATTAGTAGTGACCTTGGCTTCAACCTCAAGCATGTCGGGGGGAAAAAAGAGAAAATAAAACCAAAGACAGAAAGAAAACAAATAAAGATCAGAGTGGAAATTAATGAAATAAACAAAAATAGAGAAAACCAGTAAAACCAAAAGTTGATTCCTTGAGAAAATCAGCGAAATGGATAAATCTGTAGCTAACTGGTCAGAAAATAAGACACAGAAACCAGTATCAGGACTGAGAGAGATGGCATCATTACCGATTCTGTATGTATTAAGATAATAACAACCGTGTACCAGTAAATTCTGCAACTTAGATAAAATGGACAAATTCCTGAAAGACAAAAGCTACCAAAGCCAACTCAAGAAGAAATTGATAATCTGAATAGCTATTAAAGAAACTGAATTTGTATGTAAATACATTTCCACAAAACAAAATCCATATTCTAACAGATTTATCCAGAAGTCTATCAAACATTTTCAGGAAGAAATCATGCCAACTCTACATGAACTCTTCTAGAAAAGTAAAAAAGAGAGAACACCTCCCAACTCGTTCAGTGAGGCCAGCATTATCCTGCCACCAAAATGAGACAAAGGCGTTCCAATTCAGAAGACTAAAGACTGGTATCCCATGTGAATATAGATGCAAAGGATTCTTGACAAAAGTAAACAGAGTCCAACAATATATAAAGAGGACATATACTGTAAGCAAGTGGAGTTTGTTCTAGGAATATAAGCTTGGTTTAACACTTGAAAATCAGTCAAGGCAATGTGTCATCTAGTAAATACAGAAAAAGCATTTGACAAAATCCAACATTCATTTTTTTATAACCCACAGCAAACTGGGAATAAAAAGTAACTTCCTCAATTTCATGGTAAAATACTGAATGTTACCCTCTACCATCAACAATAAAGCAAGGATATCTGTCCACTTTTACTACTTAAGTTCAACACCATACTGAAGGTTCTAGCCAGTGGACTCGGGCAAGAAAAAAGAAAAGAAGGGCAAACAAAAAGGAACAGGTAAAATTGTCTTTATTTGCAGATGATGTGATCAGCTATGTAGAAAACCTGCAGTAGATGGTCAGTGGATTGGATGACACAAAGCTGAAGAGGTAAATAGGCCAGAAGTACTTTTAAAATTTGCCTACATTATGGAGTGCCAGAGTTTCAGAAGGGCAGTGTATAACCACTAAACTTTTTCAGCATTGATGAGATTTGCAATTAGTGTATTTCGATTGCATTGTATAACTGTATTGAAGAGGGCCTTAATACTCAACGTAGAGACTTCAGGTAAAGTCTATAGAAATAATATAGATGAAACGTGGTAGTTTCCTCGACTGCAGTAGGGAAGGAGAGATGTGAACAGATTTGATATTAGTACCTATTAAGAGTTGGAAGTGACAGGATCTTTACTCAGTGTGGAAGATGGGGTAGGAGTTGGAAAGATAGAATGAGTGTTAAACATCTGTAGCTTGACTTGAGATAGCCAAGCTATGTACTGGAGCCAGTTTATACTGGTGTCTGGGTTGAGAGAAAACTCTTGATGGGTGATAATAAGCTAGAAGACACAGAATGGTAATTGAAGTCATGGGAGTGAAAGAGATTGCCTAGGGAGAAGATATCGGTAGAAAAGTGAGCTTAGGAGAGAAACCAACTTATAAAGAGAGAAATATGAAAGTGAAATTAGAAAGGATGAATCAAAGAAGTAAGAAAAAGAAGCATAGAAAATGTGTTATGCAAAGAGACATTTTCAGAAAGGAGAGAGAGGTTCATAGTGTCAAACGCTGCTGAAAAGTCTGTAGTAACTAACATTTATGTAGAGGTTGTTAGTTATTAGACCTCTCAGCTACTCAGCTGGTAAAAAATATGCCTGCAATGTGGAAGTTTCAATGTCGGTTTCAATCCCTGGGTTGGAAAGATCCCCTGGAGAAGGGAAAGGCTACCCACTCCAGTATTCTGGCCTGGAGAATTCCATGGACTGTATAGTCCATGGAGTTGCAGAGTCGGACACGACTGACTTTCACTTTTCATATATAGGATACTGTGGACTAAGCTCTCTTTGAAACAGTTTTGCAATGCTGTATTAACTTTTATCACAATGCTTTGAACTAGGTATTAACATATCCCAGTTTTCCAGATGAGGTAAATGAGGTACAGAGAGGCTAAGGAACTTGCCCAAGAAAACTCTTGGCTAATAGAATCAAGATTTGAGCTCAGATAATTTAACTATGCAATTTATGCTTTTGACCAGCAAGATAAGTGATGAAAGTGACAGATGGATTTAAAAATAAGGGTTTCACTGACAACTTTAGTCAGTTTTTGTGAATCAAATGGGAGCAAAAACCTATTGCAGTGGATTGAGGAAAAAATGAGAAAAATGAGAAAAGGGAAGTGTAGACAATTCTTTCATGAAACTGGGATGTGAAAAGGGAGAGTAGGGCCATCGGCAAGTACCGTTTTGAGATTTAGGGAAGGCCAGACCTTCTAAGATAAGCAAATCTTAGGTTAAATGCTGATGAGAGGAAACACGTAAAGAAGGGAGGGTTGGAGAGAAAAGAGAAGGAAGGAAGGGAAAGAGGGAGACAGAGAATAAAGAGTTTTTGGACCATGATGACAAAGCAATAGGGAATAAGAGTCATAGCAAATGTAAATGGATTGAGGGACCTTAGGAGGAGAGAGACCTCTTTTATTGTCACATTGGGGAGGGAGGAAAGCATGGATGTGGATGCATATAAACTTGTAAGTTTCCTGCTGTTCCAACTCCTTCGATCTCAATTTCTCTCTCTTTCATAGATTTGAAACAGGGATGAAAATTACTTGTCTCACCAGGTTGCTAACTTGGACTTCTGTTGGCTAGAGGGGAGAAGGAAGACCATCCTTCCACTTTGCTATTGAAATACAGGTTTCTAAGACACAGAATGGGCTGGGGAAGTCTTTCTGGTACTGTTCTGGCATGGATGATTTTCAACACTTTTGAAGAATTCACACTTAGTTACCAAAGGAAATGAACATACCCCCCTTGGTGGTATGTACTGGGATAAATAGGCATTTATAGAAAAGGTCGAGTGTAAAGATAATCTATAAAATATTCAGCTATGGGTGATAGAGCTCGTGATATGCAATATTTCTTTTTAAGCAGTCGTCTAGAATACAGGGTCAGCAAACTACAGCCCTCTGCCTGTTTTTAAAATAAAATTTTGTTGGGAACATTGCTGAGAAATAACCACATCTGTTCTTTGTATATGTCTGTAGCAGCTTTTGCACTACCACACCAGGGTTAAATGGTTGTAGCAGAGACTATATAACCTACAAAACCTAAAATATTTACTATTTAGCTCTTTTCTGGACAAGTGTACCGACCTTGTGTCTACAATAATAAGGCAGTAAGGACCTGGAAAATTTTTTTGAGAAAAAGAGAAGTTAAGATACTAAAACTGTGAAGGGAATTAGAAAAGTGGAAGCTATTTAGGATATATTGCTAAATGGAAATATCACTTTACAAACCTATATAGATTATACCTTAATCTCATTTTTATTTTTAAAAATTTATATAAAAAAGTTATCATTTCTGAATGGTGAGATTACAGTTGATTTTTATTTTCTTACTGGCTCTCATGTGTTTTCTGCTTTTTCTACAGTGAACATGTGTTAACTCTATCACTAATAAATAGTGATTATTTATTTATTTATTATTTAAATAATAAATATTATTTATTATTAGAATAGGATGAGACATAGAAGCCAAAATGAATTAATTAGGAAGAATAGAGGGTGTGTCAGGGTTCGACAAAGAAGAGACTCCTGGAAGATGGGTAAAGAAAATGCTTCTTGTTGGTTACCAAACAGTTGGAGCAATTCGTAGATGACATCTCTAATAAACACTTTCAATTCCCTCAATTCCTTATATTCGACCAGCCTCTTATAGAAGCACTACCCTATAATAGTTTCCCACAAAAAAGAGAGAAAATAGAGGTTTCTAAGTTATAAATTACGTTTAGACTTTGTCACTCATTTCCATAGATTCAGAATTTTAAGTTTGGTTTATGGAGATGCTTTTCATTTTTGTGACCTGTAGATAATGCTTTATATTAGTGGTTTATATTTAGTTTGAAAAATTATTTAGCTGTGAATAAAACCTATAATTATTTGAGGGCTTGTTTTGTAGGCAGTCACAACTGTGCTTTAAAAAAAGGGTGAACAGCTTTTATTTGGGCAAAACTAAGTCAGAAATTACAGAAAGTAATTTTTTCGATGAAGTACTGTTATTAACCAGATAAGATGTTAAGTAATTTAATTGTGATATTCCATTCAACATCTGCACTGTAGCAGTACCCAGATGCTCACTATAAAGTTCAGTGGATTTTGACAAACATTAAATTGACTTCAGGGGCTGCACTATGCTAGGAGTCATCGAAAATAGAAACCAATTTTTACCAAATCTCATCTCTTAAGTCACATATTTTTATTTAACGTATCACTCTGAATGGTATTTATTATCTCTATAATGACCAAATCATTTGTTTAGAGCAATCTCAAGATTGAAGCTTAGACTATAAACTGCTGACTGGCAGATAAATTGTCATGCAAAACAAACATAAAACCAAGCAAAAAAATAACCCCCAGAATGTTTGTTCTCTTTGTCCTTTAAAATGAGTAAAATGAGTCAATAGGCTGATGGTTAACTATAATTAAAATGTAACTTGTAAGAGGAATTTTTATGTAACCTCGTTAAGAAAAAAAAAAGTGAATGAGCTTTAGAACCAGAATACATGTAGATACAGATGGATTTTTACATAAAGTGTAAAATTTAAGCCCGTGTGTCAAATATGAAACTAATTATATAAAATGAAATATATTCAGTAATATATTTATAATTAAACACATGCAAAGACATATGTATATACACACACATATATGTCTGTGTATTTATGTGTGTAAATTGTATCTCATCTATTCTACTATTATGACAATGAATAAAGCAATGATTTTGAATGAAGGTTTTAGTAAGGATTATATTTAAAAGAAATTTGCTGTTACTAAAATGCAGTATGTTTTGGGATTACCTTAAAGGGAAGTGGTAGAAGTCCTGCTCTTTGATATTTAACACAGCACTGAAGAAATCCACACAATTGTTGGAAGCAAACTACACTGTCATAGATGTGCAGGGTGCTCTAATAGATCTTATCCATATCTGACATTTATTATTCAGGTTGGTTTTAAACATAATGTAGACCAGAATCTGTTTTTGTTGCTTATGTAAGCACCCTCTCTTTTTTTTTTTTTTAAATTAATGTACTTCTCATTTATTCAGGAAGTCTCTAATGGCATTTGAGGAGGGTAAACTTATTAGCTTCCTTCCTGAGTAATGCAATTTTTATTTCTTATCAAAATTGTGGTCTCAGCCAAAAACCAGTGTTGAATGGAAAGAAGGAATAAGGAAGGAAGAATGGGAGAGAGGAAAGGATGGGGAGGGATAGCAAGAAAAGAGGAAAAATGGAAAATAAGGGTTAGCTATACATATAATTCATTTGTATAAAAATTAATTATAAATTGTTCTGCCAGAACAAGATCCTGTCATTGTCTCATTTCTACTCCATGCTGCCATAATGATATCATTTTATTTGTATATAAATAAATGAAACAATAGGTATATTTTTGGTGATACAGTTACTGAATTTCTGAGTAATTGAAACATAAAGTTGTTCTGGTTATACTTAAAAAATTTTTTTATATGACTGCTGGAAAATAGCTATCTCAGAGCTTTCTAAGTTAACTTTGGTAATGCTGTGTATTAATGTTATGAGTAAGAAAAGTATCCTGTACAAATCTAGGATATGGCTAGTAGGGTAGTAAATGGAGAAGTTCAGTGGCAGTGTATCAAAAATCTTGTTGTGGAAAGAGAGTTTAGGCAATTGAAACTACACATTAGATATAACTATTCTTATATTAAAAGCTAGAGAAGGTAAAATCTAAAGTTTTAGCTGACAGGTATATACAAAAGGTGGAGTGAAAAGGTCTGTTAGAGCGATGGATTTTAAAGGCTGGAGAACCCTGCTCTGAGGTATTAAAGTGACAGTTTCAAAATCATTCTTAGGGTTTTGAATGGTATCTAGTTGAGTAGTCTTTCCAAACTAGTAATAATGCTACAAGTATTAGGTTGCATGCCACTCTTCATTTGTCAAAGATCAAGTGTCTAGTTCATTTTCATGACATTGCTTTCAAGTTTTCTTCTACATGAAGTGAGGAAAAAGTAAAACCAATATTTTGGATGGTTTTACTCTTCACCCTTCTAAAATAAATCCTCTTTGTGAAAGATGCTCATATTTTTAGAATTAATCTCTCAGCTTTTGTGACATATGCAAATCTGAAAGTTGTCTTCAGTCACTCAGTCGTGTCTGACTCTCTGTGACCCCATGGACTGCAGCACACCAGGCCTCCCTGTCCATCACCAACTCCTGGAGCCTACCCAAACTCATGTCCATTGAGTCGGTGATGCCATCCAACCATCTCATCCTCTGTCATCCCCTTCTCCTCCTGCCCTCAGTCTTTCCCTGCATCAGGGTCTGTTCAATTGAGTCAGCCCATTGGAGTTTCAGCTTCAGCATCAGTCCTTCCAGTGAATATTCAGGACTGATTTCCTTTGGGATGGACTGGTTGGATCTGCTTGCAGTCCAAGTGACTCTGAAGAGTCTTCTCCAGCACCACATTCAAAAGGATCAATTCTTCGGTGCTCAGCTTTCTTTATAGTCCAACTCTCACATCCATACATGACTACTGGAAAAACCATAGCCTTGACTAGATGGACCTTTGTTGGCAAAGTAATGTCTCTGCTTTTTAATATGCTGTCTAGGTTGGTCATAACTTTTCTTCCAAGGAAAAGTTGTCTTACAGAAAATAAAATATAAAAGGTATTTAGAAAGATGAGGGTAGTGAGTGTAGGAATATGTATTATGTGCACATTCTATCATGGCTCTATTGTACCTTATTATACATTTGTGAGCAAAGTCAATTCAGTATTGCTGTTAATCAAATGAGAGAGTTTAAGTGACTCACCCAGGACCACACAGAAATTGTGTTAGGGCTGGATGACCACCGGCCTGGAGTGAGAATTCCAACTTTCTCAGCAGAGCTGAGAATCAGCAGTAATGCGGTCTCATCATTACCAGTCTTCCATGAACTCCTGCTGTGCTCCATTCAAGTCCTCATCCTGGCAGTTTTGTATCTCCATCAGAAGCTGTGACCTATTTTTAATGTTGCCTTTTCAAGGGAAGACATAGTATTGCATACTATGCTACATACATTGGTGTGCAAAATAGATGAAAAATTTATGAATTCTGAGTCTACTTTGCATGTGCAAGCTCTTTATAATTACTAAACATCTATCACCATTCAAGTCATAAATTAACTAAAAAATTAAACTCTTCCAAACAGTGCTTATTCTACCATCTCCTTCCCTACAAGCACACCTTTATGTTATTTTCTGTAATTTTGTTGTTTTGAGTATGTAAAATCTCTGGTTTCCTCATATAGTTTCTGACTATAATTAAATCTATGGTTTATTCCATTTCTTAAATATGGATATTTATTTTAAATATATACTTTGTGAAACCAATTCAGCCATGTGACAAGGGCTAAACATACTTTATAGACTGTTGTTTGCTTATGTATCACTCAATACAAGAACTAACACAGATATTCACACATTCACAGACTTACCCAGCTAACATTATTAGCTTCATGCTAGCCAATCAGGAGACGCTGGTTCGATCCCCAAGTCGGGAAGATCTCCTGGAGAATGAAATGGCAACCCACTCCAGTAAAATGGCCTGCTCCAAGTTCTTTGAAGTTCTCTGAAACTTAACAGCTACCATATAAAGCATAATCACTTTAGAAATATTTAATAGTAATCAACATTTTAATAGTCTTATAGGTATTTTTTAAGAGTACACATGATATAAAAAGGAAAATGACATAAAAATAAATTATTATTCTAAATTTAATAGAGTATACATTTTTAAATTCTAGAAAACTTAAATTTTTATATGGTTTTCAGTACTGAAAAAAAAATTACTGAATCCTATAATTGACAAGTGACCATCAAAAAAATTCCAGTAAGATTTGAGTGCTTTACTGGAAGAAATTCTGTTATATTCCTTTATGGAAAAGGATACTTTTACTAAATAGTAGAGTACATGTAGATAATTGTCTTAGAGAGTCATTTGTTGTTCAGGCGTTCCCATTTCAAGAGACTGATTCTAGAATTCCAGAATTTTATAGGTTAACTCAGTATAAAACAAGCATTTGCATTTCTGAAAGTTTTAAAATTATGAGTATAATAAAACTGCAAAAGTGGATACAGAAGATGCTTTACTTGAAATACTATTAATTAGAAAACCTGGTGCTTATGCATGTGTTAAATATCTTCTGAATACAGAATCATCAAATTTATTATTATGAAACAGATACATATACTTAAAAAAATAAGGTCTTGTTTAATTCCTGAAACCAAATGTATTTGAAGATGTAATAAGATAATACAGAACAGAAAAATCTTGGAGGCTAGTTAATTAGCTGTTTTTATAGTAAAAAGAAATTGATTCCTAGTTAATTATAATAACATGAGCTTTCTTTTTTGTATGATTACTATTCTTACAGTAAAATATGATGCCTATATTTTGGAAACTCAGAATAAGTCCTTATCCATGATCATGAAATATAAATAAAAAGTCATATCCTGAAATTATATATATATACATGTTTAAGTCAAGTAGACTTTGTTGATCATGTGAGATATATATAAAGAATCAAACTGTCCCGTTCAGCTCAGTTAAGAACTAAGGGTTAGTTTGAAGATTTAAATCATTTGTACAAATTCAGAATAAAGGTTAAGTAATGGATCAATGTGATATTTTTATCCTTCTTTTAAAATCCTTAAACTGTTGCTTTTCATTTTCTCATTAATGAAACTTCTTTGATAAAACAAATTGGGATAGTTTAATATGTTGTTTTTATAACACTATTTATTTAACACCTATCTATTAAGTCTAAGGTGCTGAATCAGATTTCATTAGATAATGAGAGTGTAAGACATTATTGTGGTCTCCGTGGAATTTGCAATATAGAGTCAAGACCCAAACACAAAAAGTTAAAAAAAAATTAATGTTAGACTTCAAATATTAAAATATCATCAAAAGCATAGTTATGCTTTCCAAATTAGAAAGTAGATTTGGATTATAAAATATAGGTAACTACTAATTAATGTTCAAGTATAGCAACAAAGGCTAAAAATTAATTTGCATTGAAGTTTAATTAGTATATCAACAAGCAGGAGTAAATATATCAGAGATATTCTTTCATATCTTTGAGCTGTGAATCTGCACAAGTGGAGATTGGAAGGATGGATATGGGGAACTATAACATAAAAAAGAAGGGGACTTGGTATCCTCTCAAGAGAAGACTGCTGTCTCAGAAAAGAAGGCACAGAAAAACAGGATAAATATACCAAATCCTATTGACCTTAAGAGTATGACTTCTTATGGTACTTCACTAAATCAAAATGCCATACTGATAGTAAGTATTCAGTAAAATCACTATCATAATAATCTCTAATTATGTGTTCTTTTAGTAGATATTTCAATAGATATTGTCAAACCCCATTTGTATATAGGATAATGATGTAGGCATTGTTCTTTCCATGTGGTCTACAGTTCTAGCTTGGTGGAGCAGATGCATGTACAAAACAAGAACGGGATATAGGATATATGTAGGAAGGTAGAAAATAGGCCTGGAAACCCAGTTCAGAACAGGGAGGGTCATATTATAGCTTAAAAAACATAGACTTAATTTAGATAAATCCAAATATCTTTCATGAATCCTATTTATCAGTGATATGTTTAGAGCAGAGATGTTTGACAGCGTGATCTGACATTGTCAGAGAAAATGAGGGATTGATTGATGGAGAGAGAGAAAGAAAGATCAAATGCTGTTTTATTTCAATGGTTCAGTTAAGATGAAAAACAAAGTTATAGGTTATAGGACAAAGTTATAGGTTAAAAGGACAAAGATGATTTTGAAAAATTTGAAGATTTAAGATCTTTAAACCTTGAAGCCAAATAGTGACTCAGCAGTTAGAAGTTTATTTTGATAACTTTAAAAAAATATGGTATGCCTTGCTTATCAAGCATCTAGGTTAGTCTTTCTCAGATGAAAATGAATATAATGCTAGTTAAGTATGTATAAAAACTCAGCTTATAAAACTACCTTCCTAATATTAAACATTTTAAAACATTTCAGAGCTTACATGAGGAAGAGAAGGGAAGGACAGTTTTTACTCATTTCCCTTTAATTTATACAGATGTCATTGAGGAACACTCTTTGGGCAGAAGTAATGTACATTAGATCCATAGTTAAAACATTTTCTAAGAGCTGTAAGCCTGGTCTAGTACTTTCTGAACATACATTCCTTGATAGGCCTTATTTCTTTCTTTGGTCAAGATTTGCCCCTTACTGAAACTCCAGGGTATATGAGTGATGATTAATCTAGCTGAGAATGCCAATCAATCATTTTTCCAGTAAATTATAAGAGAATTCTTTCTGAGTGATTTTTGAGAAAATGTATATATTCAGACTCTACAGAATGTATTGTGACATTTAAAATTTTATGTTTGTAAGATTGGCATGGTGTTAGGCAAATTTCTTTTGTAAAGTCACTTTTTATAAAAGTAATTGAATTATACATCTGCTGGTTTTTCTATTCTTCAGTAGCCTGTTCAATAGTTACCATGGAGTCATAATATTTTACTAAATTTAGTGAAGAGGAGAAATGGAAATGACACTTGTTCTAAGAAAATTAAGGTCTTTGTAACAAAGACCAGCAGTTTTATCTTGGAACATATATGAAGAATTCTGCTAATAAAAAGTTTTATCCCTTAGACCTCAAAGACCTGTTACTATAAATGTAACAAGCCTAAAAAGTACTAAAGCTCCTGAAAGTTAAGGTTTAAGACGCTGAGAAAGTGTTCACACATCTTGTGGTAGTAGACATTTTCAAATTTCACCTAAAAATTGACTTCTATATCAATATTCTATATCAATATAATAACTCAAACTGTATAGCAGTTTGGCTTAAAGACTTGATTGGTTGAGGTATATAATAACCAGTCTGAAAAACATCATTATACAGAATAGGTTAGTGATGATGAATGCAAGCTTTGAAATAAGAACTGAATTTAAAGTGATTTTGATACATAGTAGCATGTAATTTGGACAAACTGGATAGTATATTTGTGCCATAGCTTATCTGTAAAATGGGAAACATAATGCTATTCATGGCTAGCATAATGATTAAGTGAGATCATGTGATTAAATGAGATCATATAAAGCACTTGGCACATACAAGGCCTAACAACCAGTATGTGCTCAATAAATGGTAGCCATCGTGCTTATTTTTTTTATTCTTTTTTTTTCCATTTATTTTTATTAGTTGGAGGCTAATTACTATACAATATTGTAGTGGGTTTTGCCATACATTGACATGAATCAGCCATGGATTTACATGTATTCCCCATCCTGATCCCCCCTCCCACCTCCCTCTCCACCCGATCCCTCTGGGTCTTCCCAGTGCACCAGCCCCGAGCACTTGTCTCATGCATCCAGCCTGGGCTGGTGATCTGTTTTACCCTTGATAATATACATGTTTCAATGCTGTTCTCTCGAAACATCCCACCCTCGCCTTCTCCCACAGAGTCCAAAAGTCTGTTCTGTACATCTGTGTCTCTTTTTCTGTTTTGCATATAGGGTTATCATTACCATCTTTCTAAATTCCATATATATGCATTAGTATACTGTATTGGTCTTTATCTTTCTGGCTTACTTCACTCTGTATAAGGGGCTCCAGTTTCATCCATCTCATTAGGACTGGTTCAAATGAATTCTTTTTAACAGCTGAGTAATATTCCATGGTGTATATGTACCACAGCTTCCTTATCCATTCATCTGCTGATGGGCATCTAGGTTGCTTCCATGTCCTGGCTATTATAAACAGTGCTGCGATGAACATTGGGGTGCATGTGTCTCTTTCAGATCTGGTTTCCTCAGTGTGTATGCCCAGAAGTGGGATTGCTGGGTCATATGGCAGGTCTATTTCCAGTTTTTTAAGAAATCTCCACACTGTTTTCCATAGCGGCTGTACTAGTTTGCATTCCCACCAACAGTGTAAGAGGGTTCCCTTTTCTCCACACCCTCTCCAGCATTTATTGCTTGTAGACTTTTGGATAGCAGCCATCCTGACTGGCGTGTAATGGTACCTCATTGTGGTTTTGATTTGCATTTCTCTAATAATGAGTGATGTTGAGCATCTTTTCATGTGTTTGTTAGCCATCTGTATGTCTTCTTTGGAGAAATGTCTGTTTATTTCTTTGGCCCATTTTTTAATTGGGATTGAGTTGCAGGAGCTACTTGTGTATTTTTGAGATTAATCCTTTGTCTGTTGCTTCATTTGCTATTATTTTCTCCCAATCTGAGGGCTGTCTTTTCACCTTGCTTATAGTTTCCTTTGTTGTGCAAAAGCTTTTAAGTTTAATTAGGTCCCATTTGTTTATTTTTGCTTTTATTTACAATATTCTGGGAGGTGGGTCATAGAGGATCCTGCTGTGATTTATGTTGGAGAGTGTTTTGCCTATGTTCTCCTCTAGGAGTTTTATAGTCTCTGGTCTTACATTTAGATCTTTAATCCATTTTGAGTTTATTTTTGTGTATGGTATTAGAAAGTGTTCTAGTTTCATTCTTTTACAAGTGGTTGACCAGTTTTCCCAGCACCACTTGTTAAAGAGGTTGTCTTTTTTCCATTGTATAATCTTGCCTCCTTTGTCAAAGATAAGGTGTCCATAGGTTCGTGGATTTATCTCTAGGCTTTCTATTCTGTTCCGTTGATCTATATTTCTGTCTTTGTGCCAGTACCATACTGTCTTGATGACTGTGGCTTTGTAGTATAGTCTGAAGTCAGGCAGGTTGATTCCTTTAGTTCCATTCTTCTTTCTCAAGATTACTTTGGCTATTCGAGGTTTTTTGTATTTCCATACAAACTGTGAAATTATCTGTTCTAGTTCTGTGAAAAATACCATTGGTAGCTTGATAGGGATTGCATTGAATCTATAGATTGCTTTGGGTAGTATAGTCATTTTGACGATATTGATTCTTCCAATCCATGAACATGGTATATTTCTCCATCTGTTTGTGTCCTCTTTGCATTGTGCTTATTTTTAATAAGATCAGCTGGGTTTATACTTAAGCATTCTCTTTAAAAACTATTAAAGGCAAAAGGAAAGTAAGTGAATTTTGTTTGTTCACCAAGAATGGAATGGACTTTATATTCTAGGACCATAGGTTCTTTGCCATAGCATGACAAAGAAATTAAAAATAAAATACTCTGTTTTCTTACAAATCAGTTTTTCTCTTCCTGTCTCTTCTGTAACACTTTTTTGTTGTGTCAAATTAAAGATTTTGCATTAACACCATTTTCCCTCCTAGTTTTTAGTATATGTTGCTTTTTTGCATTATACAAGAATTATTCTAACATTTGCACCAGCTGCCCTGCTGTGTCCCTGAAAACACAAAATGTGTTTTATTCATTGTTATATTTCCCAGAGTACATCACAACTAGTACACACTCAACAAGTATCATAAATGAATCCCCTGAACCTCACTTATTTCATATACTATGCCTGAGAGAGCTACTTGTTTCTTTATCAGCTTAATCAGAATAAACTATGTGGTTATGTTTTCAGACTTCAAACCTAATTCTATGACTATCATTATTATTATTACTACTACTACTTACTTCTATTACTACTCCTTGAAATATTTTTATACTTTATTCAAGTGGCTATAAAACAATTGTAAATTTCAGTGCCTTATTATAGTAAAAATTTGTTTCTTGCTTAGGATGGTTAAGGATGGGTAGGATTGTCAGATAAAATACAGGATGCCCAGGTAGAATGACATTAGCATAATGGTAGCATAAGGCAACCCTCATTTTTGTCCCCCCAACTTCAATAACAAAAGTCTGACATCCATCCATTAACTCAGTGGCATCATTAACTCGATGGACATGAGTTTGAGCAAACTCTGGGAGATGGTGAAGGACAGAGAAGCCTGTCATGTCCATGGGGTCACAAAAAGTCAGACACCACTTAGTGACTAAACATTAACAGAAATCCCTCTGTGGGAGTTGTGGAATCCAGCAGCCTCACCAACCAGTGCATGGGGTAATAGGTAATCGACTTGGGTACCAGCTGTGGAACCTACAGGAGACTGTGAACCAACTCTGGACACTCTTAGCTGCAGGTCGGAGCACCTGCAGAACAGAGATGAGAGAGCCTTTGTGAAAGTCCAGGTTTCCAAAACCCTATTAGAGATGGGGGAGAAAAAAAAAGAGTCTGGCTGCATTGAAGTGGGTAAGAGGAATAGCTCCTCTCTGCCAATATCATTCCTCCTCCAAGGAGGCGCATTTTAGGGCTATGCTGGACAGCTGGTAGCTGTGTGACACACTGCCAGAGACACACATTCCTCTCTCACAACATCCGGAGCATTAAAGAGGGAGCTTCATGGCTCGGGGAGGAAGCAGAGTAGGAGAGCAGCATAACATTCCCAAAGGGCATTAGCAGGATAAACCTGCTGACCGTGTTCTGGACTCCATTAAGACGTTCACCCACCAGCCAAAGGGAAAACTTCACCCATGGATCCCTTCAACTGACAGGTGGACATCCCCAGTGTATGCATGCCAGACCCATACCTCTCCCCATTCTCTCGCTGGCTGCCTGGATGGCTCCCAAGGGCTGCTGTGAGAGTGCGCTCTGGTAAGCAAGCAGCTCACTCAGACAGTAGACCAGGGTCTATGGGCAATGGAGAAACAATAAACTTGAGCTGAGGTGCCACCTTCAAAAAAAGAAAAAGGGCTATTAGCATCTGGCCTGGTACATTGTAGAATCTGAAGCAGACCAGCTTAAGAATTCAACCACCGGAGGGAGCAAGAAGTGTGGAGCATTTGCGTCCATAGGTCAAAGAATACCTCGGGATCTGTATCAGGACTGATACAAGGTATTTTTACTCTAAAGAGAGTTAATAAAAATTGGAGAAGGTGGCTGCTATTTTAAATGCAAACAACAGTGGAAAACTTGAAGGAACGTGAAAAATCAAAATCATGACATCACTAAAAGATCCCAGTAATCTTCTAATAAGCAAACCCAGAGACATGGAGATTTGCAATTCACCTGATAAAGAATTTCAAAATGGCAGTTTTAGGAAAAACTCAGTGAACCATTCTTCTTATCAAACAGACTTTGTTTTTTCAAGTGTGCATTTTCAACATAAACTTGGCCATATATATTCCTGGCAGTACCACTCTTTGCTCCTTAGTTCACTGCTGCTAAGTTGCTTCAGTCTTGTCCGACTCTGTGCGACCCAACAGACGGCAGCCCACCAGGCTCCCCCGTCCCTGGGATTCTCCAGGTGAGGACACTGGAGTGGGTTGCCATTTCCTTCTCCAATGCATGAAAGTGAAAAGTGAAAGTGAAGTCTCTCAGTCGTGTCCTACTCTTAGCAACCCCATGGACCGCAGCCTACCAGGCTTCTCCATCCATGGAATTTTCCAGGCAAGAGTACTGGAATGGGGTGCCATTGCCTTCTCCATCTTTAGTTCACAGCTTACTTTTTCTAGCAATTGTTTCAAATATCTCCTTTCCAAATGTTCTCAATTTCAGCTTCTCTCAGTAACAGCTGATAACTTCATGTCCCTTTTGACAGAAGACCAAGACCATCTGGAATGAACCTCATGATATACTGCTTTCACCTTGACTAATATTTATTTTCTTTACCAATAGATGATTATAATCTTGTCCTTGCTTTCTGTTTCAGAAGAAAGGTCCTTCTTCCCTTTCTAAACTATGCTCTTAATTTCATTTCTTTCTCTCTTAGAAGTCCCGCTTTCGATTTATCATTTTCTTATATGCTTTCCCCATCTAAATAAAACATCCACTTGACTGTCTTATTCCTTTTAACTACCTTATGATTTCTGTAGTGTCTTTCTTAGCTAAGATTTTAAAATCCATAGCTACTACCTGTATTTCCTAGCAACTTCATTTTCACACCTTATGCTATAGCTTTCACACTACAACTTCACTGTAATTATATTTCTTTGCCTTGTTAATTCTTATTTACTTCAACAGTAAGCTCCAGAATAATAATTTACAGGAAGCCGTCTTTAAACTCCCCAGATGAACTCTTCATGAATTTCTCTCTTTAGTGTGTCTGGTTCCCACTTTATAGTACATTTGTTCCTTTAGAGCTGTAATCATATCTTATTTGTATTTGCAGTGGTTAATGTATAAGCTCATAATTAGTTTTCTTAATTGGCCTGAAAGTCAGCATCTTTCCCTTTCCTAAAACTTTTTGATCAGTGGTTCATTCAGCATTTTTAATATTCTAAATGATCACCTCTCTTGCCTTCTAAACCTTTCTGGTTTATTCTCTCAAAATTCTTTTTTTGAGAGCCTGTATTTGCCAATGTTTGCTCGGCACCATAAAATTACCACTATTTGTATTTACATAGCTTTCAGTGAACATACCTTTAACATTTTCTGTACCCCTGGGCACAGAAGATTTAGTGATTTAAATAAGGCAGCCCTCCTCTCCTGAAAACTTCATTGACTCAAATGAGAGAAGAACATTCAAGTGATCGTAAGTTATACGTTACACTGTGCCAGGTAATCGGCTTTCTCCCGTGTGACATGAGGTACCTTCATTCATTCATTTTAAAGTTTTCATATGAAGATTTGATATGAGCACATCTGTGCTTATAAAAAGGTTATTATTGGCAGCCTTAAATGCGGGCCTGAGAGAAACAGGAAAAAAACTAGGGCTGTTGTAACAATCTTTCATAAAACACGAGGGAAGACTTAATTTTGACAGTGGCCGTGGGACAAGGATGGGGAAAACATCCAAGATATTTTATCTAACTTTCATCTTTCATCCATGTTTCAGTTGTGTATTTTCCCATTGGACTCTCAAATACCTCTGCGTGTATATCAACTCAGACTAGAAACAAATAACAATAGAAACAATAGCTAATATTTAATGATCCTTTACTCTGTGTCAGTTATGCTAACTGCTTTATTTGAATTCACTCATTATTTCTCCAACAACACTACATGATGGTACTTTTATTATGCACATTTTCTGAAGGAGGAACCACTGCACTGAGAGTTTCAGCAGCTGACCAGTATCACATAAGATCTGTGTTCTGGGTTTTTGTCTGTCTGTTTTTAACCACAGTACTCTACTGTCTGACCCCTGGAGGAGGGCACAGCAATCCATTCCCAGTATTCTAGCCTGGAGAATCCCATGGACAGAGCAGCCTGGCAGGGGTGGAAACAGTCGGACACAACTGAAGTGGCTTAGCAGCAGCAGCGTACTGTCTGAAACCTGAATTGTTTCTCTCCTGCCTTCTCTTTTGTGTTCATCCCTTTGTATCACCAGGTCTGCCATCCATGTTTTCACACTGAAAACCTGGATTTTTTTTAAAATGCTGGTGTCTGCTTTCAGTTTTTGCTCGTTTTTCTTTCCTCTTTTTTACTGCTAGAGAAATGTCACTATCATCATGTTACTGAGTTGCTTCATATCTTTGAGACATATAATAACTATCAACTCACTCAACCAAATACACTGTGGTATAGTTCCCAGCATTCTTGATATATTTTCCAGAATTCCCAGCAACTGGTCCTATCTCATGTATACAACTCTTTCTTCTTTCCTATCTTCTAGAGTTCCTTTGTATTTCATTGCTTAGTTTTTTTATTCTGGTCTGAATTTTTATTTGTTTTTATTCCTTTCTATAAGCAATACTCTTCTTCAAGATTCAGCTTAACCATGGTTATCTTTTGTGAAATTAATCCCGATGTTTGGTTGTTTTTGTCTTAATGTAGGTTCCTATAGCACCTATAATAAGCTGTTTTCTGAATTACCTGTGCCTTTGGTGAGGCGATCCCTGGGTTGGGAAGATCCCCTGGAGAAGGGAAAAGGCTATCCACTCCAGTATTCTGGTCTGGAGAATTCCATGGACTGTATAGTACATGGGGTTGCAAAGAGTCGGACATGACTGAGTGACTTTCACTTTCACTTTGGTGAGGCGCTGGTCTCCTGGGTATTGCAGAAAGGACTGAGCCTTCTCTGGGATCACCTTATCAGAGCTGCATCAGGGGGTTAGTGTGTGTGGGATAGGTTGCCATGTCTCAACTTGGGCATGAATACCCATGGTTTCTCACAAAGAACGTGAGATGGTTTCATACCCATTGTTTCATACAAAGAACATGTAATATTTTTAACAAGGCAGTGAAATACACTACAGTTTATAATAACTTTTCTCCCAATCTGAATGATGTTTGTTTCCTTCTGAGATCTCTTTTTTTAACTTTCCACTTCAATGCAGTTTTGGGGGCTAGAATGCACACAGTATAGGTGGTTTCACCCCATAGCTGTGTTTTTACCATTACGCATCATACTTGATTATATGCAGTACCTTACACAATCAAATAATCATTCTTTCTTTTCAACAAAAAGCTTAAGAATAGAATCTTACATCCTGCTCCACTCAACTACATCTGGCAAGTGTCAAGTCTAAAATAGAAACATAATAAATGTTTGTAAATTTCAAATGGGGGCTCCCTATATTACTGTACCATGATAAATTTAAAACAGCTAATGTCTCTATAGCCCTTCTCATCAGCTAATGTATACATTTAAGCTGTGAACTTTCTGTAAGTACTGCTTTAGCTATCCAAATTTTAAAATGTAGGATGTCTTTAGTTCAGATCTAAACAGTTTTCCATTGTGGTTTTACATATTTAGAAATGTGTGTTTTCAGTTTCTAAAAGTATATAATTCTGGATAATTTTTTAAATTTTTAATTGCTTTGTGTTCAAAGAATATAATCCATATTACATATATTCTTGGCTTTTCTATGCCTCTTTGTGGCCTAGTTTGTGATCATAAAATATTTTTATGAATATTCTATGAGTATGTGGAAAAAAGTGTACATTTTCTGTTTGTGGGTTTAGGGTCTTAAAAGTGTCCATTAAATCAAGCTTGTTAATGGTAGTCAAATCTAAATTTTAATTTGTTTGAATATATCAATTCCTGAGAAGACTCAATCTCTCACTGTGATGATGGATTTGTAATTTTGTTACCTGGTTTGTTTTGCTATATGTATTTTAAAGATGTACTGCTAGATGCGTGAGGATCTATATAATTTGCTTGTAAATCATTCCTTTTATTCTTAAGACCCTCTTTATCTACTGATGCTTTTTACCTTAAATCTTGTTTTTAGACAAAATATCTAGTTTTATCTAGTTGAGTAATCACCAATAGTGATTTCACAAAGAAATAAATGGCTATTTTATGGATCCATTTTCAAAATGGTATTTAAAGTGGAGTTAACTTAATGGTTATATGTGATTGGCAACCATATATTAGAACCTGATCTTGAAAATGAATTATGTGGTCATCTTACAGTAGTCAAATTACTATTCAGATGAAATGATGCTAAAAATAAGTTGACATTTCCCATGTAATGGCACCACTGATTCATGTTCATCACCTGCAGTGAATGCTAACATGAAGATTGTATAATTTATTTCACTTTAGTGTCCTTTAAAACTGTCCAAGCCTATTTAGAAAATAGCAAAGCATGTACCAGCCACATTGACTTCTGTCAGCTTGTCTTCCAGGAACTTGATATGCTTGCTTGACATAAAATAACATGGGCTAGTTTAGATTTAAGATATTAATTCTATAAGTGACATAACACTTATTTTAGTGAGAACAAAACATGCCGTCATAATAGCATGGATTCTGTTCAGCTATTCTTTACCGACCACACACCAGGCATGACTAAACGCTGTGTAAACAAAAAGAGGAAAACACCTTTGACCTTTTAGGGCTAAGTATTTTCAAACTGAACAGAGAAAATCTCAATGCAACATGGATGGTACTCCAAGAGAATTGATGCAAGAGTTACAGAAACCATAAATTCTTACTCATCATTTGTTAATGAAGGTATGTGCTGCTATGAGTACACACTTAAGGCAGCGATCAGTTGTTTTCTCTATAAGAAAATGGAAAAGGATTTAAATGAAAATAAGTGTTTAAAATTCAGTATCAATAGACTGTTAAGGTAGGTAGGGTGTATGGAATTTCCTCTCTGGAAATATTCCATAAGAGCCCACTTATTAGTAACTAAACGTTCTTGCTGAATGTCTTACAAGTTCTAAACTGAGGTGATGCTGCTTCTCTTGTCACACCTTGCCCTCCAAACCTGATGCACATCAAGTGCTACCCGTCTCGTTGCATCCTCGCATTGCTTATGCCAGGTATCTGGGTCATCTGTGACATGTCCTTCTTCCTTACTCCCATTTTGTTGGCCTTCATCAATCTTGGCAATTTTTAACTTTTGAAACATATTTTGATTCTATTCAGATTTTTTTCTCCACTGCTGCCCAAAGACCTCAGCCCACCACGGTGCTACTTCAGAAGGAATCTTCTCTTGCTCCCTCTATTTCATTTTCTCAAGGGAGCTATCAGAGTTACCTATTTAAAACAGTCAATCTGATGATCATATGCATCTATCTCAAAACGCTTTGTCAACTTCTTGTTGGCCCTATGATAAAGCTAAATTCATCTCTCATGCCACACTTTGGAGTCACTTATTCTGTCACACTGACCTTCCTTACTATTTCTTATACTCTGCCGCTCTCTTGCCCATCCTAGGGCCTTTACTTTTTAATTCTTTTAGTTTGTAATATTTTAACTCTGTTGCCTCATTTTGCCCCTTTATCACCAACACTTTCTTCAGTTATCTGCTTAAATTTGACTTCTAGGGGACAGTCTATAATCCTCTAAAGTACATCTCCTTTTTTTTTTTCCTAGCACTTATCACTTTGGTAAATAAATATATAATTGTTTACCCCTCTAAATCATAAGCTCCTGGGAACAGGAATAAGGTCTACTTGTGGTGGTGGTTTAGTCGCTAAGTCATGTCCAACTCTTGCGACCCCATAGACTATAGCCTGCCAGGTTCCTCTATCCATGGGATTCTCCAGGCAAGTATACAGGTCATTTGCTTCTCCAGGGGATCTTCCCAACCCAGTAATCAAACCCGGGTCTCCTGCACTGCAGACAGATTCTTTACCAGCTGAGCTATAATGGAAGCCCAAGGTCCACTTGATGTAGTATCATACATGCAGTGGGCACAAATATTTGTTGGATAGAAAATGCACTGATGAGTGAAAATTATGAGGGCAAAAAATTGATTTAAAAATATAAGTAAACCTGAAACGTCTCAATCATGTCATCACTTTAAAAACTTCAAATTTTTGCAATTGAATTCAAAGCCTTTATATGTGGAAAGACTGTCATATTAAAAATTTTTTAATCAACAATTTACCCTTATTAACCATTATTTACAAAACACTGGATCAAATGAATTTTGCCTTCTTCCAAAAAGCAAATTAACTGTTTTCAGGATAAATATTTCTTATCTTGAGAATATCCAAAAGAATGTGTCTGAAGACAGATAGTTCCCTAGAAGGAATTACGGATGTTTTGAGGGGTGTTGGCATACTCTAGAGCCCACTACCACTTTGTTATATAAGATTTTGTGCATTTGTTTTTTGTTATTGTTGTTAAAAAGTCACACTAGTTCTTTGTGTTGAACATATACTTAACTGTTCTTCTCTAAATATTTTAACTAACTCAATGCCGTACACATTTTATATCAGTGACCATCAGTGATTACTATTACTATTATGTTGCAGTTGAAGGTTAGAGGAAAAGAATGGTAGGTCAAGTTTGGCCAAAATGTTATCTTAATAACTGCCTCATGAGATTTACTTTCTTTAATTTAAAGCAGATCTTTAGCATGATTTTTTACCTTTCTCTGATCTAATAGAGAGTTCCAGTTATTTACTGAATTTCTCATTTTTAGTCTAACTATTTTTATAGGTGCTATTTTTAAGATCTTTGATAAGGCATTTTTTATATTGTCTCTCCACCAAAATATTACACAGATATAAAAGCTCCCTTTGCAGGTATCCCTTAATTTGTTTATTTATATGTATTAACATACGATAACATTTTGTCTGTGGTAGCAATTAAATACCTCCAAACCTAGTGGCAGAATTAGGTTAAGCCAAGTTAGACTTTATATCGGTAAACAAAGATTTAGAAAACTGGTTCAGTGACTTAGCCCTTGTTTGTAGTTTGGAGGAAATATAAACAAATATTTTCATTTATTATCATTATTTTTATTTTGTGACTTTTATAATTCATCTGTTATACTACTTTTAACAGAACAGTAATTACCATCTTTTAAAAGTAAACAATAATATTTCTGTTCAAGTTGCTTTCAAGTTCTCTTTTTATTCATAATAACTTTTGGAGACATGAGATAAATGTTGAACCTTAGAAATTAACCTTTGCATAGAAATCATTCCAAAACATTGTGATGTAGTGAAATAATATAAATTTTTCACACCTATTAAAATTTCTGCTTAAGCATATTTGAATTATTTGTTCTAGATAAAATTTAAGAACTTTAAAAAATTTGTCATATTAGATATAAATTATTTCAGGTCCATGCTAATAATGCTGTTAAAGGAAAAAACTCAAAAATACTGACCTTAAACTTCTTCCTACAAAAACTGTGAATTACAAAAGAGAAAAAGATATTTCACTGAAGCTGTGTCTTTTAGATAAACTTTTTAACTGACTTATGGGATATGACTTCTCAAAAGATGAGTATAGAATGGTTATCTTCCTCCTGGAAAAATTAAATACACAAAGATGACAGTGATTCTTGCTATTGATACAGAGCTATACTTCCATGACTGTAATTTGTTCTGTGACAAAGTTTCAAAAAAAGAACTTCTTAAAGAGATTCTGCAGTCGTGCAATCAGAATAAGCATGCCTTGGATTCTAAGACAAGCTACTGTAAGATGAGAGAGGAAGCAATTGAGGGTATATAGCAGATCATTGAGAGAGAGTCAATACGGGTTAGTAGATCTGCCATGGAGATCTCAGAGACTGATAGCAGGAAACAGAGGTATGTGCAAGTGGTTATCATTAGGATGCTAGAGAATGAGTAATGGGAATGTTCAGCAGGTGGAAAAAGCTCTGCAAGGGGAGGGTGATGGCAAGAAACAAGGAATACAAGTTAACTCTGGTGTCAAGGGAATCCAACTGCAAATACTGATGACTCAACTGTGGCAATGGAAGTCCAGTGGCAGAACATACTTTCTCAGAATTAATATGAGGAACGAACTCAATATAATGTTTTCTTATTTGTCTCTAAGGCATTGAGATGCTAGTTAGATGGGACCTGGCGCTGGAAGCTCAGCAAATGAACGTAAGGAATGGGCTTTTTCCTGGTATAAGGATTGAAGCTGGATCCTGGTTCCTTTGAATCAGTGTGCAGGGTCAGGGACCACTAGCAAAGTTGATACGATGGTGAATCCTGAATGATGGTTTCAGCTGTCTTTGGATTTTCCTGTCAGTGGAGCTAGCTTGGCTGGAGTCTAGTTGGGATTGGGGATCCTTCAGTTAATAGTTAAGGAGCTGTGTCTCTGTGGCTAAGAAGGTGGAGTTAAGAGTCCTGGCAGGTGATTATAACCGGAGAAAAGATGCTTCCTGTGCCGTTCTTCTCACTGTGCTTCCCCACTCTTAACTGTGGAAGAGAAGAGCCTGAGACGTGATTCAAAGCCACTAAAAGATTTGTGAGACCAAGAATACCACAAAACTAAACTCGGTTCACTTGGGAGATTGGAAAGACAATTCATTTAATCAAAATTATAGTATTTGCAAATAAGCTCTATGCAACAGAGCAAATCCAATAACCTCTAAGAACCCATAGAGTTCCCTCATTTCTAGGTGCCTCATGGAAAATGTTTTTCAAAATGAAATAGTAATTTTGGAGGGAGGGTGTTACTAGTTTTCTATTTATGACTTAATAAACTCAAAAGCTGCTAAATTTGTCGCAATTTGTTATCTCACAGTTCTCTAAGTCAGAAGTCAGGGTTGACTGGGCTGTTTAGGTCTCATAAGGCTGAAATCAAGGCCTTGGGCCTGCTGGGTTCTTATCATGAGGCTTTGAGAAGAATCAACTTTCACACTTACGTAGGTTGTTGGTAAAATTCAGTTCCTTGTGGTTGTAGGAGTCAGCCAGAGACTGCTTTCAGGTTCTAGAAACCACTATGTTCACAGGCTCCAAGGATTAGCCCATGGGTATCTTTGGGGAGCTAGTCTGTCTACCATAGAGGAAAGCAATTTTTTGCCAAGGGATGACTTTGATTGTCCAATTTCTCTTACCATAAGAGAAGTTAAAATACCTAGACCCCAAACTGGTAGAAGCCTAGGGATTTTTATACTGAATCAATAGTGTAGAAAAAAGACAAAGGCTTCCAGCTTTGAAGTCAAAAAGGAAAAAGTAGGGCAACGAACAGAATCAATAATGGTTAAAAACCTAACACCTTTTCCTTGTGTTTCCTTTAAACTATGGTATTTTGAAATACCGCTTAAGGTTATTTTAGTAAGTGTTTGACTAAAATGTCCCCATTTTGTTTCATTTTTAAACAGAAAATTTTATATGCTGTTTGAGTTTTCGTCACAGCTCATAATTGCAAGGAGTAATCATCATACTAGGTTTGAAAGTCTTTGTGATCAAAATGAATCTGTGCATCTTAGATCAGCCCCAGGCACATAGTAGGTACCTAATATTTGGGTTGCATGTACAGATGCAAAGATATCACCTAGAACTAAATTGTCTCAAAGCAGATTCTTTATGTCAGCTCTACTGCTTTTTTTTCCTTTATAAAGTTATTGAAAATATGGAAGTAGAGAATAGTTCATGTGGTGGTGCAGTTCAAGTAGAGAAGAGTTCCCTCAATTCATCTTGGGAAGTACAGTCTTACCACATGTTTAAGCTGAATTATTTTACATTACTGCAGCCTAATTTCATTAGCTTATTTCAGTTTTTCATATTTTTTCTACATGTTATTTTGGAATTTTCAAACATAAAGGGAGAGTTTATAAATAATACAATGAATACTCAATACCCCTCACCTAACTAAATCTACCAATGTGTCAGCCATTTTTCTTATCATCTACCTTTTCTGATTAAAGCTGAATAGAGAATTCAAGGAAGCTGATTTCTGAACTATGAAATATGATGTTTTCTGCTATTTTGAAAATTAACAACCAAATCAAAGTCTGGCTGCTAAAGTATTCTTTAGGAATGAAATCATCACTGTGTTTATCAGAGTCCTTTTGCATTTCTCTTGCACTTAAAACATATTTTAGCATCACTAGCTGCTTCCCTTCTATTGCCTATCATATTTCCCATGCTTCTTGCCCATCGTGTGAAAAAGGTAGCATTTTGTAGAAATTACCAGCAAAAACAAAGCACTTTTTTTCTTCCACATGGCAAACATTAGCTGTAATGTTTAGATCAATTCTTTTACATTCTGTGTTTCTGGGTACTCAGGAACTACTTTTGATTTTGTTTTTAATGTTATTTCTGAGTCTCACCCTCTTTTGGAAGTCGAAAGGGTTGAGTATTACACCCTGGATAATTAAGTTTTGTGAAATATACCTATAAAATATTTTTAAAACAAGCCTAAAACAGTAGTCCATGATGCTGGTTCTGTAGACTCTTCAGAGGGTGACTCAGTGGAGTGGACTAGGGTAGAAAGCATGCGACACTAAAAATGAATTTGTGAAGACAGAGCAAACTAATGCCAGCAATAGTGAAAGTGATTTTTAATTGTTTCTAGGATCTAACTTTCCAAAACAGAAAAACTGGTTCATCATGGTCTGAAAATTAAAGTGTTTCATATGTTATTGAAATAAGAGTTCTTTTTTAAATTAGAAATGTCTGTATTTCATTTAAACTTAAAATTAGGGATTAGGTTTGCCTTAAGTTATTAATAGCATTAGGTCTTGTTTTTATAGCTATTGACAAAACTGTCAGTGTGTATTTTTAACCTATAGTAATTTTTATTTATATTACAAACAGAACATGAAATTTCAGAAAGTGTGTGACCAGTTTATCAGTTATAACATTCTAACACTTAATTTTTTGTATCCACCATCTTTGATAATTTTTTACCATTTCCATAATTATAATCATACACCTAATTCTGTATTTGGAATGTTTTACATAGCACTATATCATAAATAAGAACTTACCTGATGATTCAGATGGTAAAGAATTAGGAGACCCAGGTTTGATTTCTGGGTCAGGAAGATCTCCTGGAGAAGGAAATGGCAACCCACTCCAGTACTCTTGCCTGGAGAATTCCATGGACAGAGGAGCCTGGTGGGCTACAGTCCATGGGTTGCAAAGAGTTGGACACAACTGAGTGACTTTCTTTTTCATGTCATAAATAAACTCCTGTTCCCAAATAATACCACTTGTAACTATGATTTTTGATGGTTGAAACATGTTCTGTCACTTATTTGTGTTGCAATTTATAGAAGTATTATATTATTATTAAATTTGACTATTTCTTACTATAAATAAATGACAGTGAACATGTTTAATGCACACTGTTTTTCTCATAGTTCAAAGTCTATACTGGATAGCATCTGAAAAGAAAGATCACTTAATCAAAATGTATTAATTTGTATAGCACATGGTGTATGCATGTGAAGTGCTTTCTACAAGTGTACTGACTAGTTTTCTGTGCCACTGTTGTTGTTCAGTTGCTAAGTCATGTCCGAATCTCTTGTGACCCCATGAACTGTTGCCCATCAGGCTTCTCTGTCCATGGGATTTCCCAGGCAAGAATACTGGAGTGGATTGTCATTTCCTCCTCTAGGGGATCTTCCTGACCCAGGGATCGAACCCACATCTCCTGCATTGGCAGGCAGATTCATCACTGAGCCATCAGGAAAGCCCTTCCATGCCACTAATAACTTGTTAAAATCCTGTCCTAGCAAGATTCCTAAGCGTATTTCCAAAGTTATCAAGAATATCATAACTATTTACTTAGTTGCTAAAAACATTTGCAAGGTTTGCCAGATCTTTCCTTTACATCTATTAACTGAAAAAAATAACCCAGGTGTGATCACTGAAAAGGTTCACATCTCACTAGACAAGAAATTTAGAGATCAATACCTATGGAATTGAAACATTGGGAATTATAAATATCAAGAAAACACCCATCATATCTTTAGAAGAGAAAAACAGTTTACATCCCAAGGAACAAAAATCAGATGGCACCAGACTTCTCAGCAACATTAATACCAGACAACAGTGGTACAGTGGTATCTGTAGTTTTGATGTGATTTAAAAAAGATTTTTGCACATATAAGGATTTGGAAAATGATATTCATATATCCTCTAGCCAACTAAGAAATGTATGCAAATTGCAACTCATATAAGTAGCACAGTTATGTTATTTTCTTAAGCTGAAAGGGAAAAAAAGTAGACAAAATTGGAGTTATTTTTTATGCTGAAAGTATAAAATTGATTATAAAACTGAATAGAGAGGTAAAAATTATTACTGAAAGAAGAATGATTAAGACAAAAAGTTTATACCTAAAACTCTAGGTGTTTATAATAAGGGTTAAGAAATAGAAGAGGGTGATGTAGAATAAGAGAAAGCCACCTTCATTTTTCATAAAGAAAGGTAAACAGTATTGTTTGTCTTAACATTAGTACCTTTAAAGCTTAAGATGGAGAAAAGCTTTTTCTTTCTAGCTTTAAAGAACATCTCATTAGATGCATATTAGAGGCCTTTTCTGCTAACAAGTGGAACAGTCAAATAAAATATAGCATAAAGTTTTAAAATAAATGGATGGGAGATGACATATGAGCACACAGAAAGCTGAGTTTGAAATATTAATTTTAGGCAAAATAGATTCAAGGCAGTGATTATTAAACATGAAAAAGAAAAGTTAAATGGACAAGCAGCAGTTGTAGGGTATTATATATTTGAAAGAGCAACAGGACAAAAATTAGGGACAATATAAAGGTATTTGGCAAATGGATAAAAATGTAGACCAAGAACATGGATATTTTATTAAGTATTCCTGGAATATTATGAAAATTGGTCATTGATTAGGCCATATAAAAATTATTCAAAAGTTCCTAAATACAGAAGTTGTGTATCTTGCATCATGCTAAGTTGCTTCAGTCATGTCTGACTCTGTGTGACCCCATGGACTGCAGCTCACCAGGCTCCTCTGTCCATGGGGATTCTCCAGGCAGGAATACTGGAGAGGGTTGCCGCGCCCTCCTCCAGGGATCTTCCTGACTCCGGGATGGAACCTGCATCCCTTACATCTCTCGCATTAGCAGGCAGGTTCTTAGCACTGGCACCACATGGGAAGCCCATGGTATATCTTACCTGGGCACAACTGGGAAACTAGAAACTAAAAAGGAAAATAAAACCTCCATCCATTTGTAAATTAAAGTATATCTTTGGTTACATGTACAAAGTTTGATATTAGTATTCTCATTTTTTTCTAAATCATCTAATCAGTATGGTTTCCAGTTGTATCCAGTAACTCTTTGGAAAATTAAAAATTGTACTTATTGGATGATCTAGGGGAAAAATCATGAATACCACCATCAGACCTTGCAGGTTCAATCAAGGATAAATTCAGAGCCAAATTTACAGTTTTATATATTTTTTTTTAATTTTTTTTATTAGTTGGAGGCTAATTACTTCACAACATTTCAGTGGGTTTTGTCATACATTGATATGAATCAGCCATAGATTTACACGTACAGTTTTATATTATTTATCTTTTTAAAGAAAGAGAAAACATTTACTAATTTATTAAAAAGTTTGAAAATAACACCTTTTTTAAACAAAGGAAAGTAGAAAAAAATTTTAAAGAATAAAATATACTAAGTAGGAAAAAAAGGTGAATTAATAGAACAATTCCTGGCAAAGATGATGATGACAATGATGACAGCACTTATTCTTCAGTTTAGGAGAAAACAAGTCATCATCTGTTAAGGACCAGCAGTTCAGGAAGGCAGGCTGTGCTCCAGAGGCATCCAGAGACTTAAGGCTAGCGGATCCTCAGCCATTGTTCAGGGCATTGGTCTTATAGGCATGACAGAAAGTGGATCTCCAATTAAAAGTGAGTAGGAGGCATCCAGAAAGTGATGTGTACCTCTTCTGCCCACGTTAGGAAGAGCATCGGAGACTCAGCAGCATTTGTAGCGGGGTTGTGGTCCCTGGCTACTCTCCTCTTGCCGTGGGAAAAGACGGAGGACAGATGTTGGTGGTCTGCTTGCAGGCTCTCCCAGCTGCTACAGAGGACCTTTTTAAAACATGTGTGAGCAGTGTGTATATGAATAAAACAGAAAGTCCCAAAGAAATGAAGTTTTCTGGGAAAAAGATAAATGAACAGAATTGAAGTAAATAAGATAAAAAATATAAAAAATAATAAGGACCATAATTACTTCCAAAATTGCCTTTGTATTCAGGCAGTTTTATCACTGCATATTTTTTAACTTCACAAAGTAGATAAACACCATATTATGTAAATTTCCTCAGAGCATTGCAAAAGAGTTTGCCATCCAGTCCATTTTGAGGAAGCAGAATAATCCTCATGCTTAAATTTGAAAATATAATCTAGCAAGGAACTTTCTAAACCTGTCTCATTTAGAAAATAGATATGAAGATCCTAAATAAAGTATTTTAGCTAATAAAATTATTAACCTACTAAAAGGATCATCCATAATGATCAAGCATGGTTTATCTCAAATACAATGACGGTTTAAGAAAACTGTCAATGTATAGTTACTTATATCATGCTTCCCCAAAGAAAAACTAAATAATACCAATCAAATATGAAAAGGCAATGTGTCTCTTATTATTCCTGATCTTTGAAAATTGCTTAAAAAACACTAGGCATAGAAATATATTTCTTAGTATGATAAAGAGCATGTCTTCAACCAACAGCCAAAGTATTTAACTGTGCTCTGCATTAAAATTGTGAAGACAGAAAAACTACTACAGAGCCATGCTTAACCACGGTTTTAATTTCTGCAATTTTTGTTATTCACAGACAACCAGGATCTGAAAAAAATTAAAGATTCAGAAATAAGCAATTCATAAGTTTTAAAATGCACACTATTCTGAATAGTATGATGAAGTCTCACCCTGTCTTGCATCATCCTGCCTAGGACATGAATCACCAGCTTAACCCACCCATTGATCAGTCAGCAGCTGTCTGGTTATCAGATCCACTCTGATGGTATCACAGTGCTTGCATTCACGTGACCCTTACTTTGCTTATTAATAGTCCAAAGCACAACAGTGGTGATGTGGGCAATTCAGATACACCAGAAGAAGTTGGAAAAGGCTTCCTTTAAGTGAAAAATTGAAAGTTCTAGACTTAATAAGGAAAGAAAAGCAATTGTATGCTGAGGTTGCTAAGATTTTTGGTAAGAATAAGTCTTCTGTGAAATTGTGACAAAGAAAAAAGACATCTGTGCTGGTTTTCACACCTCAGACTGCAAACGTTATGGCCGCAATGCATGCTGAGCACTAAGTTAAGTTAGAAAAGGCATAATAACATTTGTGGCTGGGAGATATGAGCAAGACTTCAGCAAGAGATCCTCTGAACCAGGTGACATCAAGACATTTTCTGCCAGTAAGGGATGGTTACACAGATGCAGAAATAGGTTTAGATCAAATAATATAAAAATTACAAAAGAGCTGCCTCTGTTGATGAAGAAGCTACTGCCAGAATTGAGGAAGTAAAGGAGAGACCACATTTATAGAACTTTTATCTCAGTATATTGTTATAATTGTATTATTTTTAGTTATTGTTATTAATCTCTTACTGTGCCTAATTTATAAATTAAATTTTATCATAAGTATATATGTATAGGAAAAAACATATACAGGATTCAGTACTATCTGCAGTTTCAGGCATCCAGTAAAGGTCTTAGAATCTATCCCCCATGGATAAGGGAGTCTACTGTATCAACATTTTAAATGTTTCTCAGAACAATATTTGTATCTGCCTTTAAAATAGCACAAATGTCTTAATAGTAAATACCAATAATTCTCTGCCAGGTGTCTTCCTACTTATTTCCTCCAATTTCCAAGAAATATATCACTATTTTAGTTTCTGTTATTACCTTCACAATTTTACGTATACTCTAAAGATCTTTTTCCTTTTCTACCAAATGTAGATTTTATGTCTTGATTCCCAGTGTATTCCTAGGCAGCTGGTTCTGTACCATCCTTACTAACTAAAACTGTTAGTTATTTAATGTGTGTTTTACAATCGACTGCATCCTAGTTTTAATTTTAAGCAAAGTTTTATTTTATGCCTGTTGTTGTGAAACTTTCTTACAACAGTATATACAACTTTTTTTTTTTCTATCAGAGGCTACTAGTGATAATAACTAAGGTTAAAATAAGAACTCTTCTAGCTTTTATTTTAGATTGTTAAAAAAGGAAAATATAAAATAACAACATACCTCACTGTTCTTTACATTCAGAAATAGGGAATTAGAGAATGAAAATAGTATTAAAATTCAGTTATATAATAGCACTGAAGAGAAAATAGGAAATGGTGCTGGACACATATACAAGGGAAAAGTAAATACATGAGGAAGGAGCATAGGTTGACTTGTGCCTTGTTACAAGGTAGAAAGATATGAAAACACAAAGTCCAAGAAAGGAGACTTAAATATATAGCAACTGAAGACTCATTTTGTGGTGACTCTTTAAGGTTCATTGTAATATTTTCCTTGGGAAAGCAAATAATTGTTCCATAATTTATTTCATTTGAAAATATCAAATTTAATATATTGTATTTATAAAAAGTAAGTAAAGATAGTGATTTAAGAAAATACTTTTAAAATTAAAAGTAAAATTTTCACTTTCAAAAAAACATTGAAATTCAAGTCATGTGGCAAAGTAAGTTAATTTAAGAGCAGTTAGAAAATACAAATCTGAATGTATTAAAATCATATAAATTAAACCAGTAAAAAGAAAAATATTTTTAATGGTAATTAATATTTTTACATTTGCTCCAAAAATATTCACTTAATTAGAAGAAATATTTTAAAACCATGTTATTTATATGTCTTTCTTTTTCACAGGAGAGAGAACTTAAAAAGTCAACCCTAAATAATTGCAAATATATTATATATAACGGATTTTCCATGGTATTCTAATGGGAATTCACACAAATCCAGTGAAGCTAATGCTTTGTAGTAGCTCTTAGTATAATTAACTTATTTGTTCTCCTTTTGTAATTCAGTCACACCCACCACGCCCCCCCTGAATAATACATACTTTGAGTTAGAACCAACAAAATTTCTGTGGATCCTCAAGTCATGAGATAAATTTGTCTCATGAGTTGGAAGTAAACTTGAAACAAGTCTCAGAAATTCCAGCCATGAAACCCAAGAAATGCTGTATTTCGCCCTTCTACATAAAGCTTTAATCCCTAAAACCTGATTCTTCCGTGGCTTACAGTTTCAAAGCATGTTTTAATATTATTTATATTGCTACTGTATATAAAAGAGCAATTTAGGCAGTTTGAAAAATACACTGTTTTCCAATGCTCAGAGTAACATTTAATGTGTCTTTTTAGTGTTTTTTATCAGACTAGTGTTTGTTATTGATCACCGTGGTGTACCAAATGGTACTCTAAGCTTGAGTCCACACAGTACAACAAAGGGAACAATTATCCCTTGTCAGTAAATCCCAGAAGAATGGATGGATAATTCAGCTCAAAATTGTGATCCACAAAGTGAAGTTTGGACTGAAATGCTCTACACTAGTGCTTTGTACTGGGTAAATAAACTGGATAATTATTAGTATTCCATTCACTTCAATTTATGTCCCTAGGCCAAGTCTAGAAGTTGCTATTACACCAGAAAACTAAAGCATCATGCTCTATACTAGAAATCATGTGGCTACAAAACTATTTTCAAGACATCTCTACTGTTATGGCCACAGTGTGATTATTATGAAAGAAAATTTTCTAATAATTCTTATGACACTGTGAAGGAATAGGTGTAAAATATTAATATGTAAGACATCTTTAAAATGTATGAAGGTGATCTCAACAACAGAGTAAGAAGCATATTTAAATCAGTCACCATAATTTGATCCATTTGTTTGGTTGATTCATTCATTTCTGACTATTCTATTTAAAATTATAATTCTTACCCTCTTAACTGGGAACTCTCTTATTTCTTGCTTTCTTTTTCTCCATAGCACTAATTGTGCTTTCCCCCCTCACTAGAATGTTAATTCCAAAAAGGCAAGGATTTTTTTTTTTTCTATTGTGTCAGCTATTATGTTGTAGAGCTTGTAAGAGAGTCCTGGCAAGATATATTTTGACTGAATTTATTAAATAATTTTGAAGTCACAAAATGAAAATTCAGAAGATATTTCAGATTTAACTTGCTTAAATCTTCATCTGTATCATTTGTTTCATTTTTAAATAATAGCTGAAAAAAGACCTTACAAACCATATACAATGAAGAACTTTGAAGAAAAAAACTATTTTATACCTTTTAACAATGTAATCCCCCCCGAAAAGAGAAAAAATAAAGGAGCCAGTGACAACCTAACATCTTTACTTGTTAAGTTTTAGTTTAGATACAAACAGATATTTTTCCCTTTAGATAGGCAAAAGCTTTTTTAATGTACTTCCTGTCCTGTGCTGTGCTGATCGTGTCCTGTTCTTGGCAACACTGTAGACTGTGGCCTACCAGAGTACTCCTTCCATGGGATTTCCCAGGCAAGAAGACTGGAGTGGGTTGCCATTTCCTCCTCCAGGGGGTCTTCCCAACCCAGGAATTGAACCTGTGTCTCCTGTGGCTTCTGCATTGGCAGGCAGATTCTTTACCACTGAGCCACCTAAACCCCAGTATACTTGCTAGGCAACAAGAGTTACAAGAGAAATAGCATATTTGTACAGCGCTAAGCAGTTGCAGCAATTCACTAAATTCTTTTTTCTTGTAAACCTGCTCAACGTTGTAGTGTCCGTTTCTATAGAAGCATAGGTGAGGGTGGTTTACACACTTGTCTCTTTTAAGTAAGTTTTTTATTGCAGGAAAAGGTGTCTGTTCTACAGTTAATTAGAACAATAGTGACATCCTATGTCTAACTTTTAGTACTAAGAGCAACTTCCCCGTTATAGTAATTGACTGTCAAAAGGTGTAGATCAAATCTTCCTAGATCTGCCTGTAACCATATATATTTAGTTAAAAGAAGATAAATGTTTGGTAAGGTTTTCTCTTACTCTGACATTGTATATGAAAATTTTATACAAGTTTAGTTAAAATGAGAAAGCAATTTGCCTTTAATATTTTTAAAAAACATGTGTTGATACATAATGCAAATTACAACACTGTGACAAATGGTAGGTATTCAATTAATGTACACTGAATGAAATTGCATGTTTTTATTTAAAATGGGATAATAGATTGATGTTTAATCTTAATATCTAAGAAATACTATTTCTCCTCTAATACTTATGTGTTTTAGCAGAAGTTTAGAATTTTGGCATTCATAGGTAAACACTTTAGATAACCAAATTTAAATCTAGGTTTCCTCAAGAAAGACCAGAATCATTGGCCTTGATCGATAATACTTCCAGTACTACAAAATAAACATACTTTAGTATCTTGTCAATTTATATACTGGGAAATATATGCTGCAAATATACTTAGATATTACATCTTCTCATGGAATATTAAAGCATGAATGAATAAACTGATGGGAGAAAAGTATAACAAATATACTAGATCTTGGATTTGAGTTACTTTAATAACAGAACTGTTGGATTCGTACTGATCTGTCTTTAACATATTTCTGATCCCTTCTTGACTGTTCTTAGGACTTGTAATGTATCTAAACAGATTGAGGGATGAAATCCATGGGTGTAAAATAGTTGTATGTATTACTGTTCTATGTAAGAATTAAATCTAAAACCTTGACTCAGTTACGAAGAGCCTATCCCAAAGTTTTTCATATTCCTATTTCATGAAGCTGTAGGATTCCATGAAATAATTTGCAAGTAAAGTAGACGTTAAATTTTTCAATCTGATTTTTTAATAATCTGTTTATATGAGACTAATCTGTGCAAATCTAATTCCTTTCTCTTATTCAGTCTCCTAATAACTTTTTCATTCTCACCACCCTATTTTTGCTATCTATTTTGGCTACCAGTTATAGTATTTATATTAGAAAGTGAATAAAGTGAGTGTTGCCACCTATAGACAGAGAATTAATCTGAACAGAGTTCCTTTTTCCATCTCTTAAAACCATCATTTTCAAACTTGTTACTTTATTTACCTATTGGTTGTTGATGTTGCCATTTCATAAGTCTTTGCCTTAAAATAAAGCATTTATTTAAACTTCTATCATTTTATCTTATTAATTGCCTCTTATATATCACTCAAATATAGCATCTTATTATAGTTTGTGACTTTAAAAAGAGATCTGTTTAAACCAAATAACCTAGTCATATACCAAAGTAACTACTATATCTTAGTTTACCTCTGGAGTGGGAAAAGTTACCAATATTTGTTCCCAGGAATGAAAAGCTTCCCTTCCTACAGTCTGTTATCATCAGTCTTTGGTTTTGTGCCTTCTCTGTAATGATATAGGTTTGTTTCTCCTTTATTCTTTGCAGAGTGCTGCAGCAGCTCCCAGCCCAGTGCTAGGAAACATTCCCCCAGGAGATGGCATGCCCGTAGGCCCTGTGCCACCAGGGTTCTTTCAGGTACTCAGAGCAACTCCGACTAGGACTGTTAAGGCATAGGAACTCCTGTTCGATTTTATTGAAAGCTACAAAGGAGGAGGCGGCTATTGTAATCCTAAAGTAAACACAATCCTGTGCAGCCAACTCTTGATTATTCAGAGACCTGTTTTAGTATGCAGATTAGCCCTTCCTTCCAGTGTTTTATTTGTTGTCCAATTTTTATTCGTGTATTTATTTTGCCATTTCACTGTTCAAGTAAGAAAGGTAGCTTAAGTGCAAATTAGCCCATTAAGCTAATGTGGTGAAGATTTGGTGGAAGAAAAGGCTAATGGATGAGGTTTTAGAATAATACATGGATTTTAACTATGTAACCCATCCATATCTCCACAGACCAAAGATAATCAAGATTTGGCTGTACTTTCACACTGTGGCTAAATCATAACCTATTCATTTATCAAAATTATAGGCTATAACAAAATATTTTTGTTATAGAATCATTGTTGTGGCTTTTAAATGAGATTTTTATCAATATCATTATATAACATAAAATCAGATTTTAAAATGTGTATGTTAGTATTTTAAATTTGCAACAAGCACATTTATTTTAGCAAAAGATGATAATGATTTTTAAAATTACATCACTTTTATGGCATCCACATTTAAATCTGACAGTTTTCTAACCCAAACCAACATAGATTCTAAAGTTTAACTACATAGTTAATTTTATAACACCCTTTGAGAAAATTAGGAAGAAGTTAGGAGTCAGAGCTACACTTGGAAGGCAGTATGGGAATTAATGTAATAGGTGATATTGTTAATGAATTACATAGGGTACTTATAAACTATTTTGTCACTTTTGTGTTTTGTATTTTCAAGATTCTTGAAAATCATTTGTTAATACATACCGTCATTACAGAGTAGATCAATGTACTTATAAATGTGGAAATAGAAAAATAAGTAATTTTCCACAGTACAGCAATTGAATAAAAAAGTCATAATTAGAACTGAGTACTAACTCTGAAATGTAAAGTCCTTTAGGATATGCTTATTTGTCTGGCTACTCTATATTGATATTCAAAGTCTTAGAGCTCACATTCTGTGTTGAAGCACCTTAAAATATAGGAACATATACTTAATCACTATTTAAGATCATAAAATCTAACACTTAGTAACTGCTTACTGTATGCTATGCTTTTGTTCTAAATGTTTCACATGTATAAACTCTTAATCTTCACAATAACCTAAGTGTAAAGTAACTATTATCATCATTCTTATTGCACAAATAAAAAAATCAAGGCATGATAAGCAGTTTGCACAAAGTCAGAAAGTCACAGGACTGGGATTCAAAGCAAGGCTTTCTGAACTTCTGCCCTTGACGTCACCATTTAAAGTTCATGTGTGTGTTAGTTGCTCAGTCGTATCTGACTCTGGAACCCTGTGGACCCTAACAAATCTGTCCTTGGGATTTCCCAGGCAAGAATACGAGAGTGGGTTGCCATTCCCTTCTCCAGGGTATCTTCCCAACCCAGGGATCAAACTTGGGTCTCCTGCATTGCAGGCAGATTCTTTACCTTCTGAGCCAATGTTCATAGTTGATCATTATTCATAAAATAGCTCTAGCTCATTTTATGTGTTTTCCTCATGCTGTTATTGCTCTTGCTAAGGATAGATTGGCGTTAGGGAGTAAATCAGAAGAGTTTACTTACTTACAAGAGCTAGTAGAAGCTCTCTAAGTGGCACTTAAAAATAAAAAAGAGGATGAGTTGGGAAGGAAGCCAAATTCTTCCTAAGGTCAAGCAAAGATGTATAAACCTATACATTTTCATTTTCACATTTTGTAGAATGAGCCATTTTTCCCTTACCTGCCTTCTGCCTAAGTCTTGGTAAGAGTAGTTGAAACAAAATTTTTGTTTTAATCCAATTAGATAAACATTTGACTCCCACTAGATGTCAGGCACTATGGCAGGCATCTAAACATGAATGTGTTTATACGTACCTTCCTAAAGCTCACTGTCTAACCCGTGAGTCATTATTTAAAATAAATAACTGTAATATAGCAAGATACATGCTGAAACAGAGTAAAGTTCTGTGTTGATCTAGAGAAGAGAACTATTAAGTCTGCCTGAACTGGTGCTAAAGGTGGTTTTGAAAAAGTTTTCCAAGAAAACAATCAGAAGAACAATACTGTAGAAAGTGGAAAAAATATAAGCAAAAGCATGGAAGCATCAGAATTAGCTATGCAGAGGTGTTCAGCAAAATATGAATCGAAAGTAGAGGAGGGAGACAGGCAGGAATTCCTGGAAATGAAATGGGAAAATAAACTCTAGCATCTTGAGAAGGGCCTTGTGTGCCATGTAAAGAACTTGAGTGTTTATTCACTAGGCTTGTAGGAGCTGTCAGACATCTTTAAGAAGGGCAGTGACCAGAGTTCAAACTATAGGGTAGATTTAGTCTTTGTTAAGCACCTATGATATAGTTGTATACAAAAACCCTGCCCTCAAAAACTTACACTGTGGTGAATGAGAAAGAGAAAAGGCAATTCAAATTTAGAAAGAAATGGCTATATTAAATGGGTAGTATGTGTTTTTAGAGCAAATCAGAAGGCCACCAAACTCAATCTTGGGAGAGCCATTGTCAGAAAAATACTGTCAAAACAGTAAGTAAATCCAGGTCGGCATCTAAAGATGATTAGGCAAAGGAAGCAGGGAGAGATGAAAAGAATATTCCAGGAAGAGGGAAAAAAGAAATTATGAAGACCCAGACAAGAAAGCAGAGACCAAACAATTCCAAAAAACTGGAGCTTAATTATTAGCTAAAGAGAGAATGACTGGCAATGAGGCTCCAAAGGAACTTTGAGGGGCCTTGTAGGTTAGTTAATAGTTTGAGCTTATCTTAAAGGCAATAATAAGCTATTGAAGGGTTTTAAGCTGGAAGGAGGCCTGTTCCTATTTGCATTTTTTTTGAAAAATCAGTCCAGTTATAGGATGTAGCGAGGATTATAGAGGGATAGTTTTGAAATAGGGAGACCATTTAGGGGGCTGTTACAGTAATCCACATGAGATTTGATGATAGGGACCACAAAATGAGGGGTAAATTTGAGGTGGGACCTCCAATTAAAGAGATCTCATAGACCAGTGAGCATAAAGGTTTAAAGGCTAAGACAGTGATATAGACTACAGGTAAAAATTGCAGGATTGTCATCATATCAAGGACCTGAATCCACAGGCGTACGTTGACTGTTTAAGGCAGAAAGTACAGAATGAGAGAGTAAAGGGATGTATACTTGAACTCTCAAAACACTAACACTCAAAAGAATAGTGAAGGCAGCAGAACCCACTAGAGAGGCTACTGCAGGGGGTCAGCTGGATGGCTGTGCAGTAGCTCAAGAAAGAGGCTCTGTGGACCTATTAATACTTATGAGCAACGGCAGCAGGACTGGAGAGGAAGAAGCAATGCATAGTTATGTTCACTAGGCATTAGCTGATTAAGCAAGTTGGACTGGGAGGGATCAAAGATGATTCTGAGGTTCCTACTTTAGGCCCTTGGAAAACTTTCATGTCTTTATCTAGTTAGGAAAGATAGGAGGTAGAAAAAGTTTTAGATATGCTTAAGCATGATAAACGTCATCCCTTTTTATGCAGGGAGACCATTCCAGCTAATCCTTTAAATACTCATTTTCCTTATTCAGTAGGCTTACGTTATGTTCAGTCTCCCTAGAAATGCCTCTCTGAAATACTGGAAAACTCAAGTCATCAAACCTTTTGTAAAAAGCAACAGTATGTTATCTTTGGTATATATCATGATGGGCTCGGGGTCCTCAGATGTTTCCTAAATATCAGTATCACTTTCCTGTCCTTCAGCATGATTCTGGCCACAATGCCTGTTGTTAATGGAGAGTAGCTGCCTTCTGTAAGTAGACATATCATCAAGACAATGATAATTCAAGTCCACATACCAGTTTTTAATCCAGTTCCATAGAGATAGTGACGTCCAAGAATTACGCAGAGAATGAAAATAGTTTGGAATCCCCATTCTTAGTGAGAAAGTGCAAAGCTTATTTGGGGACAGTTGGAATGGGACTAGACCAGGAAAGGATTAGGCCTAATAGAATTTAATGAATAAATGGAAGTAAAGAAAGGCGACACTTTATGCTTTGAATTAATGCATAAAACTTCACCATCTTCAACAATTCTGAGCTCCACTCAATATGTGATCATACCATAAGAAGTACTTTTGTGACCCCATGGACTGTATGTGACCCCATGCCAGATTCCTCTGTCCATGGGATTTCCCAGGCAAGAATACTGGAGTGGATTGCCATTTCCTTCTCCAAGGGATCTTCCCGACTGAGAGATCCAACCTGCGTCTCCTGCTTGGCAGGCAAATTCTTTACCACTGAGCCACCTGGGAAGCTCCCCTTTTCCATTATAAACTATAGACAAATACATTACCAAATGAAATTATTACAAACTCTAAATCTGTGAGTTCATAACAACTGCATGAAGAATCAATTCGCTTCATTTGCTCAGTCATGTCCAACTCTTTGCAAACCCATGGACTGCAGCACACCAGGCTTCCCTGTCCATCATCAACTCCTGGAGCTTACTCAAAACTCATGTCCATTGAGTTGGTGATGCCATCCAACCATCTCATCCTCTGTTGTCCCCTTCTCCTCCCGCCTTCAGTCTTTCCCAGCATCAGGGTCTTTTCCAGTGAGTCAATTCTTTGCATCAGGTAGCCAAAGTATTGAAGTTTCAGCTTCAGCATCAGTTCTTCCAGTGAATATTCAGGACTGATTGCCTTTAGGATTGACTGGTTGGTTCCCTTTGCAGTCCAGTGGACTCTCAAGAGTCTTCTCCAATGCCACAGTTCAAAAGCATCAATTCTTCGGTGCTCAGCTCTCTTTATAGTCCAACTCTCACATCCATACATGACCACTGGAAAAACCATACCCTTGACTAGACGGACCTTTGTTGGCAAAGCAATGTCTCTGCTTTTATATATGCCTTTTAATATGTCTAGGTTGTTCATAGCTTTTCTTCCAAGGAGCAAGCAGCTTTTAAATTTCATAGCTACTGCAGTTACCATCTGCAGTGATTTTGGAGCCCAAGAATAGCAGTTAACTTAGACTCCAAAATAAATATGGTTACTTCCCTATACATTTAATAAGTCCATCCTGGAAGACAGTCTCTATAGATTAGCATCTGTTAGTGACAGATATCAACATGGTTCAGACTTAAGCCCTCATAAACCCTTAAACCATCACTTTTTATTGAAATGGAAGTACTTGTATTGTTGAGTATGAGCTCAATTAAGTAAAATCAAGGGGTATAGCTGAACATACAAACAAAGGTGTTGGTTTAGTAAAATGAAGCCTTTTATCAAAGGAGTAATTTGTATAAGAAATACTATAGATTCTCAGAGTGACCTACCACGGAACTGGTGAATAACTTTAGAATAACTTTCTTAAGTTGAGGAATCTTGTTACTAGGGTCAGAGGGAAGATAGTAAAAGTGGCCATTTGGCAGTTTTGGTGGAAGAAAATACAGTATTGTTGCATGATATGAATACACATAACAGGCCCTTTGAACTAAATCTGTACTGTGGCTCTCCTGTCC
The DNA here is from genome assembly GCF_910594005.1 of Cervus elaphus. Lineage (NCBI taxonomy): Eukaryota > Metazoa > Chordata > Mammalia > Artiodactyla > Cervidae > Cervus > Cervus elaphus. The sequence goes on along the minus strand of NC_057823.1, from coordinate 81,699,688 downwards.
CAGTGCTAGAGTATTATTCACGTTTCATTGTATGCTAAGAAATTTGAATCATGGATTAAAAGCTTCAGTCTGCTATATATTCATTCTCATAGGATTCATACTAAAAATCAGGCAAAATTTGATTCTGTAGTTTTATCAAATAGGCAGCATTAATCCTTGAACCAATTAGATTTTCTTCACATTTGTGTATAAAAAAATAGTTCAGTTAAATGCATTTATAAACAAAGTTCTCATTCATGTTTTTTTAAATAGATGGTTAACTCTGTCACCTTAAAAAGTTTTATAATTTTCTAGATTTGAACAATGAGAAATCTTCTCTTGTGAATTTATTATAACATACTTTATTTAACTTATTTGTACTTATTTAAATCCATTTATTTATAAACTTATTATTATAACTTATTTAAACTTATTTATTGTAAGTTATACTAATTAAAGCATTTCTGATTTCAACCCAAAAAAAAAAAAATCTGAGGGGAGTGAAAAGTACTTTTTTTTCTCCTTTCTGCCCTTACAAGAAAACTTTTAAGAAAACCACATCTTGTTTGCATCACTCTATCTATAACTTTTATATAAAAATACCTATTTAATAGGTTTAATATAAAATCTATTTAATAGGTTTAATGTAGGTATCTTTGAGTGTACAACTAATGTGGGATATACTTGTAAATATCTAATTCTGAATTCTGTGTCGCCTTTTGTTCATATTTACCATGCACCATATTGTGTTTTGATTTTTATCTTGATCCATTTGCTGTCTTCTTAGTCACTGGACTGTAGTCTTTACTGAAAACTGTTGCTAACTAGTAGTATATTGATGATGGATTGTAAATATAAGGCTTTGTTTGACATGAATAAGATTATATATACTTGTTTAAGATAAAGTATACCAAGTAATTTAGTTTCAGACTGTGGTGGCCATCCATATTTTAAAATCCAAATTGATCAAAACTCTGATATGGTGGAAAAGGTGTTGCAGCATGCTTTGTAAGTCACAATCTGTTTACAGGCAGAGCGTCAGCAATGGTAAAGCGGCTTTGCCATCTAGTGGTGGTTTGCCAGTGTCTCTACTTGTTTGGGTATATTTTCCAAAGGTTCTATTTTTAGCAAGACTTCACAGTCACAAGCTGACCTAATGCTTTGACATAGTAATAACGTAATAAGAAGTACAAAAAATTAGAAATAAATCTCCCCTTTCCTCCATGGTACTGTTACTGGCTAGAAAAAGCTCAATATAAGTGACATTTATAAAGCACCAAAGACAAAAACAAAACTCAGGGTAATGATGATATTCTTAATATTTTAAAGAGAAAGAGTCAAAAAGGAGAAAAATAGTTATTTAATCTAACATTGCAACTGAAAAGGACAAACAGGAAGAAATGTTTTTACAACTTTAAATGTTTCTGGAGGTATATATTTATTTGACTTATTTCTGGACATCGAAAATGAACATTGCTCAGTTGTTTCCAACTTTTTGCAACCCCGTGGGCTGAACAGTCCATGGAATTCTCCAGGCCAGGATACTGGAGTGGGTAACCTTTTTCTTCTCCAGGGGATCTTCCCAGCCCAGGGATCAAACCCATGTCTCCCGCATTGCAGGTGGATTCTTTACCAGCTGAGCCACAAAGGAAGCCCAAGATTACTGGAGTGGGTGGCCTATCTGTTCTCCAGGGGATCTTCCTGACCCAGGAATCGAACCGGGGTCTCCTGCATTGTAGGCGGATTCTTTACCAACTGAGCTATCAGGGAACCTTCGTAACTAAGCATACTCCTCTGCTCTGCTCCTCCTATTCAGACTTTCACAATACAACTGTCTTATTATCAGAGGACTTGTTTTACCCTATTATTTAACATATAGTTAGTGTCTATGCCTTACTTACACATATAATTAAATAGTTCCCTTCTATTATTAATCTTGCGATTGTCTTCTCTCCCAATGGTTTGCCTTACCTCTAATCCCTCCTAATTATGTCTGTTTCAGACGTTAGTCTTAGGAAGTACTCTAAACCAAGAGAAACTCTTTCTTTCCTTCTCTCCAGAAGTTGTGTATATCATCTTTGACCTCAGGTAACAAACCGAAAGATTAGGAAGTGTATCATTTCTTAATTTGAATGATTACTCAATATCGCAAGTTGAATTGACTTACTGAACCTAACTTTTCACATTATCAGTATATTTAATATATAGTCAAAAATCAGTCAATAAATATAGTATTTCTCAGAATTAAATACACCAGGATTTGGAGAGTAGAGGTGGGAAAGATTGTTTATTTACCAAAGTTCAAGAAATAAAGCTGAAGTTTCATTTTCTTAGAAATGTAATTTTGAATCTTTAAAGAACAAGGATTCTAAATACCAAGAACAGAATAAATCTTTCTCTAGTATAAAGATAAAAGCAACCTAAAAAAGATAAAGGTGCCTGACAGCTGCTGGCTTTGATAATGCTTTCCTACAGTTGTAGTAATAGTTTTTCCGGCCTCAACTCTTAGAACAAATTAAAACTGCTCAGCATGTTAAGTTTTAAGAAAAAATCAGTTTCAAACTAAAGAGCCTACATTTTGACTAGATGGACAACAAGCAAAGAGGGGAGTGCCAGGGGTTCAGAGTCTTTACTTGGGTTTTTCAGTTAGAACAGAATGAAATACTTTGTTAGAAACCTTACTTTTACTTTTTTGTTTATTTACCAAAATGAGTTATTTATGAAAAAGTTAACCTGGCTATCCTAGACCAATATCTTACTACTGAAAATTCTTCCCAGAATACATCCATTTTTATTATAGGTCCCTGGGAAACAAAAAATATATAGCAAATATCCAAAGACAATTTATAACAGAATCTTAGTGTTTTGTTTAATGTTTGTTATAGAAACAAAAACAAAAATGGTCACCATTCTTTGGGGAATTAAAGATAAAGAAATGAATTATTAAATATAAAGTGAAAGTCACTCAGTCATGTCCAACTCTTTGCAACCCCATGGAATTCTCTAGGCCAGAATACCAGAGCGGGTAGCCTTTCCCTTCTCAGGGGATCATCCCAACCCAGAGATTAAACCCAGGTCTCCTGCATTGCAGGAGGGTTCTTTACCAGCTGAGCCACAAGGGAAGCCCATCAAATATAAATCTAATATTAAATATATTGCAAGTTCTCTATCTAGGTGGGATAGATTTGGCCTAAGTATACATTAGAATACCTTCAGCTTTTTTAAAAAATAGCATATCAGACTTCCCTGGCAGTCCAGTGGTTAAGACTCCATGCTTCCACTGTAGGGGGCATGGATTCCATTCCAGGTGGGGAACTAACATGCTGCACTGTGTGGCAAAAAAAAAAAAAAACATGAAAAGCTAAAATAATTTATCACTAGATGATATTGTTCTGAAATAATTTGTCTTCTGTCTATATCAGAAGTCAACAAACGTTTTCTGTAAAATGCCAAATAGTAAATATTTAAGGATTTAAAGGCTCTGAAGTGACACCAGTCAACTCTGTCGTAGTGTAAAGGCAGTCATAGACTCCGTGTAGACAAAGAGCCTGGCTACGGTGAAGGACAGGGAAGCCCGGTGCGCTGCAGCCCACGGGGTGGCAGAGAGCCATCCATGACTTAGTGACTCAACAACAACAGCTGCAATCAAACCCTCCTTACAAAAACAAGTCATGGACCACATTTAGCCTGTGAGCTAGAATTTGCCCATTCCTGTTCTTTATGAATATGATCATCATGAGACAGCCTGTAAGAAATCTAAAGGGTTAGGACTAAGAACAGTGTTTCTCCAAGCATGTTCTGTGTAACATTGGCAGAGTCCTGGGGGTCACCTGCCTCCTAGTATATCAGAATTTTTGGTGGTGGGGCCATGGTGCTGGAAATCCTTTGGTTTTTTTTTAACAAGTGAGTCTTACAAGCTAAAATTTGAGAACCACTGGCTAAGATAGTTGATGACATTCAGCATCAAATATTGACTGCCCCCCCCCCTTACCCATGCTAGAGTTACTGCAGTAATAAACAAGCTAAATTGAAACCCTTGTTCACAGTCAACTTAGAGTCCACTATGGGAGACAGTCAGTAAACAAGATAAATATTTTAAAATGTAAGACATGTTAGATTGTGAGAAAGACGAGAGAGAAAAATGAATCAGAAAAGGAGAACTGACAATGTAGAGGAAGTTCTGGATGGATTGGCCACAGAAGGTCTCAACAAGAAGATGCTATTTGAGTGAAGACCTGAAGGAAGTCAGGGAGCAAGAATCTGGTGTCTGAAGAAAGTGTTGTAGACTGAGGGAGCAGCAAGTGTAAAGTCCCTGAGTTCAGCATATGACTGGCTTTATCCAGGGACAACTAGAATGCCTGAGTAACTACAGCGGAGTGTCAGTGGGGAAGAGCAGTTAGTTACACAAAGTCGTTGGCAGTAGAAAGCCACATCAAGTAGAACTTTGTAGGTCATTTGGGGTTTTGCTGAGTGGAGGGTTTTAGCAGGGTCTTCTTCTTGGCTGCGATGCTGAGATTTGTCTACTGGAGGGAATGGTGGAAACAGAGAGGCCATTTTGGATATCACTACAAAATTTTAACAAAAGGTTACTATGGCTCAAAGGTGGTAACCATGGTGAGAAGTGATTGGATTTTAGATATATTTTGGAGTTAGAGCCAACAGATCTTGGCAACGGTCTGGATATGTATTGTGAGAGGAAAAGACAAATGAAGGGTGACTGCAAGGTTCTTGACCTGTTCAGCTGGAAGAGCAGAGCTGGCATTTACTCATGTAAGTAAAACTGCAAGAGTAAGTATGAGAGGAATATCAGAAGCTTGAGTTTGAACTTGTTAAGATTAAGGTGACTATTAGATATTCAAGAGATGTCGAGTAGAGAGCCAAGGTATCAGATCTGGAGTTTTATGCCTGAGGCTTGGGCTTGAGACATTTGGGAGTTATTAGCATATGGATAATAATGAAAGCTGTGAGCCTGGATGACATCACCAGGGTAATGAGTAGAGAGAGACAAGAAACATCCCAAGACTCTGATATGAAGAAGGCAAGAAGATGAGGAGTAACCAGGAAGAAAAATGGGAAGGAGGTGCACGTGAGTTAGGAAGAAAATCAGGTGCTGTGGGAGCCTAGAAGCCAAGAAGAAAAATGTTTCAGGGAAATAAGGAATGATCAGCTGTGTCAAATGCTTCCAATGGTTCAAATTAGTTGAGGGCTCACACATGATGGTTGGACCTAATGAGGTGGTCACTGGAGACCATGATAAGGCTGGTTTCAATGGAGTGATGGGGGTGACAGTCGCATAGAAGTGGAGTCAGTATGTAGCACAAAGAGAGAAATTGGAGGCAACGAGTGTGTCAAACTCTTTCAAAGAGTTTTGCTCTAAAGGGAAAGTGAGAGATGAAGCAGTAACTGGAGGGAGAATTGGGGGAGGTCAAAGAAATGCTGCTGTGAATGAGTGTTGGCTATGATAAACTGTCCATCCCTGCCGAGGGACAAAGAAAACAGCTCTGCTGGCACCTGTGAGCAGAGAGTATTGGCTGTTGCCAGGTACCATCTATTATACCCAACTATCAGGTATAATCTTGAGTTTAAAGACACAGTGCTAGGGAATAGAGTAATCGGATATTCTTTGTACACAGTAGGATGCTTATCAAGAAAGTAAAATAGAATTACTTACTAAAGATACCTTCAACTGTAACTACTGCCAGTTTCCTGTCATTTCTATATTCTATAAATAATCTGACATTACAAATAACTTTGACATCAGTAATATTTTCCCCACTCAAATTTGTCTTCTGTTTCATTCTGTACATTTATTCTGTATCTGTTTAAGACACATGGTTCAAAATGCATCTGTTAAATTGAAGATGAAGTCACTTCACTTTGTTCAGTTTGAATTCTCTCTTCTTGCTTATTTTCATACTGTTTGGCGTTAGTCAAATTAGTAAGCTCTAGTTTCAAAACAGATTTTTGAGCATTAATAATTTCTGTAAAAATCTGTTCAGTAGAAAAGAGTATTGTATATAGTTTGGACATAAGTAATTTTAAATAGACTTCATGTTTGCAGGTAAGTAACCAAGCAAATATGAAGCATAACATTTCATTTCTAAAGAAAGTATATATATATATATATATATATATATATGTATGTATGTATGTAATAATCTGCCACTTGTATCAGACACCAAGCCCATAGGCAGGTTTCTATAACAAATTTTATCAACTGCTTGTGATTTTGAAAAGACTGCTGCTTAATCAGTAGAAACTTCCCTAGCATATCAAGATATCAGAAGGATAAGAACAACGTAGCTCTTTTTTTTTTTTTAACCTAATGGTATGTTTAGGTAAATTAAAGTGTCTGTCTCTAACACTGTCATCTGGAACAAGTTTAGATGGAAGCGTGAATATAAAATAAGGAAAATGCTGGGGAAGAGGGAAATACTTTTGCATCCTTCAATGAAAAATTAAGAGTAATTTTTAAAACTTATTGTTTTTGCTTCTTTTCTGAGTCAGCCTGATACCTTACCCTAAATTATAAATCTTACAAATTTATTTGCATACCCATAGTGATTTTTTTAAACTATACTAATAATATGGGTTGATCTGTCCTTGTGACTTGAGTCAGTGGTAGGAGGCAGCACAGAGCCAAATTCAGCTTATATAGGACGCCAGCTACTTGTCCCACAGACACCAATAAAAAGTGTCTTTGTGTATTTATGAATATAAATTTATATAAAACAGTTTATTAATGTTTTTATAGATTGTATTCAAACTTCTGTTAGTTGATTAGACCAGAAGGCAGCTTAGAGGAAGCTTGGTCATTCACAATCAACGAGTCCATTGCCACAAACCAGTATCTGACATATGGTAATGAAGGCTTGAGAAACTGTCTCATCTTTTTTGAAAAGGCCCATAATAGAAGTGAGCAATTTGGATGCTTAGACTAAATCCATATCCAAAGAATCAACCTGCTTATAACTCTGTGCTGAATTGGATTAACCTTGCCCAAAAAACATCTTACTTGACAGTTATTTTATATGCATTATTTTAAGTGTTGTTGATGATAGAATATCTAAGATGTATGGAAAATAAACTACATATTTATGCTTATTAGCAGAATATGCCAGCACAAGCATGTCATTTTGTGAGCTAAATTAGTTTAATACTAGTTGGAATTAAAATGTGTTAATCAAGAGTGTCTTATCCACTGGGGTGTCAGTAATGTCTGATGGAGATTTTCATGAAAAACAGAAAAGGAACTGAACAAATTAAGATATATGAATTGTAAAGTAACTTTGACGAAATTCAGTTGATGTATAATTTATGCTTCATTACTTTTCTACAGAAAACTCATGAAGCATCTCATGGAATTATAAAAATAAAAATGTGAACAGTTTTACTATATGTACGATGGCAGAAACAAATGTACAAGTCACAAGACGGATGTTTTTCAAAATAATATTCTCAGTATTATTTATTATTGATAGCATATGCTTTCAACTCTTATCACAACTAAGGAAAAATATTTACTTCTTAGTGAAATTTCAAATAGCAAAATAGAGATTAGAAATCTATATAGGAAAATCATATAAAGAGAATTGAACTAAAAAAAATGGACACAGAATGAATAAAAAAGGTAATGCTTAATTTTTAAGACAATGTTGATACTTGGGATGAAAATCTCATAGTGAACATATTTTTATTACCTTTATAGGACTATAAATAATTGTAACCTTCCATATTTATCAATTTAAAAAATTATGTTCAAGAGAAGTTTTTCTGTTGAGATTCTAGAATAATTTTTATGTCATAGAATTTTATATTGTTTCTGTGCGTCTGCCTAAAACAGTACATAAAAAATATCAGAAGATTAGTCTGTCTCGAGTCATATCTGCACAGGACCAAGTGAGGTAGATATTTGATCTTTATGTAATTTATATAGTTACTGAAGATAACCCATATTTTCCTATCACTTTGTACCTTACATTTTTGCCTAAATATATCTGAAAGCAAATTACTTTTTAGCAAAACCATTTTTATTACACATTTTTGCACTAAAAATGGTTATGTGCTAAAGACAATATGATGTTAAGAAAGGAGAATGTTTAATACTTTTACACAGTGCCCAGCCTCTTCTTGATGCAAAGAAAATATGTAAGCTAAAGCACAAGACCTGAGGCTTATAGCTCTTTAGATATATTTAAGTCTAAAAAGAATAGTCTCATGTGTACATGCAGCACTAATAGACAAACACCCCCACCAAAATGCCCCACTATATGAAATTGGTGGCATTTCTCATAGCTGGTCTCTGCTTCAGAGAAAAAAATTAGTAAGTTATCATACCTTTTTTTTCCTCCAAATCATACATAGATTAACCTGACATCCTTCTGTACCAAAAAGTGGTTACTAAATACTGGCACTCTGTAAAACTGCATAAGAATCACTATTTTCAACCCTGAAGCCCCAGAAACAGAGAAACCTAAAAAGCAGGAGGAGAGAGTATAAGACCTTCTTAGTCATCTTAGAAAGTGGAGTCGCTCAGTCGTGTCCGGCTCTTTGCGACCCCATGGACTGTAGACTACCAGGCTTCTCTGTCCATGGGATTTTCCAGCCAAGGGTACAGGAGTGGGTTGCCATTTCCTTCTCCAGAGGATCTTCCCGACCCACGGATTGAACCCCGGTCTCCCGCATTATAGGCAGACGCTTTTACCGTCTGAGCCACCAGGGAAGTCATCTTAATCATAAATTATCTTATATGTTGTTAATGTGGATATTGTCATTATAACTAGATATGGTCTTGGGGTTTCCAGCACTTTGTTCCTTACCTACTTTTATTAGGTCTTCTAAAAGATATGATTTATCTTACATAAACAAGCTGAATTTTCCCCTCTATACATATAAGCGTTTTCTCATTAGACAACCAAATATACTGTGCTAATACTGTTCCTTACCCTTTGCAATGTCAATTGATGCTACTTATTTTTAACAAGACACATAAATTGGCCAGATGAGATTTTATACAAGAGAACCAAACTTTATTACACCTTTCGCTGGTTTTTACAGTCTTTCATCAATGTTGTTCACTCAGTCAGTGAGCCAGCTATGGAAACAACCAAGTATTTATTGAATGTGATTCTGCAAATTCTCTCTGACAATGCTCTAACTGCTTCCTTCTCTTCTTCCTGAACCTCATTATAAGTTATCACATTATAATGAACAGTTTCATTATAATGATAGTATTCTTCTACTAATACCATATCCATGTACCACCATTGCTAACCCTTCTTCTATTCTCTTCCTGTATGTGACTTAAAAATAAATAAATGAAGACAACATATATTATCAAAGAAAGTGAAAGTCACTCAGTCATGTCAAAGTCTTTGTGACCAATGGAATTCTCCAGGCCGGAACACTGGAGGGGGTAGCCTACCCCTTCTCCAGGGGAATCCTCCTGACTCAGGAATCGAACCGGGGTCTCCTGAATTGCAGGCAGATGCTTTACCAACTGAGCTATCCAGGAAGCCCTATATTATCAAAACTCTACCAAAAATGTTCAAGGAGAGATAGCGCTTACTAGATTTATTTTATATTTCTGTTGTTGAATTTCATCTGTTGAATCAAGAACACATGCTAATTACTACTTTATGTGCAAATTAACTTGATTACTTAAAATACCATTGTTCTTTCAGCTTTTCAAAGTTGAATGGGAGCAAAGATAAAGAATTCTACATTAACTGCATGGTTGCAAGGTTGCTGAGGGGCCTAGGAGGAAGTACCTTGTCAGGCAGTTTATTTATGGTCAGTTGGTCATAAGAATGTAGTATGTGTACCTGCCTTTATTCTACAATACAAAGGCATTACAGTAGTAGGATGTTATATAGCGCTGAGAAAACTAAAGTGGCAGTTAAGAAATTTGGCCTTTGGTTTGCTTTTACATAAAATGAGGAGGTTGACCTAGTTAAGTCTAAAAAATTTTTGCTGTGAAATGTGTCAAAAAGGTGTATTGAAATAAAATTCTTTAAATCAGATTTTATTATAATCGTACAATTAGAGAACTTATAAAACTTCACTTGGATAGTTTTGTGAAGTCATTTTAAATGTGTATTTATTTTTTAGATTATTTCCTAAGTTCATATTTTCTTAAACTTTGTAATTGTGTATATCTGTCATTTAAAAATATTATTTTTTCACAAATAGAAGCAAATTGCGCAGTTTTATCCTCAAAAAAGTTCAGTATTTTAAATTGTAGAACATAGCTCTGACATAAATTTTCAGAGTTGTAAAGTATCCTAAATGTTAGATTTGTTTATACTAAAGAACTTAGTAGTATTCTCTTCATCATTGATTTGTTCTAAATTGTGCTCCTAAAATAAAATGTAGTATATGGAGAATGCTTAAGTATTTTAAAGAAATATTTTAAAGATGGTATTTTAAAGAAACTTTGTTTTTTTCAGTGATTTTTAAATTTTCTTTAGTATCAATTTGCTCTTAAAGATTAAGAGTTTCAAAAGCCATGTTGAAATATTTAAAATAAGGTGCTCTGTACGCTGCTACATCGATTTTAAGGATTCTTAGAAGTACCGGTTTGATTTCATAGATTGATTACCTTGACATTAAGGTACTAGCTCTGATCTGGTTTTGTGCTCTTTCTTTCCTCTGAAGTGGGTTCCCTTCGTATCAAGGCACATATTACCCTGCAGTGTGCTCAGTCCTCTATGAGAACAGTGTGAAAACGTGCTCAGAAAATGGAGAAAGGAGCCTATGGACCTTCCTTAAAGAGGGGGTGACACTTAAACCAGCCTCTGGAGGGTTAGTAGAAGTTTACTTGGCAGAGAAAGGAGAGAACAGAGTTATCTCAAGAAATATTCTGCTGTTGATTATTAATCTTATTTATGCTTTCTAGAAACTATTTAAATGTTAGAAGATATTAGTAAGGTTAACATTTGAGCAGTGTGTCATTTAAGATGTACAGTTTGATCATATATATATATGTGTGTATATATATATATATGTGTATATATATATATATGAAAAGAAGTTAGGGCTTAAAGTGGTTCTCACCACCTATAATTTCAGGATGGGTAAATTATTTGTAAAATGATTCCATGAGGGCAGAGTGGGTTCCAGGATTTTCAGAGAAGGAAAGATGAGAAAGAGCCAGTTCCTTCTAAATCTTAGAGAATTGAGATAAAGCACTAATGGCTTATGAAGATCAAGTAAGAGGGAGACTACGACTTTCTACTAGCAGAAATGGAAAAGCATAAAGGAAAATCTCTTTTTAGGAAAGCAGAAGTTTAATATTTCATGAATAATTCTTGATATAATGGAAAATAATAATCCTTTAAGATGGAATGACATTCATTCTGAAATAAATTATGATTCTAAGTGGTGTGATCTTTTCTCTAAAAGACTACTTGGAGGAAATGAGCTGGACACTTGGTTTATATTTCTATTAGTTTTTTTTTTTTCTCCTTTCATTTAGTCATCAAATAATTTATTGATTTTTCTGGCTTTGTATATATTTTTATTGCTCCCACTTTGGCTTATCCCATTCATTCTAAGTAAATGGCTAAAACATGTAGAAATAAGAATTTATACCTGTAAATGTTTTCCATATGTCAGGGTACTAACTGTGCTACTCAGTTTATCTTATGTATTATAAAGAACCTTAGGAAACCCTAATTTGGAAAGCCTTTTTAAAAGCATAGCCTTGAATTTCAGTCATTCATAGCACTACATGTTCTATCAAGTAGGGATGATGTAATATGACTTCTGAGGGAAGGCACCAGATTGAAATATTATTTTCTTTTGGTTTTCATTGATATTTGCCATTTGGTGAAGAGAACATTCTATTTCTTCCTGATTAGTGGACTGTAGAAAATAGTTTTTTCCAGAAAATTGTTTCTCCTGTTAATTATAGGACTGTGAACTTTGAAAATCCTAAGCAGAAGGCAATGATCTTTATCTGGTTTGTTCACTGATATGTCCAGCCACTGAGAACGGTGGCTTTGTGGGTGTATAGTAAACATTTGGTGAATGAACAAATCTCTAGCATACCTTTTAATCAATAAGCATAGCTTTTTTATTCTATTGACCTTTGATCTGAACAAAGAGCATCATTGTTGGAGTATATTTTTTTCTTCAACTAGGTTTTTCTTTTTCCTGGAAAGCATAGGAATAAACTTCTCTAGCTCCTTGATACAGATAGTTTGTGCCTTAGGAACATACACTGATATCCCCCCCAGTCCCATCCCCACGCTTCAAATATTTATATCTGTAGTACACTAACCTTTACACTTAGGGGTAATGCTGGAAATAATTAACACAGAATCATGGGGCTTTTTAAATTATTATTTCCCAAGAGACTTTTGAGATCATCTAGTCTAACTCTCATTTTAGATTGAGAAAGCTAAAGCCCTGAAAGGTTTTTAATTTAGGGTCCCTCTGCTAATTAGTGGACATACAAAAACTAGAATCCTGGCCCGTTTGACTCTCAGTCAAATGTTTTTTCTGCATGTATTATAACTGTTTAGCCCATTTTTTCAGGGGAAGACTTTTTCCATTTAAAATATTGATTCATCCTCCTGACATCTTCAGGCAAATGTTTTGATGTCCCAACTATGAAAAAGAATTCCCCAAATATAAAAAGTTAGCACACTCTCATAGCTAAGGGCTCCTTTGAGGAATCTGTTCTTTCCAGGTTATCAAGAGAGAGTACTGACAGGTCTGTCAATAGATGTAGAGGTTTCCCAGGTGGTGCTAATGTTAAAGAACCCACTTGCCAACGCAGGAGATATAAGAGATGCGCGTTCAGTCCCTGGGTCAGAAAGATCCCTTGGCAGAGGGCATGGCTACCTGCTCGAGTATTCTTGCCTGGAGAATCCCATGGACAGAGGAGCCTGGCGGGCTACAGTCCATGGGGTCACAAAGAGTCAGATACGACAGAAGCAACTTAGCACACACACATGCTATCAGTAGGTAATCTCTTATATTAGCATTTTACCATGAAATAATTTAAACTTGTTTTACTATCTTGAATTATATTTGAAAGCAAATTGACTTCTGAATAGTGAAATATAAATATAGTAGAATGTTCTGTTTCTAATACTAAACTCTTTAGGTTCTGTTGTGTCTGCACATCAACAAGCAGTTTGAGGACCTCGGTGGTTAACTGGATAACTTAAGAATCAATCTGAATATTAAGGGCTACAGTGCTGATTTAGTATTAAAATGCCTTACCCAAAGAAAAATCCTTTACCCATTCTTTATATTTATATTTTAAGGGAAAGTAGTAGATTGTTATCTAAATTAACTAGCTTTTTGTTATTTTTTGCTTTAATTGTATAGGGTTTCAATTTTGTTTTTTACCGTCCCCAGCCCCCCGCCAAAAAGTGAACTTCTGGGCGGAGGGCATTCAAGGGGAAGTAAATTTAAGAGAGACTCTCCCCCAGGCTTATTCCAGAGGGCCCAGGTTCACAGCCACATGCGTTCCCTGTCTCAGTAGGGTCTCGACGGGGCCTCATGTTCAGATAGGAGCGTGCAACAGTCCTGTTAAAACACACTTACTCACAATGCCACTGATGAGAGAAAATTTTCTCTTTTTAAATGGTCCATTTATATTAATACCGTAATGTTATTTTACATTCAGAGGAACATACAATCTCAAGTTCTCTGACCCAAATAAGGTGCATTTCAATGTCTACCAGGATTTAGTAGCGTTTTAACAATTTCTACCTTGTATTCCACTTTGAAGTGATTTTATTATAGACAGGAATTATTAGTAACCTATTTTATTTCTCCATGTCTCAAACACTAAATTGATATTGTATTTTGGCTTAGTGACTATGTCATAAAACATCACTTTGTGAAAGAAAGCCAACCATTCCAAAATCAGTGACACCACACTTAATTATTAAATTGTTTAAATAAGTCCAGGACAGTTTCATAAATGAAATTAGGTGATCAGGAAAGTAGCAGAGGGAGTGTGAACACTGAGATGAACTTCTGGTTGACAGTATAGTTAACTAATTAATCCAATTTAGAGCAGCACTTCAGAATTGGTAAAGGAGAGTCAACTTTGATTCAATGTGTAAAAACTAAACATTTTTTAAATGTTTAAACTAGAAAATCCATTTAAGTTTTATCAGCTGAAGTTGACACTAGTACCGAATTCTAAAGTTCTTATTGATGTGTCCACGTCTCCAAAAGAGAAAGTCTATACCACATAAATTTGTTATAATTTTTCAGATGCTGCTTTTTAAATAACCCTAGAAAATATGTGTAACCGTGAACTGCAGGTCTAATTTCTAAAAATATTTGTAGAAAGAATTATAAAAACGGAATTTAGAATTATGTGAACTACTATATAGAATTGGCTTGTACAAGTCTTCAGTGAATTCACTCTTAATATTTTAATTAATATTCAACCCTTCGGAATTGATAATTTGCTTACATTACATGTAATTATGTATTATAGTATAATCAGTTACATTTATAAAAATGGAATTTTGAACAATTTTTTTAATTTGTACTCAAATCTAAGTGTCAAAAATATTCTTCCACTCAACATCGAACAATCATCAAAATGATACTTTAAACATATTTTTCAGATAGTTTTGGGACTGTCAGAGTCAGCACATCTTAGCAGCCTCTGAGTCATCTAACAAAATAATCAACTTGTATTTTAATATAAGGACATTTTTCTGTTAATAAAAGTACACACCTCATAATATATACACACTACTATTCATAAAATAAGCAACAAGGACTTGCTGTATAGAACAGGGACTATATTCAATATCTTATGATAGCCTGTAATGAAAAAGAATCTAAATAAGTATATATGTATGTTTGTATATATATATGTATGTGTATCATTGAATCACTTTACTGTACATCTGAAACTAATGCCACATTATAAATTAACTATACTTTGATTAAAAACTGTTTTGTTAAAAATGCACATACATCATAGTCTGCTAGGCTCAAAATATGCAAAGAAATTTCAACTTTAAAATTTATAATCAATTTTGAATTACAGCAAACTCTTAATGAAAGAAGGCTGAAGGTTTTCTAACTACAAATGTACCTCGGGAAAGAAATGTCTTTACCATTTTAAACAGAACAACAAAAGAAAAGATGAAGAAATTTGACAACTTTAAAATTATTAGAGGAAAACAAAAACCAAATTGGGTAATTTGGTCCAAAGAATATACTCAGAATCCAACTTGTATAATGATGTAGCCAGTAATCCTCTTCCTGAAGTTGTTACTAAAATTCAGTTGCCTAAATTGCTTAATCTTACCTTTTGCCAATTATATAGCCTTATCTTAATCATAATTCACATTTTAAAAAAGTTTGGCAGTTTTTCCAGATATTTTACAACTAAAAAAAATAGGATGGTAATTTTTCTCCAAAGCACTTATTCTACTGAAATTAGCCACAGAAGTAAATTTATGTTTTGTGTAATTCTAAAGTTCTTCAAAGCAGTTTATTTTCAGATCTGTATTTTACATTTTTTTTGTTTTGTTTATTTATTTGTTTTACTTCAATAGCCTTTTATGTCACCTCGATACCCTGGAGGTCCAAGGCCCCCACTGAGGATACCTAACCAGGTAAGATTTTATGTGTGCTACTGAAGTTTGGTCTTTTGGTGTTTTTGTTTTGTTTTTTCCAAAGAGTCAACAAAGATCTTGACAATGTCACATATATTTCTTTCTTATAAAAATGCTAAATTATCCTTCATTTCATTTTATGGTACTTCTAATGATGTATAATCTACATCAATGGTTGGCCCATAGTTTGGTTGACTTTTTGTAAATAAAATTGTATTGGAACGCTGCCACATTCATTCATTCACGCATTGTCTGTGGCTTCTTTTAACACTGCAATAGGAGATTTGAGTCACAATGGAAACCGTAGGTGACCTGCAACCCTAAAATATTTATTATCTAGATATTTACAGGAAAAATTTTGCTGACCCTTGGAGTCTACCATATACTTTGATTCTAAACCTTCAAAATATGTATGATTTTGGTAAATGCAGATTACACTGTAAAGGATGGCAGTGAAATTTTCTATGAACATACTTTATTTTTATATTATAGTTACAATAACATGGCTGTAACATATCAATTTTGCTCAATTATAGTCACGTATCTGGCATATAATTAGCTTCTTCTAGAAGGGTTAGGTCAGTAGTTAACAGTAGATTGTCCATCTATTTTTACCTACAAGAGCTCTGAGATTTCGTAGATTTTTGTCCTCAAATAGTTTATCAATAACAAATATTTATTTGCTAAAGAGAATAAAACACAGTTTTTACTTGCAGATATGTTATAGTTTTAAGTTTAGACTAGAGACAGCGTGCGTGTGTGTGTGTGTGTCTAAAACAAGAGTAAATTAAGTGCTTATCTGTTTGGAATATTTATGTTAAGATAATTGTTTTGTCACTTTTAATTGTTTTTATCATCATTTACCCAGATCTGAAGTAAAGCCTGTTATCACAATAAATTTTTTCTTTTGTAAAAAATTTCTGCTTCCTTCCTGACCAAAAAATGAAATAAGAAAATTGTGTTTTCTTTAATAGCACATTTGATAAAAATGGAGCTTTCCTTCCCCTCTCCTCTTACTGAAATTAGTGTCCTTGAAGTGTCCTAACACACAACTGGGTGTGCCAGCACCCACATCCATTCCCAGGGGAGACCTTTAAGCAGGCCACAGTGCTGGATCATCCCATTGCTACAGTGCTGAAGTCCTCATGTTAGCAGCTGGAGGAGTTTTCTCCTTCAGACCGAATCTGCATTCAGTACACAGGGCCAGGGGAACATGGCAGGAAATAGGAAAAAGAAGTACACAGATGCCAAGTGTTTCAACATATGGGGAGTTTTATTTTCTCTGTGGGTGAACCTGTGTATGTTGACAGTCAGATCTGCTTATAGGTGCCTGAGTCTTTTAAATTTCCTTTTTAAGGACAAAAAGTTGTATCTTTCACTGCAGTTTTCATGGTGTTTCAGACATCCCATCCATAGGTATATCCATAGATATAAGAGGTGTGTAAGCCTGGCGTGCTGTAGTTCATGGGGTCGCAAAATCAGACATGGCCTAGCCACTAAACAGCAAGAATCTACATTAGGGAAATGTGAATTTCCCTATGTATGTGAGAATTTTTCTGACTCTATTATTCCATATGAATTATGAAAAGACCTTGGAATTACTGTAGTTGCATCCATTTGACACTGTTGAAATGCCTGCTACATATAAGATACTAAGTTAAGTTCCACATCCAAAGAAACTGACAAAATGAAAGACTTTTGGAAAGAGGAGTGGATTAGCAGTAGAAATGTGGAATTCTAAATCTAGGTCGTTTGAAATATTTTTGAAGAACTAGTATATAATGCCTTTGGATTTTTAAAAGAAGCAATTAAATAGTTAATGGTAATAGAGTTACAATATGGGTTCTTTTTTTGTCAATAATTTTGAACAGTCTTTACCTAAGTATATTTTAAAACAATTGTACTCTTCTGAGTGGCCCTTTTTTGTCCTCCTCCCCATGTATAGTTAAGCTTTATTAATCCAAACATCTTTCAAATTTATAATAATTTACATTTTTACTATTGTTTTTAAAGAACTTTGAGCAAACTGTTTAATTTTTCCTAAAACAACATTTACACTGTTAACTAATAGCACAACATTTTCAAACAACAAAACAGTTCTTCAGTTTCCTTATGTAGTCATTACAGTAGAATTGGCAATGCTATTTTTGGTGATTAATTGGAATGATGTCTATTAAAACAAATATTAAATTTTTAAATTTAGTCTATTTAAAATGATGAAAACTTTCTTTTATTGGTAGATTGTATCTAAGAAAATAAAAAGTAAACTATTAATTTCTTCAGTGGTGTTGACTAGTTATTTGAATATGCAAAAGATTTGCCTTTAATAAAGAGCTTCTCCAAAATTTACACTTGATTATTTCTGAGGCGGTTTTCATGATTCTGGACTAAATACATAATGGCTTTATACTGTTTATATATTTATAGGACTGAGTATTTGGAACATGGTATAATATCACTATGCCCAAAAATGCAGGAAGGGGTAATATTGTCTAAAATGATGAAAGGAAAAGTAAAATTACAAAAATCTGCAAGGTTACAAAGAATAAATACCTATGGGAAACACATGAAACAAAAATTACACCAGAATTGGTTCAACTGGTCAGAATAGGTTGGTGGTGTTGAAGCATCCATAACCTGGAGGTCTTTATCCTTCTCATAGATAAAATGTTTAATCTGAAAAATTCAGTGTTCATTCAACACTGCTAAGGAAACCAAGACAGCCAGAAGTACAGAGACTGTTAGTGGCACCAAGAATAAGTTACTGATTTATTGACACTATAGAATTAGAATTTCTCACCATTCCTGAAACTCTGTTAACAGGTATACTGGCTCACAAGTGTATATTATTGTTGACTTTGTTTGTTGTTATTAAGCATCATCATCATTAGTGTTATTTTCTGTCAAAGTGAAGATCTTTTATAAAGCAAAGAATGTGTCCCAAAATTTGTGACTAGTGAAGTCTCAGTGGAATACATTTGACATGTTGACAAATATGAGAATATAATCTTAACCCACAAAATGTATGAATTTATTTTTCCTGATATTATGGGTTTAAAGAATCTAGTGATAATACCCTTTTGATGCATAAAACCATCATCTGGTTATCCTGGGACTGATAAAAATGTTTTTAAAAAGTAAAGCTTTGACTGGCCAAAAGACAAACACTAGTGACTAAAGAGTTAAATGTGGGTAAAGAGTCATTTTGCAAGACAACTTGACCTTGATCAAGATTTCTATAGGATTAGTGATAATGGCAGAAAGACTTGTCAATTGTTCTAACATTTCAAAATAAACAAAAAAATAAACTTTTGAAGAAAATTATTTCCAGTGATAAAATATGGTATTACCAATGAAATTTAGAATCAGAGTATTAAACTAGAATCATTTCAAGACTTAAAAAGAAGGAAGGAGTTCAAGCTCACAATTGAAAATAGTGTTGTTTAATCACACATTTTCACCCCTCCTAATTTACTTCTTTATAACTTTTGATAGTATTGATCACTTCTTGAAACTCCCCTCATGCACTCTGAAATAAATAGTCCCAGTCCACTTGCTAATTTTTTAGCTATTCAGTTTTTCCCTTTCTTATCTCATTGGTATTTTAAGAAAATTATCTTTGACCTTTTTTCTTCTCAATTCTTGAAATCTAGTCCATTCTTATGACTTTGTCACTGATGATTCCTAAAGTTGTCCAATGAAAAATTTCTTTTATTCCTTTGATAAGTATTTATTACTCTGAATTAACAGGCACGGATAGCATCAAATCTCTGAACTTAACAGTTTATTGGGGATACAGAGCAGATGACAAACCATAAGGATATAAAAGTGAGGTATAAGGATCTGTAAAAGTACATAAGAAGCCCTTACTTCCCCTGCATGCTAAGATATTCAGGGAGGCAGGGAGGAGTCATATAAAAGTGGTAGATAATGGTATTAAAGATAATTAAGATAATGAAAGTCAGGCATCTCACTGTTGGAGAAAATATTGACTGGCACATATAAAAGGAGGAAGAAGGCTAAATGTAATCCTTTTAGTTCCAAGTTTTGGATTGGAATTAGACATGTTGGATTGGCATTGGAGAGTGTGAGTTTGTGGTATGTGTATGTACCATACACACACAGATACAGAATTAGTCATAAATGTATGTACTTACATGTATATGTGTGCAGTTACACACATAGATTTTTCAAGTGCAGCATTTACTGAGAGAGACAAAAGGAAGGGTACTCAACTAACAAGGAATACCTTGAGAACACAAATCTTGGTGTCTAAATGCTGTCCTCCACTAGAAGGAATCGGGGCCCTTTGGAAAAAGGTCTGATTCCAGAGGTAGACCAGAAAAAGTATGAAATGAACCTGGAACATCTTATACCAGTAAAGAAATGCTCAAAATATGATTAAAATGTGTCAAAAGGACGGAAGAACCAGCTTGAATAACCTCCCACTGGTCAGATCTTGCATAATTTGAATATTAAAATGAATCATGACAGTAATAGATTATAGCCCATTGATTAGAATAGGGATCTAAAAGTATCAATCAGTGAATCAATCAATAAGAAGGGAAAGCTGTTCTTTACAGTGAAATGCCAACTAGCAATCATAGAAAGAATGATGTACATGAAATATTTCCATTTGGCAACTGTAATAGTGCTTAGAAGTTGTCAGTAAAGATTAATGGGCTGATAAACTGATGAGGAATGGGACATTGACATTCTTGGAATAGCTCTAGTATTAACAGTAATCCAATGCATAGGGGAAAAATAATGATCTAATGTTATAGACACCTGGCAGACACCACACAATGAGATCTGAAAGGTTAACATCAACAGTAGTGGCATGCATCAACCTCATGTACCCTCCAGTGTGATACATTGTGAAGATAACTAAATGCATTGACAACTAAATGCAATATGTGTTCCATGAGATCTTTATCCCAAAAAGTAAAAAAGAAACATTGTTGAGACAAGTGACAAAATTTAAATAAAGTCTGTGTGTTTGGGATGGTAGTGTTTTTTTAATGGATTTCCTGACTTGAAAAGTTGTGCTGTGGTTATGTAGGAGAATATCATTGCTGAGGGAACAATACTGTAGTACTTAGAGGGGAGGAAGCATTATGGTCTGCAGCTTGCTTTCAAATGACAGATGTGATAAAATATTGACTGTTGGGAAATCAGTGTCAGGGTATATGGGGATCCTTTGTACTAGTTGTGCAATTTTTCTCTAAGTTTGAGATATTCGTACTTTAAAGCATATAAAAGGAGAACTTATGCCAAACTGGGATCACGTGGAAGAATTTTGTTAGGAAATGATCCCTAAACCAAGATGTAAAATATGTCAGAATAAGCACTTAAGAGCCTGTGACGTCCTTGAGAGAGAGTTTAGTTTTAGTTTGTGTTTTGTTTTGCTTTTAATGGTCAGTATTTAGATGTCATTGACTGAGTACATGAATTGGAAAAAAAAAGAAAACTGAAAGAGGTTTGGAAAAACGAAGTTAGAATGTCAGTGTGTCAGTGGCAAGAAATTAGCCTGGAAAGGTAAGCAGGAAATAGATCATTTAGTCAGAAATCAATAAATAGACATAGGGTGTGCTTGTAAACAAACAAACAAAAATCAGAGGATTACAAAATTACTGCATCCCAGTATAACAGTTAAGGAAATAGTTCTGATCTCGATATAGAAATACTTTAATAGCACATTTTCTTTGAAATATTTAAAATTTTAAACAAATTAAAATATTTTTGTTTTTAAGTTAAATTAGTGAACATTCATAGAAATTCTTGCCAGTTTTCAGGATTATGTGTATATATGTATATATACATTTTTCATAGGGTCATTATACTTAGATCATTTCTAGCTTGATCCAGGTCTAAGTGTTGCTCAGATGACTATTTGAAACTTACAATTCAACATGTAACCAGTATTATACCACTGTGTAAAATAAACCATATTTGTTAATCTTCACCTTCCTTCAGTTCTCGTTCTCTTTCTACTCAGCAAATTGTTTGAACTTAATTGGAGTAATATTTTTCTAAATAGTTTCTTAGGGAAAATATGACTATTCAAAATAATATCAATTGGCCCCTTGACATTTTAGTTCTGCTTCTATTATAATCCCCAGTGAGTAAAATAATCTGTAGAAATAACTTATTTAAGAAGAAAAATTAGTTATTTTTTTATCCTTAATAAATCGATTTTGGGGAAGGGCATTAAACTTCTCAGGGATAAATAGGACAATTTTTGCCTAGATTTCGTTCCCAACAATAGCTCTTTTGTTTGCCACAAAATTGGGCAAAGTGGAATCATTTTAAAACTAAGAAATTATACTGAGTGTACAAACCTTATAAAATTCACAAAATGTAAAATAGAAGTCTTATGAGGACACCTGTGATGGAGGTACTAGGTACTCATAGGTGTGAACTGTGCTCGAGGTTGCCATTTTTATGCTAAGACCTGGCCCCAACCAACAGCCAGAAGGCTCCAGAGCTGGAATGCCTTAAGCCAAACAGCCAACAGATGGGAACACAATCCTACCCATCAGCAGACAGGTTGCCTAAAGTCATCCTGAGCCAACAGTCACCTGTAATGACCTCCGAACATAGCCCTTGACACAGCCCTGCCCGCCAGAGGAATAGGACCCAGTTCCACCCACCACTGGGCAGGCAACACTCCGTCCTTCCAGGAAGCCTGCACAAGCCTTTTAGACAAGCCCTACCCACCAGAGGGCAGGCACCCAAAAGCAAGACAAACTGTAATCCTGCAGCCAGTGGGACCACAAACACAGAAAGTTAGACCAAATGAGGTGGCAAAGAGATATGTTCCAGATGAACAAACAAGGTAAAACCCCAGAAGAACAACTAAGGGAAGTGAAGATAGGCTGGCTATCAACCCAAAAGAGAATTCAGAGAAATGATGGTTAAGGGGATCCAGAATCTCAGAAAAAGAATGGGGCACAAATCAAGAAGATACAAGAAATTTTTAGCAAAGAACTAAAAATATTTAAAGAACAGAGATAAACAGTAGAAAAAATGAAATGAAAAACACACTAGAAGGAATCAGTAACAGTATAAATGAGGCTGAAGAACATACTCATGAGCTAGAAGACAGAATGGTGGAAATATCTGCTGCAGAACAAAGAATGAAAGGAAATGAGGACAGTGTAAGAGACCTCTGGGACAACAACAAAAAAAATACACCAACACATACATATTTTAGGGGTCTCAGAGAAGAATAGACAGAGAAAGGGTCTGAGAAAATATTTGAAGATATAGTACCTCAGAACTTCCCTAACATGAGAAGGGAAACTGTCACTGAAGTCCAGGATGTGTAGAGAATCCCATACAGGGTAAACCTAAGGAGAAACACACTGAAACACAAATTGAGAAAAATTAAAGACAAAGAAAAAACATTAAAAGTAACAAGGGAAAAGCAACCTATAACATACTGGGGAACTCCCATTAAGGTTATCAGCTGATTTTTCAGTGGAAACTCTGCAGGCCAGAAGGAAATGGCATGATATATTTAGAGTAATGAAAGGGAGAAATCAACCAAGACTACTCTACCCAGCAAGACTCTCACTTAGATTAGATGGAAAAAGCAAAAACTTTACAGACAAGCAAAAGTTAAGAGCACTACCAAACTAGCTTTATAACAAATGCTAAAAGAACTTTCTCTGGGTAGAAAAGAAAAGGCCACAACTAGCTACAAGAGAATTACAAATGGGAAAGTTCACTGGTAAAAGCAGACATACAGTAAAGGTGGGAAATCATCCACACAAGACATCAAACCCAGCAGTCATAAGAAAAAAGTTAAAATGCAGGATATTGGAAATGCATTTGAAATTAAGAGACTAGCAACTTAAAACAGTCTTGTGTATACATAAACTGCTATATCAAATCCTCATGGTAACCACAAATCAAAAATCTACAACAGATACATACACAAAAAAGAAAAAGGAATCTGAACACTGAAGACAATCATGCAACTACCAGAGAAGAGAACAGAAGACAAAGAGAAGGAAAGAAAGACCTATAAAAACAATCCCAAGACAATTAGCAAAATGACCATAAGAACCTATTATCAGTATTACTTCAAATGTAAATGGATTAAATGCTCCACCCAAAAGACATAGACTGGCTAAATGGTTACAAAAATAAGACTCATATATATGCTGTCTACAAGGGACCCACTTTAGATCTAGGGACACATAAAGACTGAAAGTGAGGGGATAGAAAAAGATTTCTCATGCAAATGGAAATTAAAAAAAAAAAAGCTGGAATAGTAATGCTCATATCAGACAAAATAGACTTTAAAATAAAGACTGTTATAAGAAGGATACTGCATATGATCAAGGGATCAATCCAAGAAGATAATAACAATTGTAAATATATATGCACCCAACATAGGAGCACTTCAATATGTATAAGGCAAATACAGTGATAAAAAGAGAAACTGACAGTAACACAGTAAAAGTGGGGGACTTTAACATCCAACTTACATCAGTAGACAGATCATCCAAACAGAAAATCATTAAGGAAACACAGGTCTTAAACAACATATTAGACAAGATGAACTTAATTGATATTTATAGAGCATGCCATCCAAAAGCAGCAGAATACACATTCTTCTCAAATGCACATAGAATATTCTCCAGGATAGATCACATACTGGACCATAAAGCAAGCCTTGATAAGTTTAAGAAAACTAAAATTATATCAATCATCTTTCCTGACCACAATGCAATAAGATTACAAATCTACAAACAAAAATTGTAAAAAAAAAAAAAAAAGCAACACATGGAAGCTGAACAATGTGCTTCTAAACAATAAGTAGATCACTAAAGAAATCAAAGAGGAAATAAAAAAATCCCCTAGAGACAAAATGAAAGTACAACAACCCAAAACCTATGGGACACAGCAAAAGCAGTTCTAAGAGAGAAAATTATAGCAATACAATCTTACTACAGAAAATAAGAAAAATTTCAAATAAATGACCTAACCTTATACCTAAAGCACCTAGAAAAAGGACAAACAAAACCCAAAGGTAGCAGAAAAAAGAAATCAGAGACAAAGAACAGTACAAAATAGCAGTGAAACTAAAAGCTGCTTCTGTGAGAAGATAAACAAAATTGATAAAGCTTTAGCCAAACTCACCAAGAAAAAAGGAGAGGGCACAAATCAATAAAAGCAGAAATGAAAAAGTTAGAGTGAACACAGAAATATGAAGGATCATAAGAGACAAACAACGTTATGCCAATAAACTGGACAACCTCGATGAAGTGGACAAATTCTTTGGTACAGTCTTGCAAAACCCAATTAGGAAGAAATAGAAAATATGAATAGAACAATCACATGCACTGATATCGAAACTTTGGTTTAAGAACCCCAAGCCAACAAAGAACCGCAGACCAGATGGCTTCACAGGTGAATCCTAACAAACATTTAGAGAAGGGTTAACACCTATCCTTTTGAAACTGTTTCAAAAAATTGCAGAGATCAGAACACTCCCAAACTCATTCTTTGAAGCCACCCTCAAACATGGTACCAAAATGATACAAAGATACTACAAACAAAGTGACAAGCCAGTGTCACTGATCAACATAGACACAAAATCCTAAGCAAAAGGCTAGCACACCAAATCCACCAATACATTAAAAGGATCATACACCACTCCGTGGGATTTATCCCAGGGATACAAGGATTTTTCCAATATCTGCAAATCAATCAGTGTGATAACCACATTAACAGATTGAATAAAAGTCATATGATAATCTCAGTGGATGCAGAAAAAGCATCTGACAAAATCTATTAGCAGTTTATAATTAAAAAAAAAAAAAACTCTTCAGAAAGTCGGCATAGAGGGAACATACCTAAACAGGGTAAAGCCATATATGAAAGACACACACATAGCATCATACTCAACAGTGAAAAGCTGAAAGCATTTCATCTTAAGATCAGGAACAATACAAGGATGTCCACTCTCACTACTTCTATTCAACATAGGTTTGGAAGTCCTAGCCATTGCAGTCAGAGAAGAAAATAAAAAGAATCCAACTTGGAAAAGAAGAAGTAAAACTGCCACTGTAGATGACGTGATACTGTACATAGAAAATTCTGGCGAAGCTACCAGAAAACTACTAGGGCTCAATGAATTTGGTAAAGTTGTGGGCTACAAAATTAATACACAGAAATGTTGCATTTCTATACACTAACAACAAAAGATCAGAAAAAGAAGTTTAGGAAGCAATGCCATTTACCATCACATCAAAAAGAATAAAACACCTAGAATAAGCCTACCTAAGGAAGCAAAACACCTGTATTCTGAAAACTTAAGATGCGAATGAAAGAAATGGAAGATGACACAAACAGATGGAAAAATACACCATGTTCTTAGATTGAAAGAATCAATACTGTCAAAATGACTATACTGCCCAAAGAAATCTTCAGATTCAATGTAGTTCCTATCAAATTATCAATGGCAGTTTTTGTAGATCTAGAAAAAAAAGCTTAAAATTTGACTGGAAATATGGAAAAATGAAAGACCCTAAATAGCCAAAGCAATTTTGAAAAAGAAAATTGAGCTGAAGGAAGGAATCAGGCTCCTCGACTTCAGACTGTACTATTAAGCTACAGTACTGGAAACAGTATAGGAGTGCCATAAACAGAAATATATTTGGACCATGGAGAAAGCAAAGAAGTTCCAGAAAAACATCTACTTCTGCTCAATTGACTATGCTAAAGCCATTGACTCTGTGGATCACAGCAAACTATAGAAAATTCTTAAAGAGATGGAAGTACCAGACCACCTTATCTGTCTCCTGAGAAACCTGTGTGCATGTCAAGAAGCAACAGTTAGGACCAGATATGGAACAACTGACTGGTTCCAAATTGGGAAAAAGAGTACAACCAACCTGTATATTGTCACCCTGCTTATTTTACTTATATACAGAGTACATCACATGAAATGCTGGCTGGATGACTAACAAGCTGAAATTAAGACTGCCAGGAGAAATATCAACAACCTCAGATATGCAGATAGTAACTCTCTAATGGTAGAAAGTGAAGAGGAACTAAGTCTCTTGGTGAGGGTGAAAGAGGAGAATGAAAAAGCTGGCTTAAAACTCAACATTCAGAAAACTAAGATCATGCCATCTGGTCTCATCACTTCATGGCAAATAGAAGGGGGAAAAATGGAAGCAGTAACAGATTTTTTTTTATTGGGCTCCAGAATCACTGCTGATGGTGACTGCAACCATGAAATTAAAAGACGCCTGCTCCTTGGAAAGAAAGCTATGACAAACCTAGATAGCATATTAAAAAGGAGACACAACACTTCGCCGACAAATGTCCAGATAGTCAAAGCTATGATTTTTCCAGTAGTCATGTATGGATGTGAGAGTTGGAGCATAAAGAAAGTGAAGTGAAAGTCACTCAATCGTGTCCGACTCTTTGTGACCCCGTGGACTATACAGTCCATGGAATTCTCCAGGCCAGAATACTGGAGTGAGTATCCATTCTCTTCTCCAGGGGATCTTCCCAACCCACGGATCAAACCCAGGTCTCCCACACTGCAGGAGGATTCTTTACCAACTGAGCCACCAGGGAAGCCCAGGAATACTGGAGTGGGGAAGCCTATCCTTTCTCCAGCAGATCTTCCTGACCCAGGAATCGAACTGGGGATCTCCTGCATTGCAGGTGGATTCTTTACTAGCTGAGCTATCAAGAATTGGTGCTTTCAAATTGTGATGCTGAAGAAGACTCTTAAGTGTCCCTTGGACTGCAAGGAGGTAAAACCAGTCAATATTAAATAAGGAAATCAACCCTAAATATTCATTGGAAGGACTGATGCTAAAGCTGAAGCTCCAATACTTTGGCCACTTGATGCAAAGAGCTGACTCATTGGAGAAGACCCTGATGCTTGGAAAGATTGAAGACAAAAGGAGAAGGGGGCAGCAGAGGATGAATTGGTTAGGATAGCATCATCAACTCAATGGACATGAATTTGAGCAAACTCTGGGAGACAGTGGAGGACAGGGAAGCCTGGAATGTTGCAGTCCTTTGGATCACAAAGAGTCAGACACAACTTAGCAACTAAACAACAACAAATAGATCAACGGATGGAGAAGAGCATCTTCAATAAGAGGTTCTGGGAAAATTGAACAGTTGCGTATAAAAGAATGAAATTAGAGCATTCTCTAACACCATGCACAAAAATAAACTCAAAATGGATTAAAGACCTAAATGTAAAACCAGATACTATATAAAACTCTTAGAGGAAAACAAAGTCAGATCACTCTTTTACATAAATCATAGCAATATCTCTTTGGCTCTATCCCCTAGTGTAATGACAATAAAAACAAAAATAAATGGGATCTAGTTAAACCTAAAAGTTTTTGCACAGCAAAGGAAACCATAGACAAAACAAAAAGACAACTTACAGAATGGGGAAAAATATTTGCAAATGATGCAACCAACAAGGGATTAATTTCCAAATGTCTACAAACAGCTTATGCAGCTTAAAATAAAGAAGCTATAAAAATTAGATCTAAATAGACATTTCTCCAAAGAAAACATACAGATGGCCACAAAGCACATGAAAATATGCTCCACATTACCAATTATTAGAGAAATGCAAATCAAAAATAGATATCACCTCACATCTGTCAGTGTGGCCATCATCAAAGTCTACAAACAAAAAGTGCTGGAATGGGTGTGGAGAGAAGGGAACCCGCCTACACTGTTAGTGGGAATATAAATTCATACAGTCACTATGGAGGACAGTATGCATGTTCCTTAAATGTCTAAAATAGAGCTACCATATGATATAGCAGTCCCGCTCAAGGACATGTAACTGGAGAAAACGGTAATTTGAAAAGATCATGCACCCCGGTGTTCACTGCAGTAGTACTTAAGAGTAGCTAAGATATGGAAGCACCCTAAATGTCCATTGAGAGAGGAATGGATAAAGAAGATGTGGTACATAGTACAATGGAATATTACTCAGCCATAAAAAGAATGCCATTTGCAGCCACATGGATGGACCTAGATATTATCATACTAAATGAAGTAAGAGAAAGACAATTATCATATTGTATCACTTATGTGAAACCTAAAAACAGTGATACAAATGAACTTATTTACAAAGAGAAACAGACTCCCAGACTTCAAATATATGGTTACCAAAAGGGAAAAGTGTGGGGAGAGATAAATTAGGAGGTTGGGATTAATACATACAGACTAGTATACACAAGATAGATAATCAACAAGGACCTACTATATAGCACAGGGAACTCTACTCAATACTCTGTAATAACGTATAATAGAAGAGAATTTGAAAAGGAAGATACATGCATATATTCAATATAACTGAATCACTATACTGTACACCCAAAATTAACACATTATTATAAATCAAGTATAATCCAATATAAAAAAATACAGCTTGAAAAAAATCTTGTGACATGGATTCTGTAATTGTTAAAAGTTCTTATTTTATAAATAGTTAAAATACTTACTGCTTTTTATTTTTACTAAATATGCTAGGCACTTGGAGGTGTCCCAGGAAGTCAGCCATTACTTCCCAGTGGAATGGACCCAACTCGACAGCAAGGTGACTACTTTAAAGTAAAAGTTAAATTGATGTGCAGAATCTCAAAGGAAACCCTGTATTTATTAGGGAAGGTATTATTTGTATAGATCTTTCATAATTATATCAGTTGCATTTTTACTTGGTAACATGGCCAAGTAATTATATTTTTTGCTAACTTAATTATTTGTGATAGCCCAGTGATAACAGAAGGAACAGAATAATTAAATATCCAAAATCTGTGTTTTAACGCATAACTTCTAAACTCTTTATATAACTTCTAGCAAGTGAGAATCAAAGTGACTATATCACTTATAATTTTCTCTGCCTTTCAGATAGAGAGTTTTGTCCACCAAAAAGATAAGCAGGAGGAAAGATGATGCTAAGCAGCAAGTGACTTCCTTGATAGTTTAACAAACCCAAAAATTGGGTCCTTCCATTGACCTCTTTAGGTACCACAAACACGTATGGCTGTGTTCACTGTTCTAAAAGAAGGGGAGCAAATGTTATGACAGACGTATTATTCGACACTGAAGAGGAAGATTTAACTTTCAAGACATTAATGGAGCATGGGGGCAGGGACAGCCCTGTGGTGAGAGGTGGAAGACTGGCCATGGAAGCCATGCTGAGGTGATGTCAGTAATTCAGTCCCTCAGTAAATAAGATGGAATACCATGCAGAAAGGAGGTGACAGCTTCTGATTTAGCACCCATGCTCATTACACTGCTAATATTGTCACACTTTTTTCTTTTTAGGTCATCCAAATATGGGTGGGCCAATGCAGAGAATGACTCCTCCAAGAGGAATGGTGCCCTTAGGACCACAGGTAAATAATAAGTGCAAGAAGCCAGAGGCTGAGTTTTTTGCCTTCATCTTACACAAACAAACTATATTATTTGCTGGTTTCTATTATATATATACATATGTACATACACACACACACACACACATATATATATATATATAAAAGACTTAAAAGGACATAGTTTTTAAACCCTTGAGGATATGTTGCCTATGACATGTCCAAATAGATAATATCAAGCCATATTTCAACAGATGCTACCACATTTGCCCTTGGTACATTCTAGAAAATACATTGGGTAGAAATCCATTATAGTAATTATTACTAAAAAAGGTAACTGTTACCCTTTTTTATAATGATGAAATATGAAAAATTATAGTAATTACTATAAAGGATAACTAAGATAATTTAAAGCCTAATTGAATTAAATAGAATAAGTGGCATAAAATATATTTCTGTAAGTCTTTTAAAGAATGCCACTGACCATTATATAGTACCATATTTCTTCACAGAGTATGAAAACAATAGAAAACCATTTAGAAATAAACATTAAAATGGGTCTTGCTGAAAAAGTGTAATACAACAGTATACACTAGATGTTATTAGCCTACTTCTCTATCACAGTTTCCCAGAAGTATACACCAAGATTCAACCTATTCAGCTGTTGATGACATTTTTTTAGTATGCTGCTCCAGGCTATCACTTATTTTAGCTAAAACTTCTCTTTGTCTCTCTTGGGAAAACTGCATGAGGTAGAAATTAATTTTGTAATGTTATATTTCAAAGAAAAGAATCCAGAATTCAGAATTGTAAATTTCTCCCTCATAGGTCAGAGGTCAGTGTATCATACCGCTGGTTAAAAGGATCATTTACTTATTCTCTCCAAGAACAGTCTATATAAGTGATGGTTTTAGGAGCTTGTTTCATGTATCTACTTTAAAAATGATAAGTATTTTCTTGTGTGCCCAAAAAAGATATTTAAGACTCTAACACCCAGGTAAATGTGACTTATATCTAGGAGTTCCTGATCAACATGTAGTAATACACAGTTGACCCTTGAAAATGTGGGAGTTAAGGGCACCAAACCACTGCACAGTTGAAAACCCATGTATAACTTTTGACTCCCTAAAACTTAATTAACAGCCTACTGTTAACCAGAGACCTTACTGATAACATAATGAATACATATTGTATAAATGTATTATATGTATTATATGCTGTATCCTTACAATAAAGTAACATAGAGAAAAGGGAATGTTATTAAGAAAATTATGAGAAAATACAATTACAGTACAGCACTATATTTATCAATACCATAAGTTTACATCATCTGTTTATACGATGAATTACCTGTCAGTGTCTATGTCAATATTGTCCTAAAATATGTAGATACCTGCTTACAAGATTTGTCTAAGATTAAAAATATATGTATATTGCCTTAAATGATATGAAACACTGTAGATATTACATATATTTATAACACTAGACATCAAAAATGAAAAGAAAAGGTGAATATATTCCTGTTTATTTACAGGTATAACAATTCATGCATTGATATGAAGCAGCAGCACTGATAGCTTTATGGTAACCTCGTGTAATAAGCAACACTTGCTTCATCAGAGCCTAGCCTATACACTAATGAATGAATCCTTATAATGTTTTCGTGGCATATAGTATTACAGGCATATTCAGAATACAGTATTTAAATATTGTTACATTTTTTTATACTGCTTACATGTGATGGTAGGCTGATAACATGGTTTCTCTAATGAAGGGGGAGAGAGAGAGAAATATATACTATAGAGTAATGTAGGTCTTTGAAAGCAAAATTATAAAACACTAAGAAAACTAAGACATTCATTTTATATTAAGTATCACTCTCCTTATGCCTGAGTCTAGACGTATATCTACATATAGTTCATGCGTTCATAACATACCTTTTTCTTAATTTTCTTGCTCTTTCTAGACTGTGCTTTTCATCTGTAAGTTTTTACAAATTATTGCAAATCCACAAAATGTTCCAATAATGTATTTACTGAAAAAAGTCCGCTTATAAATGGACTGGCACAGTTCAATCTCATGTTGTTCAAGGATCAACTATATAAATTGTATTGGAACATGAAGCACAAATTTGTCAGAGGTACCTATTATGTAAATATTTGTGAGATTGTCAAAATTAAAAAAATTATTTATGCTCATTTATTTCCTATATATTTTCTTAAGGTCTTACAAAACTGTAATCTAGATATTTAAATTATTTTTTTGCTATTTCTGCTCATGTTAGGGATGGTGATTTATGGGACCAACCATCATTAATCTGTTAATGGCAATTAGAATTTATAGGATCTGTAGAATAGTTCACTGACTGAATACTTTTGAGTTCAGTCCAGTTCAGTTGCTCAGTCGTATCTGACTCTGCGACCCCATGAAGCATAGCACGCCAGGCCTCCCTGTCCATCACCAACTCCCGGAGTTTACTCAAACTCATGTCCATTGAGTTGGTGATGCCATCCAGCCATCTCATCCCCTGTCATCCCCTTCTCCTCCTGCCCTCAATCTTTCCCAGCATCAGGGTCTTTTCAAATGAGTCAGCTCTTCACATCAGGTGGCCAAAGTATTGGAGTTTCAGCTTCAGCATCAGTCCTTCCAATGAACACCCAGGACTGATCTCCTTCAGGATGGACTGGTTGGATCTCCTTGCAGTCCAAGGGACTCTCAAGAGTCTTCTCCAACACCACAGTTGAAAAGCATCAATTCTTCGGCACTCAGCTTTCTTTGTAGTCCAACTCTCACATCCATATGTGACTACTGGAAAAATCGTAGTTTTGACTAGACCGGCCTTTGTTGGCAAAGTAATGTCTCTGCTTTTTAATATGCTGTCTAGATTGGTCATAACTTTCCTTCCAAGGAGTAAGCATCTTTTAATTTCATGGCTGCAGTCACTATCTGCAGTGATTTTGGAGGCCCCCCCCCAAAAACAGTCAGCCACTGTTTCCCCATCTATTTTCCATGAGGTGATGGGACCAGACAGTAAAGCGTTGGCCTACAATGCGGGAGACCCAGGTTCAATCTCTGGGTCGGGAAGATCTCCTGGAGAAGGAAATGGCAACCCACTCTAGTACTCTTGCCTGGAAAATCACATGGACGGAGGAGCTTGGTGGGCTACAGTCCAAGGGGTCACAAAGAGTTGGACATGACTGAGTGACTTCACTTTCACTTTAATAAACTAAACCAACCAGTTTTAAAGCTATATACAACTTGAAGAATTTTTTTTTCTTGAAAGATTTTCATAATAGATACATTTTGAATATATGTCAAAAGTTGATGTCTGTAATTTAGTTATTCTTCATTCAGGTCACTTACTTTTTGGCTAGCTGCCCTTTGAGTTTTTGTCATTCCAGACCAATATTTTCAACACTTTTAAAAATTAGAGTCTGATTTGAGAAAGTTTTGCAGTATTTGAAAGATATACCGATGCTTACCTAAGCTATTGAATATATGAATACTTAGATCTCATTTGAAAATGCAGAAGTAAAAAAGCATACTTGTCTTTATATTTTAAAATGTCAAGCCAAAAATTTATGTGTTTTGTGAGGTAAGCCAGAAAGATTGGTGTTTACCAATACAGCATACTAACGCATATATATAATTTAGAAAGATGGTAACGATAACCCTATATGCAAGACAGAAAAAGAGACACATGTATAGAACAGACTTTCTTTGCATTTTCAAACCCAAAGAGAGTAATTTATTTCTTCCATTTGGATTAATATCCTTGCTATCTATTTCTTTATAATTTGGGGCAAGTAAAGCATTCTGATATGAATTTACCTCAGAAACCGGAAATGCTTGCAACAACTTATATAACACTGTATTTAAGTACAAAAGGTAAAATGAAATTGTTTATATATGTCATTTACTTAAATGAAAATAGGAATCACATTCATATGAATGATACAGTTGGCTAAAAATGAAGAAAAATTTTTTTAAAATGAAGAAAAATCATTTGAATTGAGGGATTCTTGTGAGATATTTACTCATAACACTTGGTATAAGTAACATATGGATTATAAACTGTGAGATCTGTAGTAAAAAGTTAGCTGTGTTTCTTAAGATAGAAAAAAAGAAAAGAGACTCTAATGACAGATATTTAATAATACAGATACTACCTAAGAACAGAATGTGTCTGCTTTTTTATAGCTGAATTATAGAAGCATGTCTGGAATATTATTTCTAGTTTTATGCACAAACAAAATATGTATCTCCTTTGTATCACAGATATTATTTCCAGGTTTTTCAGCTTAACACCAATGTAGTGAAGAGGGACAGTAGCTATCTATTGAAATAATTGAATTCCTAAACGAAATATATATAATCTGATTCTTTAATGCTGCTGGAGGCAAAGTGCACACCTAGAATATAGTAAATATATGATTAAAACCTACTGCGTAGAGGAAGAAATAAAACTTTGCTTCAAATCCTGGTAAATTTCTACCACCCCTTAATTTATTTTAAATCAAAGTTCAGTGGTAATACATGATTTTTAGACTGATATATCTTTTCAATAGAAAAGCAGAATTACTTATTCAGTCAAGAAAAATGTCTTCCCTAATATCGTATTTGAAGTCATTTTTCTGTGTAGCTCTTGTAATAATATATTGCTAGCTTGTCTGTGTTCTTAGGCTCAGCAGATACATATAGATTAACAGAAAAATTCAACAGGACTCTCCAGCTAGTTCTAGTTCCTTTAGAAATCTGGAGGATAAGTGAGTTATATGCAAATAGAACATATCATGACTTCCAAGTCAAATACTTGGGGTGAAGAAATGATAAAATGTTAAGAGGAAGTAAACTAATTCTGTATTTTCACATCTAAGATAGGAAGTGGAATTTAGTTCAGTACAAGAACTTTCTAGAAATTTAACTGCCCAATCATGGAAACACTCTTTGTAAACTTTCCAGGCAGAGTCTGAACAGTCCTTTGTCAGGAGCATTGCATTGGGAGAGAGATTAAACCAGATGGAATTGTATAGCTGCCATCAGCTTTAAAATTCAGTGATTCCAAATTAGCTCTTCCCATTCTGCCTTTGTTACCTATTAGAAAGCCTGTTGTTCTTTCTTATCTTCCTGTTTTCTGTTTGCTTCAGATTATTTGCAAAATTAAAATATTATAAGTTTCTCAAAATATGTATTGGATAATTTCTTATGGATATCCTGTAACACTTGTGAACTGTGGATTGGATCTACAAAGATAAGTAGAACAGATTCTACCTTCAGGTACTTATTGTTTAGCATGAGATGCAGATACATAAAGAAAAACTATTAAACAGTAGGGGAAAAGTCGAAAAAAGAAATATGCATTCTCTGGCAGGGAGTCACTACGTCAGAAGTACATAATTTTGTTAGGATTGAGGGCTCAAGGGTAAATGAGAAGACCCATTTAAGTTGGTCCCTTATTAACAGTGTAAGAGTTAGCAACTACAGTTTTTGAGCACCAGGTATCTTGCCTTTAATGCACCAAGCACTATAATAGGTGTTTTGTATGGTTTCATTTTTCCTCCAATAAGCTCATAAGAGAGATGATATTATCACTTTGTAGATAAGAAAGTTAAGGTTGAATGGATCATTGGGAGAATCTGACCAGTAAATACACGTATAGAAAGGGGAGCAGAGGAAATGGGGCAGGGGAAACAGATTTTCAAACCACTATCTATGTCCAGAGCTATGAGGAAAACAAATGTATCCCTTGATAAAATAAAACACAGACCTTCTAGGATCAAAAATGAGGGGCAGTTTGTTTTATGAAGAATTTGTGTTATAGTCTATCATGTAGATTTTGTTCCCAGTGACGAATTTCCTTCTCAGATACTCCTTGCTAATGCTGCTGCTGCCATCCCCATGCATGATTCAGAGGTGAAGAGAAATAGCTCTCTCAGCTATGGATAGATACCATTCTCCTATTCCATAGCACCTCATTTGAGACATTTAAATATGATTTCTTGAAAATAAAAGCAAATAATGAGAACAACGTGTAACTAGGTAGTTTATTTACAAACTGTGGCTTACTCGCTGGAGTTAACAGACCTCCTCTCATCAAATATTTCCTTGTCATCTTAGCACCTACCACACAGAAGGCCACCGCAGATGAGTTATCATGAGTATAAAAGTGTACTGCAAGTTTCCAAACCACAAGAAATTCAGTAATCTGAAGGGTAGAGGTGGGGGTGAGGGGAGAAAGTAAATATGATAGGAAATGAGGGCAGCTAGGGCTGGTCTGTGAATAACATCATAGGGCCATGCTGAAGACCAGACTTCATTTGATAGACTGTGTGGGTCATCGTGGCTTTTAAGCCACATAAAGAGGCCTGAGTTTAAGCAGCGCAGTCTGGAGGCGGTATGGAGGATAGATTGGGAGGGGGAGAGGCCTGGTCAGAGAGACCAGCTGAGAGTACAGTCGTGTCAGTAAATGACAGAGACGAGTGATACGAAGGGAGCAGTATTTCAAGAGCCATTTCACAGGTGGAATCAATAGACCTTGGTTACTGACTGGATACGGAAATTGAAATAAAAGGAAGAAACATCAAGGAGCTCCCAGAGGTTCTTAGCCTAGACTGCTGTATAGAAGGTGATGCCACAGAACTGACTGAGGAAGGCAATATAAAGAACGCAGCTGTGAGAAGATAAAATGGAGGTGACTTTTAGGTATGTTGAGTGTGAAATGGTATCCAGATAGAAACAACCAATATGAAGTTCAACATGTGAGTTGTCTAAGAGCTTAGGGATGACATCATGACAAAATAGATTTGAGATTCCTAACATGTAAATAATTGTTGAACTAATGGTAGCAGATAAGTTTACCCATAAATGCATATTTATTTAGAAGGATGCTGTGGCTGGAACTTGGAGAAAAGTGATATTTAAAGAGTTGGCAAAATAAAAGCAATCAGCAAAGGAAACTGAAGAATGGTCAGAAAAGTTGGCGGAATAGTAATGTCAGAAAGCCAAGCATGAAGTACAATAGTTGATAGTTCAAAATATATTAATATGATCATATTAAAATTAATCTTTTGGCCTTTATGGAAACTAATATGATATATACATTAAATGTTTTTATTTTTTGAATGCGCATAACACTCAAATATTGATAGAAGTCTGTTGAGTCATAATTCACACGTGCATATTTTAAGTATACTTTAGTGTTCATATATTTTTGTGGATTTGTATACTAGTACATTTCTTTCTGGAATGTATTATTTTGCAGACAGAAGTTTGCATTCAGCTTGCTTATATTAGATTCACCTGTTTGTTTTCAGACTACATAATTGTTCTGATCCTGACAATTTCAAACATGTTGACTTAGTCTTTTCTTTAAAAACAGAGTTTGGGATTTATGAAATGTCTTGCTTGAAAAAGTTCACTGTTGTACAGATATCAAGAAATTAATAAAGATAATTGAATATTACAATTGTTAACTATACCGTAATCATTAACATGCTCCAATGATCATACATATTCACGTAGTTTTTAAAAGACACAAACCAATGTAACTGCTAAATAGAAGCAAAAGTACAAGAGTGGACCCTTCAGAGAATGAATTGCACAGGCCTTATCCAACCAGGAGTTATGTAGGGAAATCATTAACCTGCTCTCCTTTCTTTCCCCCCTCCTCTTTGGTTTTGTTTTTTTGTTTTGTGGTAGTCTGACCCTTGGTTATCATTACAGAACTATGGAGGTGCAATGAGACCCCCACTGAATGCTTTAGGTGGCCCCGGAATGCCTGGAATGAACATGTAAGCAAAATGCTATATTGTCCTGTAAAGTGTTCTATTTTCTGTCTTCTAAAGTCACACCAATTTGTAACACAATTTAAGTTAAATTCTTTGTAATGTAAAATGATGTATAAATGAATTAAATGTGAACTGTAGTGTTTGCTTTGTTTTCACAACATATTCTCTGTTTTTCTTTCTTTGCAACCTTTAAGTTTTTTTCCATTTCAAATGGCAACTTTTAGCCTGATTTTCATGTTCTATTTATCATAAAAATGAATCTCTTGTAAATGAGCACATAGTATTCATGCAGTCAATACAAAAATATGAAGAGATGACACCAGGACCATGACTTAACTCTCCAGAAGTAGACTATTGAATATTGTTCATTGTAACAGATACCGCATGATTCCTATGAGTTTTAAACTTTTAGAAATATATATACCTATATATCTTCTTCCTAAAGATATATGTATATTTGCTTTGTTGGGACCAGTGCTAACCCAGGAAGAAGTTTCTAGTAGTTTCTTCTTTATTAAAGAACTTCCCATAGTATAATTTCTTTTGAAAATTCAAGATATACTTAGATAGGGAGTAAACTAATAGACTTTTTTTGTGTTTGTTTTTTACTATAAAGGCCTTTCAAAAACAAAGAGAGCAGTTGCTTCTATCGGTCAATAGAATGCAATTTGTTAAGGAATTTTAATTCCTTTTTCATTATCTTACTTGTCCTCAAAGTTCCATATATACCCAGAACTTGTTAACAGCCTTCCTTAATTCATTAGAAGATCAATTCCATGATGTAGCCTGAAGAAAATCTTATCAGAAATAATGTAAGAGCTCTGTATATGGCTTGGGTAGTCTCATCTATTTCCATATTCCCCATTAGTCCATGTTTTGGTTCCTTATCTATCAAACTAAACGACTCTGCCATCATTTAATGGCGTTGAAAATATACTGAGGTAAGCTTTGTTTGATGTCCATAGGGATTTGTTTAAGTTTCTGGAACCATTTTCATGGAAAGCAGTTTTGCCTAAAATAGAAAA
This sequence comes from Cervus elaphus, assembly GCF_910594005.1. Classification (NCBI taxonomy): domain Eukaryota; kingdom Metazoa; phylum Chordata; class Mammalia; order Artiodactyla; family Cervidae; genus Cervus; species Cervus elaphus. Next base: position 81,660,902 of record NC_057823.1, on the reverse strand, counting down.
TAGGTTAATAGGTGGATACCAACCAGGCTCAAAACTGACAGAACAAGGGGGAAAAAAGTAGGTCAAATTTTCCTATCCCATCTTTTTACTTTTAAAGTAAAAATGGATAGACATGAAGTCTTTTCTTAAATTCCTCAAAGGTTTAGCCTTATTAATGATTGCTACAAAAAGGAGTGAAATTTTGTGCTTATATCAAAAGCTGAAACTCTCAAAAATAGGATTTAGATATGTATAAAATTTACATACCTAAGATTCTGACTTTAAAATGAAATAGCTTTTAAAGGATAATTTGAATTCTATGTATAGATGTTAAGGAGTATACATTTTGAATGCTCATTAAATATTAAGAATGTATCTAATATCATTTGGTATATTACTCATCATGATAATTAGTGATGTGGTCAACTTTATATCAACTTGGTTTTGCTAGTATAAGAAAAGTCATTCTCATGTGACCACTGGGAATCAAATAGCTGCTTAAAATTGTCTAGTTTCTTTCTCACATACATTTAAACAGATACTTATGGGTATATTTAATTCCATAGACTATGAAGACTAAAAGTATGGCTGAATATTTCAAATGATTATTTCTGTTGGTGTTTGGGTTTCTCATTTTAATATATCCAGGTATTTTAAAATATTTATTAATTATGTTACTATTTGTATAATTTCCGGCTTTTAAAGAAATTTGAAGCTTTACAGATTCACATTCCATTAATTACTATTGACTTATTTGGGGTCTTATATAATTTTCAGTTTTCTATAAATTAGGATTCCTTTGAGGACAATGACATCATAAATATTTCCCTCTAACAGAGAAAGTTCTGAAATATGGACAATCCAACCAGAGAGACTCATTGTTCTATTGATTTTGGCCCCAATAAAGCAAAAGTGAATTTAAAGAGACATAAATAAACCATATTACTGTCTCCACTGTACTCAATAAATTTTATTGAAATTCACTCCATAATTTATTATCATTAAAACAAATTAAATCTTACTGTGTAGTGGCAAGTAAGTATTTCTAACTGAAATTATGACTTTCTTCATGTCATTTTTTTACATGTTGGATAAATTAAAAATTAAAGGAAAGGGCATTAGAATTAGTGTTACTTAGGCTAGGCCCTGGTGGCTCAGTGGTAAAGAAGCCTCCTGCCAGTGCAGAAGACGCAGGTTCAGTCCCTGGGTCAGCAAGATCCCCTAGAAAAGGAAACAGCAACCCACTCCAGTATTCTTACCTGGGAAATCCCAAGGACAGAGCAGTCTGGCGGGCTACCGTCCGGGGGGTGCAAAAGAGCTGGGTATGACGTAGCAACTGAACAGCCGCCACCTTGGACTGTGTTTTTAATAGTCTAGATATTTGTGATGGGGTCAACAGGGATCTACCAGAGGGTCATATCTGGGTGAGGTTTCTGAAGTTTGTCACTTTTTATTATTTGACCAAAATATAATGATAGTAAAAAATACCCAGCCCTGGTCATGAAAGTAAATAAATACCATATTCTAACTGTAGCTTTCTCTCTTACTGAAACCAAACCATTTGGAACAATATTTTGATTATTTTGTTGTTAAAAAAACATATTGGTCATCTCCAAAGAAAATGGTTATTTTGGTATGGTTTTTATATTTCCATGCTCTAAACTCAGGGTAAATCATATGTAGTGTCATCTAAAGTTAAAATAAGCCTATTTTTAGTGTTTCTATAACTAGTAGTATATATTTAGAATTAAAATTCAATATCAATTTCAGTAACTTAAAGTAGAATTTACAAACTAACCACGATGTAAATGTTTTCAAATGCATCATAGATTTTTAAAAGAAAACTATATTTTTAAATAAAGTACATTTTTACAAATTTAAAAAGAATTAATATTCAGCATTTTAAAAGATTTCTAATTCAACTTTGTGGCCCTTGATATTTTATAGAAACTAAGAGGACAAATAATTTCAAAGGATCTAGACCCTTTAGGTTCTAGATCATACCCTATAGAATTATAAGGTTTACATAGTTATTATCTTGAAATAAAATGACTGAATTATAGAAGAAAAGATATTTTTTCTCTTTGGTAGTCATGGTTGCCTTCATTTCATCATATCCTTACACCCTACCAAAAATTAAAGACTTTTTTTTGCGATCTTAAAAAAGATGAGTTTATTTGGGAATAGCAGAGGAATTGTAATTTGGGACAAGCAAATTTTAGCAAGCTACAACTGAGTCCATTAGGTTTGAGGTCTAGGTAGTATTTATTAGTAGGAGATGTAAAGAGAGGAGAGTTCAGTTAGAATCAGTTAAAACAAAAAAACAAAGGAATACCAGCCTTGAAAACTTACCTAAGTAAACAAAATTCTTTTAAGCTTCATTTTTCTCTTTATTTTTAAATAAAATTAACTGATTCTAGTTCAAACTATACTTATATAGAAATTTACATTAAAAATAATGCCTCCATTATAGTTTGTAGATTACTCTTGATAATACTGGTGGCCCTCAAAAGTAGAGAAAACTTACTGCACTTAAGAAGTTATTCTAATAAAACTACTCACTACTATCACCCTCTATTTAATAGTATTTGCAAACCTTAAAGTGTTTTCTAACACAGTGGTAATGATAAGGGAAATTTAGCTTATCCAAATGAATTAATACTTAACTCATTACAGTAAAATGCAATTTATTATGAAATACATGGTGAGCTGAGACATTAGTATTTGTCAAACAGTTAAAATGCATAAAAGGTATTTTATGGTTCTTAGAATAAATTTAGCTTAATCATTTAATTTTTATTTACTTAAGTAATTGTTTAATTATTTTAATATCTAGTTTAATGTATTAATTTAACATTAAGCAAATTTTAAGTAAAAATTATTTTATATTTAATATATCTTATTCACACAGTCATTGTTTAAACATAATACTTCAGAATTATGAGATTATCTGCATATCATTGCAAACAATTTTTGGCCATGATTTGGATATATATATAGTATATTGTTATGTTGTTGTAAGTATTTCCCAATTTCTCCACTGTGTTTTGATTAACATCAAGCAAGTCAAATATTTCACTTGATCAACATATATCCTATGCTTACCCTCCGTTTCTGCCCATTAAGACATTGAATCCTCTATGTAAAATCGCCTTTCTAAAGTGCTCCAGTAACTAATTGTAAAGTCATTATGATTACCTTAGAGAGGAATTATTTCCAGAAACAATACATGTGTCCCTCACCTTCTGGCTGTGCATAATATTTTGACTCCAGCATCTTATCTCCCCCTCTATTCCTCAAACAGAATTGGGTAAAATTGTAACTTGGGCATCTTAATGGAGCCTAAGGACACAATTTCTCATGCCCTTCCCTGCTGTTTGCATTCCTTGGGAATCCCAAAATAATACTCAAAACAGTTCTAAATATTCCAACCAAACATGAGTAATACAGCTAACTTGGACAACTTCTATCTAACATTTAGAACCTTAGGTTTAAGGTCCCTAGAGTAAGAATCAGGGGTCTTTTTTTTTTTTTTTTTTAATTAAAAAGCTCAGTGTTTTCATTGATATTAGAGGGAAAAGGAATTTTGAGTGACCCTAATTACAGAGGACCTGCTAACAATAGTCTCCTTTTCATCAGGCAGTATTTATTCAGGTGCAGTTAATACTAAAAGCATATGGACAGGAGATCTTTTTAACTTAATTAATTAGGCATTAATTTTGTTTTAAAATCATTATGTCTTTTAAGCTATAGAATAGGGAGCATGCTTCTCCACCCTAACATGAAGCAATGTATTGACATACATTGGCATAGATTACCTCCTGTTTTTTTTCCCCAAGATTTACTCTGACCACTGTCTTGAACTACAATTATGAAAACAGGAAATGCAGTTCCCTTGTTTAATAGTAACTAAATTGTCAGCACTGATAGATTGAAATATAGATGTGTAAAGTAATGTGATATTCTATGCAAATTTTTGGAAGATGAGGGAACTTTTACATATTTATTTGTAGCTTAATACAAGCAATAATTTTATATTTAATAGTATTTTACAAACAATTTCATTTTGAATGATACCGAGAGGACTTACATTGATGTCACAATTATAGTTTGTCTTTATCTCATAATTAGTGATTTTTACTCCAAAAGCAGATTCTTATGTTTCAATATATGTATATATATATTTACTGCTATAAGTGATTACCACTTTTGGTGGTTATTATAATAACTGAACTTAAAACTAGGCTTAGTAATAGTTTGATTTGGAAAGAAAGCTGTTTGAGGAATGATAAGGCTTTTGGATTTTAGTAATTAAAAAAAGCTGTGAGAAGATAGAGTAATTACAGTGCTGAACTAGAACAGCATGGTAACTGAATTATAAATGTTAGTATTTTATGATGTTGTTGCTTATTGTGAAACATTCAGAGCATGAGTTAAAATTTCATTTATCATATTGTCTTGTAGGGGCCCAGGTGGTGGTAGACCTTGGCCAAACCCAACAAATGCCAATTCAGTGAGTATATATATATTTTTTCACTTTCTTTGTGCTTTGTAACATTTAACAACAAAAATCTGTTCCTTTTGAAAGCCCCACAGTTGGTTATATTAACCTTTTTAAAGTAATAATCCAAAAGTATTTTTATGTGTTCTCAGAAAAATATGCATAATCTTTGAAATTATGTGATTTGTTTCACTTCAAGATATAAGGTAAAGATGCATTCTATGTAGATTAACAGACATTTGAAAATAAGTAGTGTGATTTATTGCAAAAAGAATACTGTAGTAGCCTACATTTATCATAAAACCTATCATATAATGAATTCACCTTCTAAAATAACTATAATAATCACTAAATTACCAAATAAAACCAACTGCTATCAGGTGTTATGATTATACTTGCTGTCCTAGTTATACCTAGGCTTGCTCTCTCGCTGCCCCAGGAAGCAAGTGTACCTTTGCCTCGTGCCTGTGGGCTAAACTGCTGTCCTTACACTTGTATCTATGGTATCTATGTATCTGGCATCATGGGAATTTTCATTATACATTTTGTGGCTGTGATTTGACTGCATAAATATATTTGTTTCTTAATAAAGTCACAAATATAGGCACAGGTTAAAATTAAAGCTTTCAATCTTAAAAATAATACGACTTTAAATTTACTGACCCAGGAAATATTTTTCTTGACATTTGAAATCTTGAGTTCAATATGAGAGAGTTCTACTCTGTACATCTGTGTAGTATGTGCACTGCACAAAGATGCCTGAGTCAGGGAATCAGTGGGAAATTGAAATACAGCTGTTTTCCAGTTGTGAAGTCTGTGGAGTATTTACCCAAAAGGGATGCCTTTTGCTTATATGCAGAGGTACCTATATTGACTAGCAGTGGCCTTAATTCTGAATAAACATGAAACTGATCCAATGTCTAATATAAATTTCAAGAAAATTTAATGTGAAGTGTGGATAGTATGGACTTCCCATGCAGTTGAGCTGGTAAAGAATCCATCTGCAATGCAGGAGACTCCAGTTCAATTCCTGGGTATGCAAGATCCACTGGAGAAGGGATGGGCTACCCACCCCACCATCCTTGGGCTTCCCTGGTGGATGGTATAGACAGAATCATCCTGAATCTATTGCTATACTAAGGCAGAACTCACTTCCTTCTCAATTAAGTAACTGTCATATTTTTAGAGAAAATGTTCAATCTGTATTACCTGCCTATCTCTTAGTCTCAATAGCTATGACGTTTGATAATTAAATAAAATTGCTTGGGATGGAGAGAATGATGATGTTGCTTTTGTTTGGGTCTTCAGTGCACTATTTCAGCAGATCTTATAAGATACTCTTGTACCTGATTATGTTATATATAACTATCTTTACTCCAGTTTTCTTTTCATTTGCATATATGCTTTTGAACAGTTCACATTTCTATTTCCTTCTTGCTCTACATGCCTTTCAAATTTTAAGACTTCACTTTAAAACAGCATCTAACTAGCAGCTCAGATACTTTCTTCGAACTTCCCACTGAAATACCCAAAGGTGCAGAAAAACAATTTTTTAATAACGGCAGAAACTCTACCAGTCTTCCTATTGTCAGAATCTGGAACATATTTCTGTTATCTGCACATCTGGTGAAACAGGATTAAAAAGCACTATCCAAAAAATAAATAATTAAAAAGCACTACCCACTAGTAAGCACAGCCCACCTCCACTAGTAAGCTTCCTACCTAAAAGCAAAAAGACCTCTCACCGTCCTCACTGCCCCTTAGCCAACCATCCCTACACTGCCTACACTGCAGGGCGGGAGTGAGTTCACACCCACCCCTGCCCACCTTCCCCAGCACCTCCTCCTGTACTCTTAACTGGAGACCCTGTCCTCTAAAAGCCACCAATGAAGGATTGATCCTGAAGGTGGTACGTTGTACCTAGCACATGTGTCATCCGAGTAAAGAGAATTAGATAGAGGCAGAGATGAGGAAAGGGTTGTTTCTGATGATTTTTAAAGTGAGTCCCCGACATATAAACCTTCAAGTTGCAAACTTTCAAAGATATGAACATACACGTGTTCACATGTCCAGTCATGTGAGTTCACATGTCTGGTGTATGTTGTCACCTGCTTGCATCCTCCGCATGCGGTTGTGCTTCTGTGTACTTTGCAGCACTGTATAGAGTACAGTCATACAGTATCTTTATTTCAAGTCCAGGATGTCCAGAAGCTGGCATAAAAGCAGCGGTAATATAGGTGGTACTGCTAAGAAGTACCAGCTGTTGTACTGTACTACTGTACTTTTCAAGGTACTATACTGTAAGAGTAGAAATGTTTGTGTGTTTTTATGTATTATTTGTGTGAAAAGTATTGTAAACCTATTACAGTACAATACTGTATAGCCAAGTGTGTCAGTTTGGGTACCTGGGCTAACTTGATTGGACTGAGAACAAAGTGGACTTACAAATGCAGTCTCAGAACAGAACTCGTTCATATTTAGGGGACTTACCATACCAAAAACACTCTTTGGGATTTCATAGAGCCAAGCAGTGTGGATGGAAGAATTCACTGTATCAGGTCAGCAGCTCTGCGTTATTTTAGATCCTGAGAAACACGGAGTTAGAGAAGGAGCTGTGCATATCAAACCACTGTCCAACAACCGCTCCACAGCGGGCATTTGGCCAGCACACGTGTAGGCACGCAATCAAGTTGAAAGCAATCCCTGCTAATGTGATTAATGTATACCACACATGGGTATACCTACCCTCAAAGAATTTGATGGGATAGGGAAAAGTTGTGAGAACACCTATCATTTTCTCTTCACAAAGAGAAAGGAGTCATCATCCTGAGCACTGAAAGGAAAAGCATTCCTCGTGAACTATGGTTGTTTATGAGAAGAAAAAGTCATAGGCAACTGATGACTTTCTAGCAAAAACATAAGGCTTACATGAAACAAAGCAAAGTCTTCAAGAAGGATTTTTTTCCCTGCATACCATTGATTATACTGTAGTGACAATGTACCTGTATTATTTTGAATTCCAAGTTCTTTGGACTTTTTGTCTGTATTTAATGTTACAAATAGTTTTCATTTTGTGTCAGTACAGTATGGCCAGGGCTCCTCAGGGTAGCCTGCTAAAGGTTGGTTGCTTTGTTTTTGTTGTTTCCAAATATGTTTTATATACTTTTAAGAACTTTGTTTCCTAAAAATGAAGAGACTATCTTTCACAGTATAAGGATCAACATTTTAAAATTAATATTGATGTAATCTGTTTTCTGATCTGCACACCATATTTTGATTTCTCCAGTTGTCCCTACAGTGTCTTTTGTAACAAAAGAAAATCCCCATTCACTTGTTGCATTCATCTGTCAAGTCTCTTTGTCTCCTTTAACCTAGAACAGTTCCTTTGTCTTTTTTACCCTTGGAGTTTTGTTGAGCACAAGCAAGTTATTTTGTACAATGTCCCATAATTTGGTCTTGGTGGATGTTTCCTCACAATTAGACTCAGGTTATATATATTTATCAGGAATCCCCAGAAGTAATTTTGTGTTTTTCTCAGTGCATCATTTCAGGAGGTGTGTGATGGTAATTGTCTATTATTTGTGTTACTTATATTAACTTCAATGACTTAGTTAAGGTGGTGCTTGTTACGTTTCTCCACTGTTAAATTATTGTTTTTCCCTTTATAATTATCTGTTTGTGAGACATACTTCGACACTGTCATAAATATCATACTTTAATCTGCTGCTTTTTGTATCCATTGATAATTCTCTTCTGAATCATCTTTTCACTATGTTGGTTGCCAAATGGCTATTTTCTAATTCTATCTTTCCTTCTCTACTTATTACTTGACTCTTTACTAGATGAGTTTTTCTTTCTTCTCCAATCATTCATGTATATCTGATGTACTTGTGGATTCTTGCTTTGTCCAAAGGGTTTTGCTTTTTAAAAAAAAAAATCATTTCAGATTTGTCCAGTTAGAACCCCTTCAAGTTGGGTCATTTGTCCTTTTGACATGTCCCTGTTACGCTTGGAGCATTTTGAAGCTCATATTTTCCCAGCCTTAACCCTGATAATAGCCATTTATATAAGGGTGCTTGGTTCCTTTTAGTGGAGAGTGGTGTTTAGAACCCATTGGTGTGACCTAGCTTCTAGCCGTCTCAACCAACAGATACAGATGTATATATATACACACACATACATATAGCCACATACATCTGTATCTTTCTGTATCTATCCATATTAAAACCAGGAGTACGCGCTGCAGCTCTGTTTACAATTAGCCAAGACATGGAAGCAACCTAAGCGTCCATCAAAAGATGAATGGATAAAGACGATGTGCTGTGTATATGCAATGATATATTCAGTTCAGTTCAGTCACTCAGTCGTGTCTGACTCTTTTACGACCACATGGACTGCAGCACGCCAGGCCTCCCTGTCCATCACCAACTCCCAGAGTTTACCCAAACTCATGTCCATTGAGTCAGTGATGCCATCCAACCATCTCATCCTTTGTGGTTCCCTCCTTCTGCTGCCTTCAGTCTTTCACAATGATATATTACTCAGCCATTAAAAAAAAAAGAAATAATGCCATTTGTGGCAGCATGAATGCATCTAGAGATTAACATGCTAAATCAGACCAAAAAAAAATCATATGATATCACCCATATGTGGAATCTGATTTTTTAAATGATACAAATCAACTTATTTACAAAACAGAAACAGATTCCCAGATATTGAAAACAAACTTATGATTCCCAAAGTGGGAGAATGTGGAAGAGAGGGATAAATCAGGAGCTTGAGAATAACATACACATGCTACTATATACAGGATAGATAATCAACAAGGACCTACTATATACCAAGAAAACTCTACTCAGTATTCTGTGATAACTTATATGAGAGAAGAATCTGTAAAAGAATGAATATATGTGTATGTATAACTGAATCACTTTGCCGTACACTTGAAACTAACACTACTATAAATCAGCTAAAATCCAATAAAATTTAAAAGCAAAAAAACCATGAGTGCACACTGGTGCTTCAACTGTAATTCAACACAACAGGGTTCATTCTAGACTTTCTGCTTTCCATGTTTATTATTCACTTCTCTGAAAATAAGAAGTCTGCCTACCATTATCCACAATAAATTTATTTATCTGGGTAATCTATATCTTTACATAGGTTTGTCATACATGTTTCAAACAAAAATATTTTGGCACTCCTTTACATGGCAGCAGGAGAAACATTTTTAAAAACAAATTTATGGGACTTACCTGGTGGCACAGTGGATAAGAATCTGCCAGCCAACTCAGGGGACATGGGTTCAGTCCCTGGTCCAGGAAGAGTCCACATACTGAGGAGCAACCAAACCCCTGCAACCAACTGCCGATCCTGAAACTCTAGAACCTGCGAGCCACAACTACTGAGCCCATGTGCTACCGCCACCAAACCCCACACACCGAGAGTCTCCGTACTCCTCAAGAAGAGAAGTCGCCGCAATGAGAAGCCCACACGCCTCAACGAAGAGTAGCCCCCACTCACCGAAACCAGAGAAAGCTTGCACTAAGCAGCAAAGACTCAATGCAGCCAAAACTAAATAAAATTATTTTTTAAATTTCTATTTTTAATTCAGATAAGAATATGATTTCTACTTTTAACTTCCCTTATGCTGAGTATAACAGTGTTGGCCTCTAATTCTTACTTGGAAATTTACAAGTCTGCCAACCTTTTTACTTTTTATGTTTTTCACAAAGAACTGTACATTTGAGCTGAACTGTAAAATAAGTTCTAATCAAGTAGCAAGCACTTTCATCAAAAATGCCTGAATTAGCTTTGTCAGGAGATACTTTGGATTATATGTACCAACCTAACTAGGCTCATACTGAAAGAGACTACTACTGGATTATGTATCTGAAAAGTCCAGATATAAATTTGCTGGGGGACACGTTTGGCTCCAGGGGTTCAAATAACATCATCAGGAGCCTGTCCCTATTCATCGCTTACCCTTGTTCCGTGAGTCTGGCAAGAAGGCTGTGTGAAGCTCCACATTTGTATCATCACAGCTCCGTTAAACACAAAAGAGCACAACTCTGATCAGTTAAGCACAGGTACTGGGAGTAACTGACTGAGGTAGATTTGCTTAGCTTGGATACATAGGCTTATTCATGAACCAGTTATGAACCGGGGGTACAATGCTCCATCCACCAGGCCTGGGTCATGCCCTCAACCCCCTGAGCCCCACCTGAACCACAGAGAAAAGGAAGGGAGATGTGGGTCAGAGAAAATGGAAGGAACAATTGGCAGCGGAGGGGCTGAGCAGAAACAACAGATGATCAGTACAGCACTGTATTCATCAACTCACTAACTTGATAGGAAACAGAGAAAACTCCTGTAAGGAAAAATGAGGATCTACTAGAGTGATCAAGCCTAAGAGAAATACAGATATTTTACTCCAAATAGGAGCTTTGCCCTATTAAAAATAGAAGCTCCTTTTTTTTTTAAAGAGCACTAAAAAAATAAAGAACATTTTCAACTTTAGTGAAACAGAGAATGTTTCCCTCCCTCGTTTCTAGTGAACTGAATTTCGGTGCAATAAGGTAGTTTTGAATTTCACAGTTGATGAAAACTCCTTAGCTAAAATGTTAAGCTACTTAGCTAATCATTTTTTTAATAAAGCCAAAGAAAAACTCTAGGTATTCTGCCATTCACCTGCCATGGCACCAGTCATAAATACTAGGAGTCAGAAAATTTCAGGATTTTTGGATTGTCGTCACATCTCTTGAATTTTCTGTCTAGTTTAACCAGACAAACATATGGCCTTAATTTTTATTACCTGTCAAATATGAGATTTGTGTAGTTCTGTGATTCTGATCTCCTAGCTCTCTGGTCTTACATATCTTCTACATCTGCATTTTCATCTTAATGGATATTTTGTACAGTATGTGGGGGCAGGGTGGAGGGAAAAGATTAAGTATGTTGGGGAAATTCTGGTCACTGGAGGTGGAGAAAAGCCTGGACAAAAGTAAAGAGAAGAGGAATTGCAGGAAATGTGTGAGGAAAAAAATATTAGATTCTTAGTGGCTAGAACATAGCTTTGGCAAGCACAGAAGGCAGCAAAGCTGGAAAAAGAAAAATGGACCATGATGTGTTCAGGGCTTTGAATGCTGAAAATCTGGAATTATCATCTATGTGGAACAGAGTTGTGTTTTAGGATGATATTATATAAAATGGATACATAGAGAAACAATATTAGAGGAGTAGAGTAACGGGCCTTACAAAATGTTGTCAGAGTCTGAGGTAGAAGAGTGGAGAAAGGATGGAGGAGATAAAAATGGCACCCCTGTAATCAAAAATACCTGGTGATTGTTGGATTTGAGGATAAAGAAATGAAGGTGATTTCAGGTCTTTGAGACTAGTTTTCAGGTAAAGATATACCCACTTGAATGCAGATTCCAAAGAATAGCAAAGACAGATAAGAAGAACTTCTTCAATGAACAGTGCAAAGAAATAGAGGAAAACAATAGAATGGGAAAGATTAGAGCGCTCTTGGAAAGAGATTGGAAAAAAATGGAGATGTCAAGAGAACATTTCAAACAAGGATGGGCATGATAAAGGACAGAAACAGTAGGGACCTAACAGAACAAAAGAAAATTAAGAAGAGGTGGCAAGAATGCACAGAACTATATAAAAAAGGTCTTAATGACCCAGATAATTATGATGGTGTGGTTGCTCACCTAGAGCCAGATATCCTGAAGTGTGAAGTGGGCCTTAGGAAGCATGACTGCAAACAAAGTTAATAGAGATGACAGAATTCCAGCTGAGCTATTTCAAATCCTAAAAGATGATGCTGTTAAAGTGGTGCACTCACTATGTCAGCAAATTTTGAAAACTCAGCAGAGGCCACAGGACTGGAAAAGGTCAGTTTTCATCCCATTCCCAAAGAAGAGCATTGCCAAAGAATATTCAAGCTACCATATAATTGCAGTCATCTCACATCCTATTAATGTTATGCTCAAAATCCTTCAAGCTAGGCTTCAACAGTACAAAAACTGAGAACTTCCATATGTGCAAGCTGGGATTAGAAAAGGCAGAAGAACCAGAAGTCAAGTTGCCAACATTCATTGGATCATGGAGAGAGCAAGGGAATTCCAGAAAAACATTAGTTCTGCTTCATTGACTATTCTGAAGTCTTTGACTGTGTGGATCACAACAAACTGTGGAAAAATCTTAAAGAGATGGGAATACCAGATCACCTTACACCTGTCTCCTTAGAAACCGGTATGCAGATCAAGAAGCAACAGTTAGAACTGGACATGGAATTATGGACTGGTTAAAAATTGGGAAAAGAGTACAATCATGCTGTATATTGTCACCCTGCCTATTTAACTTATATGCAGGGTACATCCTGCCAAATGCTGGGCTGCATGACTCACAAGCTGGAATCAAGATTGCCAGGAGAAATACCAACAACCTCAGATATGCAGATAATACCACTCTAATTGAAGAAAGCAAAGAGGAACTAAAGAGTCTCTTGATGAAGGTGAAAGAAGAGAGTGAAAAAGCTGGCTTAAAACTCAGCTTTCAAAAAACTAAGATCATGGCATCCAGTCCCATCATTTCATGGCAAATAGAAGGTGGGAAAGTGGAAACAGTGACAGATTTTATTTTCTTGGGCTCCAAAATCACTGCAGACAGTGACTGTAGCCATGAAATTAAAAGACTCTTGCTCCTTGGAAGAAAAGCTATGACAAACCTAGACAGCATGTTTAAAAGCAGAGACATCACTTTGCCAACAAAGGTCCATATAATCAAAACTATAAAAGCTTTTCCAGTAGTCATATACGGATGTATATGCTCAGCCCGTAAAAAGGGCTGAGCACCAAAGAGTTAACGCTTTTGGATTATGGTGTTGGAGAAGACTTTTGAGAGTCCTTTGGACTGCAAGGAGATCAAACCAGTCAATCCTAAAAGAAATCAACCCTGAGTATTCATTGGAAGGACTGATGCTGAAGCTCCAATATTCTGGTCACCTGATGCAAAGAGTCACTGGAAAAGCCCCTGATACTGGGAAAGATTGAAGGCTGAAGGAGAAGGGGGTAGCAGAGGATGAGATGGTTAGAGAGCATCACCAACTCAATGGGCATGAATTTGAGCAAACTCTGGAAGATAGTGAACAGAGGAACCTGGCATGCTGCAGTCCATGGGTTCACAAAGAGTTGGATATGATGTAGCAACCCAGCAACAACATCAAGGAGGATGGGAGTACCACAGAGTGAAATAAGGACATAGGGGAAAATGCAGGCTTAGTGGGTAGGCAGTGAGCTTTGTTCTTGGAATGTTAAATTTCAAGAATTCGTAAAGTACCACCTTTGATTCTTCTACAATGCCTAATGTGTGTTTCAGTAATTGTGCTTAATGCATTATAATTTGAATCTATAACGTTCAACCTCTGCTGAGTCCCCACTGATGTGTGACCAGCAGTTTTTTATTTTTCCTTAGTCACATGCCCTTCCTACATTCCTTGTCTTGGCCCCTTTTCTATCAGCTAAACGTGTCTCTTATTTTATGGTGGAAAAAAAAAAATAAGTAAACATTAGACTCACATTTCTTCAAATTCTATACTTCAGTATTATCAGACCAGACCTTGAATCATATTTCTTTCCTCTTGTCTTAGTAATGTTCTTCTCAATGCTAGCCATTTGGTCTGGTCTCTTTATCCCACCTCTTAATGTTTCTACATATCTTGCTGTTTCATTTTTTAAAGGAGTCTTCATCTATCCCTTTCCATTGGCTGGAACTTTCCCTAACAGTGTGCCAATTAACAAATCCCTGGACAACCTTAAAACCCCCAGTCTTTCTCTCTTCTGGAGTTGGAAGGGATAACTAAGAGACGACTTCTCTCAACCCTTCATCAGTGTCAAACCACAGTCCTGCGTCTCCCACGCTGACTCTGTCACCACCATTCTACTGGGCCATGAATTCCTTGATATTCGTCCTTTTCATTCCTGTGCAGTAGTGTGATGCCAGAAATATAGCAGGTGATGGACGAAAATTGATTAAACTTCTCAACTGTTTCAGTTCCTTTGAAAAGTACTTGAAGGTTACTAGTGATCTTCCACTTACCAAAACTAAGGACTTATTTTCTGTCATCATACCTGAACTTTGAAATATTCGACACCTTGGTTTTGTTTTAAATGTCTGTTAATTTTTTTTCTTCATTTAAGTAATGTTTTCTTCCATATTTGTACTAGCATATTCCTTTGTATTATTTCTTCTTAGGCGTGTCACAGAAACGTTGAAAGACAAGCCCAGTAAGGCTCAAAAGCAATCCCAGTGTACGCATTTCCTAGCCAACCTGCTCCCCGCTTCTTGCTTCTTAAAAGTCTACCTTGACATTTTATAGAATATTTTCTCCAGGTTTTCCTCCAGTCACATTATCTACCCTTTTTTAAAGTCAGTTTATTTTTTAATTGAAGGATACTGTGCAGAATGTTGTTGTTTTCTGTCAAACCTCAGCATGAATCAGCCATAGGTATACATATATCCCCTCCCTTTTGAAGCTCCCTCCCATCTCCCTCCCCATCCTACCCCTCCCTCCAGGTTGATACAGGGCCCCTGTTTGAGTTTCCTGAGCCAGACAGCAAATTCCCCTTGGCTATCTATTTTACATATGGTAATGTAACTTTCCATGTTATTCTCTCCATACATCTCACCCTCTCCTCCTCTCTCCCCATGTCCTTAAGTCTGTTCTCTATGTCTCCTTCTCCATTGCTGCCCTGCAAATAAATTCTTTGGTACCATCTTTCTAGATTCCATGTATATGCATTAGTATACCATTATCTACCCTTTTTTAATTGGTAATGTTCTTTAATTCCAATCTTGGGCTTTTTTTCAGTTTAATGTTTTCAACTAACACTAAACATAATCAAATCCTATATTAAGTATTGTGCATAGCACACAATGGGGATTTATTTAATTGAAACTTTACCTGTAGTCCTGATCTCGAATGAGTTCTTAACCACTATTTCTAAATATCTGTTGATCAGTTCTAACTCAGTGTCTACTAGAGCTTTTGAATACATCAGACATTCCCCAAACTTGTCCCCTGCTTCCTAAATTCCTTTTATGTGAATTAGTAGCACCGTCAACCACCCAGTCAGCATGTTGGAAACCTAGGAGTTTCCTTAACTTCTCACCCAGTTTGTCCCCAAGCCCTGCAGAGTACATTTGCAAAGAGCCTGTCAAATTCTCTTATCCCTACTTATCTTAATCAGCATTGCCTAGAACACTTTTTATCATCTCTTGCCTAGACTTTTTGCAATATTCTTCTAACTTGTCTTCTTGCTCCATCATGCCTGTAGAGTTATCTTACTAAAACACATAAATTTGAACATGTCTCTCAAAACCTGCTGTTTCCAACAGCATAAATTTAGTCTGACCATGTAGCCTCATCATTTACTGCAATCACCTTTAAGTCCCACACTGCAACAACTGTAAAATTACATACCATTTCCCTAATAAACTGTGTAGTACTTTCACATTTCTTTATTAAATGCTGATCCTTCTCTTTGTCCTTGTAATGGACCCCCACTCTAAGTACCAGCTTCCCAGCTCAAATACATCTTCCGTACCCACATAGTACTGCTACTATCATTGTTGTATTTAGTTTCTCAGACTAGGCTGATGGACACTGCTGTTATTTACAAGAGTTCAAATTCCATAAAGTGCTAGGGATAAGAGCCCAAATGCTCCTTTTTTCTGAATGAAGGTAAGGACTATGAGGTAGAAAACAGTGAGTCCAGGAGTTTGACAGGGCCAAAATGGAAAGAAATTGAACTGGAGCGGGTAACAAACTTTTTAAAGTATTTTTAAATGTTTATTATATTTAATGGTGTTTGAAGAAACCATGAAGAGGGAGAAGTTAGAACTTAGGAGAATTGGATGTTCAAGAGGGGCTAACTTTGGAAATAAAGACTTCTTTTCCCCTTACCTGAGATGAATGAATGAAATTTTAAATCTCTAAATAATGAAGTGTTCAGTTGACGATGAAGGCATAGCAAGAATTTGATGGCTTTAATGCATGCCCAAAGGACAAAGTAGTAACTCAGGATAACTCACCAATAAGGGCCAGTTCAAAAAAGTCAGTTGTTATAAATTCAGGAACTTTGTCAGCTGACTGTTAAAATCATTGGTAGCTTGAAATCTGCCTTATAGGAATATTTACACAGCATAAATTGGCATATACTACAGATTGGGAGTTTTCCCCTCAAGTTTACTGGCACACCTCTAGAATACTCTGGGGCTTCCATAACAGCTGAGCCAAAATGCTTCCAGATGTTAGTGAAAACTAGGCTGAAGCTGGAGAACATGATCATGTGTTGGGCCTTGTCAACCCTGTTTTGTGTTCCTTGCCAGGCACTCTCTACTATAAAACAGAAAAGTTGGCTAGAGGATGATCAAAGAGTTGGGAATTAACAAAGTAGACTTCAGGATAATGAATTTACGATATTAGAGAGAGAAAGAAGATGCTGGAATTGTGGTGGGATAAGATTCTGGTTAGAATATAGAATGTTGTTTTTGAATGTCATGAAGAACAAGAAAGATGTCAAGTCAGGAAAGTTATTTAGATCTTAGATCTCTGCGCAAAAACTTTTAGGATGTAGTCATGCTCATATATGGAAAAAAACTGGGCTGGGGGGAAGGATGTGGGGAGGGTATTTCTGTCAAGTAAAGGCAGTGGGTGTGTATTCTTAACATCTAAAGAGTGGTTTTTTTAGTCGCTAAGTCATGTCTGACTCTTGTGTGACTCCATGGACTGTAGCCCGCCAGTCTCCCATGGACACATGGGATTCTCAAGGCAAGAATATTGGAGTTGTTAGATCATATCTTGAAGTTGGTTAAGGATGACAGTAGGCAACAGAGACAGAAGAACATGAACTTGATGTTCAAGTTGTAAGGAGATGAAAACCAGAGCCAGCAGATAAGTTGGTGATTTGCAGACAGCAGGTACACATATTTAAAATAATTAGCAGAGGATGGATGATTGATCACGAACTGCAAAAGACCCAAGAGGGCAAAGCTGTATTCATTCACCTAGTCGAGTAAATGTACAGTGCCATAGCGATCCTGATGCTCACAGACATAATCCTCACCACTCACCATGCTGAGCACTCCAGTGACGGCCGTGTGCGGTGCTGAGTTACACAGTAAGTGGCCCAAGCAGAGGCTCAGACGCCTGTGGCCTGGGCTTAAAGCCGAGCAAGGACGCCAAACAATGAGGAGAGGGTTTTCAAATAACTGAATATTAAAATCATTAGAAAAAGTATAGCTTTATTGTCTTTCTGCTTTATGCTTTCATATTATTTTTATGTTTAATTAGACGGGAGGTATTGATGCAGAGGGAGCATTTAGGTACAGGCAGTATAATCTTTTCACCATTCTTAAGGTCCTATTTTGGCCCTGGCTGTCTTACTCCAAGAAGATAGTAATTTACTGGCTTTTTTCAGAATAAGGCAAAAATATCTCTTCTGGATGTGCAGAAGATGAAAGATGTAAGCTAGGGAGCTTGTGTTAAAAAAAGAATATTTGGATCAACTTCTCTATTAATATCCACACTTCAGGAGTTATTTTTAAATATTTGTTTTCAGTTTTCATAAATTTTCATAGCAATGTCATATTAATACCTTCTAACCTCTAGAGAAGAGCTTGGTTAAGAGCTTGATTTGAAGGGAACGAAGGAATATGTTACCCATATTTGATCCCCACAAATTAGTAGTGCTCATAGACTTAAATTAGCAAAATATTTTGCATTCATTATATTGTTTTCTCTGAAGCTAGTTAGAAAGGAAAAGGGGAAACAGTGAAGTTTATATATCAAGTATTGACCCATACTGCGTGAATATAGTAGCCTGAAACCTGTCTCTAAAAAAATAATGTATCCCAGATGCACATAAATTAGAAATTGCATCTGTAAAGTCTACTAATTTGAAGAATTCTGGTTTCTGGTTTTTAGCTGCACAGATATATATCTTTCTAATAATAGAGTAAGTATCACTAGTATCAAGCAGTGAGTACAACTGCCCTGAAAGCAATATAACTTGAAACTGTAATTCTGTCTAAATTCTTCTTGACTAATATCCTTTCCCTTTTTTAATAAATTCAAGATAGTTCTGCATTTTATTCAGTTTTCTAGCACTCAGACATATATAAATGCTTTTATCCTTTATTATCCTTTGTGATAAATTTTAGAACTTGATAAAAGTTAGAAAACAGGTTCATTTTAGGTCAGTCTCCTTACTGCCACACGAATCAGAATATGTCTGTTTTTTCTTCTGTTCATGTTCCAGATACCATACTCCTCAGCATCTCCTGGGAATTATGTAGTAAGTACATTTGGGTTTTGTTTGCTCATAAGAATTGATGTTACGTTTTATTTGGGCAATGAAATAGTTGTCCAGATGTTAAGAAGAGCCCCTGTGTATTGGCCAAGAAGTGAACATCTGATTTGTATTGAGTTGTTTCGTCTGCCAACCTCAGTACATATGTTGATGTTCATTAGTGAAGCAGTTATCAATCTGGCCAAAATTGCCCTGAGTACTGTGTTTTACTTCAGCATATGTTTCTGTAAGCCAGTACAATACCCTGTCCAATCATGAAGAAGCACCCCCAGTTACACAATGATATGCTTGAATTTGCAGTTCTTCATAATCTACACTCCTGCACCACCCCGTTGCCATACACAGAGTCTAAGAAGACATTAAAGTTTCTCCCAATCACAAAGAGAATCCAATAGTAGAATAATGACTAGTAATTTGGGAGAGAGGTGTTAATTTTGATTGTTAGAAATCGAGAGCACTTATCATTTTGTACATGTTAAAAATTTCCAATGATTTATATCTGTTGAATCAGCAGTTTTTACATGATCTCTTGAACTTACAAATGACCTTTTAACCATCATCACATTATAACCCTTGCTGCATCTAAAGGCCATCACAGGAGATAATTTGTTATACTGTTTAGCAGAGAAGCAGGAATAAAGGGTAAAACGGAAAATCTTTCCCAAGGAAATTTTCATAGGCAGTGGTTAACCAGAGTAGGAAAAAAGAGTACTTTGGAAGATCAATATCAATTGATCAGTTTTACTTTCCATGGAAACAGTGTTCTGTGAGCACAGTGAAAAACACACAGTTTTGGACCTGTGAACTTAGTGCTCAGAATTCCCTTAAGTTATAGAAACTAAGAAAGTAACTTTTTTCATGTTCTCCATGAAACCAAAATGAAAGTTAAAAAGTTTGGGTACAACCTATTTATTCTTAAAGTCAATTAAAAATAAGCTTCATATATAGTTTTATGAAATTATAAATTTGACTTATTTAAAAGTAAATTTAAGCTGTTTAGTAAATAGCAATACATGTATTATTTGGAATAATTAGTGGACTATGTCTGTGCACTCAGAATGAAACAAAAATCCAGCTGTTTAAGGGTTAATTTGACTATGTCCCTCTGAAAATTCTAAAACTCATTGCCTGAATTATCCATTTTGATTGTGTGAATAACTGAATTAACCTTTCAAATTGATTGTGTACCTACAGCCTTAGGAACCCTCTACATTAGTTAGCATTACCTCTTATTTCTAATTGATGTGATGGCTGAAGGTACAGTGCATCAGAGATGTTGTAGTTGAGACTGACAGAAGAAATAGCATCAATATATTTTTAAAATATATATTTTGGTTTTCAATTGCCTATAAAAACCAATGATACAAAATATAAGAAAATTACAGTAAACTAAATTATAAATACAAATACACATGAATTATTTCTATTTTATGGATTCGTAAGGGCCCTCTTAAATCGTTTCTCCTTAACCTCATTATACCTGATGTGATTAAGTCATGAATTATAAATCAGTGTTACAGGCTCACTGTTTTGAGAAACTTGTCAAAACAATCTCAGTATATTTAAGCTAAATTATATTTTGCATAACAGTGAAAAGATTGTGCATTCAAAAAAAGTAAATTATGGAGAAAATATATTGCCTCTGCTGTTTTCAAATTGGATTGTTATAAAGTCTAACTTCTGTTTTTCCTTATATTGTTAAATGCGATGCCTTATTTTCATTGACATTTTGTGTACTTATTTAGGGTCCTCCCGGAGGTGGAGGGCCACCAGGAACACCCATCATGCCTAGTCCAGCAGGTACTGTAATTGAATGAGCCACACGGGTATTTCTCAGAGTAAAATAATAGAGTACAGAAACTGTTATGAGGGAAGGTTAGTAGTATCCTTTATCTCGTTGGCGGTTTCACAAGTTGAGTAGAGGTAGCAAGGAGGAGGAAATAGTGCTCTTCAGTAACTATTTTCCAATTACTTTAAGCATTTAGAACACTTCTGTTGTATAGGTAACAGATTTAACTAGAATGAAAACTGTGTTGATCTGTATGAATTGCCCAATAATTTTATCTGACTAGAAATTTGCTTGAAACTGTGGAAAAGATCCAAATCTCACAGCTTGAGAAAATTTCTGCACAAGTAACACATGAAATACACGGACCTACCAGGTTTAATACAGCAAATCAGACTCCTTGTATCTAGCATCTAAGATACATGTGGATGTGCTATCAATATCATTTATCCTACACATCTGTAGGTATTTATTAGTTAGCTAATCCACTATGTAATGGGGGAAGTTGTTTAATCTTTTAAACTAAAATACTTCAGTATTCCTAGAATCATGTAATATGATTATTTTAAATGCCTCTCTCCTTTGAGCCTTTAATACAGACTAGTGAATGTATTGTGTCTTGAGGCCCCTAGTGATATTAATAGTACAGCCCTCTTAGAAATGCCTGGCAGCATGTAGCAAGAGCTACGAAAAAGTTCACACCATTTGACTCCATAATCCTACTACTAGAAATGATTTGTGGTATAACCCAAGAATCATGTACAGTGATGCTCATCTGATATAGCCAGCAGTGGACTAGAAACAACTTTCATGCCTAATCCAATTTTAGTGATATTTTTAAATTTTTATGTTTTATGAACTAAAACTTTAGCCATTAAGATTACTGTCAAAGAACTGTTAATGACACAGAAATAAATGTTCATGATTTAGTACAATGTGATCGCAATATTATTTTTAAATACATTACACTGAAATCTACAAAGTAGATAAGAAATAGACTATCAGTTTTAACTTCTCGGTAATGAAATATGTGGGAAATTTTTATAATTAGAAAACAATTTTTATTATGTTGCACTCAAATTCATATCTTATGAATTTGTTGAAATCTAAGATATATAGAACTTTGAAATTAAGTATCACTAATCACACCAATAAGTATTTTTAAGTTTTGAAACCTTAATTTAGAAAAAGCAGAAATTTGATTGGTTCAGAATTTTACTTTGCTTCACTAACTCTTTGGAATGAATCATAAATATTTCATAGATCTCTGTCCTCAGAACATCTTCAGTGAAGTGAAACAGAATTCATTGAAGATAGAATTATATGAATTGAACATCTTGCCCACGTTTGCATTCCTTTTGGTGAAGTTAAGGTTTAATTTATGAAGGTAGCATATGATTAACAAATATTTCACTTGCAGTACTCAAAGAAAATTTTTGGAGTGACACTAAACTTCGCAGGTGATAAGTAATCTGATCAATTCTTCCTTTCAAGCCAAAAATTGCCACCAGTATTGCTGGCTTTTCTGCATGCTCTTTCATGTACTCATTCTTTATCAGTCAGTGCTCTAATATGAAGCCAGTATGCCCCGGCCTCCAAAAATAGGTGCCAGAATATCTATAGTTTTTTTGTATATAAAAAGAAATCAGACATTTTCTAAAAAATACCAAACTTATTCCCTCAATGTTTTTTCATTTTCAGATGAAATTCTTTTGATTGGTCTTAAAAGCAATGAATTTTCTTTCTGCATATTTTAAAATATACAGTCCATTTTCCTTTCAAATTAATTACTAAAATTAGTAAGACTAATAAAGGTGAAAAGCCATTTGAAGTTTTCCTATGTTTAAAAAGCAAACCCAGCTTTTCTGAAAGATAAGATTTTATGGGATAGAGTTTATGCCATGAGTTGAATCTAAGTTAGCAGATATTTATTGTCTATAGTATACAATATGAGCAAGACATGGCCCCTTTCCAACCTAATTTGAAGCTGGAGGGAAGAATAAGACAAAATATTAACTATAATGCAAAGCATAATTCAGTGGTGGAGGAGCACTCACACACTTTTAAGTATCAGGGGAAGTAAAACTTCTTGGAAGAGAGGTATCATCGGCAGTAGGCCTTGAAGAATGAGAGTGTAATCTCAGTAAGTGGAGACTGGGTAGCAAAAACACTTGGAGGAAAAAGAACAAAAATAAGGTGATGGAAAAGGATACACATATGCAGGAAAGAAAAAGTAACCTGAGTTGACAAGCGTATAGTATACATAAAAATTTAAGAATACTTAAGGCCACAAAAGTAGATTAGGAGCTTACTTAGTATAAACAGAGGTCAGCCAGAGGTGGGCATTTCAACTTTCTTAATAATACGATGTGTTAATCTAGATGTAAAAAATAATACTTAGGATTATGGATCACTGTTTATAAACAAAGAATAAATGGTATCTTACTCTAAAATAATAAATTGATGTGTAATAATCACAAAATAAGAGGAAAAGTAATTGCCCATTTCTCACTCTACAGTTATTGCCATAAGAATGATTTTTATCTTCTGCCTTAAATCAGTGTAAAATAACTTTTTCAAAGTAGAGGCCTACAATATTTTATTTAAGAGAACTATATAATTGTGGGAAAATAGAAAAACATTTTATAACTAATAGTTTCTAAATATAAAATATTAAGCGTTTCACTCTAGGCTATACATTAGAAATACCTATACTCAGAGACTTAATTAGGACTAGTATAGACATGAAATGTAAAATGTTACATGTATTTATATGGATATACACTACAGTTACTTTTATTATAATGAATCAAAAATAAAATGACTGAAAAAAATTTTATTGGAAGTTGTACTGGTGAAAGCTGGCTTTTACTTCAAGCAAGAGAATTTTCATTCCAGTTGTATCATCTTGTTCTAATCTCTTTCTTTGGGAAGTAAGACAGGATATTCCACCAGCTTTTATTATTAGCTAAATAAATTTTTTAAATTGGTCTATTAAGAAACATTAATAAATAATAACTAAAAATTTGCTAAATCTGAATTTTAAGAGATTCTTGTTATAGGTATTCATATAAATTGCTTAGAGAAGTCAAAGAGTTTCATGTTTTTAAAGAAGGAAAAGTTTACTCTAATTTTTTAGCCTTTAAAGTGATATTCCTTTTGACCTGAACTATTCAAATGATTATTCCTAATATATTAAGTAAATATTCCTAATTTATGACCTCAGAATGATAATTTCTGGGTCAGAAAATGATTACAGATACTGGTTTCTGAACATCAGTAATGACTATGTCAAGTGGTACAGCTATTAATATATATAGGTATCCAGATCATCTTTGATTATTATTTTGTGATGACTTGGGCATAAATTATAATGAAAGATATTAAATCAATAATATTTTGTTTCAGATTCAACCAACTCTGGAGACAACATGTATACTTTAATGAATGCAGTACCTCCAGGACCTAACAGGCCTAATGTAACTATGCCTTTTTTAAAAATTTTTGGAATGTATTTGAAGACTCAGTCTCTAAGTACATTTCTTTTCCTTGATACTGGCTTTGTATTTTATTATCCAGGACCTTACTGGATATCAAAATATCAGATTCTGTGTTCTGGGTTGGAAAAAACATTATATATAACATACATAACAAGAGATTTAATATTAGTATAATGTAAATGTAAAATGGAACTTAGTTATAAAATGTTGGTATGTGGTCTTATTTTGAGTATCTAATAATTTATATTGACTATTTGAAGATGACAGGTAATGTGTAATCATTTATGATCACCTCATTTTGCACATCATTAATTTATTCAGGTGGCTGTGTTTTTTTCCTGATAAACTCAAAACTAAATTAGGAAGTTGAATATGCTTGTTTTTCTTTAAATTTTTGAAATCTGGAGTTTAAATATAGAACTGAAGCAGTTCTACAGAAAGAATTTGGGCATTTTTAATAAGGCATATGGTTGTGATTTTTCTACAAACGCTTACAGAAAAATGGTATTGGTCTATGAAACCTACATGTTAACAAAATATATTTATAACAATACAGTTAATATATATATATGAACAAAAGGTAGCTCAAATTAAAGAAAAATCAAAACATGTATAAAGAATTCCCCAAAGTATACCAAAAACTGGAGATGAAATATTATAATTGAGCTTCCTATCAGTGAGGACAACAAAGGGAAACTTTAAGTTGTCCAGTGGGGTATGGTACTTGAAATGTGGCTAGTCCAAACTGAGATGTTCTGCAAGTATGAAACACACCCTGGATTTTGAGGACTTTTACGAAAAAATATCTCGTTAAAATTTTGTATTGATTATTTTCAAATGATAATTTTACATAACTAAATAAAATTATTAAAATTAACTTTACCTGTTTACTTTTTAAAGATGGCTGCTACTAAATCCAAGTTTACTTACATAGTTCACACTTGAACTTTACATATTTTATTTCTATTAAGCAGCACTGTCTTCAATTACCAGTATTCCCTTTATATAATCAAATAAATTCTTTTTCAGAAAAAAAAAAAAAACCAATTTCCTGTCAGTAATGTCTAAAAGGTGTTTTCACAGAGCTTTTAAAAACATTGAATACAGTCATGAACAATGTTCATTTCAGAAATGCAGCACAAATATAGAAGAGCACTTCATACTGCAATTTCATATCTTAAAACTTGATATTTGAAAGGGAAGGAATAAGGGAGGAAACCAAGAGCATATGGTACTGAAGACATTTCTGCAGGCAGCTGAACTGATACCACACAACTGTGTTCCATTCTGGTTCTCTCACTTGTTACAAAGATAAGAGATTCAAAAGACGTAGACGATGAGCACGTCATTCTTTCAAATATCACTTATTTGAGCCAT
The DNA here is from genome assembly GCF_910594005.1 of Cervus elaphus. Classification (NCBI taxonomy): domain Eukaryota; kingdom Metazoa; phylum Chordata; class Mammalia; order Artiodactyla; family Cervidae; genus Cervus; species Cervus elaphus. The sequence continues at coordinate 81,635,381 of NC_057823.1, read as the reverse complement.
GGGTAGTAAAAGCCAATGCCTGTTGAGGGCTCGGATTGCAGTGTTCTGTGCTTGAAGCATCATACCTACAGTCACTGTTGCTTAAAGCACAGTGATGGCCAGATAAAGGACCACACCAAGGAGGATCGCAGGCTGTGAGCCTCACTGGTACCAGTTTCTCAGCCCAGATCTAAACTATGCTTTGGGAAAAGAAAAAAAAAAAGCTGAAAAACAACAGTAAGTTCAAAGTTAATTTCTTTGACCTCTCATTAGAGGCATATATACTCCAAGTTGTTACTGGAAAATAAAAAACAATCCATACCTTTGCTTTTAGGCAACAGAATTGGCATCACCCTGGGAAGATGTATAAGCATGTGATATGTGTGAGCATGGTAATGGAAAGCCATGTTATTTCCACACAGAGTTGGTGATATACAGCATGTCTGCTGAGGCAGTTTTTTCCCTTAAAGCCTCCTTGATGAGTAATCATCACCACCCCATCTATAGGCACATATACATACAACATCTATAGACATATATACACCACACACACACACACACATTCAATATTCTGCACCGTACAACATGGAAGAAATTATTTGGGCATGAGAAATTTTACGAACAAGTGTTTTCAGTATCTTCACTGTAAATAGAAGGTGATTATAGATAGCCTGTCTTCAAAGTGGAGTCTAAGCTTCCTCCGAAGTATTCCAGGGAGTTGAGGCAAAGACTGAGCGGCAGGTCACGGACTTTTCCACCACCTACTCTACCACAGCACATCTATTCACCCATGTGTTGTACTAGGCTCCTAATGTAAGGTTTCACTTGAAAATAAAGTAATACTACTTTTAAAAAAATGTTAAATATAACTGCTGTTGAATGCCTAATTGTCACTGAACTGATGTGGTTGAGATTGCCAAGACGACTTCGGTATATTCAGCTATCCCCAAGGCACTAAATGTACTTAACCTGCAAGATGACATTATTTATTATGTCCATTTGAACAACAAGAGATTGTCTGCTACAAAAAATGTATAATGTTCAGTTCTTCTTATTAATAAGCCAATACTTTTAACAGCTTCTTAAGAATTACCTCTGGTTTATAATAGCAAAATTTGTCAACAGCATAGAAGAAAGTACTTCTCTTCTCATTTGCACTGGAATATATGTGCTTTCTGGTTAAGGATATCTTAAGGAAAATTTGGATATGGATAAGGATTAGCTTGAAGATCCAGAACATAGACAAGAAGAAATAAGGAAAATAGCAGTCCAGATAGAGATTCTAGAAAGCTGGGGAAAAAATCTAGGAAAATAATCTCTATAACTTGTAAATGAAAATAAGTTGTAGGAGTATCTTACAGTGTTGAAGATAAATATTGTGACATTGAGATAAACACCTGTTTTCAATATGATCACAGTCATTTTTTCCTTTTTTTAAATAGTTTCCAATGGGCCCTGGGTCAGATGGTCCTATGGGTGGATTAGGAGGAATGGAGTCACATCACATGAATGGCTCTTTAGGTAAGGATATTAAATTTGATGTTCAGAAATGAATTCAAAACAAAACCTTAATTCGACATAATATCATGATTTACAAAGTTCTTCTGTGTATAGGAGCTCATTTTGAAATGCTTCAGCTTTTACCTACAACTGATAGTTTAATCCATAGGATATTTGCTATGATAGCTGGAGAACATTTGAAAACTCAGATGTGTGAGAATTGTTCTATCCGAGCTCATATTCCTTTAACCTATCAAAATCTGAAAAAAAGAGACGCTGCAGCTTTGGGCATCTGGAGGACTGTGAAATCCCCCCAATGGGCCTTTTGTATCTCCCAAGGTCTATAGAAATAGTCTCAGAGGAACTTCGGTTCTCTGCAAGAATTTCTTGATTTTGTTTCTCCTTTTTAATGTTTGTCTTTTTTAAAAAAGTAAAACTGGTTATCATATTGTGGATAAACTGATTCTCTTAAGAAAAAACACTGCCCATACTGTCTGTGTTCATAATAAAGCTGATTTCAAGTAGTGCAAATAATGGTTGAAAACATGCTTCATAAATGATGTTTTCTTAGCAAATGAAGTGAGCTACCTGCAAGGTGAACAAAAAGTTCACACCAGTTAGAAACAGAAACAAGTGGTAAAATATTGATGTGGTCACACAGCACACAGTATATGTAGGTAGGCCAAATGCAAAAATAAAGAAAAAGTGTTTATTTTATATCTGTATGTTTATCATCATCATATATCATAAACTATTTTAAAAGTTGACAGTGGGATTAGAGGTTTGTCCTAATTTTTTTTCCTTTATGAACCATCTTTTACTTAAGTTGGAGTTACTGCCCATGAGTAAACTCAGGTTATGCACAGATTTCACAACCCCATCCTAGGTCCCCTTGAGGCTCAGCTGGTAAAGAATCCGCCTGCAATGTGGGAGACCTGGGTTTGATCCCTGCGTTGGGAAGATCCCCTGGAGAAGGGAAAGGCTACCTACTCCAGTATTCTGCCCTGGAGAATCACATACAGTCCATGGGGTTGCAAAGAGTCAGACATGACTGAGCAACTTTCACTTTCACCCTAGGTCAGGAAATACCATCCTCTTATATTCTGAAAAGCTATGTAACTTCAGTAATCAAGAAATTACACTTTGATATACTTTTTTACTTTTAAGGATATATGCTTATTTTTCTAGATTTCAAAATATTAATTTGTACAGTCCCATTATGGTATTTACTAGTCATGTGTGACTGATTTTAAATTAAATATAAAATTCAGTTCCTCCATTGCACTGCTACATATCAAGTGCATATAGTCACATTTGGTGATGGCTATCATAACAGACAGTGCAAAGAAACATTTTCAGCATCACACAAAATTCTACTAGACAACACCATTCTAGAATTTTACCTTCTAATTTATTGCAAAATAATTTACTTTCCAGTCTTTCAATTGTAATATCATTCATAAAAAGATAGCATTTGGTCATAGAAGATTCTCAGTTATGTTACTCAGTGAAATAGAATTTTCAGAATAGTTTCACATTTACTTGTTATCTATCGTGAATATTACTATATATTTTACATAATTATATATACATTTAGTATTTAACAGATTATGCTTGTTTATAACTTAATCATGTTAATAAGCTCTTAGTTTATGACTGTCTATTGAATGCTGTGCTATTAAAATATATTATTTTTATGCCAGGATAATTATGTAAATAGTTGAAAATAAAGCTAAAATTGTGGCAAGGATTTGATTATTTTTGTTACCTAAGTTGTGATTCCATTTCTTAGGTAAGAAAATAAATTAGTATTGATGGTCCATTTGTAAGAATTAAAGTAAAACTACAGCATTATATTTTGAAGACATTTTAACTTTTGATAGATTGCTGTGCATATTGATTGCTGCCAAAATTTTAATAGTAAAAATACTTCAATTTGGGTTATTATAGTGAAATGTGGTTCAGAATATTGTCAGGTCATGTTGCAAGTGCCCATTCTACATTTTATCAGATTTATAGAAGCATCATTTCAGAAAAGAGATCTCTCTCTTGCTATCTAGTTACATATCTATAAACATATATACACATATGTTTATTAGTATACACATGTTAAAATTTTGAGTTGAGTAGGATATGTACATCTGATATTTCGCTTTCAGGGATTTATGGTCGCAATAGTTATTTTTACTCTACCATTAACAAAAAAAGTAGATAATTGGGAAGTAGAGGTACAATTTTTCTTTGAATTTGCCATCAGGTGATACTTATTCACCACATAGTATAAGAGAAAAGTAATTCTTTGAGATTCAAAAATCCAGGAGACATGCATTGGAAAATACATACAGTGTAGTTTATTATTGCATTTGTTTATATTAAAGGGATATTTAATTTATAAATAGAATATTTACCTAATAAAGGCTTTTTTTCCATATTTTGTTTTAGGCTCAGGAGATATGGACAGTATTTCCAAGGTGAGTATTATATATTCTGATTTTTTTTTAATATGTATTTTATATCCACATGGAACTCTTATTAAGATTATGAGAGTAACATTATGAATTTTGTTCTTGAACAAGAGCTTGAAAGTAGAAGGTGAGATACAATTAAGTAGAAGTTTAAAATATTAATGCGCATAATCTGTGGGAAAGGGTAAAATGAGTCTTTTAAGAAGCCTTCAAAACATGTTAAGATTCATTTACAGGATGTGATATACATGATTAAATGATACCCAGTAAATAACAATCAGTTTAATCACATTATGATGTTGCACATTTGTAAAGCAAACTGACATCGTTTGGATAATCTTGAACATGTAAAGGAGTCTAGAGCAATATGAAAAGAGGTAAATTTGAAAAAGTGATTATTATATGCATTGAGTATTACATTTATACATCTCATTTGTCATTCAGACCCTTATCAGGCAATGCTGATGTCCTTAATCATTATTATAGTTCCATAAAATAGGGTAAGAAAGTAATTAGAGGGAAGTTATCTTAACAGAAGTAGGAAAGTTACCCTTCTAATAGCACATGTCCATGTTTTTCCTCTGTCAATCATCTGGGGATCTAAAATTAATCCTTTGCTAAAATGCCTTATATTTTTTGAAGAAGAATACCTAAATAGTTTTTAGGTCATGGTGAATTTTAAAATAGTTCTCTGTGGGTCAAATATATATTTAGAATGGCTGATAAGAACTAATTATTAACTACCACTAGAGTTACTCTCTCAGAAGTCTGCTTTATACCAATAAATACAGAAATTCATTAAAGGATGCCTTCATTTTTAACTCCACTTTGAATTTATATTCATGCATAATAAAGTAAAATTCCTGATGCCAAGAAAAGTAAAATGAAGTTGAGCTATGGATATTTCCAAATTAAGACTTCAAACTGAAAGAGAGAGAGAGAAAGTTTAATTGGCATCCTGACATTCTATCTGCATCGCTTGGGTGCTTGGCCGGAGAAGTTTGACATGCAGTTTGGATGTCTGTGTTTAGGAACCACTGGGAAGCTCTTTTTCTTTTCTAAAAATAGATAAATATATACAGTGGGCACTATCTTACCTCTGTGAGAAATTATATTAGGTAAGCCTTCAAAAATCTTGTTTTCAAAATAAGATTCATTGTATAATTCCGTTAGAGACTTCTTTCTCGGAAGCACCTTTACAAACCAGATGACCATGATTATATTGGCTATCTTAGGTATCTGACAATTGATGTTGGCTGAATTGTGCTCTGTGGTCACAGTAAAATGTCTGAAGTTAAATTTGAGAAGCATATTCTGATATCCAAAGATAATTTATTTTACACAAAGCCGGGAACATCCAGTTTGCTTAAGGCCATCTTCCTAAAGTTTCCACTAACATAACCTTGTACACTACATAGATGTAAACAAAATTTTGCATGGGGAAGTACTTTGTAATTATAAAGCACTTTAAAAAAATGTTAAGGGCCGTAGTGACAAATGAAATCCCATCTTCTAATATACCTTCACATAAGACCTTCACATAAGATCTGTTGCTATGCCATCTATGCTTATTTTTCCATTCCTATTCCCAGAAACAAGTTTTTCCATCACACTGTGTCCACTGCTAGTAACATTGTCTTGCCTAATGAGGTACTGTTTATTCTTGAAGCATTAATTGGCCACCCATTGTGTACTTTTGTGTACTGAGTACTGCCTTGTGCACTGTGGGAAAATAAAAAAGACTTCTTTAAATACAAACATAATCTTCACCCTCAATGGTTTATATACTTAGGCAGGAATTCCTTCATTCAGTAAACATGAATGTGCCAAGGCATTAATCTGGACTATAAAAATCCAAAGTTAAACAAGATATAATCTCTGCCCCCCAAAAGCTTAGTATAACTAAGGAGACCAAACAAATACAATAAGGAAAAACTTCTACAAAGGGAAGTTCAAATACATTTCAGTTGACCTGAGAACTATGCCCAAGTAATAAACTTGCTACTCAACAATGTACTAGAAATGACTAGTTGCATCCATCTTCAGATGGACTCCTCAGCCTCGCATTTCTGCCCTGCCCCACTGCTCATCCCAGGTTGCGGGCTCTAACCAGGCTGTCTGGGTGATGACACCACGATTGTCTGTCCCATCTCCACTACACTCATGGTCACTTTATCTCTAATCAGCAGCATCAAACATACCGTAGACTCCCCTCCCAATTTTTTCTTCCCTACTTCCTTCCACTCACTGCTTACTTTTTCAGTCTTTCACACCTTTCACACAAGGCGTCACTAACTTCATTTTCCCTATCTTCCTCCTTTCCAACGCATGTCCAGCTATCTCAAGAAACTCTCCTCTCTTTTCTCTTATTTCCTGGACTCTTTCCTTTTCCTCCTATTCTTTTTCTAGTCATTCTTTGTGAATCGGAAGATGATCTTATTTTTTAATAAACACTACTGCTTATTTTTGTTCACAATCCTTCTTGAGCCTCCAGTTACCTCTTCCTAACTCTCCAATTAAACCTGTATTTTTTTATTATTTTTATTTTTAACTAGAGGACAATTACTTTACAATACAGTGATGATTTCTGCCATACATCAACTTGAGTCAGCCACAGGCATACACATGTCCCCTCCCTCTTAAACCTCCCTCCTACTTTCCTCCCTATTGGATCCCTCTAGGTTGTCAAGCATCAGTGTTACATTTTTAAAATTTCCTATTTTAAGAAGTTGTTTGGCCAACATAACCACTTTTGCGCACTATAGTCTTGTCTTGTGGATGAAATCTACTGGAGATACTACACAAAACCAGAGCTGCAGTTACATGCAACGTGTACACCGTTCATTGGCACCCACCGCCGTAACCTACAATGCCAGTCCTGAGTGTGTCTTTCCCTATATCCTCATCATGTCATCCAGGGACCATCAAAAGCACTGTTGATGGTTTCCTTAAGACTCCCCATTCAGCAACTTCTGTTGTTTTCACAACATTTTACAGAAATTACCTCAGATTTTTTTTTTTAATGCCCTATATCATTTTACAGTTTTCAAATGTACCCAGTGACCTAGATAGGAACAAGTTTCAGAGATCTGATATGTAGTTCAGTTATGTATAAGGATGTGTCCTTTTAACTTTCCTCTCAATGTTCTTACATACACCACTGCCTCATAAAACAGCTTAACACTGAGTCACCATGCTATGAAAAGACTGCATGGAAAACTACACCATGAAGTGTTTTAAAAAGTATTTAAATATTAATGTACTGTTACTTTTAAACTTTAAATATTTTTTTTAAACTGACACTTTGAATCAGGAATCAATATGAATGTAGCCAAACTTTCAGAGTTATAAATCAAGAAATGTTATCACTTATATGTAGAATCTAAAAATAGGTACAAATGAACTTGTCTACAAAACAGAAATAGAGTTACAGATGTAGAGAAGAAGCTTATGGTTCCCCAGGGGGTAAGGGGGGGAGGGATAAATTGAGAGATTGGGATTGATGTATACACAGTACTTTATATAAAACAAATATGGACCTACTATGCTCAGCACAGTGTAATGCCCTTATGAGAAGAGAATCTTAAAAAAAAAAAAAAAGGATGGGTGTATGTATTTGTATAACTTACTCACCTGGCTATACACCTGAAACACAACATTATAAATCAACTATACTCCAATTTTTAAAAATGTTTAAATATAACATGAAAACTTTTTTGAAGGAGTGATACATGGCAGAAGTGCAGCAGAGTCTGGGAGCACCCAGCTTAGTCTGAGATGTGCTGCCCCTCTCAGGGTATCTTGCATGCTTCTGGCCAGGGGTCCGAATATCACACTAAGATGGAGAGGGCTTGTTTCATCTGTTTTTTTGAATATGTCCAAGTGTACAGCTTCCAAATACATCCTCAAATACCCCTATAGAGGTGCGGCAGATTATTTTTTACTCCACAATTACAGTTTGTCCATGAAATGACAAATCTGTCTGGACCAAAAAGACTGCTAGACTTGGTGTAAATCTTAAAATATTTTTTTAAAATAAATTTGCCCTATTTTGAACTAAGTCAATATTATTACTCCTTATTTTAAAACAGTTGATTAATAATTTATTTTAGTGAGTTATAGCTTAAGTAGTTGCACTGCAATTTTACTTATTTTTTTTTTCCAGGAAATCAAGTTATCCCTGTACATTTCAAAGTCCAGTTATTTTATACTTAGGAAACTAACATTTTCATAGGAAAAACAGTTGTCAAAAAAAAAAAAAAAAAAACCCTCTTTATGCCATTAGGCAGTGGTTCCTGGGCCCGTGGGGTTCACTAGCAAACGGTGCGCCTATGGACTTCAGAGAATCCGTGTGCCCAGATCCTCCCTCTGAGGTGCAGAGCATGCCAAGACACGAGCTGTATTTCCACCAGCTCGTCTACCTGTTTCTGCTTTACACTTTAACTGTATTTTTTAAAAGCATATATTCTTCTGGGAATAACTCATTCATGAAAGTCTCATCTTTATGACATAACTTAAGTCAGAATCCTCAGAAATTTTCTTAAAAAAAAAAATCTAAAAACGTATTCAGAAACAGAATATAAATGGCAGTGACTCAGGAAAAGACTCCAAAACCTGGCTTCCGTTTGAAATAACGAGTTTTCACCCTTGCGGCCTATTTTTCCAAGAGTGCCTCAGTGACACGCGCAGCCCGGTGTGCGCATGCGCTGTGTGCCGCTGCCGCTCTGCATTCCCCACCGAGAGGGCGTGTCAGATGACCTCACGTGGCTAAAATCACACAGTAATGATTGGACTAGAAGATGTAAATGGAGCATAAAGCAATATACTGCTAACTTAGTATTTGACTAGATAGCGCCTATCAACCATTTTACCTTAAGAGTTTTGAATACGTCTCCTCAAACAAATGGTTGGAAAGGATTCTAGATCCCTCCACACAGGAGCCTCCCTTCTCTCTGCAAATACATACTGAATTCTCAAGTTCTAGGGTATTTATTCCTCTTGTTCTTAACTATCGTTAACTATTTTCCTTTTTCCCTTATGGTTCATATAAAAATAATAGCTAAAATCGTGTTACTTATGTAAAATGCATGTAGAATTAAAGGGAAATTGTTTATGAAAATAGTGACCTTTCGAGTCTGGTTAGTAAAATCACCCAGGGAAGGCATTGTTCCATCCTGTCCAATCAGTGGGTAGCCCACTCTGTTCATCATGGTCCTCCTGGGAATGTTTCTTAAACTCTCCAGAGTCCTAGGAACTCCGTAAACTGAAGGTGAGATTTTGAATAAATATTGATTCTGAGATTAAGATGAAGAGTTATGGTGAGTTATTTGGAGTTTGTTTTTTAATTTTCATTTGGGAAAATATATAGTATTTGTCAAGGTACTAAGAATGAACTGGAATACCTGGTAGAAGTCCGACGTAGGAATTATATCTACTTTGCCCTTAGAGATGATGCTATAGATTCCATGTTTGAAACAGTACAGTGTAAAAGGGAAATTAAAATCTTAAAAATGCTTTGTTTTCTAAATTTTTTTAACAGAATTCTCCCAATAATATGAGCCTGAGTAATCAACCGGGCACTCCAAGGGATGATGGCGAAATGGGGGGAAATTTCTTAAATCCTTTTCAGAGTGAGAGTGTAAGTATTCCCTTGACTACATTATTATATCCAGATATTATTTCTGAAGCTCTTCCTTAGAATAAGTGCATAAAGCCATTATTATGACTATTTAGAGTTCAATAGGTTGATCTTTTAAGAGTTAGAAAATTATATGGAATTTCTTTGTAAACATTTTAAAAAATGCACTTTCAACTCTGATTCTTTGTACATAGCTACAAAAATGAAAATTTTAATAACAATTTTTCTACAGAAAACATACATTATAAAGGAATGTACTAGAAACAGGTTGCATATTTGATCATTTTCATGAGTCTTCACATTACTGAAATGTCTTGGATCACTGCAAAACCAAGTCTGTTCTCAGTGCTGTCCTTTGAGGCTCTGAAACTTGTCTCTTAAGATGCTGCCTTTACTTCATACTCTAGACTTTCCTGCCTGGTATGTTAACGTGTTGTTTACATTTAACCTGAACTAGATGCTCACATCATTTTTTGTGTGACTATAGTTTTAAACAAAGGCAGCATTTCGTGTCTGCATAAAAGTAGACAGTAGCAGAGAAGCAATAAAATTCATTTCTCCATTTAACAGTTACTGAGCACTCGCCCAAGCAATAGCTAGACCCTGAAGAAACCAAAGGACATGGTATCTTTCTCAAGGAATGATTACACTATATAATAGTTAATTAACTGTTTTTTCACACTAGAAATGCCTATAGAATTGTTAAAAATACAATTTCCCAGAACCCTCCCTAGACCCAGTGACTCAGGATTTCCAGGAGTGGGGCCCAGCATACTTTCAGGTGAGAAAGCTTCAGCAGTGATGCTGACCCACGTTGTCTGCTAGGAATGCCTGAACTGGAGTGAAGAACTTCAGAACCCAGGCTCGTCTCATGTTCTCAGAAGCAGTGCCTCCAATACACGTGCTGCCATTAGTAAAGTTATGGAGGGTCTACCAAACTATAAGCAGAATCAGAAAAGAAACCCTTCTGATTTTACCTTCATTTTGCCCTAATTCAATCTTTACCAGAGATCAGAATTGGAAGCAATAGCTGGTAGCATGCCTAAATTTTACCCGGAATGGAACCCAAGATTGAGTGTTCCCTGGATTCCTTTACTTCTTGGTATTGCTCTAGCACCTCTACCTGTGACAGGATTTCCTGTACTTTTAGACTTGACTTCTGTTAAAACTAGACATAAAGTTACACTGATTTTTAGTTTGACTTTTATTTACATGCTATATATGATGAGTGGGGACAAGAAAGTTATACATAAAAATTTATATTTTAAAAAATCAAAAAATTAGCCCATCAGTGATGAGGAAACAGAAAATTGTGAGAAACTATATAGTTTATCATAATGCTTAGGGTTACAGGATTTTGTTTTTTTAGGTCCTGGTTCTTTCACTAGTTTGCTTGAAGACTATTGACAAATTAATTACTTACTGTTCTCTTTATCTAATTAGAGACATTAATTTCATTTTATGTTAATTCTTCCAGTAACAAAATTTTATAATTCAGTGAGGTATATGATAATTAATTCAGTTCAATTAGACGTGTTGAGCCTGCAGTATGCAGAGCACTAGGTTAAGGACAAAGTATTCTGAAATAAACATAACACATCCCTAACCTCAAAGAATGCAATCTGACGGGGAAAATGTGTTTACACACTAATTAAACCACGTGTCAGATTAATAAGTACTGTAGTAGAAACCATGTGTTTAAAGAGCACTGAGGAAATTTATTAGCTTTGTATTGGACAAGAAAACTTCTTTAAAGAGATCCCATGTGACTTTGACTTCAGGGGCAAGGACGAGAGGAACTCAACCCACTCTTCCTTCCCAGATGCCTTGTTGGTGACTGCTTGTTCGTTGGGGAGGGGCCAGCTTCATAGTGGGCATCAGAGAGCTTTTTGTGATGATCAGAAAACCAGATAGAAGGGGAGTTGAAAAACTACTTTGTGTCAACACCAGCCTCGCCCTCCGGCCCCAAGTGGACCAGGCCCCCAGCAGGCAGCAGCGCCCCTTGGGACTGTGTGCCCAGCGCGGACAGCTGCTGGCGCGGGGCTGCCCCCTCCCTGGCCCCTGGCCCGGTCTCTCTACCCTTGAAGCCAGGAAGCAGGTAAAATGCCAGGCTGCTGTGCAGTTACCAAAAAAAAAGTTCCAGCCTGTCTCCCCTCCCCTCTCTCCTGTCCCCACTGGAAAAGTCCCCCAAAGAGAAACACTCGGATGGGGGTGGAGAACCTGGCCGCTGCCTCGAGTGTAGCGCGGCCCTGGAAGCAGGTCCACGCTGGCCACCAGCTGTCCCCCGTCCCCACCCCGAGGGGTCTCCACTATGAATGATGCCCGTGTTATGGATTCCTCTGTTACATTTTTGTTTGCACTTTAAAAGATCAAGAAATAGAGCAGAGAGGAGGAAGACAAAAGAAATTCGTTGCTGACATATAGTAAGGCCTTAAGCCGTAAATAGGCTAGGTATCTCTGCTAAGTATATCATCAAGGAAAAGCAGAACTACTTAATGAATTCAAGAAGAAAACATTTCCCATGACTAAACATGCAAATCAGACTCTAGTGTTTAATGCACATAAAGTCTGTAAAGCCAAAATTTTTGAGCAGTATGCCTTTTGAGGGTTTGTCAGTCTTTATTTTGAAGTTTAACCACAGAAGCAGCCTGGGAAGGAAGCAAACATCTATTAACTGATTGTTACAGACACTGTCCCAGTTATTTCACACATGCTGCTTAATGTAATCCATATACAGACGGAAATGTCCACCCAAAGGCAGAAAGCTTGCAGTGCCAACACACTTTATGTAGAAAAATGTGAACCAAAAAAATAGAGCCACTATTCAGACTGTTTGGGGCGGGGGAAATCATAAACAAGCCTTTATTTCAAAAAACAAAGATGCCCCCTAGTGTTCAAACTCTAGAAAATGTTTGGTTTTGAAAACAATACAAAAAGGTTTAGTTCAAAATAGTGCTTCATGCCTCTCAGGAGAAAGCAGTCTTATTTCTTGAATTAATTTGGCATCATACTTTGCCATAGCATTGAACTATAATCAGCTGAGCAAACATGCTGTTAAAATCATGTTGCCAAATAGGAATTATCAACAAGGCAGTAGATAATTTCTTATTACCCTTACTGCCTTTTGTCATTTTCTGCTATTGCAAAGAAATCACATGTGCCCCCATGTATTTTTTTTTTACATAGCCACATACACACTAGATTTATTTCATTTTAGTTCAGCTCAGGTACCTGTAATATTATCTCTTATTTAGAAAAGAAAATATCTAGATGCTTAGAAATAAACATAAGATCTGAAGTGTTCTTAAAGTGTATGAACAGAAATGCCCACACATTGGTTGTAAATTTAATGGATATTTCTGATGAAGTCCATGGTACATGAAGTGGGTATAATAAATTCTCTAGTTCATGCTTTACATGCTAAACCAAACACTGATGCCATCAATAGTTTTGTAAGGCCAGAACTGTTCTCACCTGACGAAGGAGAACCTGATATCACAGCCTCCCGCATAAACACTAGAATATGTCATGGCATATTGATGCAGTGGTACGACAGAAACGTTGCCGTGTGGTCTCGGGACAGTACACCGTGAATATTTCATGTCTCTAAGTACGACATCCCATTTAACACCTACTCTTTCTTTACTTCTGGAAAAAAAAAATGCAAGCTATTTCTCATCTGCTTGAATAGCAATCAGTAGCAAAATTCCTTTTTGCTTGCACATTCTGTGAGTTTTCCTAGAAATTTTGTGATTTCCCTCAATCTCACTTAGTTGAAGCAGTTTCAATAAAAGCAACAACAGATAAGTGGTTTATAGCCTTAGCAGTGCAAATAGCCCATCATTTATATAGACAGTTACACACAGTCTATTTTACTATTCCAAATATACTCAGAGCTTCATCTTACAGTTACTTGTACTTTCAAATTTTAAATTTTATTAGATGCTTGCTAATTTTTCTGAGTTTGGTTGCCTAGAGATGCTGCTTCCATCCTTTCTGACTAAATCTGGCCCTGACTTTCTTGGTGTACCCTATTTTTCCACTCAGTTTCCTCCCTGAATAAACCTAACTCTCTAACTTCCCAATGAATCTGTAACAGATTCTCATTTTACTGTAAGATTTGCTTAAGACATTTGAAATACTACAGGTTTAAAACCTTAACAATTGCCAGTGTTAAGAAATAGGAACAACCAATAAGCATGCTTGGTAGCAGGGAATGTGCACATATATTTGTTTGCATATCTGCATACTTTTAACAGTGTATAATTAGAATGAATACTGTAATGTATTCTTCACAATATTACCTAATGTTACTTGACATATGAATGAACTGGAATAATCCTTAGGAAAAAAGGATTCAGGGATTTTTAAAATCCGATTATTCAGGATGTGCATTAAATGAGATGGTCTCTAGAATTAATTATGACTTACCCAGAAAATTTTTCCAACATACCCTTTGAAGTCCTTTCAGAAAAGCTTTAAAGGCTTTTACTGTTTTTAGATTGGCACAATATACCCATTAAAGTCTTTGTCTTTAAAATAATGATTGATGATCTCGCTGTGTTGTTTAAAATTAAATCCAGTTAAATTTTCAGGTCCTAAATTAGACTAGCTGCATCTTAAGGGCTTAGTGGCCATGTGTGGCTAATGGCTGCTATGCCGGACAGCACAGAATAGAACATATCCATCATCACAGACGGTTCTGTGTGCAGTATGATCGACTCACCGATTCTTACTATAAATAACAGTAGCCATAGAAAGCATCCCTGATCTGGGAAGATCCCTGGAAAAGGAAATGGCAACCCACTCCAATATTCCTGCCTGGGAAATCCATGGACAGAGGACCCTGGCGGGCTACAGTCCATGGGGGTCATGAAGAGTCGGACACAATTTAGTGACTGAACAACAACAGATTTCCTATGCCCATTTTGCCATATTCTAGTGTTTTCTACTTTTAGTAAAACATTGGTATCCATTTATCTTCTTGTTTAGTCTTGCTCCTAAATGTCAAATACCAAAGTCTAATTGTCAAAGCCTGTGCATAGTTTGTGGCAGCATGCTGTCATGCCTTGTCGTGGAGATGTGCACGGTTTCTCCTGATGAGTTGGGGGTAGATCCCCTCCCAGCACAGGGTCAGGGTGGGCTCCACTTCACAGATCCTTGTCTATGACTGTTTGGGGTTTGGGGTTTTATTTAGCTTTGCTTTTTGCTGCCACTGTCAAGCTTAAAAGGGAAGACATTTTCTATCAAATTGAATCCCCTTTGTCTTTTCTGGCAGTCTCTGCTTTCATCAACCTACTCACTGTACTCCAACATGGAAAGTGAGTAACATGTCTAATTTAGCTTTTGCAGACTGAATGGAAATTTGAGGCTATTAAATGATTAACAAGTAGATTTTTTCTTGATTGGACCTGTGTTTAAAAGATTAACAATCCTCCTCTTAGGCTCTGGTGACCCATTTTCAGGCCTAGTCATCTACTTTAACTCAAGATCAACATGGGGTTTTGGGTTTAAGCCATAGATCAAACTCTGATGACTTCCAGTCCAGACTTCTGCCAGCTGAACCACTGTCACCCTGCACTCTTCCCTGGGAAATCCTGCTTTCTCCATATTAACAAATCCATCCATATCTAGTCCACACCTTATACCTCATTTCTGATTCCTACACTGCCTTAGGTCATCTGGAGTTCACATGATCTAGTCTCTCTGCTCCCTTTTCAGAAGGTTCATGCCCTCCTTCTGAGGATCATCATTGTTCCTGCTTAAGCCCTTGCAGAATGGACCAAACCCTCTCACTTTATCTGCCTCTTTCCATGAGGCACAATCATTAGTACCACATTAAAAGGAATTCCCTTATTGCCTTGGTCCTCAGTTCAGTTCAGTAGCTCAGTCGTGTCTGACTCTTTGTGACCTGTGAAGTGCAGCACGCCAGGCCTCCCTGTCTATCACCAACTCCTGGAGTTTACCCAAACTCATGTCCATCAAGTTGGTGATGCCATCCAACCATCTTACGTCATCCCCTTCTCCTCCTGCCTTCAATCTTGCCCAGCATCAGGGTCTTTTCAAATGAGTCAGTTCTTCACATCAGGTAGCCAAAGTATTGGAGCTTCAGCTTCAGCATCAGTCCTTCCAATGAATAGTCAGGACTGATTTCCTTTAGGATGGACTGGTTGGATCTCCTTGCAGCCCAAGGGACTCTCAAGAGTCTTCTCCAACACCACAGTTCAAAAGCATCAATTCTTTTATAGTCCAATTCTTTTATAGGCACTCAGCTTTTATAGTCCAACTCTCACATCCATACATGACTACTGGGAAAACCATAGCTTTGACTAGATGGACCTTTGTTGGCAAAGTAATGTCTCTGCTTTTTAATATGCTGTCTAGGTTTGTTCAGTTTAAGCTCCAGGAGTTGGTGATGGACAAAGCAGCCTGGCGTGCTGCAGTTCACGGGTTGCAAAAAGTTGGACACGACTGAGCGACTGAACTGAACTGAGGACCAGGGCAAAAGGGAATTCCTTTTAATGTGGTACTAATGATTGTGCCCATGGAAAGAGGCAGATAAAATGAAAAGCTTCTTCCAAGGAGTAAGCGTCTTTTAATATCATGGCTGCAGTCACCATCTGCAGTGATTTTGGAGCCCAAAACAATAAAGTCAGTCTATCACTGTTCGCATTGTTTCCCCATCTTCTTGCCATGAAGTGATGGGACAGGATGCTATGATCTTAGTTTTCTGAATGTTGAGTTTTAAGCCAACTTTTTCACTCTCCTCTTTCACTTTCATCAAGAGGCTCTTTAGTTCTTCTTCACTTTCTGCCATAAGGGTGGTGTCATCTGCATATCTGAGGATATTGATATTTCTCCCAGCAATCTTGATTCCAGCTTGTGCTTCATCCAGCCCAGCATTTCTCACGATGTATTCTGCATATAAGTTAAATAAGCAGGGTGACAATATACAGCCTTGATGTACTCCTTGACGTACTGGAGAAGGGAATGGCAAACCGATTCAGTATTTTTGCCTTGAGAACCCCACGATAAAAAAAAAAAAAGAACCCCACGAACAGTCTGAAAAGGCCCTGGTCCTCAGTTTTTTATAAAACTTATAAAGTACTTAAGAGCTCATATTTACATCTAATCTGGAAACCCCCTTCATCCAGAGACCATTCCATTTGTAGCAGATGCTTCTCCCATGGCAGATGATCTAGAATGTGTTGTCTAAGACAGTGGCCACCAGCGGCTTTAAATAAGTTCAAGTTGAGTCATGTTAAAATTTCAGTTCCTAGCCACGTTTCATGGGCTCAGGTTGCCCCATGTGGCTAGTGGCTTTCATGCTGGAACCACAGATTGTGGAACGTGGCCGCCACTGAGGTAAGTTGTGTTGGGCGGTGCCACTGTAGAACTCTTCCATCACAGTCTGTTCCTCAGGAGTGTGAGGGCACATTGAAGCACTGTTTACAGTAGCCCAGACATTTAGCAACCTAAATGTTCATCGACAGAGGAATGGACAGAAGATGTGGTGCGTATATACAATGGAATATCACTCAGCCATCAAAAAGAATGAAATCATGCCATTTGCAGCAACATGGATGGACCTAGAGACTTTCATGCTGAATGAAATCAGGCAGAGAAGGAGAAATATCATATGACATTCCTTATATGTGGAATCTAAAAAGAAATGATACAAATGAACTTACTTATAAAACAGAAAGAGACTCACAGACTTAGAGAACAAACTTACGGTTGCCAAGGCTGAAGAATGGAGGAAGGGATAGTTGGGGAGTTTAGGATGGACATGTACACACTGCTGTATTTAATTTTTTTCTTAATCTGTGTGTTTTATTGAAGTATAGTTGACTTTCAGGCGCACAGCAGGCGATTCAGGTATACATATACACATATTGTTTCTCAGATTACTTTGCCTTATAAGTTATTACAAAATATCATCTACAGTTCCCTGTGCTATACAGTAAACCTTTGTTGCTTGTTGCATATCTTTTTTTTTTTTTAATTAGGAATCTAGCATCTATTCATACTAAGTCACACAAATGGAATCCAAATGTCAAATTTTTTAGTTAGGTAAAAATTCATGTTTTCTAAAATATATATTGTACATACTATTTACATATAGGTGTACAAAAGCTTTTCTACTGTGCTTGATAAAGGCTTGAGAAAGAACAACAAACAAAAAGGAGATGGAGAAATTGGAAAACAAACTAAATGAAATGGGAGCACTGAATATGCAATAGAAAGAGTGAAACAAACTAGATAAAAGTAAAAGATCGTCATATAGTCCAGGTGTTTTTAAACATGGCTGCTCATTAGAAACACATCTGGAGTTTTGGAGAAAAAATAATACCTGGGCCTTATTTAAAGTAGATAACCAACAAGGACCTACGTTATAACACAGAAAACTCTCCTCACTGTTACACGGCAGCCTGGAGAGGAGGGGCGTTTGGGGGAGAATGGATACATGTGTGTGCACAGCTGAACCCCACACTGTCCCCCTGAAACTACCACAACACTGTGAATCAGCTATGAGTGAGTGAAGTTGCTCAGTCGTGTCTGACTCTGCGACCCCGTGGACTGTAGCCCACCAGGCTCCTCCATCCATGGGATTCTAATCAGCTATACCCCAATACAGAATAAAAAGCTTTAAAAAAGTATGAGGGTATATTGACGTCATTATCAGGATAATTGCTCTATTTATCGTTTATAAGACTATGTTTCCAAATTTCTAAAAGCCTCACCTTTACCAGTGGTCAGCCTCAAACCGGCAAGTAGCACTTGACAGCAATGCCCCTCCGTCCACGCAGAAATGCTTGTGGATTGAGATTGGAGCCGGAGTTTCTGGGAAGTTTACATGCTGAAGCATGAGTCAGACTCTTTAAGTACTGATATTTTTTCAGTGCTCTAGCGAGGATTTCTTATGGCCAGCTAGAAGTTCAATGATTAATCCAGCATTTACTGAGCACATTTCTGTGTTTCCAATAAATATATAGTTTTAAGGGGTTTATATTCAATCCTCCCAAAACCCCTTTAAGATTAATACTGTCATGAAGCAGATTTAACAGGTGACGAAACAGGCACCAGGAGGCCAGTGACCTCCCATCTTCACCAAGCGTGTAGGAGACAGAGACTATCCTGTCCCTCATACTCATTTCATATGATTCCACCTTGGGCTCGATTTTTGCCCTAGTTGTTACAAGGGCCCATAAAACCTGAATCTGGCTGGAAGAAAAAAAGCTAAGGGACCAGGTGGCTTATCAACCCCCAACGCTCAGAGAGAGGACAGGACTGGTTGCTTTCCAAAGGGAAATAGTTAACTTAACACTTCAGGACGGTCAATTCTATATAATTTACTCTTTTCCTGCTTTCTAAATTTTTATGGTGTATTAAAAGCTTGTTCATAAAAGGCATTAAAATTCGCAGTTACTATTGTTTACCGAGGGGGATGTCAGTGGCCTGTAGAACTGTTGTTAAAATATGGATTCTTCTCTCCTAGTACTCCCCTAGCATGACAATGAGTGTGTGATCCATTACCAAGTCTCCTCATGGAAACCACAGTGAGTCAGCCCTTCACAGAACTACTACGGAAGAAAATTATTCATCACAGTGTACAGTTAAACAAAGGAATCTCAGTCACACCAAACCAACCTTTTTATTTCCTGCTCTCTCCCCTATTTTGTGAAGAAAGCGGGTCCAAACGTGATTCGAACAACTGTACGGAGCGGCACATTAGAATTGCCCTCAACTGAACTGCAAATGATTATCTGTGTATGTATATGTGTGGGAAAGAGAATGTATCGTATGTGTGTATGTTATATGGACACATGCACATACGTACATTGACCCACAGGACATTGTAAAATACTATCACATGACATCTTAAGTAGAAATGAGTAGGGACTTTTATTCCATCCTTTTTTTCACGTTTACATTTTAATTATTAAAAGTTGCTCCTGCCCCTCCCTGAACTATTTTGTGCTGTGTATATCACTGCTTTATATAAGTTATTTTTTAAGGTGAACTCAGATGTTATGGTTTTGTAAATGTCTGCAATCATGGATAGGAATAAAATCGCTTATTTGAGAGCTTTCATTAAATTGCGTGTGATGCAAGTTATCCTGTGAATGACAACGTGTACTAAGAAAAGAAGTGTGTCTTCATCTTTATGTCAAATCAAACAATTTCTCAGTAACCTTCAGTGAGTATTTTTGTACTTTTTATGTAGGGATAAAACTTCAAATCAACAGAAGCTTAGCTGGGGCCTAACACAGTATATTTCTGCAGTAACTGCTCTAGGTGGAATTCTTGATTTGGCTTAGATGATACAGAAAATCAGTAATTAACCACAGTTGCTTAGACCATAGCAATAAAGTGCCAGGGGTCATCATATTTTTAGCAACACATTTTCTCTTTAACATGATAAAGCCCCGACATAGTAACTATTTGCTTGAATTAGTCACTTGTCACCAGGAATGCTAGAGCTCAGTTTTTTAATAAGATACTAATGTGAAATGGTGCCTCATTTTTATTCAGACTTCTTGTGAACATTTTCACATAGACACTGCAAAGAGATACATTCAAATGATTGAGGCTTTTAGCACAAGGGAGAAGGAAAATTTTAATCACACCCCAGGGGTTCTGGAGTGCCGCTTCTCTACCCAAGTATCTCACTAGTGGCAGAATTGACTGTGTGTCCCTGCTCACTGGCAGCAAAGCAGATGCTGTGTTCCCAGGATATAGGACTTTTATTAGAGAGAAATTATTGTAGTCATTGACATTAGTCATATATATCTACTTCGTATAACTGTTCAGAAAACATCAGAAAATTTAAACAAAACACTTCCTTTATGAAAACACATTGCTCTGTGGCCCTTTCCAGATCTTTTGAGCTTCCCGTCTTCCATCATACATATAAACACCGAAGTTCTAATAGAAAAGTGTGAAGACCGACTTTAGACTCTGAAAGCTAAGATGCTGATCCTTCCTGTTAAAATTGTAAACAACTATATATCCAAACTCAAGAGATTTTGAAAAGCATTGTTTAATCTCAGGTAAGGGGCATCCATCTTTCTGGAGGCAAATGGTCTCTAAAGTGACACTTTGGCATTATATTTACTAGTCATTGATCCTAGATGACTTACTTCTCTCAAATCCACGAGGATTTATTCCTTCTGAAAATAAAGATTTTTGCCTGTGCATGACAGGGGTGCTAGGCAGAACTATTAAAAGGGAAAAAGGAAGTTGAATTAAAATTTATGTTCCAGATTTAAACTAATCAAACTAGTTGCCATTAATCACA
Organism: Cervus elaphus; assembly: GCF_910594005.1. NCBI lineage: Eukaryota > Metazoa > Chordata > Mammalia > Artiodactyla > Cervidae > Cervus > Cervus elaphus. The sequence goes on along the minus strand of NC_057823.1, from coordinate 81,614,497 downwards.
CATTGTGCAGAGGCTAGGGCTGCAGACTGGAGAACAGCGTCAAGCTTTCAAGCTGCAGAGAGGCTTTCATGAAAAATTCAGACCGCAGGGTCTTTAACTCAAGCCCGGGTAACCTGGAGATGACACCTTGTACAGATACGTGAATTTTCCAAGGATAATTTTAATTTTCACTTTGTGATAGTTGTATGAACACCGATGGTCTTGAGATAGCTTAACCTTATAATGCTAGAATTTTGAAAACTTTTGTTCACTCTTTTCTCCATTGTTACTGATCTTGAATTTCTTTTATTTGCCTTCTAAGAAGGTATTGTTTCTTATTATCAAAGAATCGTGAGCATGATTTTACTTGCTCTCATTTTGGGGGTAATATTGGATGTGGATGGCAATATGAGTCCCATTATTTCTAGCCTATTTGGTAAAAAAAAAAAAAAAAAGTAAAAACCAAGGTATAGCAATCAATTCAGCTTAAGTATTTCTTTTTCTCTTAGAACCCAGATTAAAAATAGCTAGTTTTTTAAATTCCTGAAACAGTTGAAAATTTGAAGAAACTGGATTCAAGAAAACCAGAAAATAAGGATACTTAATTCTAACATCAAATAATTTTCTCATCTACCAAATGGAAAACAGTATATCTGTATATTAATTTTGTTTAGGTGTTGAATCATTTAAACCTTATCCTTTTCTCTTTTCACCTATGTTTTCCATGCATTTGTGTTGATGTTTATGTATACTACCCTTTCCTGAGTTACTTTTAACATTTCATCTCACAGTAACATTAGCAATTCTTGTCTACATTGAACATATAAAATACATGTGTAATATAAAAATAAATAGGTGAAAACATTAATTCTTATCACTCTGCTTTGCGTTCTGCCTAACTCACCATAGTTGAAAATATATGTCAAGTTATTTCTAAGGTATGTATGTCTTTAATCAGCTGTCTTTGTTATAGCAGAATTGCACTTGGGAACAGAGTCTGGAGGTACCATTGATCTGGTAATAACCCACAGCTTTGATGGGTAGATGTTAGTGCTTCTTTCCAAGTGTTCCAGTTTGGACTCAGTTTCTGATGAACAGGAATTACGTAGCTAAAAATCTGAGGTTAAGATTTTTCTATGGCCAGAAAATTAATAAATCTGCTCTGTGAGTCGTGGAAAGTGCCTACAACAATCATTTCTCTCCAGGAATAAAATAGCGAAAATGTCCATTTCTTTTTTTTATGATTCTCTAAGTTCTCTGAACTCTATTGCATTTCATAGGCTCATTCAGTTCACATTCTTCCTGTGGTTTGAAAGAGCAAATGAAAATAAAGGAGTTCAGTTTGGGACATGAGGAAGCCCTACATCTGTCCATACCTTTTCTCTGTCATTTCATTCTGAGAATACATAGCAAAGCATTTAGTACTGAGCCCTTGGCAAAGAGTTTTCCACAGTCCTTAATGCCATGAAGTCTTGAATGGCCTTTTTTTTTTCATGCCTCCCTCCCAATCTCGCATCCTCCAGTAGAAATAAAAAGTGAACATTTTTACCTTCTCAGCCCTTACAGTTTTCTTCTTCATACAGTATACAGTTTTCCCAGGGGAAAAAAATTGCAGTTTCCACTTTTAGATTGTCACTGTTAATTGTGTCAGTGAACCATACCTTGAGAAATACTGGAAAGGTGAACCACTATCAACACGCTTCCATTTGGCATATTAAACGTGTGTGTGTGTGTGTACATGTATGCTGAGAGTAGCAGTGTGAAGTTTGCTCACAAAACACTTGCACTATGACTTGGATTGTGCTGTAGCCCAACTGGTAACTATCAATTCCTCCCTTTGGTTGTGTTTTATTTCAATGGTAAAGATTAGCTGATTTAAGTCATTTGGGGTGGACAGAGTAATGCAAAATGTAAACGGATGGCCTCGCCCGCTTCACATCCAGTGCTAGCTTGTCCACCTTAGGCTTTCTTATGGAGGCACTGCATCTAAAGGTAAGAGCATGGGGACCACCTAATCCTCGGTCACCTCACTGCCATGAATTGTGCAATAAGTACAGTCTTTCAATGTAGACATTTGTTTAGAAGAAAATTGAATTGAAATTCATCTAGTTCACCACAAGTGTCAAGTTTACCCATGGACTGTAATTCAGACTGAAAGGAAGGACCTACAGATGAAAACACCTGAGACCTCTTTAATTTCTTTTCTGAACTTTGCGCTAAAGAGAAATTCTGAATTGATTAAGTCTCCTAAGGAGTATTTCCTCTAAGTTCCCCATGTTAACTTAGTATAATGGTCTTCCTGAATAGAAGAAAAATAATTTCTATAAGTAGTTTAATGTAAATACTTTTGCTGTCTACAATCTTAAATATGTAGACAAATATATAGATACTGTAAAGTTTCAAGTGGGATTAAGTCTTTTCATGTATAGAATTACAGTTTATCCTCCACCACCACCCCTTGTGGATTTACTGTCTTCAGGACTGGACTCACTTCGACTATCTCAGTCATTGAAATGTAATATTTTCCTGGAAATATTTGGCATTTCCATTTTTTAAGTGAGATGTAATTAGCATGACAAAGGCAAGTATTAATATTCCTAGAAAAAAGTATTTATTCCCAGAACTTATTTGCAGTTAACGTTAAAACTTTATCCCACTTTCTCTTTTGTGTATGCAACATGACCTCAGTATATTGCCCAGAAAATGAAATTTGGATTCTTCATAGTGTTCTCAGAACACAAGACAATGTGTTATTATCTAAATTACCATCATGTCCTGACAGGTAAATGCAATTAATCATCTACTTATTAGCAAACAATTCAAATAACCTTTCGGTTTACATAATTTGAAAGTAAATCCACTTTAACCTTAGCAACACCTTAGAAATGCTTTTAATATAAACAACAGGTTCAAATATGTTTGTGACTTTCTGTTGTCTTTCAGAATAATTACTTTCCATGCATTGAAACAATTAAACTTAGCAGAAGTTATATGTTATAATGAATAAAGAACATGGTGTTGTTTCAAGCATGAATGGACAAGTCTTTACAAAGAAGATTCTTTTATAGCCATCAGCTTATTGTATTGTTTAACTGTGATTTTACGATTTTAAGATGTTTTCTTACTACATGTATTTAAATGTTACTTATAATGTCTTCCTGGAAAAACAATTATTTGTAAGGTTTTTATAAATGCACAATTAATGTATAAATATAGTTGGAATCTGGGATGACTCTTCATAATCTACTATTTTTCATTCTACCATGGCCACCAGCTACCTGACACATTTTGTAAATTTAGCATCTTCCTGTGTGTGTGTGTGCATACACATGCACGCACACATGTGCATTATTACATTTTCAAATGGATTTATCTCTCCTTGTTTTTGTAAAAATATTTGAGCTGTTCATGTAGTGGGAAAGGTTGCCGTAAGGATGCACATAAATATCCATTAATTTCACACATTTTCACATTTAATGTTAAAAATGCAGTATTTCATTTACAGTTTCTACCTTTTCATTGCTAGACTATTATTGAAAAAGTAAAGGAAATTGTTCATATAAAACTAGCACAAATGCTTTCTGAATGATAAGAATTGTAACTAATGTGGACATCTGTGTCTCTAATTGAATTAGACATTCTGCTTTATGTAAAACCCAGCAGTCTTGTATCAAAGAATTTATTTATATGCATTTAAATAGGTTATGATGAGTGGCTAGCTTTATATAGTCAGATAACTAAACTTTGACTACCAAAAAGTAATATTATTAGCAAAATTAATGGATAAAAGTTCAGTATTTTATTCCAAGTAGGATTACACATAATGCAAAAATCTGAAGTTATTATGCACATAATTCATGTAACATTATGCTTCTTCTCAAGTACATTCATCTTTCTAATGAATTACACAGATTGTCGCCTCAGTTCACTGTGAGCATTTATTTACCCACATAAAAATTCTGAAGTAGGTTCTCTGCACAGCTCTATAGGTAAGAATATAGAAGGAGGATGGTGTATAATTGAGGTTAAAAATAATTCATCCTAGGTATCAGTGGAAATATATAAATTATTTTTTCAATAAATTCTTAAATACTGTTTCTGTAGTATTTAAGAGGATTTAAATGTTAATTATTTCTAGCATTATGGTTTTGATCCAAATGGGGGCTTCTAGTTCAGTGATGCCACACATTTGTACATGGTGTTTAGAGAGGAAAAAACTAAATCCCACTGGTCAGACACCTTACTGAGCTAAAGGTTACCTCAAGTAACTTATTAAAATGACAATTTTAGCAAGGTGTCTGGATTTCTGGCAGATGGAAGGTGGGTAGCAAAGCAAGAGAAGAGTCCTTGGATTTAAAACACCCAGAGTCCTGTAACGGAGAACGTTTCTCAAGTTGTTATTTAAACTATTTCTGACGGTGTGAAAGTGGCTGTTAATGGCCGTAGCATCATGTAGGTTCAGAACAAGAGAAACAGATAGACAGAAGTCAGTAGAATTAGTTTAGTTTCTCCTCAGCTCCTTCTGGTGAGTGAGATAACAGTAAAAGAGTAGGAAAGGAAGGGTGAGGAGCTGGATGCACACCCAGTCCCACACAGTAAGACTCATCAAGTATCCCCATAGCTCCGTGTATCCTTCAAGGTAAAAGAAACCCTGTCCATCTAGAAAGGCATAAAAATTAAAAAGAAATTATACAAGTTTTATTCCCTACAAAAACTGTCTGATCAAAAATATGGTAGTGCTTTTTAGAAAGCCCTCAAGTCAATAGTCTTCACACATACAAGTGTTTATCTGTCTCATTCAGTTTGCAAAGTCTCCCTTGAAGTCTGTAGGGCTCAGCGTGGCTACAGTTGCATTTCTCAAATTTTCCTCATGTGATTGTATCTTTGCATCTTACAGTACATAATTCCTGATGGTAATAGGAAGGCAGGTCTTGATATCTACTCATGTCACATGGAAAACTTTGCTTTTAAGTGTACTTACAATATAATCTTGGTTATCACATAAAATAGAAAAATTTAAATACAATTTGTAAAAGAATTCAGTGTTTCTTGTTTTTGTAAATATTGTTTCAGGAAAAGAAATAGTTTAAGAATTGAAAAGTCAAAAGTATTCTTTTGACAGTCTTATTGGTGCTCACTGTTTCGTCATCAAGTTAGTCATTATTCACTTGTGACTGAAGGGATGTTACACATATTTAATAGTCTCAAAATTGTTCTAACATATGTATAAATCATTGAAAGTAATACTCATTTTAATTTTGAGAACTCAGCATAGTATTTCAACAAGCAGTTACTAGCCAAATGTCATATATTTATCTATGAGAAGTATTACCTAGGTACAATTTTTCGTTCAATTGAAAAACCTCCAGAGAACTGAATTTATACCCATTGAAAAAGACAATACAATGAACACTTAACAAAGATAATAAGCCATGTATGAAAGTGTTACTTGAAAATAGAGCACCAGCAATTGCAAGAGATACATCTCACCATAGAAGTTCTCAAACTAATACTCAATTCAAAATTGAAATGCTCAGTGTAAAAGTTAATAAGAAATTTATTGACCCCAATAACCAAATCAAAACCAACATAGGAACCATATCTAGTTTGACCATAGGTGGATTAATAAGACCACTATCTTATTTCTAAGATAATTATCTCCACAAAAATCAGACCATAACCAAATTCTCAATATCGAGACATCAGTGTTTAAAATTCAATCCACTTAAGCAAAAATTCCTTTTGAAATAGGCAACACAGTCTTCGTTTCTTCCCAAAAAAGAGTAATGCTGAAAGAATTCTGATTGTAAAACTACATGGTCCAGTGAAACTCAGTTTAGAGTGTAAGGCATTTGAAGTTCAAATCTCTACAGAACATGTATGCTACAAGTATCTCTAAAATGAACTCTCAGAGGGGAGGTGATCTGGGGTGACTAGAAGTCTGGGAAACTGTCACTGGTTACTTCTCAGGTGACTTAAAACCTTGTTTAATAAGGCATCCACTACTGTATTTTCAAGTTTTAGAAAGATTTGCATAGTGTTTCTGTGTACAAGAGTTACTGAACTGTGCATCTGCAAAAATGAATAACTAATATCAACCTTTCTCCCTTCACATAACCAGAAACAATTTTGTTGTTTTGCTCTGGCAGTCAGCACTTTGGAAAACATGAAATGTAGATTGCAAAAGTGTCTGTTCCAGATTACTTCAACCTTCATTTGAAACCTGTTTAAAATAAAATATCTTTCTGGTTCACTTGGCAGTATTATTTCTCAAGTTTGCCATGACATGAGTTCTTGCACTGGGTCTCAGAAATTGAGGTCCCCACTTATGCATTAAAGAGGCACTGGAAATGTACAATCCTATCCTGCTGAAGAGGAGTTTTGGGGCAGACAGATAATTAAATCACATATATTTTCCATTTGTGTTGCACAAATAGATGTTCTTACTCCTAATAAGTAGGAAATTGGCATTTACCAGAATCACTTAACTGCCACATAAACTTCAGAAGTAAATGCATACAGTTAATCCCTAACCTATTGTGGTGGATTTCCTCCCACTAAAGACAAAAATTTATGCTATAGGCTTTATATTACAGATTGCTTTGTGGTGGATGTTGATTCTGCTTGCCAAAAATAAGCTTTATGATTCCAACTGCTTTCAGATATAAATGCCAACAATTAAAACACTTCAAATCTATTTCTGGCATAAAAACACATACACAAAAGAGAGGACTCAACCAAAAGAACTGTGAGAAATACCTAAGTAATTTGGGACTTGGAGAGAGCCCCAAATATATGTGCTAACAGTAATTTATTAACATATTTCAACTTGCAAACTCTATGGGGGTAAATGCTTATTTTACAAATAGAATTTCTGTTTTACCATTTGATTAAAAGTTGAAAATCAACATAAATATTCAGAATGTGTTTAGAGTTCAAGACATTTCTTAGTTACTTGGACATGAATTTTTGTTTTTGGTGATTATGTTAAAAGAATATATTGAAAAAATTTGGACTTCATTACAAGAAATCAGACATCTGAAAGGTTCAGATCTAGATGGCAGAGTACGAGGATGTGAAGCTTACCTCCCCTGATGAACACATCAAAGATACCTCTACATGTGAGACAGTTTTCACTACAAACTGGCCGAAGGACTCCTGTACAACCAAGGCTCTAAGACAGACACAGGTAATCAGGTAGGAAGAGAAGGAAAGCAATAGGATTGGAACCTGTGCCACTGGGAGGGGACGCAGAGGAAAAGGGGGAATATGTAGGGAAGGGCGGAACCTACTCTGGGGAGTGAACGGTTGGAGCCACAGATTGGGCCCTTCAGTGCTGGGGTCCTGCTTGGAGGAGACAAGTCCCCTCAGCCAGCTGGAGGACCGCTAGGACGAACAGGAGAGCCGTGGAGAGCCCGAACTCTCCTGGGAAGGAGCGCCCATTCGCTGCCTTGACCCTGAGGCAGGACAGAGAGAGGTTCACTCCGGAGACTGCTGGGCTTCCTGCAGCCACCTTGCTGCACCGGCCACCCTGAACTAAGCCAACACTCCGGCCCTACTCACATCCCTCCCCAGCGCAGCACAGGATCTGGAGGAGCCACGACCAGGGGAGAACCGTGACCCGGCCCCCAGGTGGGAGGGCAGTGCCCGTGGTTAGTGGTCACACAAGCGGCGCATCACAACACGCCGAGGTCTCTGACGGTGGCCGCTCCACCCCCGCTCGCCCCCAGCACACGCCAAGAGTCAGCATGGGCCCTGCCCGTCCTCTGGAGCAGTTCTCCACAGGGAAGGGGCAGTGGAGGCCGGGGGCAGTGACGGGCGGTGAGGGACAGAGGGGACTTCCGTGGAGGCTGCATCTAAGTCGAGTGAAGGAAGCCACTGAGGATGCCTGTGAAGGCCGCACACGGGAGGAAACTCAGGCCCCTGTCAGCAGAGGGCAGGTCTGAGAACCTGCACAGGCCTCACCTAATTCGGCACTCCCCACCCTGGGGCAAGGGTCACAGTGAGGGGAGAGGAACAGAACCAGCTCAGACCCAGCTCTTGGACTTCTGACAAGCCCCCAGGGCCTGGGGCAGTGACAGCCGCTGCGCAAAGGGGAAGTCACACCCAGCACCGCTCTAGCCACCCATCTCTAGCCCCACCACGTACTGAGGCCATAGCTACAGCAGACCCTGAAGAAAGGTGTGACTTCCATCCCCGTCTCATCTAGCTCATCCACCAAAGGTACTGGCACACCAGTTCTTATGCTCCCACGTAAGAACACCCCTTCAAGACCACAGTAGCTGACTGTTTCACCTAAACTCGTAGAGGCAGAGAAATTAAGCAAAAGTCCAGAGGAACTACTCTCAATTGAAACAGCAAGAGAAACCCCCTCAAAATAATGTAACAGAAATAAACAATTTATCAACTAAAGAACACAAAACATGAGTAATATTTGAGTAATATTAACTGAGTTAGAGAAAAGACTTTGGTGCACACGGTGAACACTTTAACAAAGTACTAGAAAATAAATACCTGATCAGAAATGAGGAATTCAACAGCTGAAATAAAAAACACACTAAAAGAAATGAATAGCAGATTGACACAGAAGAACACATAAGTGACATGGAAATAGAACAGTGGTAATCACCCAACCAGAATATCTTTAAAAAAAAAAAAAATTTTTTTTAAGTGAGAACAATTTAAGAGCTCTCTGGTATAACGTTAAGCATACCAACATTCACATTGCTCCAGAGAAGAGAGAAAAAGGAATCAAAAATGTATTTGAGGAAATTATGACTAAAAAATTCCCCCAAATCAAGAAGGAAACAGATATCCGGGTACGGGAATCACAGAGGGTCCCAAAAAAGATGAACTCAGACCCACATCAAGACATAACAGAATCAAAATAGCAAGAGAGACCAAGTTCTAAAGGCAGCAAGAGAGAAGACAAGAGTTGTACACAAGGGAATCCCCACAAGGCTATCTGCTGATTTCTCTGCAGAAACTTTGTGGGCCAGAAAGGAGTGGCATGATACATTCAAAGTTATGAAAAAGAAAAACATAACCTAGGTGACTAAACCCAGCAAGATTACCATTTACAATAGAATGAGAGATGAACTTCTCAGATAAGGAAAGACTAAAAGGGTTGATCAACACTAAATCTACCCTAAAAGAAAAGTCACAGGATCTTATGTAAGAGGAAAAGAGGCAAGTATCTATGGGAAAAGGAAATTTCCTTGAGGAAAGGCAAATATATTATAAGGACTGAGGATCAACCACTTAACCATGAAAATTAAAAGACACAAAGTATAAAATCAACTACAACTAAATAAAACTTACAGCGAAGGAAACCACTGACAAAAAAGTCAGCCTATCAATGGGGAGAAATTATTTGCAAATGTGACTAATGAGTAAATTTCAAAATATATGAATAGCTCATACAATGCAACATTGAAACCACCCAACTTAAAATTGGGCAGAAGACATGAACTGACATTTTTTCCGAAGAAGACATAGAGATGGCCAACAGGCACATGGAAAGATGGTCAACATCGCGAATCAGAGGCATGTAAATAAATCAAAAGGATAATGAGACAGAACCTCACACCTGTCAGAATACTTAACATCAAAAAATCTACAATAATATTGGCAAGGATGTGGAGAAAAGGAAACTGTCATACACTGTTGGTGGAAATGTAGATGGTACAGTCACTGTGGGAAATCGTATGAATGTTCTTAAACTAAAATAAAACTGCCATGTGATCTAGCAGTTCTGCTCCTGGTATACATCCAGAAAAGATGATAAAACTAATATGAAAAGATACACTCACCCTAGTGTTCATAGCAGCACTACTTCCAGTAGCCATGATATGAAAGCAACACAAGTTAAGTGTCCATCAAGAGACAAATGGAGGAAGAAGAGGTAGAATATACATACAATGTTGTACTGTTGTTTAGTCACTAAATCATGTCCATGGACTGTAGCCAGCCAGGCTCCTGTGTCCATGGGCGTTCCCAAGCAAAAATATTAGTGTGGATTGCCATTTCCTCCTCCAGAGGGTCTTCCTGACCCAGAGACTGAAGCTTCATCTCCTGCATTGGCAGGCAAATTCTTTACCACTGAGTGACCTGGGAAGCCACCACCATGTTGTATTATTGAAACATAAAAATGAATGAAATTCTGCCATTTGTCATAATGGAGATGAACCTACAGAATATTATGCCTAGTGAAATGTTAAGACAGAGAAAGACAAATAGTACGTGATATCACTTATATACTGAATCTAAAAAATAATACTAATGAATGTACATAGCAAAGCAGAAATACTCACAGATATAGAAAATAAACTAGTGATGACCAGTAGGATGGGAAAAGGAGCATGCTAGGGGACATAGATCAAGAGATACAAACTACTATGAATAAAATAGATAAGCAAGAAGTATGTGTTGTACAGCACAGGGAAACACAGCCATTATCTTATAATAACTTTTACTGGAGTATAATCTGTAAAAATACTAGATCACTATGTGGGACATCTGAAACTAATATAATATTGTAAGTCAAGTATATTTCAGTAAGAAGATATTAGAGATCTAAAAGAACTGGGTTTTTAAGGTGTTTGTATATAGAACTGTTTCAACTGGAAAGCATAATCTGCACATTTCTAAGAAGCAAACAGAATCAGATTAGTTTGCCATTAGTTCAACTTTATCATCCTGAGACATTTAGCCAGCATACAGAGATGAGAAGCTGGCTGTGTGAAGTTACTTTGACCTTTACATTGTAGTAGAGATGAGACCAGAGGAGTCTTGCTGCAAACAACCAAGACATTTATCTGCCAGGTCGGTTCCTCTGTCTTCCTGTGGGATAATTCCATCCATTTATGCAACCTGAGCACACTCCTTTTCCTGCAGTTAAAGTTTGACAGATTCTGCCTTCATTACAAAAACTCTTATTTTTCAAGTCATGTTTAAGGCAAAGAGGATGAATTAAGATGGGGGTATGAGGGTTTCACTGGTGGCTCAGTGGCAAAGAATCTGCCTGCCAATGCAAGAGACGTGGGTTCGATCCCTGATCCAGGAAGATCCCACATGCTAAGGAGCAACTAAGCCTGAGAGCCACAACTGCTGAGTCCATGTGCAACAACCACTGAAGCCCGAGTGCCGAGAGCCCGTGCTCTGGAACAAGAGAAGCCACGACAATACGAAGCCCTCACACAGCTTCTAGAGAGTAGGCCCCCTCACTGAAACTGGAGAAAAGCACTCCCAGCAGTGAAGACTCAGCATACCCTAAAACAAAATAAATAAATAAAATGATTAAAAAATAGGGGTAAGAGAATGGAAACTTCAAGAAGGGGACTTAAAATCTATTTTCCTTTCATAATAGAAGAGTACATAGAAAGGTACAGGTCAATGAAGAAATTAGTTATCCAAGCAAAGAGCCTCTTGATGAAGGTGAAAGAGGAGAATGAAAAAGCTGGCTTAAAACTCAACATTCAGAAAACTAAGATCATGGCATCTGGTCCCATCACTTCATGGCAAATAGATGGGGAAACAATGGAAACAGTGGCAGACTTTACTTTCTTGGGCTCCAAAATCACTGCAGATGGTGACTGCAGTCATGAAATTAAAAGACGCTTGCTCCTTGGAAGAAAAGCTATTGACAAACCTAGACAGCCTATTAAAAAGCAGAGGCATTACTATGCCGACAAAGGTCCATCTAGTCAAAGCTATGGTTTTTTCCAGTAGTCATGTATGGATGTGAGAGTTGGACCATAAAGAAAAGCTGAGCACTGAAGAATTGATGCTTTTGAACTGCAGTGTTAGAGAAGACTTCTGAGGGTCCCTTGGACAGCAAAGACATCAAACCAGTCAATCCTAAAGGAAGTCAGTCCTGATTATTCATTGGAAGGACTGATGCTGAAGCTCCAATACTTTGGCCACCTGATGCAAAGAACTGACTCATTGTAAAAGACCCTGATGCTGGGAAAGATTGAAGGCAGGGGAAGAAGGGAACGACAGAGTATGAGATGGTGGGATGGCATCACCAACTCAATGGACATCAGCTTGAGTAAACTCCAGGAGTTGGTGATGGACAGGGAAGCCTAGCATGCTAGAGTCTATGGGGTTGCAAAGAGTTGGAACCAACTGAGCAACTGAACTGAACTGAAGCATGCATTATCGTGATCAAATGAAATCTAACATGTTTAATCAGAAATTTCTCTAACTTTTGTAAGTAGAATTACCTTAAATCATGTCTATATGTCTCTCTATCTCATTTGGGAGTTCTGTTATCTCTAGTACCTACAATTAGTCCTTGTAATTAAGATATATGTAGAATTTTACAAGTTAATGTACCTTCATAAATAGTTATTAGTTTAAAAAGGATTAATGTGGTTCTGGAAACAACTGCTTTATTCCTTAAGGAGTAACTCTGGCACTGGTAAGAACAGATTCCAATCTTTTCTGAAACATTATTAAGACAAAAAAAAAGACTCCAGGAAAACGTAATTAACTAAAAGCCAGCTGATACAAATCTTATACTACTATGGCAAGTGGTAATGGCACCTCACAATCACTGTAATCTTTCCTGTAATGAATGATTACAATTTGATTAAAGAATTCCATTTCTCCATTAAGCAGTCTTTCAAGATGTTTTGCTTCAGGGCTAACTACTCTCCTCTCGGCTACCACAAGACCCATTATTTACATTCAAGCCCATCATTTATACTCAGTTAACAGTAATCTTCCTTGACCTCTTCCTACTCATACCCCTTCCCCATGGGTCCCTTGAGTCCTGTTACAGGAGCAGTGTTAACAAACACGTACCACCGAATCTGCAACAGGTGGTCCCTCAGTCAATGTAGCACACATTAGCAGCCTACTCAGAATGAAGCTTGGAGAAGGCAATGGCAACCCACTCCAGTGTTCTTGCCTGGAGAACCCCAGAGACTGCGAAGCCTGGTGGGCTGCCGTCTATGGGGTCGCACAGAGTCAGACACGACTGAAGCGACTTAGCAGCAGCAGAATGAAGCCCCACTGCCTGCCTCGCTTGTACCAGCCCCCAGCCTCCGTCAGCGCCCACGGTGATCCATGAAACTTTTAGCTGTTGTAAGTTTTACCCCAACTTCTTTAGTTTGCATTGTGTCCATTTGGTGTTTGTTTTTCAGGGTGTTTTTCCCTCTTATTTCATGTTACGTAGGCATGTGATCCTTGAAGACCCTGAGTTCACTCTGGTTTCTTTATTCCACATATTGTAGCACTGAGACAAATATCTACTAATATCTTATATATTAGCTTTGATTGAATATTTTAAGTGTTTAGTTTTCTTCCCGATGTTTTCAAACAATGAGGGAGAGGAGGGGAGGGTGAGAGTATGCCCTCTCTCTTCCATTATTGATTCTCTACATGGATGAAATGTGAGCTCCTTGGTTTATAAGCCACCTTGAAGAGGTATGGTTTCTCAGTGTGGTTTCTCAACAGTTTCTCAGTGTGATTTATAGTAAACGTATTTAGACTTCTAAACTTCTAAAAATCTATAAATAATTTAAATATTGTAGATGCATGCTCACTTCATCTATGAATTTCTGAAAACCTAATTCATTAAAACATACCAATGCAGTGTTTTTCATCTAAACACACTCAATTACTTCAATATCTGATGTGAGGGAATGGGGAGACTGTTGCTGGTAAGGCAGTCATATCCAGCTAAAACTAGTCGTCACTGGGCATTCAAAATGAATATAGTATACATTTCTTTATGGTCCAACTCTCACATCCATACATGACTACTGGAGAGTGGGACCATAAGAAAGGCTGAGCGCCAAAGAATTGTTGCTTTTGAACTGTGGTGTTGGAGAAGACTCTTGAGAGTCCCTTGGACTGCAAGGAGATCCAACCAGTCCATCCTAAAGGAAATCAACCCTGAATATTCATTGGAAGGACTGCTGCTGAAGCTCCTGTAATCTGACCACCTGATGCAAAGAGCCGAGTCATTGGAAAAGACCCTAATGCTGGGAAAGATAGAAGGCAGGAGGAAAAGGGGATGATAGAGGACAAGATGGTTGGATGGCATCACCAACTCAATGGACATGAATCTAAGTAAACTCTGGGAGAGAGAGGAGGACAGGGGAGCGTGGCATGCTGCAGTCTGTGAGGTCGCAAAGAGTTGAACACTACTTAGCAAGTAAACAACAATACATTTCTTAAGGAAAATGATTAAATCGTAGTTCAACATATTACTGAAGCCTGAGTATTTGATGATTGCTCCACAACAATCAGGCTTCCCAGGTGGTGCTAGTGGTAAAAAACCTGCCTGCCAGTGCAGGAGACATAAGAGACGCAGGTTCAATCCCTGGGTCAGGAAGATCCATCCCCTGGAAGAGGGCATGGCAACCCATTCCTGTATTCTTGCCTGGAGAATCCCATGGAAAAGAGGGAGCCGAGCAGTCCGTAGTGTCGCACAGAGTCAGACACGACTGAAGCAACTTAGCACACACACACAATAATTAACTGGTGACATCCCTGACATGAGACTTCATCCTCCATCAAAAGGCAAGTAAAACTACGAAGTGAATATGCCGATTAAAATGCTGTGATTTTACTCAGTGTCTCAAATGACTCACGTGTCCACTCAAAGGCTAAGATTAAAGGGGGAGAAGTAGGTGGGATGGAGGAGTGTGTAGACCCCACCTCTGGCCAGATTGGTGGACAGGACAGCTGTGGAGCGGAGTGAGAACACACCACTCCCCAGGGTATGCTGCTTCTCCATGAGCCTGAGTGGTACATGGAAGCCCAAAGGTCTCCAGAAATCACAGCACCAGTCTATTCCCACTGAGTGAACAGCATCAAAGAGCAGCAAAATTCTTAAAGTCTACATGTTTTGTTTTCAATCATCTGCGGTATGACTGACATGTAAAGAGCTCTACATATTTTGTATGTACACATCTCTAAGTTTGGGGATAAGCTACGCCCATGAGGCCATCAGGAACACAGACAGACCCATCACCTCCCAAAGTTCCCTCTCACCCAGTCTGTCATGGACGTGTGTGCTAAGGATACAGTGCGGTTAGCTCTAGGCACCGCGCTGCATGATGTGCGTGCTCTGTGGCTCAGCCATGTCCGACTCTTTGCGACCCTATGGACCATAGCCCAGCAGGCTCCCCTGTTCATGAGATTTTCCAGGCAAGAGTACTGGAGTGGGTTGCCATTTCCTCCTCCAGGGTATCATCCGGACCCAGGGATCAAGCCCGAGTCTCCTGTGTCTCCTGGATTGCAGGAGGATTCTTTACCCGCTGAGTTATCAGGGAAGCATGCTGAATAATGTCTCCAGAAAGTATTACATAATTCAAACTTTCTCTGGCTTCCCTGGTGGCTCAGATGGTAAAGCATCTGCCTGCAATGCGGGAGACGCAGGTTCGATCTCTGGGTTGGGAAGGTCTCCTGGAGAAGGAAATGGCAACCCACTCCAGTACCCTTGCCTGGAAGATCCCACAGACAGAGGAGGCAGGTAGGCTACAGTCCTTGGGGTCGCAGAGAGTCCGACTGAGCGGCTTCACTTTCACTTTCAAACTTTCTACCCTTTGAATATGATCTCCCCATTTCCTCCAGCTCCTGCAAATACATTTCTACTGTTTCTAGATTGATGATTTGAAGAATTTTAGACTCCACATGCAATATTCATCTTTGTGTCTGGCTGTTTTTAGTTAACATAATGTTCCCCAGGCCCATCCACATTGTTGGAAACAGCAGGATTCCCTTGTTTAAGGCTGAATAACATTTAATTGTACATATATACTGCATTTTCTTTATTCATTCATAAGTGAACATTTACATTGTTTCCATGTCTTGAATATTGTGAATAATGCTGCAGTGAACACAAGAAGGCAGGTATCCCTTCAAGATCCAATTTCAATTCCTTTGAATATATATCCATGAGTGCAATAGCTGGACTATATATGGTGTTCTATTTTTAATTTTTTGAGAAGACTAAATACTCTTTTTAATGGCGGCTGAAAAATTTACATCCCCACTCAGAGAGTATAAGGATTCCCTTTCCTCAATACTTATCACATTATTTTTTAAATAAGCAGCATCCTAACAGGTATAAGATACTTCATTGTAGTTTTGACTTGCATTTCTTAATTAGTGATGTTGAATATCTTTTCAGATACGTGTTGGCCATTTCTAAGTATCCTTTGGAGATATAGTAATATTTATTATTGTTTATTTTTTGATATTGAGTTATAGGAATTCTTTCTATTTTGGTTATTAAGCACTTAGTAGACATGATTTCGGAAAAGGCAATGGCACCCCACTCCAGTCCTCTTGCCTGGAAAATCCCATGGACAGAGGAGCCTGGCAGGCTGCAGTCCATGGGGTCGCTAAGAGTCAGACATGACTGAGCGACTTCACTTTCACTTTTCTGCATTGGAGAAGGAAATGGCAACCCACTCCAGTGTTCTTGCCTGGAGAATCCCAGGGATGGGGTCACAGAGTCGGACACGACTGAAGTGACTTAGCAGTAGCAGCAGCAGACATGGTTTAAAAATACTTTCTCTATTCCATAAGTTGCTTTTTTTAAATGCTTGCTTTTTCTATTCTTTTTTTTTTAGTTGGAATATAGTTGCTTTACAATGTTAATTTCTGCTGTACAACAAAACGAATTAGCCATATGTGTACATAGATCCCCGCCCTCCTGAACCTCCTTCTCGCCTCCCCCAAGCCCATTCCTCTGGGTCACCACAGAGCACCTAGCTGGGCTCTACTGCTCTATATGGCAAGTTCCCACTGGCTATTTTACACACAGTAGTGTATGTACCCCTGCAGAAGCAAACGGCAGCCCACTCCGGTATTCTTGCTGGGAAACCCCATGGACAGAGGAGCCGGCAGTCTGTGGGGTTGCAAAGAGTTGGACATGACTTGGTGACTAAAATACAGCAGTAGTGTATACACATCAATTCCATTTTCCCGCCCCTTCCTTCCCCCCATATCCACGTGTCCGTTCTCTATGTCTGGGTCTCTATTCCTACCTGCTAATAGGTTCATCTATATAATTTTCTCTAGATTCTGCAAATATGCATTAAAAATTCAAAAAGACACATGCAACCCAATATTCACTGAATCACTACTTACAATAGTCAGAACACAGAGGCAACTTAAATGTCCATTGACAGAGGAATGGATAAAGATGTAGTACATATATGCAATGGAATATTACTCAGCAATAAAAAGGTACAAAATTTGGAGTCATTTGTAGTGATGTGGTTGAACCTAGAGTGTGTCATACAGAGTGAAATAAGTCAGAAAGAGAAAAACAAATACTGTTGCTTTTTCTTTCTGCTGAATATTTCCTTTGCTGTACAGAGGCCTCTAAGAATGATATAATCCCACTTATTTCCTTTGCTTTCATTGTCATATCCAGAAAATCATTGCCAAAAATCAGTGTCAAGGAAATTTTCCTCTTTTCTTCTAAGAGTGTTACAGTTTTAGGTTTTAAGTGAAATAAAACATAAATATTTGACTCATCCTAAAAAGATAGAGATATATTCCTAATAAAGAATATACATAAGCCCTAGCCAAGAAAAAAAAAAAACCTTCAGATATTAACTTTCAAAGTTTTGTTACTTTTGCATATATTTTGGTTATTTTTTAAATTAATAATTTAGAAGTTATTGGAAACATAATGACTAGAAACATATACTGATTAGAAACAGTATAGTGTAGTCACAGTGACCATAATACTAGCAGACAGAAACTGGGGGTTACAATCTTGCTGTCATGATATGACTCAACAGGTTGCTGTTGCTGAGCCTCAGTTTGTTCAGATTTAAAACAGGAAGATGGATTTGAAAAGCCTGTACACACTATAAACTTCCAGAAAGTCCCAATAGCAACGATAACATTACCTCATCTTAAAGCCACTGCATTTTGAGAATACTAACCAGAATACTATATCTAACACTGCTAATGTCAAGGTGGGATCTTATAAATAGCTAGAAAAATTTTTTTTCATTTATTTTTATTAGTTGGAGGCTAATTACTTCACAACATTGCAGTGGGTTTTGTCATACATTGACATGAATCAGCCATGGATTTACATGTATTCCCCATCCCGATCCCCCCTCCCACCTCCCTCTCCACCCGATCCCTCTGGGTCTTCCCAGTGCACCAGGCCCGAGCACTTGTCTCATGCATCCCACCTGGGCTGGTGATCTGTTTCACTATAGATAATATACATGCTGTTCTCTTGAAACATCCCACCCTCACCTTCTCCCACAGAGTCCAAAAGTCTGTTCTGTACATCTGTGTCTCTTTTTCTGTTTTGCATATAGGGTTGTCGTTACCATCTTTCTAAATTCCATATATATGTGTTAGTATGCTGTAATGTTCTTTATCTTTCTGGCTTACTTCACTCTGTATAATGGGCTCCAGTTTCATCCATCTCATTAGAACTGATTCAAATGTATTCTTTTTAATGGCCGAGTAATATTCCATGGTGTATATGTGCCACAGCTTCCTTATCCATTCGTCTGCTGATGGGCATCTAGGTTGCTTCCATGTCCTGGCTATTATAAACAGCGCTACAATGAACATTGGTGTGCACGTGTCTCTTTCAGATCTGGTTTCCTCAGTGTGTATGCCCAGGAGTGGGATTGCTGGGTCATATGGCAGTTCTATTTCCAGTTTTTTAAGGAATCTCCACACTGTTCTCCATAGTGGCTGTACTAGTTTGCATTCCCACCAACACTGTAAGAGGGTTCCCTTTTATCCACACCCTCTCCAGCATTTATTGCTTGTAGACTTTTGGATAGCAGCCATCCTGACTGGCGTGTAATGGTACCTCATTGTGGTTTTGATTTGCATTTATCTGATAATGAGTGATGTTGAGCATCTTTTCATGTGTTTGTTAGCCATCTGTATGTCTTCTTTGGAGAAATGTCTGTTTAGTTCTTTGGCCCATTTTTTGATTGGGTCATTTATTTTTCTGGAATTGAGCTTCAGGAGTTGCTTGTATATTTTTGATATTAATCCTTTGTCTGTTGCTTCATTTGCTATTATTTTCTCCCAATCTGAGGACTGTCTTTTCACCTTACTTATAGTTTCCTTTGTTGTGCAAAAGCTTTTAATTTTCATTAGGTCCCATTTGTTTTTTGTGTTTTTTTTTTGCTTTTATTTCCAATATTCTGGGAGGTGGGTCATAGAGGATCTTGCTGTGATTTATGTCGGAGAGTGTTTTGCCTATGTTCTCCTCTAGGAGTTTTATAGTTTCTGGTCTTACATTTAGATCTTTAATCCATTTTGAGTTTATTTTTGTGTATGGTGTTAGAAAGTGTTCTAGATTCATTCTTTTACAAGTAGTTGACCAGTTTTCCCAGCACCACTTGTTAAAGAGGTTGTCTTTTCTCCATTGTATACCCTTGCCTCCTTTGTCGAAGATAAGGTGTCCATAGGTTCGTGGATTTATCTCTGGGCTTTCTATTCTGTTCCATTGATCTATGTTTCTGTCTTTGTGCCAGTACCATACTGTCTTGATGACTGTGGCTTTGTAGTAGAGCCTGAAGTCAGGCAGGTTGATTCTTCCAGTTCCATTCTTCTTTCTCAAGATTACTTTGGCTATTCGAGGTTTTTTGTATTTCCATACAAGCTGTGAAATTATTTGTTCTAGTTCTGTGAAAAATACCGTTGGTAGCTTGATAGGGATTGCATTGAATCTATAGATTAAATAGCTAGAAAATTATATTGAGGTAGAGAAAGAGTCCGTTAATAAAAGCAAATTTGGAAACCTGATTTTTCTGATCATTCACCACCACTTAGTTCACTTTGCTATGTTAACAAACAATTTTCCTATGTTACCATTGAAAAGCCAGAGAAATTCCCTAATAATAGCGATTTTCTCTATCTAAAACTAACTAAAATGTTAGTTTCCTAAAGAAAAAAGCAACTAAGAAGGGATGAGTCAGAAGTGACATGATTAAATGTGTCCCCTGCCCAATGCATTAACCCATTTACACATTTAACAGATTTTTAAAATGTACCCAAGTTATAGGACTAACTTTTGTCCCCTTTACTACATTCTGAACTTTCACCACATCCAAGCTCTAAAACTCTAACCTGAGGAGTTACTAATAATATTTCAAGTGATTAAAAGACGCTTGCTCCTTGGAAGAAAAGTTATGACCAACCTAGACAGCGTATTAAAAAGCAGAGACATTACTTTGCCAAGAAAGGTCCATCTAGTCAAAGCTATGGTTTTTCCAGTAGTCATCTAGGGATGTGAGAGTTGGACTATAAAGAAAGCTGAGCACATAAGAATTGATGCTTTTGAACTGCGATGTTGGAGAAGACTCTTGAGAGTCCCTTGGACTGTGAGGAAATCCAACAAGTCCATCCTAAAGGAAATCAGTCCTGAATATTCATTGGAAGGACTGATGCTGAAGCTGAAACTCCAATACTTTGGCCACCCGATGCAAAGAACTAACTCGTTGGAAAAGACCCAGATGCTGGAAAAGTCTGAAGGTGGGAGGAGAAGGGGACGACAGAGGATGAGATGTTTGGATGGCATCACCGACTCAATGAAATGAGTATGGGTAAACTCCGGGAGTTGGTGATGGACAGGGAGGCCTGGAGTGCTGCAGTCCATGGGGTCACAAAGAGTCAGACATGACTGAGTGGCTGTACTGAACTGATTAAAGGATAAAGAAGTGTATTTATGAAGTTAACTTGTTCTTGTCGAGTTTTCTGCTATTCTTTTTCATTCATTTGAAGAGAACTCTAAATGTCCACTTGAACAAAGGACACTACCATAATTACACAGTCGTGTAGTAATGAGATTTTGGTACCTGAAATATTTAGAAGACATACAAATGAAGAAAGATGTCACAGGAAAGCAAATTTAATGAAGAGGTCTCAATCAAAAATGCCCCAAATCCAACAAACTATGTGATGGTTAACATCAGATGTGACAGAACCTGATTTATTTTTGAGGTAAGGAAAGAGAAGAGGCAGCAGTTGCCAGATTATACAGGAGATTTTGGAAATAAATCATTTTCATCATTTAATAAAATCTGTTCACTAGCCTATGACTTGTCATGGTCTTGGTTGTGCAATCAATTTGTTTGAAATTAGACTACAATTAATTTGAAGCACTCTGCACAGATTCAAATGTACATATATCTTGGTTTTATACTTGAATTCACAGTTCACATAATTTTGTGTTTTACTTTCACTGTTTTTACAATTATGCTAGAGTTTATATATGTAATTTGGAAACAAATCTTTATATTGGGTTTTATCAATAGAGACTTTTTAAAGGTCAAGATTTTTTGTTTCACCATAAAATGTACATATACATTTACCTGTTTCAATAGTACTTGTGTCTTGCAGTCTGGGATATGTTTTAGCATAAAGTTTATTTTACAAAAAATTATATTAAAATATATAATTTTATGTTATATAAAGTTATATAATTGTATATATTATATAAAAATTATAGTATATTAACATTACATAATTTTATGTTCTATAAAATTATAGAATTATATTAAAATGATATAAAAACTTACAATTATATTTTAAAAATTCAGTACTGAATTTCTGAAGAAACTAAGAATTAAGAAGCAACATTCAGATTATGTACAAATGTAAATCATGACAATATTATAAAGGATAAAGTAGTATGAAATATCTAGAAGCTTGTCAATTTCAAGCATTAAGGTGATTCTGAAGTAAACTAGCCTAGGTTCAACACCTCTTTCCACAACTTCCCACTGTGTGTGACTTTGGACAAGATATCTAACTTTGCTCATTTTCTCCAATATAAAATAAGAAATACCCTGATGCTGGGAAAGATTGAGGGCAGGAGGAGAAGGGGATGACAGAGGATGAGATGGTTGGATGGCATCACTGACACAATGGACATGGGTTTGAGTGGACTCCGGGAGTCGGTGATGGACAGGGAGACCTGGCGTGCTTCAGTTCATGGGGTCACAAAGAGTCGGACACAACTGAGTGACTGAACTGAACTGAAAATAAGAATTCTTAGTATTACCTTATACTAATCCATGCAAGGTTTTGTGACAATTACATGAAATGATGCATATACACCATTTTGTATGCTATCTGGCACAAGCAACAATAAAGTACTAAAAATAAGTCTAATGATTCTCTTTTATAATTACAAAATATTGATAGAAAAAATACTTTACATTGATTCTATTATATTAAAAAATATTTAGGGTTTACAAAAAAATCCCAAATTATATATGCATATTTCTTTTAAAACCAACTGGTAAATTTCCTTTTTTCAAATAAAAAAAATTAAGATTTTGCTTTGTTTCAGGCTATGAAGTGCATTAGTTGACTGAGAACTTAGAACTTCAAGTATGCTTTCATTAAAAATCCCATATAAAAGACTAAATTTTTATTCTATATAGATTTAGCTTTTTAAAAACTTACCTAGTGAAATTAAGCTTTTCATGTTAAGATCAGTTATAGAAAAACATTAGAAAACAGCAAAGACAGTTTTTATTACTTTGCTATTTGAGAAAGAACAGCAA
The DNA here is from genome assembly GCF_910594005.1 of Cervus elaphus. Classification (NCBI taxonomy): domain Eukaryota; kingdom Metazoa; phylum Chordata; class Mammalia; order Artiodactyla; family Cervidae; genus Cervus; species Cervus elaphus. The sequence goes on along the minus strand of NC_057823.1, from coordinate 81,591,980 downwards.
GGTAGCTGATATAAAAATTCTATTAAAGTGATGTTTTATAGATTATATTCTAAATTCAAGTGAGATTTGGCCTGATCACAATTTTACATTTATATTCTCTGCATTAATGATCAAGGTGTGGTAGAAAGTCCAAAAGAATGAAAAATTTTATATTTGTTGCACTATAGATGTTAGCAAGACTATGGGCCAGAGTACTTGAGAAAGATGTTCATCAAGTGTTGAAGTTTAAAAAATGGTTCTTCTTAATCCTCTAATATCAAGAAATCTAGTTAGCTAATATGTTCAGTGTTTGCATTATTGCCTCCTACTCTTATCATGGGTCTCAGCACAAAAGTTACCTCTCCAGAGAGCTCTTCCCCTACCCCTATAGCTAAAGTTGCCTATCCCTGCCCCTTTCATGATTTTTTTTATAGTACTTGTTTCTATGATAAATTATCTTACTTATAATTTATCTCTGGCCTTCTCCCACTAAAATGTGAGTTCTATGAGAGCAGGAAACCCATCTGCCTTGCTCACTGCTATGCCTAGAACAGCATCAGACACATGAATGAATGGAAACAATGAACATGAATCCCTAAACTGTAGGTTTGCAGCCTCATCCCTGTTCTGTTGTTGGGAGTAGTGGGGGTTAAAAGTGGATAAAACCTCACATAATTAGAGTCCTATCACTGTTTTCCAGACTTCTATTCTTATGTTATGGAACAATGAGGTGACAATACCCTTACATTAAAAAGGGTCCCTGACCTGATCCTGCACTTTATTTAAAAGGGTCCAGGTGTCACAAGCACTCTCACCCAAATTTTTATCAAACTCTGCAGGTCAAGCAGCAGCAGTGAGAACTAGACATGGAACAACAGATGGGTTCCAAATCGGGAAAGGAGCACATCAAAGCTGTATATTACCATCCTGCTTATTCAACTTATATGCAGAGTATATCATGCAAAATGCCGGGCTGGATGAAGCACAAGCTGGAATCAAGATTGCCAGGAGAAGTATCAGTAACCTCAGATATGCAGGTGACACCACCCTTATGGCAGAAAGTGAAGAGGAACTAAGAGCCCCTTGATGAAAGTGAAAGGAGAGAGTGAAAAAGTTGACTTAAAGCTCAACATTCAGAAAACTAAGGTCATGGCATCTAGTCCCATCACTTCATGGCAAATAGATGGGGAAACAGTGGAAACAGTGACAGACTTTATTTTGGGGGGCTCCAAAATCCCTGTAGATGATGACTGCAGCTATAAAATTAAAAGATGCTTGCTCCTTGGAAGAAAAGCTATGACAAACCTAGACCGCATATTAAAAAGCAGAGACATTACTTTGCCAACAAATCTCCGTCTAGTCAAAGCTATGGTTTTTCCAATAGTCATGTACAGTTGTGAGAGCTGGACCATAAAGAAGGCTGCGTGCCGAAGAACTGATGTCTTCGAACTATGGTGTTGGAGAAGACTCTTGAGAATCCCTTAGGCTGCAAGGAGATCCAACCAGTCCATCCTAAAGGAAATTAGTCCTGAATATTCATTGGAAGGACTGATGCTGAAGCTCTAATACTTTGGCCACCTGATGTGAAGAACTGACTCATTAGAAAAGACCCTGATGCTGGAAAAGATTGAAGGCAGGAGGAGAAGGGGATGACAGAGGATGAGATGGTTGGATGGCATCACTGACTCAATGGACATGAGTTTGAGTAAACTCTGGGAGTTTGTGATGGACAGGGAGGCCTGGCGTGCTGCAGTCCATGGGGCTGCAGAGAGTCGGACACGACTGAGCAACTGAACTGATGCATGTGATACTCCTGGGGTCTGGCACTCACTGACATGGCACCATTCCTAATCTAGATATCCACTCTAATGAGCAACACTGTCCAGGTCTCAGAGAAACGCCTTTCCACTCTGCTTGCCCTACAACCTCAAAAGCTGTCTGAATTTAATAAAGGCTTGTGATTTTTCAGTCAGAAATGAACACTGTTTTTAGAGTGTGGGAGGATATTATTGACAGAATTCAGTGAAAAAATTCAGTAGGTGAAAAGAGAAACTAATTCACCTGACAACTTTACTGTAAGCTGGTTAACATCAAGGTATTTCCTGGGAGTTCTTTTTTGTTTTCTTCATTTTCCAGTTACCTGACTCAAGAGATGCTTGGGAATCAGGGATGTTGTGTTCCACAGTAGCATGCAGTGGCTGTGTACTCTCCACAGTATGAAACAGTTACTCATCCAAACTTCACCCGCCCAAAGACATGTATAATAATAAATTCCGTTGTGTTTTGTATTTTGCCAACTTTCTGCTTTGTCATCATAAATGTGTATTTTAAGATGAGAGGATAGAACATATTTGATTTCACAATTTGCTCACTTGAGTTATAATTTTTAAATATTTAACATATGGTGTGTGGGCCTCCATTTGGACTCTTGCTCTAAGATGTACAATTTTTAGAAACAGCCTTGCAATGAAGACATATGAAACAGTTCTTTTTCTCCCTATCTGGGCTGTAAGTCATAGTTGGTCTAAAAGGAAAGGTTTCCTTATATTTGGAAGAAATTACAACCATCCCCACCAGATAATTCAGTCCCACCTTAATTCTTGTTCTGATTGAATCTAGTTCTGGAAATTCTTACCCAGTTCAGTTTTATGATCTTAAAGTTATCAGAAAATTCTGCTTGTCAAAGTTACTCTATTTGGACATACCAGACTTCCAGGAATTTTGCATCATTTCTAGAAACAACATAATACTTATTTGACATGCTTCTTATGCCCAGAAGATCCCCTGGAGAAGGAAATGGCAACCCATTTCAGTAATCTTGCCTGGAGAATCCCATCGACAGAGGAGTCTGGTGAGCTACAGTCCACAGGGTCTCAAGAGTTGGACACAACTTAGCAACTAAACCACAACCACCCATGTAATTTAACGTGTGTGTGTGTGTGTGTGTGTGTGTGTGTGTGTATGTGAGGTCCAGCCCTCTTAGGTAATCAAAGACCTGACGTGAGAGAAAAAAACTGACAGGACACAAAGTCTTTGTTTTCTCAAGGCAGATCACTGAAAAGGCAAACAAAATCCCCTGCTTACAATTTCTCATCAAGAACAGACTGATAATCCAAAAACTCATGTGAGCCAGTAGAGAATTCTGTAGTACATTATTACAAAGAAACTCAAATATTTTGTATCAAAGTTTGCTGCCCACACAGCTTCTCTGATAACTGATCACATAGCATAGGAAGCAGACACACAATATAGCAGGAAAACATGGAGTTTGACCCCAGATTTTTCTCTTAGAATAATTCCTCCACTTCTCTTACCATCTTTTACCAAAAGCACACATGCTACTTTTCCTATACAGTCATTTTGTTTCATTCTTATTATTTCTAGTAGTTTTATACAAATCAATTTTTGGCTACCGCAGTCTGTATTTTTATAAGTCTCTTTTACTCACTTTTATATTCATTGCTTTCCTGCACATTCTCTTAGCTTAATCAGGCTTTGTCATCACCTGCATCTTAAATCTGCAGCATCTTTTGTCCTAGCTTTGCAAAATGTGACGCTAAGGTCTCTAACTTATTATCCTGCTTTTCCATCTTGTCTTCCCTAAGCTAGCAGAACAGTGGACAACCATTTGTCACTTCACCTTTTGATTCATCCTCATAGTAAGTTTTTTCAATATGGCATGTACATGTTCACAAATAGATCCAAATATCCCCAGTTCCTCTACAAAAAGGAGCAAAATTCTAATGATGTCAACTACCAAAAAGATATGGGAAACCATTTAAACCATAATTTTTGCTAAGAAGTTCACCTAAAAACTTCTACCTCACTTACATTCATCTAATTCATTTGCTCTTGAATCATACCTAGTTTTAACAGTATATTAAATTTAGTTTACCCAAAACAGCTGCATTGTAGTCAATAATGATAATTCTGAAGCACGCCCACTCCAATCAAACCTACAGACCTAAACCAGATTTTACCTATCAAATATTAATACCATCCCAAACCATGAGAACTTGTAAACACCTGGGCTGGTTTCTGAGCATATACTTAGAGAACATTTCTTTGCCTTTAACTGAATAGAGCTTTTTACAAATAAATCTTAGCAATACCATCTAGAGGTTTAAAAAATTACAACAAATCTATTATATGCATACATAAATATATAGACAAATAGACTTTTTTAAGTTAGCCACTTTTCAGATTTAAAAAAAACTCAAAAGAATGAATCACCACGACCATCTCAACTGGACTAAGTTAAAGTTACAAGCTCTGATGGCAAAAGTGTTCTACTAAAGAATTTTATTTACATGCAAAGAGGATCCTTTTAGGGGCTTCCCTGCCGGCTCAGTGATAAAGAACCTGCCTGCCAATACAGGAGACTTGGGTTCAACCCTGGTTTGGGAAGATCCCCTGGAGAAGGAAATGGCTATCGACTCCAGTATTTTTGCTTGGGAATCCCACGGACAGAGGCAGACTACAGTCCCATGGGGTCGCAAAGAGTTGACACAACTTAGCACGCAGGCAAGGATCCTTTTAGAGCTATTTTTGGAGTCTTTAAGTTTCTACAAACCAATTAAAAAGTGCATTCCATTGTCTCCAAGAGATTTAAGATTCTCTCTCTTTGCTTTGAAGGCGGATTTAGCTAAAACAAAGGTTCCCCAGAATGGCCATTACAATTCCAAATCATTCAAAGTTCATCTATATCTATATATATATATTTCTTTTTCTTCTTCTTCTTCTTCCCAGAAAGGCACAAGAGCCTGACCCAAGCACCAGGGGAAACTATCTTGGTTTGGATTCCCTAAAATATTTTCCAGAGATAAGGGACTTCCCTGGTGGTCCAGTGGTTAAGACTTCGCCTTCCACTACAGGGGGTGCAGGTTCAATCCCTGGTCGGGGAACTAAGATCCCACATGCCTTGTGAAAACGAAAACATAAACCAGAACCAATATTGTGGCAAGTTCAATAAAGACTTTAGAAAGAAAGAAAAAAAAAAAGGAAAAAAAATATTTTCCAGAGATAAATTAGCTTTAACTTTGCAAAAATCTCAATGTGTTGAAAATGACTTCTCAAACTGGTAACTGTGAGGAGCCTTGTTTTCCAAGAGCTCTTGCTAAACACACAGAATCACATGCTATCCCTCCTTTTAAAGAGGATGAGTGGCAGACCAAGAAACTTCAGCAGAGAACATGAACAGAACAGAAAAACAAACTGCAGTGGAACAGTGTGCATGATAATGTTGGAAAGCGTATTACACAAAGAGTGGACCTCAGACCCAAGGCGGACTTACCAGGGACTCTGCAGCTGGCGAGAAGATGCAGGCAGAAAGGGTTCATGGGAGGCAGCAGCCAGTTTACCCACTGGCCTTGAGGCTGCAGGGTTCATCTTCTTTGAGCCCCACTTCAGGCACCATTAAATGTCCATGGTTCAAAAGTGGCCGTGTCATAATAAAACCAATGAGTCAGCAACTAACAAAAATTATTGCCCACATTCTGAACAATGGTTTAGCAAATTAGAGTACCCAAATGAGAACATGGAAAAAGATGCACAAACAGTTACAAACAGCTTATATAGTGAGAAGGCAGCGTCGTCACAGTAATTGGTAATTAAGCTAAATTAATGACTAAATTGGTTTTGTCTGCTCAGAGAACCTTCAAGACTGGTCTCCATTTGATTTCAATTTTAACATCACAAAGTACGCTCTCTGTTTTAGGAGGTGGTCATGTGCATGCGTGCCAAGTCGCTTCGGTCATGTCCAACTTTGTGCAACCCTATAAACGGCAGCCTGCCAGGCTCCTCTGTCCATGGGATTCTCCGGGCAGGGATACTAGAGTGGGTTGCCATGCCCTCCTCCAGGGGCTCTTCCTGACTCAAGAATGGAACCCGCGTCTCTTAAATCTACCTGTAATGGCAGGTGGGTTCTTTCCCACTAGTGCCACCTGGGAAGCCCAGGAGGTGATCACAAGCCAACCCAAATTGAAAGGGAGTGGACACAGACCCCATCTTTCAATGGGAGGAGTGTCAAGAAATTGCAAGCAAGTTTCTAAACTGCCACAATCTTCAGCAAGTTGCAGGCTGTCTTTGTAGCTGCCCCATGGAGACAGTGAGACTTTCCAGGAGCAAAAAATGATCTATAGTAACAGGCAACCTCTGGTCACAGAAAGATTTCCCCCTATAACAGTAGGAAAGATGTAAATTATTCCAATGTCCTTGCACAATTCCTTTACCTCTAATCTTAGATCTAAAACAAAGTGCATCCAAGGACTTTCTAATTCCAAAAAGCCTTGAGATGATGAAAACTGCTGGAAAGTCTGGGACCAGATTATCTGTGGACTTCATTGTTTAGTCTCTCAGTTGTGTCTGACTCCTTTGCGACCCCATGGACTGTAGCCCACAAGGCTCTTCTGTCCGTGGGATTTCCCAGGCAAGACTACTGGACTAGGTTGCCATTTCCTTCTCCAGGGGATCTTCCTGACCCAAGGATCGAATCCATGTCTCCTGCATTGGCAGGAAAAATTTTTTAACATTGAGCCACCTGGTAAGATCACGTGTAGGTTATTGTCCGATTCAGCTGGAGAAACTAAAACTCTTGGCCGCTAGATTGACTTGATCTCCCACAGGATTCCTTTCCTAATAAAAATCTGTCCACAGGTTGTATAGCATAAGCCAGATTCCCTGGGGAAGAGACTCTGAGCAAAGGTTTGCATGTTCAAAGTTTACTGGGGAGTGCTTTTCCCAAACAGTACCCGTAAGGGATTGTGTGTTTCCTATTGTTCCTGTAAAAAACAAACAAACAAAATAACACAAACAGGGCTTAACTCAGCACAACTTATCATTTAATCGTTTTAGAGATCAAAGTCTAAAATCAGTCAGCAAGGCTGCCTTCCTTCTGCAGTTCTGGAGGAGAATCTCTTTTCCTGACACTCTCATCTCCTAGAGGCCACCTCCATTCTTTGAGTTGTGGCCCCTTTCTCCACCTTCAAAACCAGCAGCATAGCATCTTTTCTCTTCTCTGATATCCTGATTCTCTCTTAGAAGGACCCTTGTGATGACATTTGGTCCACCAAGGATAGTCTCTCCATCTCCACATCTCCAACTTAAGTACACCCGCAAATTCCTTTTGCCATGTAAGGCAACACATTCATGAGTTCTGGGAAGTAGGGTTAGACACCTGGGGGAAGCCATTCATAATTCTGTCTACCACAGAAAGGAAGGAAGCAGACTGGACAGATGGAGTTGAACTCTGATGTAAGTACAACAGAGAACTCAGCCAATCACACAGAGATTCTAAACCAGGCGTGCTCTTCAGAGATGTCCCAGACTGAGGCAAGAGGCCAGGCCCTTCTACTCTGCAAGTAAGCCACTTAGCAAAAATGACTCCCCCTTGGGGAGAGAACATAAATAAAATCCTGGAAGTTCCCATCCATAAAGGGCAATACCTAGAAAGGTGCCCAGGTGTCATCCAAGAATGGGGACACTCTTGGTAACTTGGAGAATGAATGTTTGGGTCCTGCAGGGGGTATCGTGTGCAGCACACCACAAAATTTGCTGAAATCTGCCCCTTGCCTGCTCAGACCTGCTTGCTTTGTACAGTACATCTGATGACCTTGGAATAGCTGCTCCAAGATTCTAGCTGGTTTCTTTTCCTGGAGAAAACTTACAAGAGAAAATTTATGAGACAAACTGTACCCCCCTACTGCAGCTGATTTCAGATCTGTGATGATGCTAATAATCACCCTCCTCAATTACCCATTCTAGATTACCCTTGGCTACACCTCTACAGGCTTAGGTGGTTTACCTGGTGAGTGATGTCCTCATCCCTGAAGAGCTTGTTTATCCTGGTCATCATGCCCTTCAAAGGACATGGCTGCAGCAACATCTATTTATCACCAAAACCAGGCAAGGAAGAACCAAGAGATGCCCCCCCTCCCAAATCACTGCATGCCAAATGGATTTTTGCCTTCCCCAAAAGTCCAGCCTACTCCTGGAGTTTTAGATCAGTTTCCCCTGCCAGGATGATGACATCTTTCCTTCCTGCTGGTCTCTTGGCACAAGGAGACTGGAGTGACTGGGACTCTTGCTGGGCTCCCCCAGCAGAAGTGTCCCTCTTTGGGAACCAGGAGATATACACTCACAAATCCCTGAGCTGTGAGTTGCAAGGACTAGAATCATACATTTCCCAAGTAGCATAAGTGGCGGTGACTGGGTCCACCCCTGCTTCCACGCCCCGTTTCCCAGGCCCTCGGATTCCATCAGGAAAGCATACCATGACCTGCTGTGGTCTCCTTACTCCCCTTCTTGCACTTTGCCCCCTGCAATCTATGCTCAACAGAACGATTAGAATGATGCTTTTGAAAAGCAATGCAAATCTTATCTTTCCTCTGCTCAAAACTCCCCAATTCCCTACTTCACTCAGATTATAAGCAAAAGTCCTTACAATGGCTTTGAAGGCCCTGCACAACCTGTCTCACCCTTCCTCACCTTTCTGATATCATCTCAGGACTCTCCTGCCCAATCCACTCCACACCGCCTCTGCACTGTTCCTCAGACATACCAGGTACACTCGTAGCTAAGGGCCTGGGCATTGCTGTGCCCTCATCCAGAACACAGCTACATTAGTCGGAACAACCTAGGGAATGCCACAATGATAAACAACTCTCACATTTCAGGGTTACAGCAGCAGAGTCTCTGGGTTAGCTGTTGGCTCTGGCCCATGAGGAGAAATGGCAACCCACTGCAGTACTCTTGCCTGGAAAATACCATGAATGGAGGAGCATGGTAGGCTATAGTCCATGGGGTCGCAAAGAGTCAGACACGACTGAACGACTTCATTTCTTCTTCTTCTTCTTCTTCCGGCCCATGATGTGCCGATCCAGATGCATCCTCAGGGGACTCTTCTCTGTGGATTCCACTGTCTGAAGAGTAGGGAACATGACAAGTCATGCCCTGACTCTTAACTTCCTTCACCCATTACTACTTACGTCTCATTGGTCAAATCAGTTCACACTCCAGGAGATAGGAGATGCAGTCCCACCATGTGAACAAAAGAAGGACAGGGGCATTAGGGAGCACCCCTAAAGACAACCTGCTCCCCCAGAGAGACCTCATGGCTCTTCAGTCACTTCCTTCTGACCTTTACTCAACTGTCAGGGTCTCAGGGAAGCCTTTCCTAACCACACTGTGTAAAGTTGCAACCATGCCCACCTACCTCTTCCCCTGTCCTGTTTTTTCTCCAAAGCATCACACACACAGAGAGACACATATTTATCAGCGTCTGCCTCCCCTTACCAGAATGTAAGCCCTAACAGGGATAAGCTCTCAACATTTGCTGAGGGACCCACTTGGCTACCTACTCCCACTCATGTTAGTATTTTGAAAGATTAATTGATTATGTGTTTTGCCTCCAAACTTCTGCTGACCTAATTCAAGTAATTAGAATTAAAGAGTAAGAAAATGATGGCCTATGTTTATGTTCCTTAGGTACCCCAGACTACATATGTGATTCTATAGAGGAGAGAATGTGCAAGACAGTTGTAATTCCAACAGGTAGGAAATACATTTTTTCTATTCTAATAATACATTATTAAAATGTTTGTCTTCATTAGTTCCAATCTGTAAACCAAGATTTTTCTGACCTATGAATTACTGTCTTCTAACGAAAATTTAATTCTCTCTTCTGTTTTCTCTGCATGTGATAAAATCAAGAGAAAAAGATCCTAAAGGAAAAATCCAAGAGATGTCAGTATCTACATTATGGGACATTGTTTTCTTTTCAAAAGCTAAATGATAAGTATTAGGATATTGTTTAATACATTAAAATAACATGGCAAATGGCAAGGATTGCAGTACCTTGAATGAGTGACTCAAGAAGCAGAGTTACTTAGGAATTCAGATTTGATTACTGACTAGGTGGACAACTTGATTACTGATTAGGTTGGACCATAAAGAAAGCTGAGTGCTGAAGAATTGATGCCTTTGAACTGTGGTGTTGGAGAAGACTCTTGAGAGTCCCTTGGACTTCAAGGAGATCCAACCAGTCAATCCTAAAGGAAATCAGTCCTGAATATTCATTGGAAGGACTGATGCTGAAGCTGAAACTCCGATAATTTGGCCACCTGATGCGAAGAACTGACTCAATGAAAAATACCCTGATGCTGGGAAAGATTGAAGGTAGGAGAAGGGGACGACAGAGGATGAGATGGTTGGATGGCATCACCGACTTGATGGGCATGAGTTTGAGCAAGCTCTGGGAGTTGGTGATGGACAGAGAAACCTGGAATGCTGCAGTCCATGGGGTCGCAAAGAGTCAGACACAACTGAGCAACTGAACTGAACTAGGTGGAAAATGCAGAGTAAATTTCTGACCTTAGTTTCCTCATTAAAAAATTGCAATAATTAGAGTGGCTGTCCTAGGCAGACTCTCTTGTGAATTAATTAGTAACTAAAGCCTCCCCCGGATAATGTGGCATTATATCAAGTCAGGTTACTTTTTCAGTTTCCTGTAGGGACAGGAACTGACCTGGATCTCTTCGATGCTGCTGTGTATACCCCATAGCACCCAGGCAGGCTCAGGCCGGGGAGACCTGGTGGGGACCAAGCAGTTGCCTGATATAAAGACACACTGATGACTGTGGAGGCTTCGCATCTCTAGCCCAGTCAGCTGGATGGTTGAAAAACATTTCAAAATTGCTCTAAAAAAAAACCCACTTCCAACGTGTGTTACCTTGGTTTTATTAGGATGCTACAAAGCATTGTAATCAAACATTGTTATAAAAGTATATCACCTATTTGAAAAAAAGTGACTTAAAAATGTTGTTATGGAGTGGTGTCACTCACCTGATATGAGCTAAAAATGAGCAGTATGGATGTCACTCAGGGACTGGAAAAATAGAAATGAATATTTTCATAGGAAATAAAAGAAAAATAACTACCAGCAATTGTGTAAGAACAATGGGGAATGGGTGTGTATTGATTAGAAATCTTTTGGTTACACATGACAGATACCCCAACTCAAACATGTTTTGTTTGTTTGTTTGTTTTGTCTTAGCAAAAAAAAAAAGTGAGGGAGAAGAGGCCATAGAAAAGACTTATCTGGTCATGTAATTGGAAAGTTCCAAAGTATGTTGGTTTCAGGTGAGGCTTGATCCAGCCACTGATCAACATTATCAAGAACTTGCCTTTCCTTATGTCTTACCAATGCCTGGATGCCTTTGTACAAGTCACTGATAATTCTAAAAATTCATCTAGCTTCCATTCTCCATTCCTAATCAGAGATCAATTTCTTTTGGGGGAATAATTTCTCCCCTAGTGTCTTTGATCTTCATGAGAAAGTAATTCCAGGTACCTGTCTCAATCTCTACTGAAACCAAGAGAAAAAGATTTTGCCCCTCCTGTGCTCATCTCTTCCCCAGTCCTAGAGCCATGAGAAGACATGTGAATTAAGCTTAGTCAGACAGATGCTCTCTCCTGAGACTTTAGAGCTTAACCAAGGTCACGAGGAAGGAAGAAGCAGAGGCGGGTCCATAACAGAACCTTCTTAATAAACATTTACCATACGTCCCAACCTTGCAGCAAGGTCTTTGCACCTTCCCACTGTCAAGCCTGGTTCAACATATTTAGCCAACTCTGGGAGCCCCAAAAACGTTCACCTTTGCTCAGGATGCATAGGTCCTGCTGCTTGCTTGACAGAGCAATGAAGACTTTCTGGGGATGGCCACGTGGAGGAGAGCCTCCCGTTCTCAATGTCTGTGTGCACTATGTACAGTATCTTATGATGTGCCCTTTTCACATCACGTTGCTGATTTAAACACCAGACAGAGTTCCCCGAGAATGGGGGCCTTACCTATGTTTAGCCCAGTGTCTGGTCAATATTATACATTTAAAACAATATGTTCAATGACATAGTTGATGCATGAATCTCCTTAGAGAGAAAAGACATGTTGGTATTAAACAATTCTAAATTTAAGGCAGTGTATTATTAAGCAGAAATCATAAAGGCTCTTTACAAAGTGGGGAACTGCCATAAAAAATAATTTTAGGCTGTTTTATAAGAGGTCACTACATATTCTTTGAGGATCTATATACCTGTCAGGACAAATCTTGTTTCATCCTTGAAATTTAATCTGGAGCTTTTTCGCAGCAGATGGATATCTCTCTAATAGGGAATAAATATCCATTTTACCACCAGGAAATGCCTCTGATGCTTAGGTACAGGCCTCTTCCTAAATGAAATAGGTTGGTTTTAGTCTTACAGCATCACTCCAGTCACCAAGCCCTGGCTGATGACTCCTCATGGTTAAAGATGTGTTTGGTCCTGCAGGGTGAACTCTGAGCTCAATGGGGGTTGGCCCCTGCTCTCTCTCTCTCACTGCGGAGTCATAGCCACATCTAGACCCATTGTGGATGGGCCTGTGGGGAGCCATTCTGGTGAGTATGACATGGACATATCTTTGGGGAGGATCATAATTCAACCCACTATAGACAGATAAACACACACACTTCGTAGCTCTGTCCACAGTAAAGGCCTAAGAGCAGTGACACTTGGACAGCAACAAGCACATCTTTGTATGGTACTTCCACTGTTCTGAAGGTCTGTGATTGTTTAAAAACACAAGTCAGGAGTGACCTTCAATTTTAGTAAATGGTCAATTGCAGGATATAATCTGAGGAGCTGCCCACAGCCATCAGCTAGTTTCCATACATGTTTATCATTGTTTCATACTTATTAGAATGAATTACATTTTTGTAGCACTTTCACACATTATTTATTAAGCAATGAACTCTATAAAGTTGGGGACTAAATCTATTTCATTTATCATTCATTTATCCAATGCCCCAAACAGTCCCTGGGACACAGTAGGCACTCAATAAATATGTACTGATTGAATGAATGAATGAATGAATGAGTGAATGAAGCTAGCTTGGACTAGAAGAAGCATGACCTTTGAAGTTAGACAGATCTAGGTAAACTGTCATCTCTTATTTCCTAATTGATCCAACCTGTCAATCCTGAAGGAAATCGGTCCTGAATATTCACTGGAAGGACTGATGCTGAAGCTGAAACTCTAATACTTTGGCCACCTGATGTGAAGAATTGACTCTTTAGAAAAGACCTTGATGCTGAGAAAGAGTGAAGGCAGGAGGAGAAGCGGACAACAGAGGATAAGATGGTTGGATGGCATCACCGACTCAATGGACATGAGTTTGAGTAAGCTCCAGGAGTTGGTGATGGACAGGGAAGGCTGGCATGCTGCAGTCCATGGGGTCACAAAGAGTTGGACATGACTGAGTGACTGAACCGAACTGGACCCCACTGGTCACCTTCTCAGCCTAGCTGAGACAGCAGCAAGACTACTGGGTTTGAATCCTGGCTTTACTATTTCCTAGTTGTGTGATCTTGGGCAAGTTGCTTCAGTTTCCTCATCTACAAAATGGTAATTATTAATATAATAATAATATAATATATTAACAATAATATACTTTATAGGGCTGTATAGTATGTTATGAGTGGCTCAGATGGCTTCACTGCAGAATTCTAACAGATGTTTGAACAAGAATTTCTTCTAGAATACAGAGGGAACACTTTCCAGTTCATTTTATGAACCTGACACCAAAACCAAAGACACTAAATTAAAGAGAGCAGACTAATTTCTCTCAAAATTGTAAATGTAAAAATCCTTAACAGAATATCAGCAAAGAGAATTCAGCAACACGTAAAAAGAATTAAACCCCGTGACCAAGTGGGGCTATTCCAGAGATACAAAGCTGACTCCATATTTGAAAGCAAACCCTGGAGTCCAGCATATTGTCAATATGTGGTGTCCAGGAGCCTCCACTGAGCAGGTCCGGGAAGAAGGTGTGTGTGTGTGCTCAGTCGTGTCCAACTGTTCGTGACTCCCTGAACTGTAGCCTGCTAGGCTCCTCTGTCCACGGAATTTTCCAAGTGATACTAGAGTAGGTTGCCATTTCCTACTCCAGGGGATCTTCCCGACCCAGGGATTGAACCTGTGTCTCTTGCCTGTCCTGTACTAGCTGGCAGATTCTTTACTACTACGCCACCTGAAGGTGAGGCCAAGCAAACCCTGTGAAGTGAAAAAACTGGACTTAACACACATGGCTTCTGTTCAAAAAATAAAGTATTGCACTCCCCACATCAGGTGACACCTGGCTTGTCCACCTAACGCTTGTCTGATTGAGAGCTTCAGACACAGAAGGCCCGGGAACAAACAGGAGGAAGGTTGGCATGAGGCTTCAGATGCTAAATGGGACAGTCCAATTTCCTAAGGTCAGTGTGACCCCAAGAAGAGGGTCCAGGAGCAAAGACGGTGCTCCAGGCAATAAGCTGGCACTTGAAATATATGGAAACCAACTCTGAATTTTTTTGTTTAGAAACTTCATACTTACACTTTGAACCACATCCCTATAAATTTGACTTTGAAAACATTGAGCTGGCACCGTTCCTAACCTATACCAAAGGTGGAGATAGAGACTGCTAGCTAATAAAGTTCATCTCTGTATGAAATATGTTGTTACCAGACCCTCTGCCTGGGGTTCATCTCATAAGAAGAAAAAGTTCCCAGCTGCCCCTGGGAAGTCTCTGGGCATCCATTCAGGACAGAAAGTATCATGCTCTCGGCACCTTGCCTGCAGCCCCTTGGCGCTCTCCATCCCAGCTTCCAAACAAGCTGACCGCCTCCTCCCTCCCTATGGAGGCACAGCGCTCAGCCCAGAGCTGCTCTCACCCTGAAATCACAAGTGCTGAGGACTTCAGCTGGGAAGCAGCCCTCAGCACTGAAGGGTGGGAATTGGAGGGTAAAAATCCCAGCTCCCACTTCGCTGGGAGGAATAACTCAGGCAGGTTCTTCACAAAGGTTAATATGCTTACGACTTGGGCATAGTAATAATACGCAGCTTCTGACTCAGCAAGCTGGGGGTAGGATGATTCTGCCTTTCTAACAGAACCCCAGGTGATGCTGATGCCGATGGTCTGGGGACCACACTTTGACTCTCCTACAAGTGCTTTCTGCAGTTTTCTCCCAAACAAACTGCTTGCTCTCAAATTTCTGATGGAGGGTTGGCTTTGAGGGGAAGCACTTTTTTTTCTCTTTTCTTACATTTCATGTTCCTTGTTTTCACTTTTCTCAGAGCCTGACCATTAACTTTGCAATGTGACCCAGGGTAAATACCTCATTTCCTCATGTCCAGAATGAGGAGGTCTGACTATCTCGTTTCCCTCCCACTCCAACATCCTAAGATGTTCTTATTATTCTAGTGATTATCATATTCTCTCTACTCTCCCCGAACAGCTCTCCTGCTCTTGCGCATGACCTTCTAAAATCAAGCTGGCTTCAGAGCCAGCTCATCTTCAAAAGATGTCTCTAAACAGAAATGGGAAAATGGAAGCCTTTTCTTCAAACATAATAGCAGAAATCTTTGACAGATAAAGGATATAGCAAATGTTCACACATGCTGATGCTATTCAAAAAAAAACCCCAAAACATAAGAACAGTAGTTTCAGGCAGAGGCTATGAAATTGAAAATTGGTGCAAAACCAACAAAAGCTAAGAAACCATAATCAAGACATCTAATTAGGAGATAATACATATAACAAAGCATAATGGTGACTTTGTATACTTTGTCTGCTTCTTTGGTCATACATTCCTAGATATACATATACAGACGCATGCTGTCCTTTTCCAGATAATCATTTTGGAAAGTCAAGTATACATATAAAGCAAGTACATACATATTATTATGTTAGTCACCGTTTTTTACCCCAAACAATAAAACCCAGCCTAAACACATGTTTTATTTCCAATAACTTAATACATTTTCTAAAATATTAATAAATGAAATTCGCACGTGTAACTGTTAGGCATTGCTGTGTAACAATCCCCCAATCACAGTGACGGACAAAAATAAGCAGTCAAATCCCATTCAGGCCTCTGCATGTCTGCTGCATAGCTCAGCTTCAGGCTGCAAGTCTGCAGGTCGGCTGGAACGGCTCCACGATACGTGAATGCAGCCCGGCACCCAGATGCTCGTGAGGCTGCGGCTCAGGCACAGCATCTTCTCACTGCAGAGGTCAGATGTCTCTAAAAACAAGGGCTAGGTTCAAACTGGTACACCGTTACCTCCTCACATTCTATAAAATCCAAGTCACGTGGCCAAGCCACACACCAGTAAGCGCCTCCCGTGGAGTTATCAGTCGATGCAGTGAGTATTGGCTGAGTAACAATCCAATCTGCCGAGATGCTATAAAGAACTCTAGAGGCACTTTCTAATGAGGAATGATAAAAGTGGTAAAAGCAATAACACTGTTATTTGAAAATCAACTGATAAGGGGGCCATCCTGGAAGCATAAGTTTTAATTTGTTTAAAAAAGTCATTTTATAGAAGTCAAACTTCCTACTTACCCAACTGAATGCATCCAATTCTTAAGTTCATGTGGGACAGAAACCTACCCACAGAGGATCCTGAAGAGCTATCAAGTCCATGTTTCCTTCATTCCTCTCTTATGTTAAAAGCGCTTTTAAAAAGGAAGCAAAATTACCAGAATCTCCATTCAGATGCTCCAAGTTGGGGCTTAGCAGGCCATCTGCAAGGGATGAAAAAGCAGCACTGATTTGTTGGAGTCGATTAGACTTTGTGGTAAGTCAGGAGTCCTGAGTTCAAGTCAGGTGCTCAACTACCTTAACTGCCCCTTCACATCAGCTGCCTGCCGGACACACCGCTCCAGGCACCCGTTTCCTCACCCCCGAATGCCCTCTCAGATGCAGCCAGTCCTAATATCACATCTATGGCTCTACAATATGTTGGAGGTTTTCTGCTGTCACTGTTTTCTTAATGGGGAGTGCTTTGTAGAATCACTGATTTCAGCTCTAGAAAGCTTATGTGTGCTAAAGGTTAACAATGAGAAATCTTATTTAATATTCTAGATTCTCTCATCAAGAAGAAATTCTCTTGGGATTTGTTGAGCTCATTTGCAACGCAGCAACAATTTATTCTCTACATTAAAATCAAAAGGTTGCCTTCTCTTATTGGGTGACTCTGATATGCCAGCAAAAATCAGCTCCTCTGTTTGTTTGGCTGTGGGGTAATTTCATAACAAAATGATGAATAACAGAGGGGCTTTTTTTGAGCCATCATATTATCCTAAGAACCCGAAGGTGGATTTTGAACTAGGAATGGGAGGAGTGATTGCCCACCCTACCTGGCAGTGTACAGCAGAAAAAAAGAAAGAAAAGTCAAATACTTTAAAAATCAACTTCTAATGCAAAAGGTCTACATTTCTCTAGAGAAAATTTAACTAATTAATTATTAACTCCCCATCACTTGTCAAGTTCTTCAGGCAGACAGTAACCTCACTATTTTACCTGGCAAACACCCATGTCCCCTTAGCCAGGCACACGCCCCTGAGTTTGGTACTTCATCTCACTAATTCTCTGCACAGTCCTCTGAGATAAGTGCTATCTCCCCTTCATAGGTGAGAAACCCGAGCTGGCTCCAGCTTTGCCAACCTCGGTCGCCCCAGATTCAGTGAAGAGTTCCCTTTCACTCTCCTCGCGACATTCCTGGCCCCTTAAATCTCACCTCCTGGTGCCGCAGGGTGCGGGATGCGGACTGGGGACAGCGGCTCAGTGCCCTTTGGAGCTGGGGCGGGCCTGGCGGGTGGCCAGGGGGCGCCCAGGCCGGGTCACTTCGCACTCTTGACGAGCCATGGAGCTGGAGCGGCCGGCGCCCGCGGAGGTGCGCATGAGCCAGGCCATCCAGCCTGCGCACGCCACCCCCCGGGGCGAGCTGAGCGCAGCGCAGCTGCTCAAGTGGATCGACACCACAGCCTGCCTGGCGGGTAGGAGTGCTGGAAGGCGGGTGTAAGACCAGGGAGACCCAGGGGTGCCGGGGTCCGGAATGCGGGAGCCCTACCTGAGGGGCCCAGTGTATGTTGGGGAGGCGAGTGTCCGGGATGGCGGAGAGTGCCTGGGAAGTGGGCTAGGATGTGGAGATGCAGGATGGCGGGTGTCAGGAAGGCAGAGGTCAGGATGTCAAAAGATCTGGGGCAGTGGGGTGCGGGTCTGCGCCACCCCAGGACCCGGAATGGATAAGGAGAGAGAAGGAAGGAGAGGAAGGTATTTACAGAGTTTTCAACCTAGTGCAGCTGGGAAATAGTGATTGAGATTGTTTATCCAGTACTGGGAAAGTCCTGGACCAGTGGTTCTTAAACCTCTTGGTCTTTTATCCCATTAAATAAGCGAGGCCCCAAGAGAACTTTCATGTGGGTTCTTTTTTATATGCATACTTACCATATGTGAAATTTTTAAAAATAATTCTTTTGAAAATAACAAAAATCCATTATGTATTTTTACTGTAAAATAACTATTTTCAACAAGAACATAAATGTACTTAGAGTACTGGTATTGGCTTACATTTCTGCAGATCTAACATTCAGTTTAATACATCACCCATCTCCCATATCTGCTTCTGAATTGTTTGTTGCCTTCCCCACCCTCGTGTAGCCTGCACGAAGGACCTTTGCACCTGCTGTTCTTTCTTCCTTTGCACTTTTCTCCTGGCCCTTCCTTGCATTCCATCTCCACGAAACACCATTTCTGCACAGCAGTCTATCCTAACCACCTGCTGTGCACTTGCACGCTTTCATCACTTTGTCACATTTCCTTTCCGCATTCCTTCACACCGCTTAACACAATCTGCAATTACTTTGTGTGTTAGTATGTCCACCTTTGATTTCCTGACTGGCCAGTTAGCATGTAAACTAAAGTTAGTTTTCTAGTGGTTACTACGCCCTAAACAAAAGCCTCCTGACTATACGGATGGGTAACTGAACGGGTGTGTCCAGAACCGGCAGTCTTATTTAGGAGGCCAGGCTTTGCATACAATCCTTAATAGACTCAGAAGATGTACATTTTAAGTAAACTATGTGAGGATAAAATATTAGAGCTGGAAGGAGCTTAAGATCACGTATCCCAGGATTCTTATTTTACAGAGGACAAAAGTAAAGCTCAGCTGATTACAAATCCCTGCTTTCCTCAATGAGTGTTCATACAATTTCTAATCCCCTGTGTGTTAACCACCCACAAAATTCAGTCATATATCTGATGCCAGTTTGTTTGATTTCTGTTTGTTGATAGGAATGTTTGGTTTCTGTCTTAACAGGTTTAATCAGGATTTGAGGTTGGTTATAATAACATAATAATGGCGACATGAATACAAATGTAATTCACATGGAGGAGAAACCAGTATAGAAATTATGGAGGTTGCTAATAATAACGATGCCTATTTCCATGGCAACTGAATTCATCATGTGAATATTGAAGTGACTTTTAAAGTTACCTCACTCCGTGCTTCTGTCCTGTAATGAAGGAACAATTGCCCTTTTGCGATTTTCATAAAAATTTCTATGCTTTTACATCTTTGGAAACTCAGACCACAGCAGGAGTCAACTGATAACCAATTACTGTGGACCTTAATAGTTATATTATTAATAATACAATATTGAAGAAATCTTTATGACAAAGTTGGTTTGGAAACATGGTTAATACCTGTGTTAAACACTCTACAGTAAGAAAAGACACCACATAAGCAAAGGACATTATCTAGCCAGTGAACGTGAAAGTTGCTCAGTGTCTGACTCTTTGCAACCCCATGGACTATACAGTCCATGGAATTCTCCCAGGCCAGAATACTGGAGTGGGTAGCCTTTCCCTTCTCCAGGGGCTCTTCCCAACCCAGGGATTGAACCCAGGTCTCCTGTATTGCAGGTGGATTCTTTACCAGCTGAGCCACAAGAGAAGCCCAAGAATATTGGAGTGGGTAGCCTATCCCTTCTCCAGGGGATCTTCCTGACCCAGGAATCGAACCAGGGTCTCCTGTATTGCAGTCGGATTCTTTACCAACTGAGCTATACCAAGGTGTAACTGAATCTTTGGCAGAGAAATGCTCCATCATGGCATTATATTTAATACAGTAGGAGTAATTAAAAAAAAAAAACAAAACCTGTTTTTTTCTGGCATTTTTCCAACCGGAGTTCCAAGTGACCCACATTTCTGTGTAGACACATTACTATGACAAATAATGATCACAACTGTGGCCCCAAAGTACTTCCATGACACCCAGGCACTGCTAGATTCCAAAATGCCTTCTCAATATTTAAAGGAAGATTAAATACATTCACTATCATGTTGCCATTAGACCTCATTTCTGTCAGTGGCCCCATTATTCTTCTCATATCTTAATCCTAGAGGCTTTAAGCCATCTATGAGTCATTCTCCACCCTCCATATTTTAAAATATCTCAGACTCACATTTCCTTCTCTATTTCATTTGTGCATCTTTTCCAGGGTTCACTCTTTCAGGAATGGCACCCAAATATCCAGTGATGCATGCCAAAAATCTAGGCATCAACCATCCTTGATTCTTGCTTCTCCATCCATATATATCTCATCTATGAACCAAGTCTTATCAACGTTCCCTTGAAGCAATCTCTCAAACCCAAGCATCTTGCTAGCCTCCACTGCCACCACCTAGTGCAGGATAAACATCATCTTTCATGTGGACTTCAGCAGTGGTTTCCAAACTGGTCTTCTCCATTCATTCTGGTCTCCTCTCCACACTGCATCTAAAGTACTTTTTGAAGGTGTTTATCTGATCATGTCACTAGTTCTGTTCATCTTGTCCCACTGTCTTCCTTACCAAAGGCTATAAATGTTCCTCTTCTAACATGGTAAGTATCTCCTATTAGAAAAATATCTCCCACAGATAACAACTATAAACTCTGGAACAAATACTGAATAAAAGCCACGTAAGGGAGCTGAAAAGTGAACAAAAGCAGGCTTAAAACATTTGGAAATCAACACTCAAAGGAACAGAATGGTGCTAAGAAACTTTATCTTTTTTTGTTTGTTTGTTTATTTTTAATGATTTTAAGACCTTCTTTCTTTCCTTAGAAAGAATCCACTATTCTCCCAGCTTAATTTCTGAGGGAAACCCACAGACTTGCTGATTTGAAGAGGATTTTGGGGAAATACAGCTACTGGAATGTGAGGGGGCAAATTCAAGACAAGAGAGAGGCAGAGAGGCAGAACCCTAAAATATATCTATAATCTTTGCTCAGCTCTCTGGTGACCCTGAGCCATGTATACACAGGCAGACTCCAGACTTCCTAGCTGAGGCCAAAATAATTAAAAGAGCTGATCTCCCACCTCTAGGGAGACAGTTTTATACTGTGAGCTTAATTAAATTACCCAATGGAAAAAAACACAATGCTCTTCAGAGGACCATATAAGAACCCACAATTTCTATAACATATCAATCATAATAACTAGGCTTCAATCCAAAATTACTTGATTTTCAAAGAAACATGAAAGCATGACCCATTCTTAAGAGAAGAGACAGACAGTAGAGACTAATCCCTAGAAGACTTAATGCTGGAATTAAGCCTCAAGGATTTTTAAAGCGAGTGTCGTAACTCTGCTCAAGAATATAGTGAAAAATATGATCATAATGAAAGACACAGTAAATCTCAGTACAGAAATAGAAACTATAAAAACAATAACTCAATGGAAATTCCAGAACTGAAAGTTATAGTATTTGAAATTAAAAACTCACTGGATAGGATTAAACAAAGAATGGAGGTGACTGAGTAAAGTTACTAAACATAAAGATCAATAGACATTACTCAATCTCAAGAACAGGGGAAAAAAGGAATTTAAAAAATAAAATGTCTGGGATTTATGAAAAAAATCAAATGCATAAAATTTTTTATTTTTATAATTTTATAATTATAATTATATAATTTTATATTTTATAATTATATATAATTATAATTATAATATATATTTATAAATATATATATTTGTATAATATATAATTTATAAATTATATAATATATATTTATATAATTTATAATTATATATATAATTATAATTATATATAATTATAATTATATTTTATAATTATAATTATAATTTTATAATTTTTATAATTTTTATAATTTTATAATTTTATTTTTATAATTTTATAATTGAAGTCCCATAGACAAGAGAAGGCATGGGAAAAAAGCAAATATTTGAAGAAATAATAGACCAATTTTCCCAAATATGGTACAAGATTGCACAGATTCAAAAAGATCATAGGACACCAAGCAAAATCAATACAAAGAAAGTCACATTTATGCACATCATCGACAAACTATGGTGAAGAGAAAATCTTGAAAGTAGAGAAAAACACTTTATGATATATAGGAAGACAAGGATTAGAATTAGCCACTGACCTCATTAGAATTAGGGCTTTCATCGAGGCTCAGATGGTAAAGAATCTGCCTGCAATGCATGAGACCCAGGTTCAATCCCTGGGTTGGGAAGATCCTCTGGAGAAGGATATGGCTACCCACTCCAGTATTCTTGCCTGGAGAATCCCATGGACAGAGGAGCCTGACGGGCTACAGTCCACGGGGTCACAAAGTCGGACGCAACTGAGCACCTAACACTGTTTCTGCTTCTTCTCATCTTCCAGATCTCACTTCAAGCATCCTCTCCACATGGACACCTTCCTTGACATCCACCCAGGTGTGGTTCCTCAGTTACAGACCCTCAAAATATCCATGTTTTCTTCAGATCACCTAACTTATTTTGTTATTATGTACTCATTTAATTAATGTCTGGCTCCTCCACTACACTCCATGAGAATAAGGACGGTGGCTGTTTTACATTTCCAGGACTTTACATGGAGGTCGGCACAGCACAGGATGTTGTTCTTCAGTCGCTAACTCATATCCGGTTCTTTGCAACCCAATGGACTGCAGCACACCAGGACTCCCTGTCCTTCACCATCTCCCTGAGTTTGCTCAAGCTCATCTCCATTGGGTCAATGATGCCATCCACTCATCTCATCCTCTGTTGTCCTCCTCTCTTGCCCTCAGTCTTTCCAAGCATCAGGGTCTTTTGCAAACAGTCTTCTCATCAGGTGGCCGAAGTACTGGAGCTTCAGCTTCAGCATTAGTCCTTCCAATGAATATTCAGGGTTGACTTCCTTTAGGATTGACTGGTTTGATCTTGCTGTCCAAGGGACTCTCAAGCACCTTCTCTAGCACCACAATTCAAAAGTATCAATTCTTTGGCATTCAGCGTTCCTTATGGTCCAACTCACATCCATACATGACTACCGGAAAAACCACAGCTTTGACTATATGACCTTTGTTGGCAGTGATGTCTCTGCTTTTTAACTTGCTGTCATACCTTTTCTTCCAAGGAGCGTTTTTTAATTTTGTGGCTGTAGTCACCATCTGCAGTGATTTTGGAGCCCAAGCATTTAATCAATATTAGTTAAAAGAAGGAATGAAGAAGTCACCATCGTTTTGATCAATCATCATTCCTGGATTACATCCACTTAGCTACTATTCCTCAGCTTTTCTCAGTTTTCCCAGGAAATCAGAAATAGCTTTAGAGGTCCTCCACTTTTACTGGCATACTGCATGAAGGACAATTAAAACAAAGAACCAGAACAGATTGGTCCTGTCGAACTCATATCTGTCACAATTACAAAGAAAAATGATCACACGTAAAATTTGTGGCCCTATGTTGGTTCCCCATATTTTAATTTTTCACTTTTAATTTAATGGCCCTTGAAAGTCTATAATATAGACCATGGCAATTGAGTCCCTGAAGCCCATATTCAGC
The DNA here is from genome assembly GCF_910594005.1 of Cervus elaphus. NCBI lineage: Eukaryota > Metazoa > Chordata > Mammalia > Artiodactyla > Cervidae > Cervus > Cervus elaphus. The sequence continues at coordinate 81,568,306 of NC_057823.1, read as the reverse complement.
CAAGAACTTCTCTAGGGAGCATTCCTTGGTTGGCCTTTTTTCTCAGAGTTTCTATTGCTTCTACAGTCAAAATCACTATTTAGAACAATGTATTTGATCTTTCTAAGCCAAAATTGCCTCATTTGTAAAATGGAACTATTAACAGTATCAACCTCATGTAATTAATATGCATACTTAGCTCAGTGCCAGGCCAATAATAAATGATAATTATTATTATGATTATGTTTCTTTGTGATCCCTAATGCAATCTGGTATAGTGCTACATATACATAGAAGATGCCCAATATACACAATAAAAAGTTAGTCTTTTTTTGCATTTCAGTCATTATTTAAATCACTCAAAATTTGGTAACTCATGTTGGTTACCAAATTGGTTGGCTATAGGGTTACACTTTATCGACAAGAATAGTTTAATAAACATATCATTCCCTCATGTCAGGTAACCAGAATGAGTTTAGTCAACACTTTACAGCATATATTTGCAAGAGTCCCAATCATTCTCCAGAAAAAGGGCATTGACTATGGCTAGGTCTCTGTCACTGAGTAGACTCATTAAAAGATAGGACTGATTCAGCTCAAAGTGTCTGAAAATCAATGGGAATTTAACAAATATTTGATACTCTGAACTGAACTGAGCCCACCTTGAGCATTTCTAGAGTCTGATATTTTTATGTGTCTTTTCTCTAATTGAACTTCAGACCTGGGAAGCCCATTCTCCCCTCTCCATCACTCACATACACAGTTCTGCTATGCTATGGTTAGTTTTCTAGTTACTCAGTTTAGGTCATGTGCATATTTGGAAGAATAGCTATTTCCAGTGAGTAAAACCAGAATGTCCCATTTTCTACAGAATTAGATCATAGGGAGGAATGTTTCACATACTTGCTCTCTAGAGTACTTTATCATATCTCTTTACCTGGAACTGTCAATATATATTACAATTAAAGTAATCCTCTATACACAGAGAATGCAGATTCAGTATAATTCACTATCTCTTTCTTTTTCATAATATGGCACTAGGAGTGAAGTCTGCAAAATTAAAATGGAGTTAAAATTTCTTTAAAAAGCTAATGCAGTCAGTCTGTTTAGGTTTTAATTGTTCCTCAAAATGAAATTCTGGAAAAAACACATGTCAAAAATTTTCCCAAAGAGGATAAATTCTGATACTTTTACATAAAGTAAAACCAACAATAATAAAAAACAAAAAACTCAACAAATTAAATAATGCAGACAGGGACCATGGAAATAATTGGAGCTCCTTCGGAACCTCTCACCCTACTCAATGCTTTCCTCCTCCTGCATAATTAATGCAAGTGAATTTCATATGGATTTAGTAGTAATAAGTAAATAATGATTAAATACTTACTACATGCCCATCTCTATTTCTCTGACGCCAAGACACGTTTCTCTCTGATTTGGGATATGACCTTGAAGTCTTCTTTACTGTTCAGTGCTTACACTGGTTAAGTGGTTTAAATTTTTTCAGCTATTGGTTATGTGGATAATAGCTACAGCTCTGATACCCTCTTTTAAAAAAAAAAGAAGGGTAGTACTTGACAAAATAGTTAAAGTTGACACCAACTTATTGAAGTTACTATTCAAGTAGCTAGATATGCTGGGTATTGGTGTTAAATTTCAAATCAAAGAAAGTGTAAGTTAAAACTTTGGAGGAAGTACAGTAATTTCCATGCAGTAGAAAAATAATGTATCAAGCAAAGGAACTGTTATCAATCCAGTTCATTCAGAAGGGTGGGCACAGTGGTCCTGTATTGAATAGAGGGATGAGTTACTAGAATAAACCCACTTGTTTTGTTCCTCTTCCTGCATGCTGAAGTATATAAACATAACTAATCCAGCCTTTTTTTTTACTTTTAACCTATTTTTTGAAGCTGAAAAACATGCTGGCGTTTCCTGTGTCACAGCCTCAGTGGATGACATACAGTTTGAAGCAACAGCTAGGTAAGTGGCATTGCTTTATCATGCCTTTCCCCTGGGTTTATTAGTTCATTTACAACATGTATTTGTGGCACCTAAGCTTACTCATTTGGAGTCAGGGATCCAATTTGTTAATAAGTAGTATTTGAGCCAATGTAAATCAGTAGATAATAATTTCAGGACCTACTTTTAGTAAATACTCTTAGTGTAAAATTTATAGCCCTGATTTATTAAGAAATAGCTCTCAGCATTAAATGCCTTTTGGTATAAGGCATTACAGGATTGCTAAAAGCTGATTCTTAAATGGCTTCTTCCTTTACTAGGAATAATTAATGATAAGTATCTCTAAAATGGTGAATTTCATCATTAGGTTGTTGGGTAAATATTAATTAATGTCAGTAGGGATGTTAAATTATGAAAAACATTTTATATGTGGGAGTGTGTATGTTTTACCATTTCTTATTGTAGAAAATTTCAAGATATACAAATCTTTCAACCATATACAAAAGAAGAGAGAATAGTACCATGTATCCCCAAGGACCCAACACCTAACTATGACAATAATCAATTCATGGATGATATTGTTTCATCAGTACCCCTCCATAATCCCCCACACACCTGGACTATTTTTAAGCAAATCCCATAATCATCTCTGAATATTTCATATATATTTCTAAAAAAGTGGGCTCTTTTAGAAAACATAATAACATAGACACAATTCCCAATAGTCTTAAAAAATGTTTGTTTGTTTTTTAATTTAAACAATTGGTCTATTGAATCAGGAACCAATATGGCTGATGTGACCTTTAACATAAAATTTTCCTTTTCTTCTTTTCTCTTGCAATTTATTTTTTTAAAGAAACCTGGTCTTTTGTCCTATACAGTTTACCACATTTTGAATCTGCTGTCTCCCTGTTTAATATGTTCACTGATACAGGGTTGGTCATTATTTCTATACCTTTCTGGTGGCAGAATTACGAATTATGTTTTTTTAAGAGGTCATATTAGTAATTATAATGAACTAGGGTCATATAGTTTTATTTATTTGATTTTATGTTTGTATCTCTTTTTCTTTCTGAATATCTTGATCCTAAAAGACATAAACATAACTTACAAAAAAAAAAAAAGGAAGAGAGAAGATTGTCTGCTGCTAGTCTGGGACTCTTCCCAAGGATCATGGCATAGTTGCCACCAGTTTTCAAACCCTAGGGAGTCTGTCCACTGAGATGCCCAGTTCATCTCTCCAATCTTCAGCTTACATTTATCTATCTGGCACCTATCCATTTATATACAAACAAAATAAAGTTAAATAAAACCACACACATAAAAAATTATACCCTCAAAGCTAATCCAAAAGAAATTTTTGGTAAGCATTAGAATCATAGATACGGCGAGACCTTTAGAACTCAATGCAGTCATCTTTGCACTGATAAGAACCTGAGGCCTAAGCCCCATAGCCAGCCAAAGGTCAGAGGACACTTACATCCTGGATCTTCTTACGTTCTATCCAGTGCTTTCCCCAACCCACTTCTTCTATCTTTGTGATCAGCAATCTTTATTGAACATCTCCTGACACTTGTTCTCATTGTCTGCTGCAGTGTCTGAAAGAGCCTTTGACATTCTAGAGATTTGTAGACACAGATGAAGGTCTGCTGACTAAGTGCAAACACTACGTGATTTTTTTCCCTCAAGTAGAAAAAGCTGACATGTGTCTTTATCTCAACAAAATTACAGATTACTGAAAATGCAAACTTCTTTGAGAACACATTAAAGCACCATTATTAAGCTTAGGAAAGCCAACAGTATATTACAATAAAATATCTATTATATACTTTCCAATCCTAAATTCTATAACTTAGACTTAACAAGTAATCTCAGCATTGGATTGTAGTTTGCCATTTGTACTATGTTGTGTTTGTGTTATCAGAAAGGATTTGTGGCCACTAAAACACATGGGACCCACACCATTAAAAAATAAGAAAATTGAAAGCTACCTATAGAAAGCCATATAATTTGGTTAAAAGCCATATCAGATATTTTTAACTCACAAATATATATTGCATATACCAAAAGTACTGGTCTAGGCTCAAGAGAATATGTGAATGATTATGACACAGTTCTGGAGTGTGGCAGTCATTCAGTCTGGTAAGAAAGTCAGACAAATACATAGTCATCAGAATAGAGGATGCATGCCTAGGGTGAGTTACATGTTGACTAGAGAATCAATGAGTGTTTCATGATGGAGGTAGTATTTAATATGGCCTTAAATGAGGTATAGATTTTTACCAGTTCACCTCTGAAGTAAGGGAGAAAAATTGAGGCGGCTTGTATTGGATAGACCCTTAGGTGACTGAGGGGCCTAAACACAAAAGCTTTGAAACAACTGTGGTTACATGATCAGAGTTCCAGAAATAATGTGGAGTGAATGAATCATCTGGCAACCCTGAGTGGTCCTATAAGCCTAGTGAAGCTATTCCATTTGTTTGCTTGCTTGCTTATATGTCTATCCATTTACTTGTTAACCAACATTTTAAAATATCAATTGCATAGGTTTGCATGTATTTGTTGTAACTTCTCTTTAGGAAACAGTTGTGGTACAAGGTGTAGATTTGGAAATCATTTTGCACATCATCTTAGCAAAGGCCCTTTTCTGTTAAGAGGCTAGTCAGCTGACACATGTGTGGTTTACAAAGATCTGCATCTGTTTTTGGTGCTGTCTTGTTATCATTAATTTGCATTTTTCATGCATGAGCATTATCAACATGGTAAGGTAGAACTGTTCTGTGGCACACATATTTAAGTGAATCTTCAAGTCTGAAACGAGATGTGCTAGAATTACTGAGGGTTGTTTTTTTTCCACTAGAGTTGGACAAGTTATAACCATCAAAGCAAAAGTTAGCAGAGCATTCGGCACAAGCATGGAGGTAAGAGGCTCTCCCTTTTCTTCCTGCTGCCTGTCGGTGCTCATCTCTTTATTGTTCACAGAGGACCAAGGGGGACGCCTGGAGTAACTTAGAGTGTATGAGATTCTGAATGCCAGAAGGCCCTTGAATCTGTAGTCAGGCTCACAGGTAAATAAGGAGACTATGTTTCCCTGCTACTACAATTAAATGTGCTGCAAAGAACGGTTTTTGCACAGAAGGATACACAGAAAGTAAATATACAAGGGAAGAAGGACACCCTTGGTTCTTTGCCAGGTATGGGTTTTATTTCTTAATTATTCTGACTCTATTAATATTCTAACTCCACTTTTTCTCCATCTCCTCACCCCTAATGAAAACCAGCCCCACAATTAACTAGTTTTTGAAAGGCAGAGTAACTGGAGCAAGAAGGGAAGCTTAGACTTCTCTTCTTCATCTACTTAGTTTTCTTTTCTTTACTATAGTTATGAATACAAAATTCTCAGAAATACAAAGGTCTCATTGCAGGTTAAAATAGCAGGAAAGGATTTCCTGGATCCCATATTGGAACTTGTAGGTTGGTTAGTAGCAGTCCCTTTGCTCTCTGGGCACCAATGACATGTAGGGACTTATATGTGTATCTTAGGGCTCCCATGGCGAAGTTTCACAGATTAGGTGTCTTAAGTAACAGAAACTGATTGCCTCACCGTTCTGCAGGCTAGCAGCCTAAATCAGGCTGTTGGTAGGGTCGGTTCCTTTCCAGGGCTACGGGAGAGAATCGGCCCCCATCCTCCCTCCTGACCTCTGGTGGTTTGCCAGTGATTTGCTTCACCCTGATCTCAGCCTGTCTATACATGGTGTTCTCCCTGTGTTGCTGTGTCCACGTTTTCCCTTTTCAGAAGGATACCAGTCGTATGGGATTAGAGGTCCATCCTACTCCAGAAGGACCTTGTCGTAAATAATTACACCCCATTTTCAAATAAGGTCACATTCTGAGGTACCAGATTTGGTAGGGGACACAAATTAACCCATAACAGAACGGTTTTGGTAATAACCATACCTATGGTGATGGCTTTACCCTGATTTAGTCCTCACTTTCCCCTAGTATCTATATAAACAGGGTACAAAAAACTTGAAGAATTCAGAAAGGTTATACAAACTTGTGGATAAAATGAGCCATGTCAGAGATAGTATAACAGTGCTTCTAGATTCTGATTCTCAACCATAGGGCTCTTGATCTCTGCACACAGTAGCCTCTGGGCCTGGCCTTTCTCCTGAGAGATAGTACTCTCCCTCTATTCAGCCCCTGCATAGATGAAAGTCCCCTTTCTTTTCTCCTCTCCTTTTCCCTGAGACCAGCCAGAATTTCCAAAGGAAGTTTGACTAAAAGCTAAGAAAAGAACAGAAAAGAGAAAAATAAATAAAAAAACAAAACACCCAGTGAGTGGAAAGCATAGATTTCTGATCTGAAGAAAAATAAATAAATTCTAGCCCCATTTAGGGCCAATCTAGTCTCTCTACAAAGTTGTGGTCCTCTGTGGTCTCTATGAATGAGTTGTGTATTCAGTGAGGTCTGGCTGGAGGGAACACCAGATTCCCAGGGCTCTGTGAGCTCTTGGAATTTTTACAAGAGCTCAATTTACAATCGTTTCTTCCTCAGAAACTGTTCTTTTCTGGCTTTGTGAAATTTCACCCTACACAGGCTCAGACTGGTATCAACCTAAACACTCAACAGGGACAATATGCACATACCTGGGATTCTTTCCTTTTGTAGCTCCTTCCTCTCTGGGACAATCTCAGCTGCCTTGATCTTGATTTCTGGGTCCTCATTTCAGTGTTTCCCATTTCCCCTCCTTGGTCATAGTCTGGGAACTGCCTGCAGAATGAGAGCCCAGGCAAGTGCTCCCCTCATTAATCTTCCCTTTCTGTGGAGATCCAGCTCTGCATTGCCTGCTGTCCTATGTGTGAAAACAGTTGCTTCCTATCCCTGGTCCAATTTTCCAGTTGTTTTCATACGATATGGTTCCAAACTGACCTACTATGTCATGACAGAAAGTGAAATTCTCCCTGGCATATGTTTTTGAGACATTTGGTCATTAACTATTCTAATAGAAGACAAGGCTCAGAACTTGCTTTAACTCTCCAAAACGGTTGCTTTGTTTTTACCGTTAGTTGTCTATTTTTCATCTGCCTATTTCTCTGAAAGTAGAAAGTTATGTGGGTGAGAGCTGTTGGGAGTTGAGAATGGATGGTTTAAATCTGGTTAATCACCATCTAGTTAACTTACATTTACCATGCAAATACTAATTTGGTTTCATAAGTTAAGTGACTCACTGACTGATGTTTATTTCTGTACATGATGTACTTGGTGAAGACGAAAGAAATAGATACTATCGTTGATAACACAGTGCTGAACTAAGATGGGCGAGGTTGTCCACTGTTTCAAGAAGATAGTATTATTTCTCTGGGCTAAGTTCCCGCACTTCTGCAGAATGTGATCATGATAAGGACCTAAGCTTCAGAGTTCTTCATGTGGGAAATCCAGTCCACTGTGCTATCACCATAGAGTGTCTTAGCCAATTCTTGCTAATCCTGAAAAAGAAAACTCCTAAAAGAGGAAACAAAGCTGCAAATAACATGACTATAAATAACATTTTATCCATGTCAACTTGGTTATAAAACTGAGACTGAAGAGTAAAAATAGTTATGGTACACCTCTCTGATGGGCTATAAGGCATTTGTTAAAATCTTATTTTCAAAAGCACATTTAGTAATAATAGGATTTGAAAATGTTTAATAAATGCCCCAAAGTTGTAAGATATAATATAAAACTGTAAATACAGTATGATAGTCTTTTGTGTGTATACAAATACATATACATACACATCTATATACATATAGACACATTTCATATGTATGTATATAACACTGGAAGAAAATTTATATAAAGGTTAGTAATTATTAATTTGGGTGATGGGATTAGAGATAATATTTACTCTTAATAGTCAGATTCCATTTTTATCATTTATTTTTATACTTAACAAAATTTTCCATGGTAAATATATATTTTTCTATAATCAGAGATTTTTTTTTTCAATTTAATAGAAAATCATGGAGAGGACAATACTGACTAAAAGTAAATTAAAATACTGGTTTTATTCAAAAAACAAAGCAATGGTGAAGTGCATAAATGAATTTTGAACGCCGCAGTGTCATCTGTTATCTGGATGACTGAAAATTTTTTATTTTTCTTTCCACTGTAGATCAGCATCAAGGTTACAGTAGAAGACATGCTCACTGGCACTGAGAAACTTGTTAGTGTGGCTTTCTCTACCTTTGTAGCCAAACCAGTTGGAAAAGAAAAGGTAAATTTCTGTCTGAAAAGTATCTAGCATATAATTCAGGGACTCATTAACAGAATTACCAGCATCAGAATTGTTACAGGTAAGGGACATTTCTTTTTGACCAGGAATACACTTTCCCAAGATTTGTTATTCACCAATACTTACTGTAACTGTCACCAATACTTATGCAATGATATCACAGTATTAACTACCTTAGAAAAATTGAGAGATGTAGCCAGTTTGTGAAAGAGGGAAAAAACACTGTGTTTTAAGTGATCTGAAGGTCATATCAGTTTCCCAAAAATATTGCTTACTGGTTTGGTTCTTTTGTGGTTATGTAACTCAAAATTGAGTTAAAATATTTTTTAAAGCAAGAGCATTTTAGCTACCAATTGTGCATTATGGTCCAATCACTTTTTCAAACCTAAAGGAATAATGTCAAAGTTGCTGAGTTACTGAAGTTTGAAAATAAGCTGCAGGCCATATGGTGTAAAAACACCCTTAAGAGAAATATGTTGGCCTGATGTAGGTATTCCAGTGGGCTTGCCTGGCATTGGCCCAGAGCAGCTTGTCCTTTGTCTACTGCAGACTTACTATAATTTCTTGGATTTTCTTTTTAGAGCCAGGATACCTAGGGGAGGATCCACACTTAGTATAAGCATTTTAAAATGTAATAATTCAAGTTAGAACTCAAATCTTTCACTTGAAGGATTGCTTTAGAAGTAGGCACAGTGGCCTCTCCTAGCTCCACAAGTACCATTCACTCTGCAAAAGTCTTCCTCTCGTGGAATAGCCAGCTGGGACAAAGCAAAGTTTTCCCTGTACCCAAAAGCAGCAGTCACCAGCAACTCCTCACTTGGGCCAGGAGGCACACAGATGGACCAGGGCCTAGTGAGGCCATGGTGGTGCCTGGGTGGCAGGTGTCTCTGCAGTTTCGTATACTGGGACACTTCTTCCACTCTCTGATATAAAGTAGACCACAAAGCAAATCGCCATTGCCCAGGGGCATTGTTTTTTCAAGTTCATATCACTTATTGTATTATAAAAATGCAGCTTTCTGGGCTGTATCTCAGACCTATTGAATTAGAATCACTAGTATAGAAGTTTGGACTCTGTACTTTGACAAAGCATCCTAGGGATCCTATGTTCACTAAAATCATTGAGACACTGAGACAGGTCTTGTCAAACATTGTTTCTCCTGGAATCCCCTCTGAATCTCCAAACTTTTGTGAATGAGAGAATATGGGCGTGGTTGCAGAGTTCTGATATCTGAGAGCAAGTGACAGAAAGGAATCCACCTCCCCAAATCATTCCTTCACATGGAGGAGAAAACGAAGCCCATCTTCTTCCCCCTCCAGCTTCAGGGACTCGTGGAATAAGAACAGAATAGCCACACTTCAGTCTAGTCTCCGCTGAGCCTAAAGATCTGTTTTCCAGCAGTGCTTCTGAGAAAGCAAGTGCCCTAAGTGCTGCCAGAACTGGTTAGCTCAGATAACCTTTATTGTAAAGCACCTGTATTTTCTAGTTGGTAACATTCTTACTCAGTAGCACACCATTAAGAGAGCCATGAAAAATCAGTGGTTTGAACCGACAGGGCTACCCGGGTCTCTGTCCAAAGTGAGTTCATTCCAGGATGAGATGGGCAATGATTAACTCAGTCTAGTTCAACAGTGACACAGGCCAGATCATAGAACGCTTCCCAAGACTCCACAGGGTAAGCACGTGTAAGGCCTTACGGAAGCTAAAGGAAACGGCACAGCAGCAGAAAGAAAGCACAGCAAACATCCGAGACGTTCAAGACTTCCAGCCAAAGCTCTCAGCACACAAAACGTACTTCATTTGCAGATTAGAAAGCCAAAACATTAGTTTACCAGGTGGTCTTTTGCACCCCACTGGTCACACAACTAAAATAAAGCTATGTAATTAGCTAAACCAGTATAAGCTATTAGTCATTACACTCCTAAACAAGTTGGATGAGGTCATCCAGGGGAATTTGACTTTAACCATGTATTAGAAATCGCTAGCTATTTCACTGTTATCTTGGTCAAGGGTCAGACTTTACGTGGCCTGTAAATAAGCATGGAGCTCTCCCAGTCCAGCTGCAAGGTGACTCACACACAGGACAGCAGTCAGGCATTTCTGGAAGAACTTGAGCCCTTGCTTCTGTTGCATGACATTTCCAGGTTTCTGGAGGTCAGCTGGAGCTTTATTCTGATATACTGATTCTTTCAGTTTGCTTATTAGATAATGTTCCCATCATGTGGTGAAATTTCCAAATAGGGAATATCATGACAGCTTTCTCTAGAATATCTTTCTCTCCCTCTGATATCTTAATTTTTCAAAAGGTAGAAAACATTTCTTGATAAGAATTTAGTGGAGTCAAAGTCCCTCTCCTCATTCATTAATGTGAAGAATATTTTCTTTTGTAATTCTGCTGAAAATTTTTTAAATCAGGGAAAATTAATATTTGGAAAACTTTTCAAAGGCACATATTATATGAACAAATTATGAAGCCTACATTGATTTTTTTAGTTTAAAAATATTTTAGGAAAAAAATTAAGACTAAAATGTACACATCCATAATATGTACATTAAATGTACATATCCATAAATGCTCTATTTACTTGAGTTAGAAAATAATGTGGCATATTATTTGTTTTTGCAAAGTTCATGTTGTGCTTTTATAATTTAACAAGGTAATGAAAGATAAATGTTTTTCTTTTTCTAGATTCAGTTAAAACCAGTCACACTTCTAACTGAACAAGATCATGTGGAACACAATCTGGCTTCTGAGAGAAGGAAAGTTCGATTACAACATGAAGATACATTTAAAAACTTGATGAAGGAAGGTGGCAAGTTTGACGGTTAGTAAATCTATTTACAGGAACTTTCATTATATGATTGTGATCATATTCTGGAGGAGGTTCCATGTGCACTTGAAAAGAATGTGCATTCTGCCACTGTCCTGATCCTTTCTGGTAGTGACACAGAAAACCAAAGACAGAATAACCTCAATTCAGGTCAAAGTTCCTGACCAAAAAAAATGTGGGATAAATGTGACGTTGTCCAGGAGGAATGACAAAATACTTACAAACATCTAAAGTACAAGAACTGAAATTGACCTCCAGATGAGTATGTCCCAGTTGGAAACCTGTAGAAAGGATGAGGTTTGTTTACTGTCCTTAACATGGGTGCACAACCAAAGCTCTGAGCCTAGACTGGTCTCTAGTCTAAACCGGGGAGCGTCCCATTTCCCCAATGATTGGCAATTACCTCCAAATAGGCATACTTCTGCACCAAGGTCCCCTATACTGAATACATTCCTGTATACATTTCCTAGATGATCCTTATACACAAGCAACCTGCCCTAGTACACAGCTCTATGTACCCCAGTGTATGCCATGTATGTCTTTACAGGAATCAAGTAAATTTTTCTTTAGTTATCCATCAGAAAAGGAGTTGCCTTATATCTGAGTCTTTACAAAGTCTCTCACAGTATAAGGTCTTTTCTTATTTTTTTAATTTTACCTTGGTAACACAATATTCAAACAATTACACACCTTTTTTTAAAATTTAGCTGTATATTATACAGATAATTTATATTAATTTATTTTGAACCAAAAAAGTACCATTTGAGTATGAGAAATTAACCTTAAAAAAATCTCAATCAGTACTAGTTTTGGATGTTTATAAAAAATTATCTAGCAAAATCAGTACTTAAAAAAGATAGAAGTTGGAAGGATTTAAGAATTTAAGATTTCATATGCTTTTTAAGGATTACTTTAGGAAGCAATCCAATTCTGATTACAGCAATATGGTGGACTCACAGTCTGAAAAAAATCTAAAATTTCTCGACAAAATATTTACAAACACGTCTCAGCAGGCAGAAAACTAAGAAAGAGGCTTCAAGTCCACAAATGATCAGAAACACAAATACAGCAGTGTAAGGAGACACAAGAGCTGGCATTTGCTAAGGAGCACCCTGTAGGTGGTAGACCCTGAGCTGTGTTTTAAGGGGCCTACCCGAGCTCAGGAAGCACAGTCAAGCAGGAAGCTGGATCAGGGAACCAGACCTGGAGCTGAAACACCTCCAAAATGATACCCTCGGGGGGTCAACTGGAAAAACCATGCCTCCGAGAGCTCTGGTCAGCATGCTTTCCACTTAGCCCTATGTGGAATGGAAAAACACTTGTTTCTTTTTGAGGATTCGATCACAACTGCATTCTCAAGCATGTTTGGTGTCAGAATTCACATAATTTGTTTGGTTTGAAACAGACCAAGTAAAACCTAGTGTGAATTCATACTGTGTTAAGTACCCACGGGTGATCTGCAGCCACAAATGCAAATCCTCTGTGCAGACATGACTTTAAGCCCAGTCCTCAAGAACCCCCACAGATAGAGATCCAAGGAATGTGAGCTCTTAGACAAGAATCATAAGACAAAAGTAAGTCACCTGAATTCAGAAAAGCGCCGGACAACAGAATGAAGCCTGCAAGGAAGACTAAAGAAATAGAATTTAACACATAAAGAATCTGAAATAAGAAGGTAAATATTTTAAGAAATAAAACAGCATCAAAACTATTATGTAGGAACAAGAAAATGATCTAGAACATTAGATGAAGAAGGAAAAAGAATAGATAATAATTAAAATTTAAAACTTAATAATGAAACAGCATCTGAGATAGTAAACTGGAAAGTAAATCTGAGGGAGTTACCTAGAATGCAGATGGATAGACAAGGAAATGGAAACTATACAAGAGAGATTAGGAGACAGAGAGAATGGAGTAAGAAGTCTAAGAAGCATCTAATCAAAGTTCCACGAAGAGAGGAGAAAAAGAATGGGAGAGAAGTAACATTTGAAGCAAACAACACAGATATTTTATTAAGAGGTAACAGAAAAGTTTAATATGCATATGAAAAGATTTTGGACCTCATTATTAATCAGGGAAATGCAAACTATAACCACCACGAGACACTATATCACACCCACAAAACTGGAAAAACAGAAGGGTCCACAATACTAATTAAGTGAAAATGAAGAGCTGGGGAAACTATTGTAAAAACAGAAGTATGAATCAGTACAATCATTTTGTTGCCTAAAAATATCCTGTTGATAGTAAGGACTGTGAATTTGGAATAAATCAGCAAGTTCAGTTCAGTTCAGTCGCTGAGTCGTGTCCAACTCTTTGCGACCCCATGAATCACAGCACGCCAGGCCTCCCTGTCCATCACCAACTCCCGGAGTTTACTCAAACCCATGCCCATAGAGTCGGTGATGCCATCCAGCCATCTCATCCTCTGTCGTCCCCTTCTCCTCCTGCCCCCAATCCCTCCCAGCATCAGGGTCTTTTCCAATGAGTCAACTCTTCGCATCAGGTGGCCAAAGTATTGGACTTTCAGCTTCAGCATCAGTCCTTCCAATGAACACCCAGGACTGATCTCCTTCAGGATGGATGGTTGGATCTCCCTGCAGTCCAAGGGACTCTCAAGAGTCTTCTCCAACACCACAGTTCAAAAGCATCAGTTTTTTGGCACTCAACTCTCTTCACAGTCCAACTCTCACACCCATACATGACCACTGGAAAAACCATAGCCTTGACCAGACAGACCTTAGTTGGCAAAGTAATGTCTCTGCTTTTTAATATGCTATCTAGGTTGATCATAACTTTCCTTCCAAGGAGTAAGCGTCTTTTAATTTCATGGCGGCAGTCACCATCTGCTGTGATTTTGGAGCCCCAAAAAATAAAGTCTGACACTGTTTCCACTGTCTCCCCATCTATTTCCCATGAGGTGATGGGACCAGATGCCATGATCTTAGTTTTCTGAATGTTGAGCTTTAAGCCAACTTTTTCACTCTCCTCTTTCACTTTCATCAAGAGGCTTTTTAATTTCCTCTCTGAGCTACCAGGGAAGTCTTAAATCAGCAAAGGTAAGTTTATTCATCCATCCATCCATTCATTCATTCAGTAAATACTAACTGAGCACCTACATTCTGGAATTCCATTAGGATTTTAAAAAATCAATCCTTACCCAAAGGAGCTCAGGATCTAGGGTGTCAGATAATCAAAGATCACACAAACAAACATAAAATTGTGACTGTGAAAGAAAGGTACAAGTAGGAGCTCAGTTGTGGAGGTCAAAGAAGGCCTTCCTGAGGAAATGGTAACTGAGATGGGCCAAAACAGAACAGGAGGTAAATGGAAGATGGTGGTGGTGGCCAGCGGAACTGCTACTGACAGAGAGAGACCATGTACTAATGCCCTGATGCTGAAGATGGCATTTTAGTTATAGGAGCTGAAAAATGCTGGAGTGGCTGGAATGGAGGGAGAGAGAGATTAAGAGATGTGATGGGGGAAGAAGGGGTGCTACTGGCATTCAGACTAGCTGGGGCTGGAGAGGTAGGCATGGGCCAGATAAGAAAGGAAGGGCTTGGGGGGTCATAAGAATGATTCAGGCTTTCCCAATAGGCCAAGGGGAAGTCACTGCATGTTTTTAAGGAGGGGACTGAAATGATCAGTGAAATGCAGGGGAAAAAAGTGAAAGAAAAAGACAGTTAATTAAAAATATAAAATTTACACTAGGAAATGGAATCTCTGTAACCACACTCTTCTGCTGACTTATCTGTAAGTGTGCCAAGGAGGGCTCCATCCCCAGTTACCGGCAACAGCTGGGCATATTTGTGCTCTCGCGCTGCCAGCTCAGCTCTGCCTCCGAGAGCTCAACCAGCATGGCACCCCTGATTTGTAATTCCTCCCCCACCTCCTCAACAACAGCACGTGAGATTTAAGCCTAGCTGGTGATTCACTTGATGATGCAGGAAGTATAACTGAATACATTTTACTGCTTTGCAGCCAAAGTAAATGATTTCTCCATTGTTGAGAGGAAAAACCAATTTGTCAGTAAATGAAGCAGATATGATTCAAAAGAAGCAGAAAGACACTAAGAAGAACAACGTATTGTGTCTTTTCTTTTTGTGACTGCTTTCATTACACAGCAGTCACCACGGGAGGCCATATTCCCATTCGGAAGTTTATAGTGCAGCAAACAGTTCCAGATTCTCAGTGTCCATGGCCCCTAAAGCTCAAATCCCTTTCTTTTCATTAACTTTTACCATAAATGGGCCATATTTAAAGTTATACTTGATAGGTCTTGAGACATGCACACTCCCATGAAACCATCACCACAACCAAGACAATAACATATCCGTCAATCCCCAAATTTCTTTCTGCCCTAACCTGCTCTAATCTGCCCTTTCTCCACCTGAAGCAACTCAAATTTAAACCTACTTACTCTTTTGATCAAAATTCTGGTTGACTTATAAAATAGGTTGGAATACAATCTCTAAAATGCCCTTTCTGATCTGTTGTCTTACCCAGTTCACTGTTAAATAAAACCTATTCATTTCCTTGGGAGTTTTAAGTCTTCAGTTCAGTTCAGTTCAGTGGCTCAGTCGTGTCCAACTCTTTGTGACCCCATGAATCACAGCACGCCAGGCCTCCCTGTCCATCACCAACTCCCGGAGTTTACTCAAACCCATGCCCATAGAGTCGGTGATGCCATCCAGCCATCTCATCCTCTGTCGTCCCCTTCTCCTCCTGCCCCCAATCCCTCCCAGCATCAGGGTCTTTTCCAATGAGTCAACTCTTCACATCAGGTGGCCAAAGTATTGGAGTTTCAGCTTCAGCATCAGTCCTTCCAATGAACACCCAGGACTGATCTCCTTTAGGATGGACTGGTTAGATCTCCTTGCAGTCCAAGGGACTCTCAAGAGTCTTCTCCAACACCACAGTTCAAAAGCATCAATTTTTCGGCACTCAGCTGTCTTCACAGTCCAACTGTCACATCCATACATGACCACTGGAAAAACCATAGCCTTGACTAGACGGACCTTAGTTGGCAAAGTAATGTCTCTGCTTTTTAATATGCTATCTAGGTTGGTCATAACTTAAGTCTTGGGTAATAATATTTAATTTTAATTAAGTATTATTATTTAATTAATAATATTTAATTTTTAGAAAATTAAAAATAATTTAATTTTTCTAAAAATCTCATGAGTTGAAGGAAAGGTTATAGCCTCAGGTTCTGCATTTAACTCTACCATTTTTGTTTATGTCTACCTTTCAGATCCCATTTGTGATGATGAGGAAGGAACTGTTTCCACAAGGGGCACTTCTGTTCAGAGCATTGAACTTGTCCTCCCACCCCATGCAAACCATCATGGAAATACATTTGGTGGCCAGATTATGGCTTGGATGGAGGCGGTGGCTACTATTTCTGCAAGGTTCTTGGTTTTAACCCTTGGTTTTTGATCTTGAGACTAGTCAGGAAAGGGCAGAAGGTTCTGAGGCTGGCTACTGGGTGAGTCAAGGGAACAAGCAGAGAATAATGTTGCCTTTTATCAAACTGAGAAAATGATCAGTCATTTTCCTGTTTACCTGAGAATTATTCTGTCCTTTCCTGAGGGTTAAAGTTTAAATTCTTTGTTCAAAAATAAAAAAGGAAATGACAGTTCTTACAGTTATTCTGAATTATGACTGTTGATCTTGCAACTCTTGTAAAGTTAGTTATGACAAAGTAGATGGAAAACAGAAATAGAAGACAGCCATTACACTTAAAAACAGTCAAGATACAAACTTTTTAAAAAGTGGTTCACAATTAGGTCTGACCTCTGAAGGTGCTGGTTAGAATCATTATGGCCAAAGGATTAACTGAAAAATATAATGAGAAAGAGGGAAGAACTTGGAAAAGTACTTTTAAATGCTGCTCAGTTTCAAAAAGGGTAATTTCATTCTTAATGGAGCCATGTAGGTAATTGGGCAGCTTTAAAGAACACTGTAGTCTCTGACAATGCATTTGAACAGGATCTGCCCTTCTGACAATTTTTGTAACCACTGAAAATTGTTAAGGTTTTATTTTCCCTAAATTAAGAGAATTTTATTTATTAATATGTCTATAGTTATGACTATAATTAGAAACCTGTGGTTATCCTAAAATTGTGCACAAATATAAGAGCTTGTTTTTAAACGACATTGTCATTCTTAATGACAATAAAGCATTTAAGCCTATCCTACTATAAAGGCTTACAATGTAATTAACTATGGCAGAATCTGTTCACTTATCATTGGCAGAATTCTTTAGAGTAACTGAATGACCACAGTGGGAATCTAAAATGTAGACAATTATAGTAACTTTCTGAGATCAAATTTTCTTTATAGATTTTCAAAACTTCACATACCAAAAACCTGTAAAATGTGTACCTTGCAGCCTTTCAGGCTTTGTACAGCAATGCAGGTAACTTTTTTTGTGGGGAAGAAGAATTGGTCTTTGACATGTGGATGAATTTAGGTTAACAGTGTAGCCAAGGAACTCATGAGAATGGTATCAGCTGAAATTTCTCTTCACTGTTTCCTATGCCAACCTGGGAGTCACGGCTTTCTGTGACTGTAGTCCTGAGCTGTCAGGAGGAATAAAACTCTGAAATCAGAACAAAAGACAGTTGTTTGTTTTTTGGAGATACTTCCATAGGGCACAAAACAAGAACAGGACTGTCATCACAAGAACAGAAGCACCAGCATCTTGGGAAAGCCACCCACAGACTGGGACACTCTATTCCCTAAAATATTTGCAGATAATGTTACAGGACCACTCTTGACACACACAATCCAGTTATTTTTTACCCTCTTGAGCTAAAAGAGATGTTCATTAGAAATCACCCCGAACACAGGTCTATTGCATCCATTAAGCAAAGCAATACCTCCTGAAAACATTTTGGAGAATGATCACTTTCTTCTCTCTCTCTCCTTCCCTTTGTTTCACCAGCCGCCTGTGTCGAGCGCATCCTGTTCTGAAGTCTGTGGACATGTTTAAGTTCCGGGGACCATCTACAGTTGGAGACCGTCTTGTCTTCAACGCCATCGTCAACAACACATTTCAGACCTGGTAAAGCATGTCTGGTGCTCTTAGATTGCGAAAAAACGAATTCAAACTTGCACATAAGCAATGCTCTTTGTTTTATCTCAACCTGGAGGTGAGTATAGGGAATACTTTAAAATAACCACATTCCTTCTAATTTTTTTTTGAAATTTCATGTTCAAAATCTATAGACATACATATTAATCCTCTGTTCCCCTGAGGCCTCCTTACACTAAGTTATGATAAGTTGGTTTTTGTCTCATAATAAGGTTGACTATATTTCCCACTTGATCCAGGATGGTCTTGGTTTGTGCGTATCATAATCATTAATTTTCCTTTCACTCTCAAAAGGGTCCCATATGGTCAACCAATTCATAATGGACCTGTCATTTATTACCATGAAGTCCAAAACACTTCTCAGTTATTTTTATTATTCTTGACGCACAAAGAAAAGATCTACCTTGGTATTTTTTTCTTTTTAAATGTAAAAAAGAACATCTGTATTTCCTATCCAACTTCAGTGTTTGATGCTTTTAAATTATAGAACTATCATTTTAGGAGAAAAAACATGACTTTGGCATAATTTAACACCCCACCCCTCCATTACCAAAATTTATTCATGAATGTATATAAGGTTCCACTGGCCTTTTTTACTACTTGAAAGTGGGAAAGTAAAGCAGACATGCACCCAGGAGCTTGTACATAAGATCAATCGACTTGATGAAATGGATGTTAACCGCTGCATAGATTAGCAGACAACAAAGAAACAACAACACAGGGTCCTCCTTCTCTTCCTTGCCTGGAGGAGCTGGTGGGGTGGTGGGCGGGGGAGGCCTAGCATGCTCAGGCTCTCTGCCCACTACCCTTCTTGCCCTTCTGCAGTGTTGAAGTTGGAGTGCGTGTGGAGGCCTTTGACTGCCAGGAGTGGTCTGAGAGCCGGGGCCGTCACATCAACAGTGCTTTTCTCATTTATAATGCTGTCGATGATAAGGAAGAACTGATCACATTTCCCAAAATCAAACCCATGTCAAAGGTCAGTTATTAGCACGTGCAGTTCAGTAATCAGACCACTTATTCTGGGGGAAGCTGTGGTACAGAGCTGCAC
Organism: Cervus elaphus; assembly: GCF_910594005.1. NCBI lineage: Eukaryota > Metazoa > Chordata > Mammalia > Artiodactyla > Cervidae > Cervus > Cervus elaphus. The sequence goes on along the minus strand of NC_057823.1, from coordinate 81,549,110 downwards.
CCAGAATCTTTTCCTGCACTGGCAACAACCTCCACGTCCATTCCCCTTTGCTTTTCTTTCTTTTTTGCCTCACAAAGTAAAATGATCCTTTTTCTCTTTTTCCAAATCACTCTGGTCTTTTATTTAAACGGTGAAGGCCCTGAAGACCTCACATCTATTCAGCCACATGCTGCTGTTGGAAACATATGTCTTCCATGTCTCATTTCTGACTCTTTTCCAGCTTTATATCCAGTTCTCTATGCTGCTCTACATTCATCGGGATTAAATCTTATGGAATAAACTGCCTTACTGCTAACTCTGACCTGAAGATAGTTCATGTAGAGACTCCTTGTCCCAGTTAGGCTTTTCAACTGACTTAGGAGAGAGAGACTTAAGGATTGTAGCACAGAAATATTAAGAATGTATTGACTTTACTTTTTTTTTTTAATTTATTTAAGGATGATTTTCGACGGTATCGTGGAGCTCTCGCACGCAAGAGAATTCGCCTAGGCAGGTAAGGGACTCGGATGTAAGATTTTATGGACTCTCATCTGACAAATTACATAGCAAAGAGCCCTCTCTGGCTCTCTATTCCCACATAATATAAAAAGAGAAGGTTTGATGTTTTTTGACTGTGGATGCTACTGTGATGAAAATTGTTCTTCTTGATTGTTCTACCAGTAAAGGCCATGTTTTGTAACTGCTGATTTCACTTCAAGAAAGTGTCCCAGTTATTGCTATGTGCTAGATACAGGGAAGAAAACTATTATTTAAAATTTTCATTTTTTTCCAGAAAATATGTCATTTCCCACAAAGAAGAAGTTCCACTTTGCATACACTGGGATATTGGCAACCAGGTGACAATTTTATGATCTGAAGTTTTTCATGTAAAAATCGCTTCATTACAAAAACAGGAACCGCCTCACTTAACTGACTCATGTTGTGCCTACACAGGCTAGATGTAGAGGTGAATTATAGCAACTTGTCATCTCAAAATGAAACAAAACCAATCTATGAGTAACTAGTCATCAGCCAGCTGCTTCACTGCCTTGTTTGAATTATCTACATAGTTACTGAGTTACAGACTCTGGTTGATCTGTATCAAATGCATTCAAGTAACATAGGACATTGACATCTAGTGTCTTATCATGGTCTGTGCTGAATGACATGCCTTCTCAACAAAAATGTATTAGTCATTTTAACGTTTTGACCATGAAATGTAAAGGGAAATCCAAATTTACTTATTACACATTGATTACTAGTCACACTGAAGGGTATTCTTGTCTTTACTTAGGATACCAATTAAAATGATACTAATTTCCTAAGCATATAGGATTCACATGACCTATCTGAATTCTGAATTAAGAGTCTGAGACAGAAATTATGTTCCTATAACTTAGTTCTAACTTCAACATCATCACTTTGGCTCTAACAGTATCCATTTTCTAACAGAAAATATTTGATCACATATCTGTGCACAGAACTCACAGCTTTTCAATTATTTACACTTTAGGTATCCTTGAGTAATGGCAATGTGGAGGCTCTCAAACGCCTGGCAGCCAAAAGTGGATGGGAAGTTACCAGCGCTGTGGAAGAGGTAGGAGGCATTCAGGTATACACACAACTCACTGCCCATCATGAATGAAAGTTGTCATGGTAGAGGTTGTTCTGCTACTTCTAATGCTGCTTTCAAGAAGGTAAAAAATGGAGATCAAGATGGCAGAGTACAAGGATACCAAGTCACCCTATGAACACATCAAAACTACATCTATGTGTGGAGCAATTCACAACACTGAAAACAAGCTGGAGAGTGGCAGGAAGACTCTTATACAACAACTATGGCTATAAAGAAAGACCCACACAGTCAGGGAGGAAGAGAAAAAACACCATCAGGTCAGGACCTGCATCCCTAGAAGAGGACACCCCAGCCCTGAGGTCTGACCCCGGGAAAAGGAGTACCCTTAGCTGGTTTTAAAACCAGTGGGACAAACAGAAGGGCTGTATAAGTAACCTCGACTCTACTCTTAAAGGAAACAATGCTTCCTTTTTCCTGGGAATAAGGCAAAGGATGCAGACTGAAACTTCCCAGGGCTCTGCTCCACTGCAGTTCTCAACTAAGGCAAATAAAGTTCAGGACTGGAATGTGTCACAGGGAATTCTCTCAAACATACAAAACAGAGATAATACCTAGCATTCTCAAAATAAATTGAAGGGAATACTCCCAAATTCATTCTATAAGGCTATTGTTACCCTGACACCAAAATCAGACCAAGACACTACAAAAAAAGAGAAAATTACAGGCCAGTATTTCTGATTAATATAAATGCAAAAATCCTCAACAAAATATTAGCAAGCTGAATCCAAAAATATAAAAAAAGGGGATCATACACCAGGATTAAATGGGATTTATTCCAGGGATACAAAAATGGGTTAATATTTACAAATGAGTCAGTGTGATATACCACATTAACAATAGGAAGGATAAAAATCATATGATCATCTCAATAAATGCATAAAAAGCATCTGACAAAACTCAACATCCATTCATGATAATAACTCTCATCCAAACTGGTATGAAAGAAACATATTTCAATATAATAAAGATCATATATGATAAAATTAAAGCTAATATCATACTCAATAATAAAAAGGTAAAAGCTTTCCCTCTAAAATCAGGAATAAGACACCCTTTATGTAACATATTATTGGTAATTCTAGCCACAGCAATCAGACAAGAAAAAGAAATAAAAGACATTCAAATTGGAAGGGAAGAAGTAAAACTATCTCTTGTTTCAGACAACATGATACTATATTAAGAAAACCCAATAAAACAAACTATTGGAATTAATAAATGAATTCAGGAAAAGTTGCAGGATACAAGACTAATATACAGAAATCTGTTTTATTGCTGTACACAAACAATGAACTATCAGAATGAAAAATCAAGAAAACAACCCATTAAAGTCACATAACAAAGAAAAAAAAAATACCTAGAAGTAAACTTAATTAAACAGGTGAGAAACATAGTCTCTGAAAACTATAAAACACTGAAAAAATTGATATAAAGAAATAAAAATATAAAGAAATGGAAAAATACAGTGTTCATGGATTGGAAGAATTAATATTGCTAAAATGACCATACTATCAAAATAATCTGCAGATTTAATACAAACTCTACCCATATACCCATGACATTTTTCAAAGAACTAGAACAAATAATACTAAAATTTGTATGGAACCACAAAAGACTCCAAATAGCCAAATCAATCCTGAGAAAAAAAAGAACAAAGTTGGAGGTATCATACACCCTGCTTTTAGAATACATTGCAAAGCTGCAGTAATCAAAACAGTAAGGTACTGCACCAAAACAGACACATATAACAACGGGACAAAATAGTGAGCCCCCAGATAAACCCATGCATTCATGGTCAATACATTTATGACAAGAGGGCAAGAAGATACAATTGCAGAAGTCTCTTCAATAAGTGGCACTGGGAAAACTGTGCAACTGTAGTAAAAGGATGAAATTAAAACATCTCAAACCATATGTAAAAGTAAACTCAAAACAGATTAAAGAGCTAAGAGTGGAAACCATAAAACTCCTAGCAGAAAATACATTAAAATGAAATACTCTTTAACATAAATCATATCAATATTTTTTGCATCTATCTTCTAAGCAAAGGAAACAGAAACAACAACAAAAAAAAGAGGACCTAATTAAGCTTAAAAATTTTTGCACAGCAAGAGAAATCATCAGCAAAATGAAAAAACAACCTGCTGAATGGAGGAAAATATTTGCAAATGATATAACCTATATGGGGTTAACCTCCAAAATATATAAACAGCTCATATAACTCAATATAAGAAAACCAAACAACCCAATTAAAAAATTGGCTAAGACCTGAATAGATATTTTTCCAAAGACATACAGATGGCTAACAGGCACATAAAAAGAGGCTCAACAATCTGAATCATCAGAGACATATAAATCAAAACCACAATGAGTTATCACTTTACACCTATCATCAAAAAGACCACAAATAAATATTGGTGAAGATGCAGAGAAAAGGGAACCCTATTACACATTTGTGGAAATGTAGACTGGTACAACCACTATGGAAAACAGTATAGAAATTCCTCAGAAAACTGAAAATACTGCAGAACAACCATATGATTCAGCAATTCTACTACTGGGTATGTAGTGTATCAATATACACTTACATTCATATATAGTCATATATATAGGAGTATAATCTATAAAAATATTAAATCAGTATGTTATATACCCAAAACTAACAGAATATTATAAATGAACTATATTTCAATTTTTAAAAAGGTAAAAAAGTCTTTGGGGAAAATTTTTTTAAGAGTCAAGTATCTTTCCAGCCCTGTCTCTATTCCCCTACCTGGGCTGATCTAAGGGCCTTCAAATCACCCTACACATTCCTACCTCTGAGCTTAGTTCTCATATTCCATCTCTTTCTCCTCTTCTCTATCTACCCCAGACCTACCTGGTCTTCAAGACCTGGGACAAATGCTTCTCCATAAAGCCAATCATCTCCTACTGAAGGAAATTACTGCTTTAGGAACTCCTTTAAGAATTACTTATTTATAATTAACTTGTCAATTAATTATGCATTATCTCATGACACTCCACAGCCACACTGAGTTGATATTTGTCTTGCACAGTAATTTTACGAATGGTCTTTTCCCTTAACTAGATTATAAACATCTTAAGAAAGCAGCCTTATCTTGACTTTTTTGTATCTCAGCACCTTTTACAATGCTTTTGCATGTCATCAAATTTAAATAAATGTGTATCATTTGAATTTCATCTACTTTCAGAGGTATATCAGGTGATCCTTTGAAGCTGATGCCCACACTAAACATAGTATAAGCTCTTTGAGGACCATTTTGTCCATCACTATAGTTGCAGAACATAGCACTAGCTGGCATTCAGAAGATGCTCAATAATGCCGACACTTTGTCTATGCTCACATTTCAGGGCATACTGTTTTTCATCATCACTGAAACAGTAGCCTCTAAAACAGGATTACCACATGTTGTGGTTTTCCTGGGACAGTCCTGGTTGTCCCATCATAATTATTAACCATGCCCAAGTGTTCCAGTTTGAGTAAATTATATGGTCACTCACCCTGAAATAAAAGCAAATTCAGATACTAAATTGTTTTCACTCTGACTTTGACCTCCTCTACACGTTTTGGCTTTGGTTGTTCGCTTTTACTGTGTCTTAGTGCTCACTTCTGAATCCTTTCAGGGTCTTCTTTATTTTCTTTGGATCCAGTTAGGTTTCCATCTATGCTTGATTCAGTGATGCACACAGGTTTAACATAACAAAGTTCTTGCTTACAATTATCCTTTATAAAAGGTGCCTCAAGACCTTGTTTTCTTTTATTAACATGAAATCTGTTTCTTGCATCATTGCTGGCATCTGAGCACTCACTGAGCAGCACAGTAAAAGTCATACTCATGTCTGGAATGAAGGATGAACACATACTTAGTGAAGACATATAAATTAAAATTTCAATTCTTTTGGAGTTTGGACCAAAAACCAACAACCTAAACAAATAAATGTGCATTTGCAAGTGTCTAAGGAGAGCCACCAGTAATTAATTCTTAACTTTCTGTACTGTTACTTACTAGAAAACATTGTTTAACTAAAGAAACATTCTTATGTTATCTCTGTTGAGTTTGAAGCACTCCTTTTTTTCAGATTATATTTATGATAAAAATCTAATTTTTCTCTTTTTTGGGTTATCCTCTTCTCTCCCACTTTTTAAAGCTTTTATGCTTTTAACTATCTTTATCCATCATGTTTTTAATTTCAAAATACAGCTCGTTTATTTTTTTCTGTCACCTTTTAGCTGAAAAAATTTTCACAACCATTAAGAATTATACTTATTTTGGGTTTTAAAAAGCTATACTTATTTTGATATAAATTTTGATAGATGGCAAAAGTTTAAAATCTCTGGTATTCATAATGACAATTGGGCAGTACTTACTGTTTTAATCCATATTTCATTTTCAAGGTATAGTGTTGGAATTAATAACAGCACTAATACAAGGAGCAAAAGATGAGCCCTCATCTTAAAGGAGTTTATATTAATAGTCTATCTTGAAAATATCTTAAAAGTACTTAGACTATCTTGAAAGCATCACACATACACATACTCAAGAGTGAGATTTAGTATTTAAACTACAAAGGTCAGCTATTAGGCAATTCAAAGTCAGGGAAGATAGCTGTTTAAAGACAACTTTGGAGAGGAGTCGATTCTTTCCTCCTTGACGACAGTGTAAGGATAAAGTCCTGGAGGGGTAAAAGAGGCTTTTTAGGCAGTGAGTAGCTTGAGCCACATCTTGGTGGAAATTAGCATGGGTGAGAGATTGGCCTGATAAGAGTAGCTTTTTATTTAGGCAGTAGCTGAGAGAGGACAGAAAGCCAGAATGGCAAGAACTCTTGACACAGGACAAAACCCACAGGAAACAGACCAGAGGAGATCTATTCTCATTGAAGCTGGGGAGTGACTGGCTCCAGAGCTGCACCTGACCACGTCCCCTCCCCTTAGTCAATGGGTAATCAACCTCCAATGACTCTACCCTCTCTCCATACCTCTGTGAAAACTAGTTTTGTCCTCCTTCCCACAATACAGTCTCAATAACGTATCTGTCAACAGATAGTATAAAACTCTAAAACTGAGCTATTTCTGCTTGTGCTATTTGTATAAGATCTAAACTCATTAAACAGAATCTTATTAGAATGAAAAAATATATCATTAATAAAATGTTACCAAGCTCCAGCAGATTTTGAACCTATTTTAAGCTTCACTTCATAGAACAAAATTTCATAGAATTGAAATTCATCCTCAAATGATAAAACATTTGAGATGATAAATGGAATGTAACCTGTATTCTTCTAAGCATGAAAGGGAACTCATTTTCTTGGAGAGTTGGTCTTGGAGAATTTTTTCACTAAGCGAAAGTTGGCTTTCCTAAAATAGTAGAGTTTAAAGAGAACCAACACCAACCACTGCCTTTCCTTGTCTGCATCAATGTCATTGTCTCTGACAGCAGAATGTTAAGGACTTTCTGCTACTTTTACCTTTGGGGAAAGGATCAAAATGCCATCCATTCATCCAATACTGTAGTTGACACTGGCTAAGTCTAGTGAGCTCTGTAAGGGCAGAATTTAATGATGGTACTTAATGTCAAGTTTGTTATGTCTCCAGGACAGGAAGCAGCAGCATGTGTCTGCAACCTGGGGAGCAGCTTCCTGGAGAAGTGCTGTGATAGTTTCCTCAGGCTGCCAAAACAGTACCAGAATGGGCGTCTCATGATTATGGGAGCTAGAAGTCTGCAATCAAGGAGTTGGTCATGCTGGTTCCTTCTGTGGGGAGTGAGCGAGATCTATTGCAGTTCTCTCCCCTAGCTTCCAGCGCTCTGCTGCAATCTTTAGCATTCCTTGGATAGTCGATGCATCACTTGACCTCTGCCTTCATCTTCATATGGGATTCTCCCAGTGTGTGTGTACATATACGTGCCCACACTGCCCCTTTATATAAGGGCACCAGTCATATTGAACTCGGGGCCCATACTACTGCAGTAGAACCTCATTTAACTTATTACACCTGCAATGACCCTATTTCCAAATAAGGTCACATTCTGGGCTACTGGGGGTTAAGACTTTAACATATGAATGGAGGGTGGGGCACAATTGAACCCTTAAAAAGTACTCAGCCCACTGTAATATCCCACCCAACCCTGGTTTCACCAAGGTTAACCATGGTTGCCCCAAGGCCAGAATCTGACTAGGTGGTGGAATTCCCTCTGGCCACTTGCTCTTACTCCTCTGAGACTGCAGAGCCCCAGCACGCTGGCTAACAGCCACAGAGACACCAGGATCAATGAACCCCCTGCTACTTCTGCAGGACAGGGGGCAAAAGCAGGTAGGTCTAGGCTGGGCTGGGTCTCAGCCTTTGACTTAGAGCTACATTCATGGTTTTCTTTCTGTTTGATAAGTGCCCACAGCCTACATCATGCCTTCCTTTGCAGGCTCAATTTTAAAGACAGGCTTGGTGCAGAGGTCAACTGGTGAGGTAAAATGGCATAAGCAAAAAGCTACTTCCTACCTTTCTAAGCTGCTTTTAGTCAGTTTCTCATTTCTTCATTCTCTGCTTAAAGATATTTATGTTTAAAGGTTTTCTCCCTCACAGTCTGATTCTTCCATCTGCTTGATGCCTGCAGTGAAGTCTCAACCCTATGTTTGTCTGTCTTCTCATTGCTTATTTCCATGGGAATGATTATAAGATGGCAAATTTCAACACGATCTTCAAAGCACCCTGAAAGAGATGGGAGTAAATGGGCAGGATAGAAATGTGCTCTTAGCTGAACATATATCTCTGATTATTGATGAAAACACAGTAGAAGCAAAGTTCAGAGTAACAAGGGGTACATTAATATTTAAGTGTAAGTCTAATGGATCTCCAAGACAAGCTTTCTCTTCTCTAAGGAATAGTAAGCACTAGACACTCATGAACCTTGTGACCCTTGTGATTCACTAAAAAAAAAAAGAATGCTTTGTGCTGAAGGAACAATATGGTTCAGCAGTCCTGTTGAGAGGTTGAGTTGGATCCAGAAGGGTTGGCTTACTTCCTGGATCCCCTCAGCCCAAATGAAGGCACTCCTGACATCCTGGGGATGTTGGGCTGCAGCCGTGGCTCCAAGGTCTTATGGGAAAAGGAAGTGCTGACTTGCCTAGCAGTCTGGTGATATTTTTTGTTGTTCCTGAATAGAGGCAAGGAAATATCACAAAGAGATAAAGAGGAAAAGAGATAAAGCTCTTTATTTTTCATGAGAAAAACTACTGCATAATAATTAAATAACCTACCCTCAAGTAGCATAGTTTAGATGACACAGGAGTATAGCATCCTGGTCTGAGATCTAGACATCCAACCATTGAAAGTGAAGTTACCATTATTGGCTTCATAATTATCCAGGTGTCAAGATGCCTTAGCTTATGCAATCCTGCTGTGGTCTTAATGTAAAAACATCAATTTTTCTTTTGTAATTTATTTTTTTTTTTTGGTTATTTTATTTTAGATAAAAATATATACTCTGGAAGAAAATGATATTTTATCTGTTTGGGTTGAAAAGCATGTGAAAAGACCGGCACACTTGGCTTATCATCTCTTGTCCAACTTTACCAAGCGACCTTTGTGGGACCCCCACTACACGTAAGAATAAATTTAAAATACTTTCTTATTCAACCTTGACATCATGTAAAAAATGACCTCTACACTGAAGTCTATCTCCACGGCCCAATGTATGACCCATTGCTGTAGTTGAAGAGTATTTGCTACAGCACAGTATCAGGAGCTGTTGGAGAGGCACAAAAACTATTCTAATCATCTAGTTTTCATCTATATGGACTCGACATGCTTTACCCACATCTATTGTAATCCTACCAGTAACTCTTCAAGGTTGATATTATTCCCATTTAACAAGAGAGATGTCCCAAGACTCACCAAGACTACATAGGCAGTAAAGCAATGGGACCTCATTTGGAACCCAGGTCCATCAAGCTCTGACTTTAAGACATAGTCTCATTACTCCTGAGGAAGTGATTATCAAATTGTACTTCGCACTCTTGAGCTTTACTTGGTAGCCCTTCTTCGGTGAAAGAGCACTCCCTGGTGAGACGCTGGGAGAAGCAGCTGTGAGCAGCCTGCTTCCTGCCCTCCCTGTCTGTCAGCCTACATCTCTTCTGTTACTTCCTGTCTCCCACACCCCTAGTCCACCCTTCTCCACTCCCCTCCTTTCCTGGAATGCACGTCTGTGCACCTGCTCAACTGTACTGTCAGGGTGACACTCCCTTCTCCAAGGAGTTCCAGCTCCTGGGTTGCAGGGCTCAGGCCTCAGGGACACCTTGCTTTAAGGAAACAACTGGTAAGATGGGCTTCCTATTATATTCAGCATTATTAATGCCATTTACTTCCTAATTTGGATGAGGTAGAATTTCATCTCTTAAATGTCCAAATCTCACTATGATTAATAGCCTGTAATAGACAATTTAATACCTCTAAAGTGAAACAACTCTAGGCTTATGTGTTATATTTACATAGATGCCAGAAGGATGCATCTTGGTTAATGTTATCATTAGTAAACACTTCATGAGAAGAGGAAACACTTCACAATTTTCTTGCATCAGTATTTGCAGATATAAGTACAAAGCTTTTAGCAAGAATAATGCCTAACCTTTGCTGCTCTTTTCAAATGTTTCTCTCCACTATTTTCTACATCACCGGACATTCCAGGTGAGTGAATAGAGGAATGAATGAATGAATTCTAATTCCATTAACTTTTTTTCTACATCTATCTGATTCAGGTACTATGCCAGGTATTTTCATTTGATCCTAAGCCCTTAGGTATTATTGTCTACATATTACCTATATAATACACCATAGGTTATTATAATCTACATTTTATGGATGAAAAAAAAGTGACTTGCCTAATAAAACATAGCTACTCTGGGACTCAAAGGCAAGTTGTTTGGCTCCAAGCTTAGTGCTCTTTCCCAATATACCATATTCCTTTACCTCAGAGTCCACAAAGGATTGTCCATAAAGTTTGCTAGTCTTTAAAATATTACTTGATCCTAGAGAAAAATAATTTTGTGGAAAAAAGAAAAGTACCTTTCTCTGCAATGTTGAAGGCAGTGACCTTAGATGGCCAGCGTTCTCTTCATCACAGGCAGAATTATTCCTCCTGGCCAAACAACTCTAAAGATAGACTTTAAGAAATGATACTGGCTTTGGGGAGTTGGTTATGTGAACAAAAGGGTGCATATGGACACCAATAATGAAGTTATGCAAACAAACAAAAGAAAGGCATGCCTTATTCTACCAGGTAGAAAAGTGTAGACTTTCTGTCACTGTTCTGTTTACATAGATCCTGTGAAGTCATAGACTGCATAAGTGAAGATGATCAGATATATTATATCACTTGTTCTGTGGTGAATAATGACAAACCCAAAGACTTGGTAGTACTTGTTTCACGAAGAAGGCCACTCGAAGATGGGTGAGTATGTGTAACTCAAGTGTTATAGCAAGGTCTTATAGTATAAAGTAGAAAGAAAAAGTTGATATGAAAATAAGAAAGTCAATGGAGTAAGCATTTCTGGTCTTGAATGATGTTCATATTATTTTTTTCTAGATGAGGCTTTACTTATCATTAAAAAAAACTATTACAAGCCAGCCATGTGCAAAGCATCATGCAAGACTCCTAAAGCAGTTCACTTTCCTTTTATTCTATGCACATGTAAAACTGATATTTAGCCAATCTTTGAAGCCTTCTATTACTGGTAAAAATGCCATGAGAGCCAAATAAAACACTAGGAGTTGGTTTTGGTTCAGAATTTACAAAGGCTTTACTGTGCTTTGTACCCAAAATGGCTAGCTTTCAGTCGGTGTGTCTGTTCAAGGCTTCTCCGTGGGCACTGGACTTCTCAGAGAAAAGGTTCTAAAGGGAAGGGTCCCAAGACTGGTCAGCAATATTTTTGATGTCAAAAATGGCCTATAGAAAAATCCCTCCCAGATGGGATTAATGCACACAGATGTTCAGTGTATTATCACCTACTATGGCAAAAATTTTAGAAATAAACTGAAGCTCTATCTTATAAATTATAGTAGAACCATACTATACCAGAATACTATACCAGCATTAAAAAGGATGAAGTAGTTATAGAGGTATTGATACAGGAAACACCTCTAAAGATTTATCACTACATGAAAAATCAAATTATAGACCAATACTTATAAAATGGTTATATTTATGTAAAAATCTGAATATGTCCATTTGCTTACATAAATGTTATTTATAAAAAGATCTGGAGGGTCACAATAAAATGTTAATTTTATTGGTGATCATCTCTAGGATAGGAATATACTGTGGTTACGGTAGACTGAAGGATGACTTCTGTTTTCTAATGTACAGGGTTCCGATTGTTTGAAGGTTCTTTAATACAATGGTATTATTTTTTCCATTAAAAAAGTGGAAGAGACGGAAATAACAACCCATTAGAGCATACACACACACAAGTTTGGAGTCTGACTACAGCTCTGCAGTTATGCAAAGCATACATAAGTTTTAGGCAGAAAATATCTATGGCCCTTATTACTATTTCCTATACTTGAATGTAGCCATAGAGAATGTTTTTTATGCATATCACTCATGTAAAATATCTGGGTCTTCATAGTTTTACTTCTACTATATAAACGAGTTGCATTAACTATAGGAATTTACTTTTCTTCACCATTTACTATTTCATTCACTGTTCATTTCTCTCAAGAACTTAGAAACTGTCCTTTTATCTTTCAGTCACACTTACGTGGTGGCAGTGAGGTCGGTGATTCTGCCGTCAGTCCCACCTTCTCCACAGTATGTCAGAAGTGAAATCACATGTGCCGGATTTCTCATCCATGCTTCTGATAGCAGTTCATGTACCGTAAGTTCGATGAAACATGCACATTAATTTTCTCCTACAGATACAGAGAAACCATTTACCTGGATTTACTAAATTAACTGTAATTCTGTAATGTGCGTCCACCCGCACCCACCAGGGAATCTTCAGGTCATCCTTTCAGATCCATTTCCAAGGGGTTGGGGTCATAGCCTCCCCTACACCAACAATATTGAGATCCTTGCTTGAAAAAGCTCCAATGAATAAGAAATTAAAATACTGTTTTGTTTCACTTTGTTTTCTTGAAACAGGTATCTTACTTTAACCAGATTTCTGCTAGCATCCTTCCTTACTTTGCTGGAAACCTTGGTGGCTGGTCAAAATCCATTGAAGAGACAGCAGCCTCCTGTATACAGTTCATAGAGAGCGCTAATGATGATGGGTTGATAAGCATACTTTAAATTATCTGTCATTTTATTTCCCACTTGCAATTCCAAACTCTCTTAGTCCTGACACTTGACAAGCTTCTCAGCCACAAACAATCTCATATCAGTCTAAGAAAAATGCAGTTGCGAAGAGGTTAAAAAATAAAATGCATCCCAAGTCAAATATCAGTGATTTGGGTTAATATTAAAAGAGCTTTAAGACTCTGTTTTAGATCATCTGTGGCTCTGCTACCTTCCAGGGGCACAGGCAGTGAAAAATTTCTCATAATCAATATTGTATGTTCTATAAAATGGTGAAACTTTGGTTAAAATAATCAAAACATTTTTAGGCTAGAGAGGTGAAACATTCTGTTTGAAATTTTATAAAATTTTATAAAATCAGAAATAATACGTTGGCTAGGTGATTAATAGTATGGGGTTGTTCCATGTATAGCAGGTATCAGTGTGACAGGAGCACCTGACAAGATGTATTACATGTTTTAGAGCTTTAAATTAGGAAGACATTAAAACATAATGGAATCCAATCAATTTTAGTAATAGGAACTACTTTGCTGGTGTCATTTAACATATATCAAGGTAGCTGACCCATTTAGTATCTATTGCTATATACACTCACAAAGTACCTGCAAAATGTGATATTGTAGAGAAAGAATGAACTGAGGTCTTCTTTCATAATCACTACATTAGAACTTTATTCCCCAGACTTTACATTTATTATTTTACTCTGTGATTTGTCTTGACTCATAAGACAAACCAGCATACATCAAGTTAACATCCTCTACGGGACAACTTCTAAAATTTGAAGGACTTCTCCATTAGAGTTTAGAGCACTTAAGAGATTAGATACATCTTGCTTTAGTTTGTCAAATCTTTACCTCTGTCCAGACCTGGTTGTAATTATTTTTATTAATCTGTGCCAACAGGTTATCATTTTTATGAATTTTGGACTATGTCCCAATCTTATGAATTAACATTTAAATACAATAAGAAGAATGGACAGGCAGATTTAAATGCTTATACATTACATTCCAAAAGCAGATTTTTTAGAATATTTTTAGATTTTAAAAAAGGCTAAAAAATGAGCAGTAAAGACAGTTACAGTACACTAAAGTTTTGTATGCTAAAATTTCAGCCCTCTTCTACAACTGAAATGCTTTTAACTTTTGTCTTTCGTACATCTCTGAATTTGTATTTTTTTTTTTGAAACTTTTTTCTGAATGAAAGAATAGAGTAACTGTGGCTGGATTTTTAGACACAAAGATGTTGCCCACTCTAAACTTATAACACAGGCATAGTCCATACCAGTGCTGTCCAATATGTCCACTAACCACATGAGACCATTTAAATTAATTAAATTTTTAAATAAAACTTAAACATCAGCTACACTAGCCTCATTTTAATATTATTAGTCACATGACATTATCAGGTCATCATGGCCTAATCCGAACTGCTCACTTTCAGACTACTGGACTAAAGATTCTTTAAAAGGAAATGACACTGGAAAAGACAGCAATGCATTCAGGTTCTACCTAGGGGATCTCAAAAAGTTTAAAATCTATTGCCTGAAACCATGACACAACTGACTAAGGCATTCCTCTTGTAAAATTCAACAACAGCCCTCAGGTTTATATTTCCTTTTTTAATGGAAATTTGTTTGCTCGCTCTTTCACTCATTCAATAAATATTAAGAACCTACTCTGTATGAGACACTTTTAGGCACTGTGGGTTCACCAAGAAACAGAAGGGTACTGACCACATTACGATAAAGTAAATAAATAATATAGGATATTTGGTGGCTCGGATGGTAAAGAATCTTCCTGTAATGCAGGAAACCTGGGTTTGATCCCTAGGTTGTGAAGAAGCCCTGGAGAAGGGAATGGCAACCCACTCCAGTATTCTTGCCTGGAGAATTCCATGGACAATGGAGCCTGGTGGTCCATGGCGTCACAAAGAGTCAGACACGACTGAGCAACTAACACTCTCACTTTACTTTTCAGGAGATAACTGTTAAATGGAAAAATAAAGCAGGGTAAACGATGTGCATGTGGGGAGGTGTTGGAGGTGGCTGTTCATATTTTAAACAGGGTGGTCACTTGCCAGCAGCAGTAGGAAAATGCTTCTACAGCTGCTGGCCTCCCTTCCCTGGGGCTGAGAGGCCAGCGCTTGTGGCTCAGTGCAGAGGCAGGGGTCCCCCTGCCCCACTGAGTGTGTCCTTGGCGAGTGGGGCTGCAGAGCCTCCCCCACCCTCCTTACCTCTGCCACCCCCACTCCAGCTAGGCCAGGGCTGGAGGGGCCTGGTGGGGGTTTCCAGGAGTTGCCCTCATAGCTGGGAATGCAGGAATGTGGACTAGGGGGTCAAAGGTCCGAAGCTTCCCATCTACTCCATAGGACCACTGCAAGTTAAAGATGTAAAATTTAATAATATTTTTCTGGCCACGGGACATGACTTTTAAACAACAGGGAGGTGTGTATGGGGTGGGTGTTTCACATTGAAAGATAGTAAATATTCTATATAATGAATACAGAAATATATACATCCAGGATTTGGGCTTTGGTTATTGATGGCCTGATAGATTGTTTAGGAATAATAAAGAAAACATTAAGAAAAAAAAAAAATAGGGTGGTCAGAGTAGGTTCTACTGCAGGACATTAGAGTGAAGACCTGGAGGCAGAGAGGGACTGAACCATGAGGATTTCTGGCTGTAGCATGTGTCTGTAGAATGCCTGGTCCATGCAAAGTCTTTGAGATGGGAATGTTTCTGGCACATTCCTGGGAAAGCAGATGCTGGAGAGGCTGGAATAGAATGAAAGGTAATTAAAAACAGATGACTTGAGTACAGTCTTCCTCTGCTTTCTTTGGTGCCCTGGCTTTAAGCAAGCATGATTGATCCAAGGGTAAGCAGTGAAGCTGGTTCATCAGCAGCCATCCTCAAGCCCCTGGAGACGAAGGACAGAGGGAACATAAAAATGTAGTCAGGCTCACTTTCTCCTGTGGAGTGCTAAAATATCCTCCAGGAACACTTGAGATTTCATGCCCTTCTTGATGGTAAGGGTTTTCAAGTGCTTCTAACAGGACTGAAAGCTTTTTGATTAAGAAAGGAAACTCTTTCCTATTAATTCTTCCTGGTTTTAATGCTACGGAGTTTCTGATCTATATTCAGTTTTTCTACCATATTTTTAAAGAATTCTAGAGGAAAAAAATGTGAAAACTGATCTGTATACTTTGGAATATATCTACCCTTATATGCAAATACCACTAGGAAATAATGAATAATTTTAATAAAAATCAAAAGAAATCCAGTGTATTCTTATATATACCCACCATGTGGTTTTATTCATATTTTTTTATTGCACATTTCAAACCTTGGAAATTTTTATTGGTCTATTTGTAGGAGCAGTTTTGAAAATATGTGTTGAAAATGTATATGTAAAGGAATAACTTTAATGGTTTGGAATAAATTATTAAAACGTAAACCATGAAGTTTGCTCATGATTCATTTTACCCATTTGAAAGTAGTGTAACTACTGGATCAGGCAATTCACCATGGGCCCAGAGGGGTCCTGCATATTCTTGCTGGGTGTGCCAAACTGCAAGACTTATCTATTGGCAATATGCTAGTCCCACAGGCAATTCAGTAGGTCATGGTGACCACAGCCTGACTTCAGTGTAACGCCTCACTTTCAGGGTACAGGAAGACTGGCTTGTGTGCTGTGTGCTACAATTTTTGTCACTTGCTCAGAGTGCTGGCCCTGTGTTCATCAGCTGTGACACAACCCCATCATGCCCACAGCATCCAGCTGTGGCCCATCATATCACCCTGGGGACTAAGGGAAAATGGAAGCAACACAAATAAGTTGATACTCATGGTATGCTGTTTGCTGTGTCATGAGTAATAATGTCCTTTGTCTCTGAACCAGGATTCTCATGCCTTCTGTTGACATCCATGAAACCGTAACAGACTAGATGAATAATCTCAGACCCTTCATAATTCTTGATAGTAACCCACCTCCAAAAGTCAGAAAAGAAAAAGTGAAAGTTGCTCAGTTGTTTCTGACTTTTTGCCACCCCATGGACTATACAGTCCGTGCAATTCTCCAGGCCAGAATACTGGAGTGGGTTGCCTTCCCCTTCTCCAAGGGGATATTCCCAACCCAGGGACAGAACCTGGGTCTCCCGCATTGCAAGCGGATTCTTTACCAGCTGAGCTACAAGAGAAGCCCAAAAGTCAGAGAAATATTGTAAAATGCCTCTCATTGTACACTTGCAAGTATATAAAGTACCATATAAAAATTGCATGTCTGATGCTATCTTTTCCTTCCTCATTTTGTGACATTTTTAGGGACACTTAAAAACAGGTTCAAAATTAATATTTCTATCATTCCCACAGCTCATTATCCCTCTCCATGTCCTCCCTTCTTTCCTTATCTGGCTTAGGGTCCATGGTTATCATTAATGTCACTCCCTGTCCCTTTTCCTTTCATTTGACTTGTCTGGCAAATTCAAAACTGTGGTTGAACTAAAGTATTTGTAAAACCTCAACCCTGCACTGAGCATCTGAAAACCGTGGACTGGTCTCATTTGAGATTTATGACCACAAATTTCAAAAGGGCTCTGATAACCTACGACATTTCCCATATGCTTGCTGTTTCACACTGCCTTCACGTTTTCCACGTGCCTTACTCTTCCTCAGTTAATAAACTTTAGAAAATACTTCACTGAGTAAAATGCAAACTCTTAGCCAGGAGCCATCTCATTTCCCCCTCTAGGCACCTTCCAGTCTTTGCCATTCCTCCTATCATAATAAACAAACACCTCTACCCCCAGTCAATCCTAAAGGAAATCAACCCTGAATATTCACTGGACGGACTGATGCTGAACCTCCAATATTTTAGCCACCAGATGGCCACCTGACTCATTGGAAGACTCTGATGCTGGGCAAGATTGAAGGCAGGAGGAGAAGGGGATGACAGAGTATGAAATGGTTGGATGGCATCACCGACTCAATGGACATTAGTTTGAACAAACTCTGGGAGATGATGAAGGACAGGGAAGCCTGGCATGCTGCAGCCCATGGGGTCACAAAGAGTCAGACATGACTTAGCAACTAAACAACAACAACCCCTAGCAAAGAACTATTTCTCTCACCTTCTCCAAGGTGTCACTCCTTCAATTCTTTTTTTTCTCTATTTCAGAAGTCTTTCCTGGATTATTATCATAATGACTATCATCTCTTATCTTAAAATAAAATAAAGCAAAACAATACTTCATCTGATCCTATTTCCTAAAGGCTACCCATCTCTACTCCAATTATCTATAAATGTAACCTTCACACCCTTATTTCATTCAATGAATTATACTTCTCCCTCCACTACTCCACAGACCACTCATTGCCACAACTAATGGCATCAACAAAACTGACTAGTTCCTTCTTTTTGCATCATTTTCTCCACTTGGCTTCCATGATGTCACTCGGATTTCCTCCTATATCACCAGTCACACTTTAAAGCCTCCTCTTGTGGTTCTTCCTCCTCCACCAGACCTCTAAATACTAGACCACCCAGGGCTCCATCTTGGTCTCTTCTCCTCTATCTCTATTCCTCATTGAGTCCACCCAGTCTTTGGGTCTTAAAAGATATCTACTTCCCAATAACTCCCAACTCTACGTCTCAAGCCCTAAACACTCCTGAACTCCACATCTGTATATCTAACTACTTAGTTGACATTTCCACTAATAGTCATCTCAAAGTCAACACTTCCAAAACAGATCCCTTAATTCAGCCACCTTTCCCTTCATAAATCCTTCCTTCAGGAAAGCTTATCAGCTCTGTGTGAAAAATATAATCAGAACCTGATTCCTTCTAATCAACTCTATAGCCCTAATTCAAAACATCATCTTCTATCATCTGAAATATAACCTGTTTCTATTCCTACTTCTCCCTTCACTCTCAACTCAGCAGTCAGATCGTGTCACATTTCTTCTCAAACCTGTAAATAATTTTGCGTATCACAGAGTAAAAGCCAAAGCTTTATAACAGTCTGGGGTATGATGTGGTACATTCAATTATTTTTCAAAAATATTCACTCCCTTGCCACCATCCCCACCTCTGCCAACGGAGTGCATTATTCCACCTCTTGTCTCTGAGCTTAATCATGTGACGTCAATAGACATGATGCAATCAATCAAAGGCTTGAAGATGTTTTTGTAAGTGGACCTGCCCTCTTACATCTCTGTCATGAGAAAAACAGTTAGGACTAGTCTGCTGATCCCAGAAAAAGGAAGAGAGATACAAGCAATAGAGCTGCTTCATCTAAGCCTAGTTTAGATCAGCTGACCCCAAACCAGACTTCTTATGGATGTAAGCAAGCCCCACTGGGATTAGTAGAGCTGTCTAGATAAGCCCAGTCTAGATCTGACTCACAGGCATGAGCTAAATAAACAGTTACCATATGCTTCTGAGTTTGTGGTGGTTATGTGACAGAAACTGGTAGTCTGCAAGATGTGACCCCTGTTAACTATCTGATCTTCACTACCTTATCCCCAACTCTTTTCCAACCACACTGGCCTCTGCTATTTTTCAACTACACCAAGCAGCCTCCTCCCTCAGTATCATTGCCCTTACTTAATATCTCACATCAAGATATCCAAGGCTTCTAATACTTCCCTGTATAGCTACGTACCAATGGAATATTACGGATGAACCTTCAAAACATTATACTAAGTGAAGGAAGTCAGTCAAAAAGATCACATCTTCTTTCTGACCCTCAAATAGGGCAAGCTCACAGCTTTGACTATTTTCTGTCCCTAAATATTCTTTTTCCTTATCCTCATAACAGATTCTCTTGTCATCCAGATTTCAGCTTACAAGTCTTCCCCTCAGAGGCCTTCCCTTGATTTTCCAATCTAAACTAGCTATCCAGCCACATGTGTCATCTCTCTGTTAAGTCTAATTCTGTCACATATTCATTTAATTCATTTGTTCATTCAACAAGCATGAATGCTTTGTATGCACCAAGCACTTCTGAGTATAGTAAGACTCAAAATCCCTGCCCTCATGTAACCTATAATCCAGTGGACAGGGGACAAATAATGTTAGGCAGGGACTTAAATTATGGAGAAAATTTAGAGTAAGAGAATGAAAAGTTACTGGGATGAGGAAAAGGCTATTTCCTATAAGACTAGTCATAAGACTCTTTACTATGCAGACTGCCAAGTAGAGGCCTGAAGAAAGTCAGAGCAGGTGGAATCTGGGGTGTGGTGAGGGAATGTCAAGAAAAGAATAACTTGAGATTCAAGCCTGTAGGCTTGGAATATAACTGTACTAGATAAAATGGAGACAAGAAAGGAAATTTGTTCATTTTCCCCTCAGCGGAAGTGATTTGATTTAAAGCCACTGTGAGTTTGGGGTGTCAGTGCAACATCCAATTAAGGATGTCCAGCAGGCTGTTGAGCACACAGAACTAAAACCAAGGATCTTAGGACTAGACGTAGATTCAGGAGTCAGCCCCTGAGAAGTGAAAGATGAGCTTGTAAAAAGAGATGACATTTCCAAAGGACTAGAAGGAAGAAGAGTGCTAACAACTAAGTCTTAGGGAATTCAACAAAATATTTATAAAATGTTATAAGTATTGACATTCTGATATTTTTACTGATAGTTCCGATATGCATTTTTTGTGCCTAAATCTGCCTTCCTTTCTTCAGCCTCAGCAGAATGCATGTGGCCTTATCTGTCTTATTCACTGCCACAATCTCAAGTGCCTGAAAGAGTACTAAGAATGTAGTAGGTCCTTGTCCTTAGGAAATCTATAATGAAAAAGTATTTGTGTGCTTTCCTAGTTCAGCATTCGTTGTTAAGAAAATAACCAACAGTAAGCAACCTGCAATCTCTTAGGACATCATAATTTCCATCTCTGGTGAGTTCCTTTAAAAAAGTGTCCACATACTTTTCCAACATTATATTGGGCACCTGAAATGTATTTCTAATTTCACTGTAGATAGATCCTTAAAATGGAAACACAGTAACTGCAAGGAAGACAAAACGGACATCCCTGCATTAACGTCTATATAAAAAACATCAGACTTAGCTTGCAGCTGACAGGTTTTTGACTTTCCAGAGCCTTTTGCTCCAGATAGGATAGGTGAGATAAATCTGGGTGTGTTCAGGCTGAAGGACTAGGACAGCACTGCTATCCTTTTCCAGCTGCATGGCTTGTGCTATTCCTTTGAAATGAGACTCATTTCCTTAAGCTCTGGTATGCTGAGTCAAATTGTGTTATGTTTTCCTCTGTGGCTGAAAAAAAAAAAGAACAGCTCTTATTAAGATTAGAAATGTTGAGATGTACAGACATTAAAACAGAAAAGTGTTCCTTTTCTTATTTGGTAAATATTTTGCTTTTGAAAACATCAGTAACTAATCACAGCTGTTTCCTTTTGTTACAAATGCATCCAATCAGGTAAAATTCCAAATGAAACACACAATCCAACGAATTCATTCCATTATACAGTACAATGGGAGCCTTAAGCCTTGTGAAATGTATGTATTAAGTATGCATGTATTCATCAAATCAAACAAAGAAGCTAATGGGTCTCTGATTAGTGTTCTAACTCTATTATGATGATGCCTGAATCTCACCCTGACTCATCTAAAACATGTGAACAAAATGCTATTAAGTTTGATAGACAGTCTGTTACACGCCATCACCATTCTGGTTAAATATCCCAAACTGAATTTTGGCTGGAATCTCTCTCTTGAAAATCAGGGGCAAAGAGCGAGCTGCTATTAAGCTGAGGTAGTCTTCTATTTTAACCTCAATAGTTTGTAAATCTTTATGCCAAAACTAAAACAAACATTAATCAAAGTTAATCTCATCTAGGATTCATAATAGATCATGTTTTCAAAGACATTGTTACATGGACATTACCAGGGTTCATTCAATCCAAAATTAGGTATTCAGAAAACTAGGTAAATAGCAAATGAATTTTTATTTAATATTTTAAAAATACATTTTTGTGGCAATTATAAATAAATTTCTAACATGATAAACTGATACTTTGAACCAACAACAGGGCCACAAATTCATTTCCAAATGCAAAGCAGTTACCCTATGTTTAGGGATAGTTCATATTAATGCATAATTTTGTTTTGAAGAAAAAAATGATTGTTACAATCAGGTATATAATCACTTAGTTACACCTAAGTTCTATCGGTCAAAAATATATTCTTTTAGAAAATCCATTTTAAACATCTTATACTTTTTTTCGGTGATCTTCTATAAGCAATGTGAGAAGTGCCCCTTGATGGACAGAACTCAGGAACTGGTTTGACCACAACTAAATTATACTGATATCTATAATACAGGCCTCCAAGGGACAGTCCAGCTCCAACTTGTGAAGCAGGCCCAGTTCAGAATGTTGAACAAACAACAGTACTAATCATCAAAAATTAACAACTTTAGGTATTTTTGTTTTGGGTTTCTGTGGTTTAGGCACATCCAAAATTTCTTCATAGTCTGCACTCATTCCCTTTGCCCAGCGACCAACTGTGACCATTCGATCTGTAAAGACACAGAAAACTCAAAATGTAAGAAAGACAGTGATCAAATACACCCACCTAGATTGATTGGTACTGGTTTAGCAAAGGAACTAGTTTTGACATGCATAATCACAAAGAGAGAAGAGTCCATCACTAAAGCAAAGTGAGCAATTCCGTAATTGATTATAACCCTTGATTTCAGAGTACATGGGCAATTTGTCATCCCAATTAGGGAAATGCAGCAACTGCTTTGCAATGCACAAGTTGATGAGAAAGCTCCTTCATTCTTTCCCAGAGTTCATCATTATAGAGTCAATGAATTCCAAGAGACTGTAAACAGCAAGACTTATGAAGCATCAGTTTTATTTTATTTTTTTTTTTTGAAGCATCAGTTTTAAATGCACAAGATTCCACCTGTGAAATTATACAACATCTGCTTGTCAGTCTTGTCATTTGGGAAGTGGCAATCCTCCCAGGAGGGAGAATTCAAATTCCACTTCTCATTTCAATCTCACTGCCTACAATGTAGTAAAGACTATCTTCTTCTAGACAAGACTCTAAACAAGAACTCTTGGTTTTCAAATTCAAATGCCAGGGGTAGGAAGTAAGAATGGGCAGACTTATTTGAATAGTACTATGACCATTTGATATAGAAAGAAATGTGCTTTTTCTCCAAGAAGCACTTCTGGGCTATCCTACTGTCTTACCTCCTTTCATACAGATTATCACCATTCTAATCTAGGCAAACTAATGTAACAATGATCTCCACATCCCCCAATATCTGTTTTAGGTTTGTTGAACATTTATGAAGTTTTAGATGACCAAGGGGAGTATTTGTTAGGAAGAAAATATAAACTGGCCAGATACTATGTGGATTACACAATTTAAATATTTCTGGAAGTTTTTGCAACCAACTTGGAATCCTTCTGATTTCAGAACCTACATGAGGATTCTCAATCATAACAATACTGCAACTTATTCTCATATTTCTTATTTTCTTAGCAAATTAATATTTTTAAGTAACATAATTGACTGTATTATTAAACACATAAGTTAGCAAATGTAAATATTTATGAATAAGATGCTTTATAAAATCAGGGTCCTCTGGGGCTTACTGATCATTTTTTTTCCCACCCGAGAACAGCAGCTAATGCTCACTTAGTACTGCTGATAAAGAAATGATGAAGTCATCACTGTAAGAGGAAACCAGACAGCCTTAAAACCAGCTGTACCTCAGGGAGTTGTTAATAACAAAAATTCAACAAAAACACAGAGGAATATTCAATCTCACCCCTTCTAAAGAAGGCCCAGAGATCTCACCTGAATTCTGACTTTCGGGACAATCTTTCTTCAAATGTTCCACAGAGCCACAAAGTCTGCAGCCACCACCTATAAAAAGAACAGAGTCACTGAAAACCTCTGATACTTACATAGGATACTTAATGTCTCAAAGCACTTTCATATCTTATTTGATCCTCATAACCTTTTTAGATGCAAAGGTAGCTGAAGCCAGGAACAACTTATTCCTATTAATAAATCTATTCTCCATTCCTCTTAACCTCATAGAGCACTAAACTGTTATCAACCCACCATTTCTTGCCCCTGACCTTCAAGGGAGATGTGGGAAAGAGAGTGAGATATGATGGAAGGTACTTGTTCTCTGGAGTGTCCAGGAGCCATTGCCTGGAAGCCTGGGTCTTAAACCACAGTTAGAAACGCATGGGCTCGTGAACTCTGAAAAATTTGCGTGCAGATGCATTTTTGAGGAGAATGTCCACAGTTTTTAATCAGATTCTTTAATGATCAATGCCCTCTCCCCCCAAAAAAGGATACAAACCACTGCCCTGCTATACAAGTCAGATGGGGGTGAGTAGTTACAAAAGGAATGAAATTAACTTTTATATCAGTGCCTTTATCTGCCAGGCATCCAAACTCTAGTAAAAATGCCTATTTGCCTACTTTAAGCAACATTCCAGGACTGTGAATTACAACACAGTCCTAAAATGAGTTTTTCTAAAATGAATCTTTCACTGAATAGTCAAACACTATTGCTTAATGGTCAAGCATTATCATGATCATGTTCATAATATTAAATGACTTACTCAGAAAAATGACCTTCACAGGGTATAAACTTGGATGAACTCACCCTTTTCTGTGACTTACTCCCCTTGCCACACTTTTTATATCTAGTCATTTTGGTTCACCATACAAAGGCTTCTTTGCTCACTAGTCATATTATATGGCCTGTTTATTAAGTTCAAAACTGAAAGACACTTCTGAGCATCTTTCAGGTCCAAGACTTTACTGCTGTAGATGCCACAGTGAAACAGAGGAGGCACTTTAATAATTATTCTAATCCTCATAACTCTTTACGGTAAAATATCATAATTCATCAAATCTAAGACACCACTGATTATAAGATATATCATTATTTTACATTCCTTTCTGGAAAAACAAAATGCCTATTATGTAACACCCACCAATATTAAGATACATTGAGTTCAGATATATTAAAATGTGAAAAAAAAATGCATCTTAGAATCAATGAAGTAAAATTTTCTCATCTCCATTTCACAGGTGAGGAAACTGAGATGAGAGAAGTTAAATAACTTGGCCAAAGTCCCACAGTTAATGAGTGGTAGTTCTGAGACTGTAACTGGTGTTAACTCCAAAGCTATGCTTTTTCATTGGACTTCTGCAAGGGAACCCAGGACATGACACAGGAAGTGTCTAGAACCTAATGGTACCAGCATCACATTAATAAATGACTCACATTAACAGATGCCAACCTCCTCCTTAAAGATTTAAACATCACAGACTTTATTGTGGGCACCTTAAGACATTAGCTGTGCCAAAGGTAAGAATGTTACATGGCCCATGCCAGACAATAAACTAAGGAAAAACAAAAATCCAGAATAGTGAGTACCAACCCTTCTACCCAAAATATTATGCTACACTGAGATTAAATTCACCACACTATTTTTTAAATCTTATATTAGTTTGAGAAATAATCTTTTTGCTTGTTAGGTTTAAAAGTAGATATTTATAACATATTCTCACAACTGATACTGAAGTAAGTACAAATAGTTTGAAATATAGAGGTCAGTTTGATTTGATGTATCAACTTAAATTACACAAAGTCTAGTACACAGAATGTGTGCTCAGTTGCTCAGTTGTGTCTGACTCTTTGTGAGGCCATGGACTGGAGCCTGCCAGGCTCCTCTGTCCATGGGGATTCTCCGGGCAAGAATACTGGAGTGGGTTGCAATTTCCTTCTCCAGGGGATCTTCCCAAACAAGGATAGAACCCCATTTCCCACGTCTCCTTTACTGCAGGCGGATTCTTTACCTCTAAGTCACCATAGGATAATGCTTGATAAAAATAATGAAATTCTAGAGATTTTGCCACTTATTTAGGAATTTATTTAAAAACTGTTTAAATGTAAATTAAATCACAACTGCATGATGACTCACCACCATTTTCAACATACAAGAGTAACAGTACTCACCATCAGCATAGAGTCCTTTGGGATTATCAGGACAAGATCTGGACAGATGCCCCATTTCCCCACAAACAAAACATTTTGCAAAAGGAAATTCACCTGTAAAGATCAACAGTTCCTGTTTAGTTATATATACACATGGATGTGTGTGTATATATATATATTGACATAGATACAGATATCTATCTATATCTATCTATCTATTTATATAGTGTAATTCATATTATTTTAAAACACTAAGAAGAAAACATATTTGTTGTTACCTAATTTAAAGTTCAATCACATTTGATTTCAAAATATTAAGTGACACATTCATAACAAACTCTGTCAGCAATGAGAAAACCAGTTGGTTACTTACTGGCCACTTTGCTCATTAACCAAATAAAAAAATTTGATAGGAAAAACAACAACAACAACATACCAAGAGCTGGGTCTACTTTAGCCTTGCACTTGGTTATTTCATGCTCTGTGGATCCACACCTGTAACAAATTCCCGTGCCCATTTCTTGATTCTCAAGGGCAGCAGGGCAATCTGCAATCCCATGGCCAGGTTGTCTACAATGGAAACAAACCTGAAAAAACAAAACGTGAGTTTCCACACTGCAACACTACACCGGCTTTATTAATTCTAGTCATCAAGAAAACAATCCCATTTTAAAGTTGTCTAGTTCTGTTTTTTGAACTCTCAGTATTTCATTTGTAGAAAAAAGTGTTTCATATTCTCCTAAACCGCGAGAAACCGTCATCTTCATCAGAGGGTTTCAGTACTTTTGAAAACCCTCAATTCATAAATCTATCAGTCTAGGAGACAAAGTTTAAATCTCTGTAGAAGGTAATTGCTTAAATGAATTAAGCAAATATGGACTTATTACATTTCACTTCATTAATGGGGATGTCTGTATCTAGAAAAACTGAGTTTTCTGGAGGAGACAGGCAATGACCATAAAAATTAGCACTTAAAATTAATACCGTCACTTTTTAAAGTTCACATAATAGAATGAATTTCAGTCAAGTGATTCCATTTAAGCTGTGATTCAAATCATAAGATATATTTCATACCAAAAATTATACTTTACAATTTTTATATCTTTTATACATGTTCCTTAATATTTATAAACAAAGGCTTCATTTTAGAATATATGCACATTTTAAAGGTATAATTCTACAGTGAATTATTTGCCTCCACCATAACATTGAACAATAGTTTCATTGCTTTACATACTACCTAGCAATTTGGAGGATTTTTTTTGCTGCAATGAATAAGAGTATCAGTCATAATCAAAGATGGTAGATATTTAAAACATTTTATTTAAACTGGAAACAGTTTTTGGATAAAATAGCTCATCATTTTTTAATTAACAATTAAGAACCAATGCTTAGTCTGAGATACTAAGAAAAGTAAGAAAATGAATTGAAGGGTCTCAACAAGCCTTGTAGTATTAAAGCATATGCTTTACTATAAAGAACTCCTTTTTTTGTTTTGAAAAACAATGTCTTTCCCCCTAATTAAAAACATAAATTTTCTCTTAAAGTTATAATACTAAACTTTTTCAAAATGTATGTAATTCATCACACTGCCTATGTCAAAGAAATTATCTTTAAATTTTTAAAAAATATTTATGTATTTGGTTGTGCTGGGTCTTAACTGTAGCTCTCGAGATCTTCGATCTTCCTTGCAGCCTGCAGAATCTTTAGCTGGGCATGTGGGATGCAGTTCCCTGATCAGGGATCAAACCTCAAAACCTGGGGCCCCCTGCATTGATACGTGGAGTCTTAACCACTGGACCACCAGGAAAGTCCTAGAATTATCTTAAAATTATCTTCATGTTAAATTAACTTGACTTTAAAATACTTTAAAATAACTACACAATTTAAACAAGACTATCTTGATCCAAATAGAAATGACTGTCTTTTCTATACCAATTTATTCATAAGGAATATTTTATCAGTATTAGCTTATAAAAGAATCTTACAAAAGACTCTTTAAATATGACACTGTATAAAAATAACCCTGCAAATAGAAGCCACATTTATGGAAGCTGCAACATTTCAAGTCTACATTGGTGCAAACAATGCTCTACATTTAGTAAGTCTATTAAAAAATAAAACTGTAAAATAGCAACAAATCTTGATTCTTATGCATTATCCTGCTAGAAGAATCCCTTGCTAAAGAAGGGAAAGAATTATACCAGTATTTCATTTCCTGTGTCTGAAACAGTTTAAAATCTAGGTCTTGGGAATGCAGAAATAAACGTGCAGTCTCCAGCATTCTCAGTGTAACACAGGAAGGAGGAAGCAATGAGCAGGGAGAGTCTCAAGGAGTTTTAGCTCTATTACTCTGCTCTGTTACTGTTACTCTGTTACTAACCAGTGCCACACATTAGATTTTCTTCCTGTGCAACAGTTTTTCATGGATAAAGATAAAAGGACATCCCTTCCAACTAACAGGAACCACACATATCTAACCTGTTGTACTTAACTTTCTCACTTACTTTGATCTTTTTTCAAAAAACGGCTATTTGAAAAAGGGCTACTGGAAGGGGTGAGAACATAGGTCTTAAAGTCAGACTCTGGGTTTAAGTATCTTTCTTTTTTCTGGCTGGACTGCATAGAGTTAGCAGTTCATTTAGGTTCACATTTATTTAATAACACATATAGTGTACTAGCCACTAATCTAAGTACTCAAATATTAACACCTTTTCTTGGGTTTGAATTCTCCTCTGCTAGTTGCTAAAAGGCTTTCACCAAGATAATTAACCTATCTGCACACTGGTGTTTTCTACCCAAAATATGGAAATAATGCCACCATCTTTGTTTTGTTGTGATAATTGATCACTACACCAAGTGTCTAGCATATACAAGATGCTAAACAAAAATCCTAGAGTTACTACTAGCCCTCAAAAGATGCCATCTAAGTCTAGCACACAGCCACAATCACACTCTACTAAAACATGTATGTGCGTGTATGAATAAGTTTCCAACCATACAACATAACATTGTGATGGAAGTGATAATCTTACCATTGCATTTTTCTTTGCTGCTTGTCTTTTTAATCGTCTTCCTTCCCGGCGACTGTCTTTCTTTAAAGCAACTTCAATTTCTTCCCTTACTTTCTGACTGTCTTTTGCTATCACCTCACCATTGTGAAGCATCTGTGAGTTTTGTCTTAAATATTCCATGAATCCATTCACATCTTCATTTAAATACTCCTTTTTCTTTTTATTCTTTTTGTGTTTTGCTTGGGGGGCATCATTTTTAAGGGACAGCCTATTGGCTTCAAGTTGTTTACTCTTTGGAAGATTCTGGCTTTGTCCCTCAGAGGACCCCTTCTTCATGTCCTCCCATGATGTTGCAGGAAAGGGTCTTTTGTTCTGTGTGGTAGTGACTCGTGCCCACCTGGTCATAGCTTCATCAGAGGTGTATCAATCTTTAAGACAAGCATGGCCATCATCATTTCAAAGAAAAAAATAAAACTAAAGATATATGCTATATCACTATATCAACGATGCCCATATGTTGAGTGTTAATTATTAGAAGACTTTTTAACTTAACTTAGAGATCTATATATTTAATTCTATAACATGCTGCATAGACATACCTGCAATGTAAATCTAGCCCTTGCCAGAGAAGCTACCACTCCAATTTAAAAAAAAAAAAAGCTACAATTAAAAAACAAACACAGATATAAATACTTGCTTCAAACTGGAAAACAATTCAGCAAAAAACCAAATTATTTCAAAAATGAAATCACATGGTAATAGTAAATTAAGTTACTTTTCCCAAATTTTGCAGTTTTCTTAGTTTATTTGCCTATCTCCAAGTCCCAGGTCTACTTTCTTCCAATCTTTTTGCACAATCTGCCATTTCATCACAAATAATTTGTACAGCAAATTAGTAAGTATACACAAATCCTGTCCTTAAGCATGGAGTTGTCATTACAACTCCTTCCGGAAGATTGATAAGCAAAATATATTCGTTTACAGTCACATGATAATACCAAATCTTCCTCTTGTTTTTTTTAAATTTTATTTTTAATTAGAGGATAATTACTTTACAATGTTGTGATGGTTTTTGCCATACATCAAAATGAATGGGTCACAGGTATACATATGTCCCCTCCCTCCTGAACTTCCTTCCCACCCCCCAACCCCTTCCTCCCCTCTAGATTGTCACACAGTACCGCTTTGGGTTCCCTGCTTCATACAGCAAGCTTCCACTGGTTATTTATTTTACATGTGGTAATGTATACGTTTAAATGCTATTCTCGCAAATCATCCCACCTTCTTCTTCCCCTACTGTATCCAAAAGTCTGTTCTTTATGTCTGTGTCTCCTGTAATCAGAGTATAAGCTACTTCCAACCCGGCTGTTTCACATCGTTTCCGACTATTAGCACGCCCCCTTCTAGGGCAGCATCCCCTGCACTAACCAGTGTTAAAACCTCAGCTTCGGCCACAACATCCCTTCAACACAAGCTGTGGGAAGGAGCCAATAAACAGGCGTGGAACTCTGCACGCCACTTTACACCACACAAGCACACTCGTCGATGCAGATCCTGTGGCTGTCACAGTGGGGAATGGGGCCGTTCAAGGGGAGATGGATGATCCTTCTCCTGAGAACAAGGAACTGGGGGAGTTCTGAGTATCCAGTCGGTCGCGTCCATTCCGCCCGACCGGCCCCAGTGAGGCTGGACACGCCGGCCCAAGCGGCTAGCGCCCTACAGCTGAGACAGATCCCAGCGCTCCGCCTGGGCCCGCCACGAAGCGCGGTGCTTCAGCCTCACCTGGCACTGGGGGCCCTCGGGGACCTAGCCGCCAGTTCCTGCGCCCTCCCGCCGAGTCCCAGGGAACGAGGAGAAGATCCTACCACCTTACTCTCTCACGCACAGCTTCTTGCCACGCAAGTATCCCCCAGAGCAGCAGAGTTAGCAGGCAAGAGAAACCCGTCCCCCTGCGGCGGCGGCGGCGGCGGCGACACCCGAGACCGGAAGCACGTCGACCCTGCAGCGCGTCACTTCCGGCGAGCAATTGGCTCACTAGCAGAAGCGTCCCTGTCTGGCGCTGCAGTGTACTTTGGTACTGGGGAAAGTGGCTAATTAGTAAATGTGGAGGGCGCAGTGTTTGAAGGGCACGCGCTAGGCGCCGGGGACACGAAGATGAAGAGTGTACGATCTGTGCTGTGCAGAACGCAAGGCATAGTGGGGGCGACGAATGAGAGGATTCGTGGCGATGGGAGAGGCCCAAAAGTCTTCCCTAAGTAGTGCTCTTTGTACTGGACCTCATTCGTAAAATTAGGCAAACATTTCTTGGAATTGATGGCGAGAGGGACTTAACGTTTTCCTTTGTTGTTGTTCAGTCGCGTCTAACTCTTTGCTACCCCGTAGACTACAGCATGCCAGGCGTCCCTGTCCTTCACTGTCTCCGGAAGTTTGCTCAAACTCATGACCATTGAGTAGGTGATGCCATCCAGCCATCTCATCCTCTGTCGTCCCTTTCTCCTCCTGCCTTCAGTCTTTCCCAGCATCAGGGTCTTTTCCAGCGAGTCAGCTCTTAGTATCAGGTGGCCAAAGTATTGGAGCTTCAGCTTTAGCACCAGTCCTTCCAGTGAATAGTCAGGGTTGATTCCCTTTAGGATTGAGTGGTCTGAGCTCCTTGCTGTCCAAGGGACTCTAAGGAGTCTTCTCCAACACCGCAGTTCAAAAGCATCAATTCTTAAGTGCTCAGCCTTTTTTATTGTCCAGTTCTCACATAGGTACATGACTCCTGGGAAAATCATAGCTTTGACTATACAGACCTTTGTAGGTGAAGTAATGTCTCTGCTTGTTAATATGCTGTCTAGGTCTGTCATAACTTTTCTTCCAAGGAGCAAACGTCTTGTAATTTCATGGCTTCAGTCACCATCTGCAGTGATTTTGGAGCCCAAGAAAATAAAATCTGTCATTGTTTCCATTGTTTCTCCATCAATTTGTCATGAAGTGATGGGACCAGATGCCATGATCTTCATTTTTTAAATGTTGACTTTTAAGTCAGCTTTTTCACTCTCCAGCTTCACCTTCATCAAGAGGCTCTTTAATTACTCTTGCTTTCTGCCGTAAGAGTGGTGTCATCTGCATATCTGAGGTTATTAATATTTCTCCTGGCAATCTTGATTCCAGCTTGTGCTTCATCTAGCTGGGTATCTTGGATGAGGTACTCTGCATATAAATTAAATAAGCAGGGTGATAGAGAAGTACGTGTCCTTTGGCATGTCTGGCCTTTCCCACACCTTGAGTATTCCCAACCTCCAGGAGTGGGCCTTTGGCAGCCATGTTTATATCATGTGACTAACTCCTCACAGCTGATTGGACCAGGACCTGGCACCTGTGATCAGAAGTGGTCCAATCTGAGACTTGTGCCTGAAATCAGGACATGCAGTCACAGGACATTAGGTTTTCATAAGCAGCAGTAAAGTAAAACTTAGCACAGTGGGAATGGATCACTATGATAGAAATATATAAAGGACATTTGGGACCCTATTAGGTGGAGGTGGCTCAGAGTAAGGAAGCTTCCAGCAGTGCAAGAGACCTGGGTTCCATCCCTGATTTGGGAATATCCCCTGGAGAAGGGGATGGCTACCCACTCCAGTATTCTTGCCTGGAGAATTCCATGGACAGAGGACCCTGGTGGCTACTGTTCATGGGGTCAAAAAGAGTTGGACATGACAGAGTGACGAACTTTCACTTTTTACTGGGTGGAGCTGGTGCCTCATAGTCCTAAACAATGATATTTAAGCATTCAACTGAAATACCACCATGTGGAGTCAAAGAAGGTCTGTCTTCAAGAGAGAAACCTTAGTCTCCTGAGCAACTATCTCCACAGCTCCCTTCCCTCCCCACAAAAAAAAAAAAATGGCTACCACCAGTGTTTGTACTTGGTGGGAAAATTGGCAATCTGCTCAGCTGACCAGGACAACTGCGCCCATCCCCATCATCACACTCAATCCAGTTCACATCTTAAACTCTTAAATAGCTTTTTTTTTTTTATCATCACTGCTGCTACCTCCTTTGTTCCAGCTTTTATCTTGAATCAGTGGCAGCTGATCTGGGCATCTGTTCTCGCTCCACTCCCTCAAATCCATTTCCCATGCTTTAGCAAAGCAAACTTTTGAAATGTAAATTAGATTGTTGCTCTCCCACTTTAAACCCTTCTGTAGTTTCCCAGTGTTCTTAAGATGAAATTCAAACTCCCTAAGATGAAATTCAAACTCTTTAAGGAGATGCTTCCCTGATAGCTCAGTTGGTGAAGAATCTGCCTGCAATGCAGGAGACCCCGGTTTGATTCCTGGGTTGGGAAGATCCCCTGGAGATGGGATAGGCTACCCACTCCAGTATTCTTGGGCTTCCATGTGGCTCAGCTGATAAAGAATCCGCCTGCAATGCGGGAGACCTGGGTTTAATCCCTGGTTTGGGAAGATCCCTTGGAGGAGGGAAGAGCTTACCCACTCCAGTATTCTGGCCTGGAGAATTTCATGAACTGTATAGTCCGTGGGGTTGCAAAGAACTGGACACGACTGAGAGACTTTCACTTCACTTCACTTCAAAGAGATATTAAGTCCCTGCCCCTTCTCTAGCCTCACCCTGTGCAAGTCCCCTCTCCTTTGAGCTCTATGACAGGAGTCTAACATGCACCTTGTTATCTCCAAGCCTTTATCTATAGTCTGTTCTCTTTGTATGGTACTCCTCCTCTTATTCTTCCAATGAATTTCCATTCACCCTTCAAGACTTTAAATATTTTATTCTCAAGTAAGTCATCCAAGGGCTTCCCAGGTGGCACTAGTGGTAAAGAACCCCCCGCCAATGCAGGGAACTTAATTCCCTGGGTCAGGAAGATCCTTGGGTTGGGAAAATCCCTTGGAGGAGGGCATGGCAACCCTTTCCAGTATTCTTGCATGGCAAAACC
Organism: Cervus elaphus; assembly: GCF_910594005.1. Taxonomy (NCBI): domain Eukaryota; kingdom Metazoa; phylum Chordata; class Mammalia; order Artiodactyla; family Cervidae; genus Cervus; species Cervus elaphus. The sequence continues at coordinate 81,515,242 of NC_057823.1, read as the reverse complement.
CATGGAAGAGGAGCCTGGTAGAATACAGTCCACTGGATCGAAAAGAGTCATACATGACTGAAGTGACGGAGCATGCATGCAAGGCTTTCAAAGTCCCTCTCTCCAACCTAGATCAATTCCTAATACACACTCACAGTAGTATATATATATACTTTCTTATGGTGCTTTTCAAGTGCGTAATTAATAGTGAATTGTGTAATAAGTTGTTTGCTGTATCCCCATTGCCTGGTACATAGTTGATGCTCATTATGGTTTGTTAACTAAATGAAGACTAAGTATTTTGCAATGCTTGGTAAAGGAAGCTAGAAAATTACTCTATTTTAAGAGGAAAGATTAATGTCGATGCTACAGGAATATTGGAATTTGATATGGTAAATATCACAAATATCCTGAGTCTTACGGGGGTAAACATTTTAAAAAATTTTTTCTTTAATTCCTCCAGCTCTAGAAGAGAAGAAGCCTCCTAAAAGATGAAAGCATTTATGTTTAGTCGCTCAGCCATGTCCAAGTCTTTGTGACCCCATGGACTGTCACCAGGCTCCTCTGTCCATGGGACTCTCCAGGCAAGAATACTGGAGTGGGAAGCCATTCCCTTCTCCAGGGACTCTTCCCAACCTAGGGGTCAAATCCAGGTCTCCTGCATTGCAGGCAGATTCTTTACTGTCTGAGCCACCAGGGAAGCCTAAAAGCTGTATGAGAGTGCTGTTTATACCATCATTTTCTCAACTGGCTGTCTTCAGGCTCTAAATGTCAACCTGCCAGGCCTGTGTGCTTAGTCATGCCCGACGCTTTGCAACCGCATGGACTGTAGCCCTCCAGGCTCCTCTGTCCATGGGATTCTCCAGGCAAGAATACTGGAGCGGGTTGCCATTTCCTTCTCCAGGGGATCTTCCTGACCCAGGAACTGAACCCGCGTCTCCTGTGTCTCCTGCACTTCAGGCAGATTCTTTACCTGCTGAGCCATCAGGAAATGTCAACCTAGAACCTGACATTTCATAGAGAGGTTTTCTTTTGTAGACACCAGGTTCTTGCACATAGTGTATGCCACTAGAGGGTGCATTCAACTAAAACTCATCTTTAGTATTGTGCTGAATTTTAATCTGTAGAAGGTTGTATATTCCTGGAAGTGAAGGAAAATGATCTCAATTTGTTTTTGTGGAAATGCATCAAATAAAGATTAGAAATTGAGTAAATCAGCCATAGATATCCTTTCAGATTTAGAAGAAAGTATTAGTATTAATAATAGCTAACTTCCACTGAACATTTTATAGGTACCTAGAACTATGTTTAATGCTTTACATTCATCACCTGATTAATCCATCCAGTATCCTGAGAGGTAGAAAATATTATGTTCTCCATTTTACAATGAAAAAAAAGTTCAGAGAACTAAAGTAACTTATCCAAGGTCACACATTTGGTAACAACAGTCAGGATTTAAATATCAAGATCTCAATTCAAAGGTGTAAGCTCCATTAGTATGTTGAAATATTAATACTACAAGGGATTGTTTGCTGGCTTGAACCCTTAAGGTGGGTTAAAACAGACTTTACTTACCCTTGCCCATGTGAGACTTTTTTTTTTTAATGGATTCACTTTTACAGTTCAAGAGATTTTTTTTTATTAAAATTTTTCATTCAGATATCACTAAAATACTATTTAAATGTGTTATTTTCAAAACAACATGATCCAAAGGGTAAATGTTAAGTGAGAAACTGAAGTTCTAGTTATGAAGGACTGAAGTACCTCATTTTTAGAAAATTGTGAAGTATACAGTGCATACAAAAAAGGTTATAAAACATATGAAGTAATTATAAAGCACATGCTCGTATAAACACTGCCAAGTTTAAGAAGCAGACAATTGCCAGATATTGTTTGAAATCATATTAATGTAAATATTTTTGCAGAGGCAATGCCTTTTAATGTTTCAAACAAAAATTGTTTGCTATGGTATTAATATAAGCTTTCTACAAACCATCTCTCATCCTGCATAATAAACAATAAATTCTGGACAAAATATATATAACAACTACCTGAGGACTCTGAAGAGTAAATAAAAACAGACATTCATGGAGGGGAGTAGAAATCTGAAGAAGCAGTTAGCACATGATTGTGTGTCCCTTTGTGTGTTTGTGTCTTTGCCATAAGAGAGGGCCACACTCACAAAGTACATGAGCAGCTAAACTGCAATAGAAACCCTACCATCAACTTTCTGGTGTGAGGAACCAGGGGAAAGAAGCCTGCAACAGCCACTCCTGGAGAACAAGGAGAGAAAAATCTGAAGAAGGAGTGCTCTTGAAGCTCTTTGTATGTGTATGTATTTTGTATTGGGCTGTCCAAAAAGTTCATTCATTCTTATGAAAAACCTGAACAAACTTTATGGCTGACCCACTATATGTCTATGAATCCCTCACAAGTCTCAGGCTGGTCCCTGAACCCACGTGCATGGGACAAACTTAAGAGGCTAAAAGAATGAACTGAGATTTGAGCTTTCACAGACGGAAAGTGAGGCAAAGCCTGTAACATAGTCTAAACAAGTTAACTGACCACTTGAAGTTTTTTTTTCCCCTAAGGAATAAAACAGAACTCAGAATATATATAAAATCACATCCATAATGTCCAAGATAAAATCCAGAATGTAAATGTAGCACTGGTTTAGTGGTACTTTGAATTCTGATCTTCCCTAATTTGCCTGCTATTTTTCAGAGTCCTCAAATAGCTGATGTCTGCATTGTGCTTTATAGCTGTATTCATGGGGAGAAAGGGGAGAGTGTACTCATTCCATCTTACCTGGAATTGGAACCACTACCATTAGAATTAGAATTTTAAATCCTCATTCTTACCTGGATTCTCTCAGAATAAGAAGTCTTGTCAGCCTGAGTAAAGTCACCTGTAAGTGCTTTAGGGCTGGGAGTGTCCAAGGACCACACAGGATAAGCCAGCCCTCAAGCTGAGTCTCACAGTAGCATGAGAAGCTATTTAGCTGTAGAGTAATTTGGAATGAAGTTTAGAGAATCTAAAAAGAAGGGCTGGGACCAGATTTTACTAAGTTAAAGGATTTTTTAAAAAGCCAAATCAAAGTGTTTGTAGTTTATCCTTTAGAGCTTAAACAATGAAGACCTTCACATAGTTTTTTAGATTATACAGTGAAGTGAAAAGTGAAAGTGAAGTCATTCAGTCATGTCTGACTCTTTGCGACCCTGTGGACTGTAGCCTACCAGGCTCCTGCATCCATGGGATTCTCCAGGCAAGGATACTGGAGTGGGTTGCCATTTCCTTCTCTAGGGATCTTCCCAACCCAGGGATCAAACCTGGGTCTCCTGCATTGGAGGCAGATGCTTTACCATCTGATTATACAGTAGATCCCATAAAATAGGTCTAAAGAAGAGGGTTGGATGTAGAAAAATGTTTTAATATCTTATCAGTGCTCAGGAGCCTCTGGACGATATCCAGTTCAGTTCAGTCTCTCAGTTATGTCCAACTCTTTGTGACCCCATGGACTCCCTGTCCATCACCAACTCCCAGAGTTTACTCAAACTTATGTCCATTGAGTCATGATTCCTTCCAACCATCTCATCTTCTGCTGTTCCTTTCTCCTCCTGTCTTCAGTTTTTCCCAGCATCAGGGTCTTCTCCAGTGAGACAGCTCTTGGCATCAAGTGGCCAAAGTACTGGAGCTTCAGCTTTAGCTCCAGTCCTTCCAATGAATATTCGGGGTTGATTCCCTTTAGGATTGACTGGTTTGAGCTCATTGCTGTCCAAGGGACTCTCAAGAGTCTTCTCCAACACTGAACAATATACTTAGTGACAAATATACGTATGGAATATATACTAAACAGAAATACAGCACAGGAGAGGAAAAGAATTAATGATTCTACTGTTGAGAATAAAATGAGATCCAGACCAGTGACATTCTAACAGTTTCCTTCTTAAAACTCTGTCGTGATTTTTTTAAGCTGCTTTCAGGCTCTTACAAGATAGGATGCAAAAGGCAAGGAGAAAAGGAAAGATATACCCATTTCAATGCAGAGTTCCAAAGAATAGAAAGGAGAGATAAGAAAGCTTTCCTCAGTGATCAATGCAAAGAAATAGAGGAAAACAATAGACTGGGAAAGACTAGAGATCTCTTCAAGAAAATTAGAGATACCAAGGGAACATTTCATGCAAAGATGGCCACAATAAAGGACAGAAATGGTATGGACCTAACAGAAGCAGAAGATATTAAGAAGAGGTGGCAAGAATACACAGAAGAATTTTACAAAAAAGATCTTCACAACCCAGATAGCCACAATGGTGTGATCACTCACCTCAAGTCAGACATCCTGGAATGCGAAGTCAAATGGGTCTTAGCAAGCATCACTACGAACAAAGCTAGTGGAGGTAATGGAATTCCAGTTGAGCTATTTCAAATCCTGAAAGATGATGCTGTGAAAGTGCTGCACTCAATATGCCAGCAAATTTGGAAAATTCAGCAGTGGCCTCAGGACTGGAAAAGGTCAGTTTTCATTCCAATCCCAAAGAAAGGCAAAGCCAAAGAATGCTCAAACTACCGCACAATTGTACTCATCTCACACGCTAGTAAAGTAATGCTCAAAATTCTCCAAGCCAGGCTTCTACAGTACATGAACCATGAACTTCCAGATGTTTAAGTGGATTTAGAAAAGGCAGAGGAACCAGAGATCACACTGCCAACATCCATTGGATCATCAAAAAAGCAAAAGAGTTCCAGAAAAACCTCTACTTCTGCTTTATTGACTATGCCAATGCCTTTGACTGTGTGGATCACAACAAACTGTGGAAAATTCTTAAAGAGATGGGAATACCGGACCACCTGACCTGCCTCCTGAGAAATCTGTGTGCAGGTCAAGAAGCATCAGTTAGAACTGTACATGGAACAACCGACTGGTTCCAAATAGGAAAAGGAGTACGTCAAGGCTGTATATTGTCACCCCGCTTATTTAACTTATATGCAGAGTACATCATGAGAATCACTGGGCTGGATGAAGCACAAGCTGTAATCAAGATTGCCGGGAGAAATATCAATAACCTCAGATATGCAGATGACACCACCCTTATGACAGAAAGTGAAGAAGAACTAAAGAGCCTCTTGATGAAAGTGAAAGAGAAGAGTGAAAAAGTTGGCTTAAAACTCAACATTCAGAAAACTAAGATCATGGCATCTGGTCCCATCACTTCATGGCAAATAAAAGGGGAAACAATGTAATCAGTGAGAGACTTTATTTTTTGGGGTCCAAAATCACTGCAGATGGTGTCTGCAGCCATGATATTAAAAGACACTTGCTCCTTGGAAGAAAAGCTATGACCAACATAGACAGCATATTAACAAGCAGAGACATTACTTTGCCAATAAACATCCATGTAGTCAAAGCTATGGTTTTTCCAGTAGTCATGTATGGATGTGAGAGTTGGAGTATAAAGAAAGCTGAGTGCCAAGAATTGATGCTTTTGAACTGTGGTGTTGGAGAAGACTCTTGAGAGTCCCTTGGACTACAAGAAATCCAACCAGTCCATCCTAAAGGAAATCAGTCTTGAATATTCATTGGAAGGACTGATGCTGAAGCTGAAAATCCAATACTTTGGTCACCTGATTCAAAGAACTGACTATTTGCAAAGACCCTGATGCTGGGAAAGATTGAGGGCGGGAGGAAAAGGGGACAACAGAGGATGAGATGGTTGGATGGCATCACGGACTCTATGGATATGAGTTTAAGTAAGTTCTGGGAATTGGCGATGGACAGGGAAGTGCTGGATGGACAGCCTGGCGTGCTGCAGTCCTTGGGGTCACAAAGAATCAGACATGACTGAGCGACTGAACTGAACTGACCAAAGGCCCTTATAGTAAGGCCAATGGGTAACAGAACTGAGTTCCTTTTTTCTTCATTAAATGTTATTTTACAACTACTCCTTAATGAACAAGCATTACCTTTAAAATTATTACTAAAGAGCTTTTTTTAATCCATGGAAGTTTTGAGACAAGCCCATGAGAATTTCCAATTATATAGATTCATAGAAATATATACCTTTAAAAATCTTGTTTTACGGGTCAGAGAAGTTAAGTGAGTGCCATAGGACACACTGCTAGTGACACAGTTTTATTACCTGACATGCAAATGGAGATGGCCCTATATTTTTAGTTTTTCATTTGATTGTTGGTTTTCTCACTAAATAACAAAATTACAAGCAGGACCTGAAGTGCCTAACAGCAGAAACCCATTAGTGGAAGTTGCTTGAGATTGTTAAGCAATAAGGAAAAGAAATAATATGAAGTGTGTGTTCTTCCCTGAAAAAGCTTGAATCTTTTTCATACCCTTTGTTGAAACATGAAAAAAAAGTAGCACTGAAACATTAATCACAAAAATGATGTGGTCTTCTGACACTCTTCTCGCCCTCTTCTGATGTGTCTCTCAAGCCTGAGTTCCTAATCAAGCATTTTAGTGGTTAGAGTGTCAAGTGCTTCAGATGAATACTTAAACCTAAATTATAAGTAAGTGGTAAGATTCGTAAGCTCTTCTCTCTGAAGTACTTCCTCCCCTTCTCCTAAAGCCTGAGGAAATGCTATCTGGTATGGCCCTATGTTCTAAGGCACAGTGAGAGGTCTGTGGTTACAAAGGGAATTCTATAAAAGGATAGTTAGGAAAAAACATTTTTTGATATCTGTGTGTGTGTGTGTGTGTGTGTGTGTGTGTGTGTGTGCTCAGTCGTGTCCAACTCTTTGCGAGCCCGTGGACTGTAGCCTGTCAGGCTCCTCTGTCCATGGGATTTCCCAGGCAAGAATACTGGAGTGGGCTGGCATTTCCTTCTCCAGGGATCTTCCTGACCCAGGGATCAAAACCGTGTCTCTTGCATCTCCTGCACTGGCAGGCGGATTCATTACCACTGTGCCACTTGGAAAGCCTTTTTTATATCTACTGTTTGCCAATACCTTGTTAAAGACTGCTGCTGCTGCTGCTAAGTCACTTCAGTCGTGTCCGACTGTGTGTGATCCCATAGACGGCAGCCCACCATCCCTGGGATGGTGGATCCCAGGCTCCCCCGTCCCTGGGATTCTCCAGGCAAGAACACTGGAGTGGGTTGCCATTTCCTGACAACCCTTGCCTTTAAGCAACCAACAGCCTGTAAGGGTGAGACATGAAGACCTGTAAACCACTAGTAAGGTAATAAGTGAATGAATTACACTGGGAGTACAGATTACAGATAAGGTCATTCTTCCTGGGAGATTTTTGGAAAACCTCACAATAGAATGTGTTGCAGACAATTGGAAAGAGGGATTAGGGAAGTGATAGGGAGGAGTCAATAAAAAAGAAAAAAATCTCACCATCTTCTTCAATAAGCTGAAATGCTTTGTGTAAATAAGGCATGATCACACATACATATGCACAGACTTAAGCTAATACTTGATACAGGACCAAAGTGAACACAATAAAATGACCAAAATATTTAGAACTGATTTAGTAACTACTATAAGTAATCTACCTATAAATCACTGAGTAAAAAATAACAATTAATTTAAGAGGACCACATATTTGGAAAATAGTCCTCCAAAAAGTATGGCATGGAAAATAAATGATCATGGGAAAAGAGGTTCTACAAATATTTTAAGAAACATTTATGGGCCAGGAAAATGTACAGTTATATTTATACTTATTCTGGAAGATGTGAGTATATGATGGTGAACTCTATGAAGATGAATTGGGCACCACCTATATCCCCAGAGGAGTCTGTAATCTAGTGGAGGAGATAGGAAGGTGTGCCAACAGTACCCCAAGGAATAGATGAAAGATGGCAAATGTGGAGCTGTGCCCAGGTATGCCCAAGGCAGTGCAATATGGAAATTATTAGCCAGTTTTCAAATACAAATTGGCGATAGCATGTATGTTGCTTTAGATATCTAAACCGTGTCTTGGAGCAGGAGAGCAAACCAACAAAGGGATTTCTTTCAAGATCTGATCCAAATGTACAGTGATGGGGTTGCCCCAGGATGTTCCACTCTGGCCTGCTGATTATTTTCAGCTGAAAACAGGCAAGCCCCAGAAGACTTGAGAAGACCTTCTCAACATCCCTGATAGTGTCCAAAAGAATTTAAGATAGGCGGCCTGTCCCAGGAAGAAGGAATTATCACCATAAATAATAACTATCATAAGTATGCTGTATACACTAGCAGTATGTCCTATGACAATCACTTAACTTCTCTGACCTGTAAAACAAGAGAGGTAGACAGGAAGAAACCTAGCAACGTCCATTTGATCAAAGTCCTGTGTCCCCTGTCTTTGGATGGCCCAGCAAACATTTCTATACCCAACATTAAGTCTTTTTGTCATCCTGTGAATTATCTCACTTCCCTTGGAAGTCCCCGACCCCTACCTACTTCTCCTTAGTCCAGAATAACAGTTTTACCTCATCTTGCCTTGACATCTTTGGAGTTTTTCATATTTATAAGGATTTCCCCATGCATATGCAATACATTTGATTTTCTCCTATTAATCTGCCCATGTCTGCCTTTTAATTACCAGTGTAAACAGACAAGAACAGAGAGCGTTTATATTCATCACCCGATTCTGCAAGGATTAAGTCGTAATCTGTCGCAGTCACTGACCAACACTGTTCTCTGAGAGGAACAGTGCCTCAGACAGAGGGAATTAAGATGATAACAGGATGCTCTGTGCTTTGGACAAGCAGGCCCCATGGATAGTTAGATGTACCTCTCAGGAAGAATTTTAATGAACCCAGGGTCTCGCATCTTCCCATACATAGAAAAACACTAAAACCATTAACTTGAGATACCTGTTCTTTGTGACTAACATTACTCTTTTACCAACATGTATGATTGACAGATTCCTTCACCAAAAATCATCTATCAATATATGCACTGATTTCTTCCCAAATGTTTTTGGAGCAATTCCTCAGAGTTACTGAGAGGCTGTCTCAGGCTGTAGTTCTCAGGAAAAATCCCTGAATAAAACAAACATATAACTCTTACTTTGGGCATTTTTAAGTTGATACCAGCCAAAAGAACTAAGAGGGATGGAGGGCAAAATTGCTCTTCCCCTCAACAGTCTTCACTCCATAGGTGTTGCTGCTTTTCCTGCACTGGGTATGTGTTCTAAAATTATGTTTAGGATAGTGGAGGTGACTACACAGCCGTGTAAATGTGCTCAGTGCCACTGAACTGTACACTTCACAGTGGTAAATTTTATGTATTTTTATCACAATTTGAAAAATAGAAAAACTGCTGTTTGACCTTTTTATGAATAGTATTTTCATCTTGATTCTCTTGAAGTTTACTTTTTACATCTTTATTTGCTACTAAGAAGCTGTTCTTAACTGTAAGAAGCAAGTTGTTATCCATGTATAATTTTCCTTTCTAATCATAAAGTCAGCCATCAACTTGAATTTAGAAAGTTCTATTGTGGAGCACAAAGCATTTTTAAAATAAATATGGCCATTATTAGTAAGCATCTTATGCTCTAAAACTTTCCAAATAGTCGTGAATATTCATAACACTAATGCTCACACACAGTAATACTCATTGACATCTGGGGGAAACTAAGATACAGAAACTAACATTTTAAGATAGCTTAACTAACATTAAATTTGTCAAAACTGTATCTAGGCTTTAAAACATCTGTTCCCTTTCCTGCACTCGGAGACATGACCCTCCTGTAGTTGCCTAATATTTCATTCTATTATATGCCAGGCTAACATTAAAATAAGCATTGATACTTGGCAAACATTCATCTTTCCTTCTCAGTTTCAAATTCTGCTGAGTCTCATAGTAAGTCCTATTTGGAGGTGGTGGAACTCTCCCTACCCAACATGATGAATACATTTCTAGAAAAGATAAAAAACAGGGGCTTCATTGGCTTATAAAAGCGCCAGGAGCATAAAACAGGGGAAAATCCCATCTCAGTAGTATAATAAGAAAATTTGGAATCTGACAGAGAACAATTATTTAGTTTCTATTACAAAAAATAAAACAGGATAGCAAAAGATAAATCAACCTGTTTTTTTTTTCTTTTTTTTTTAAAAAATATGGAACGCTTCACGAATTTGCGTGTCATCCTTGCGCAGGGGCCATGCTAATCTTCTCTGTATCATTCCAATTTTAGTATATGTGCTGCCGAAGCGAGCACTCAACCTCTGTTTTAATTAAGCCAAACCCATAGGTCATTTAAGTAAAGGTTGAAGAGATGTGCCCGGGAGTATGTTGAACACGATGGACTAAACCTTAAACCTCCAATAGCCAAAACTTTTTACCTGCCTAGCAGAAAGAGATGTGATTGCACTGTCAACCAAATTGTTGTCATGTGAGTAAAATGCATAAAAGGCTTTAAAACCAAGGCTCTTTTACTCATTAAAGTCTTCTAGCGCTTCATTAATTTTAATAGGATAATCTAGTTCTGATTGAAGTGCACCTGAATGCAGTTAGTGCCTCATCAGTTCTGATGAGCTCCAAGTAATTCAAGCCATGTCTGCAGAGTGATCACAAATTGTGTGTCTCTGTTTACACCTACCCTAGGCCTGTTTGCCCATGTCCTCAGCAGCACAGCTTTTATATTCCAGGAGCCGAGCAGCTTGTTTTTTGATCTCTCTTACAGTAGAGATTTTTATTTTCAGAGCTGCCTTTATACAAAAAACTGAGTTTTGTGCAAACAACAACAACAAAAAAGATTTTGTGGAGATGCCAAAATATGACATTTCTTCTCCAAATCTTCAGACTGAATGCAGATATAGAATATAGATATGAGTCAAATGCATTTTTGAAAAATTGGGAGTCTGATGTCTATGTTAAAAAGTAAATATCAGTTCTGCATTTCCATTCTAACTCTGTTTCAAAAAATTCTTTTTAGAAAAACCTCTTCTTGGACTTCCTGGCAGTCCAGTGGTTAAGACTCCATACTCTCAAAGTAGGGGATAGGGGTTCTTTGGTTTAGTCTCAGATCCCAGGCAGGTCTTTTAGTCTTCCAGATGGCTAATCTCCATATGTGCAGATTTTTCTAGTTTAATTCTCAGAGGGCAGTTTTATTTATATTTTTCTCTTTTTTTGAGGGTTTTGAGGCTCCCCCCAATATGTTATATTCCTCAATAAAATTTTAAATCCTTGTATAGTTCCCCATGCATGAGAAAAAGAGTATTTCTACTGTAGAGAGATTGTGATTATTTCATTTTTACCTCAATTATTAGATTAAATACAGTAGATATTGCATAATTTGTACCAAAATTTTCCTCCATTAAAATTACTAGCAACTATATATCCTTTCACATTAAAAAAATTAGCCTTGCTTAAATGTCAAATTTTCTAATTTTTTTGGCCACGTGGCATGCAAGATTCTTACTTCCCTAAGCAGGGATCAATCCCATGCCCTCTGCAGTGGAAGCACTGAGTCTTAACCACTGGATAACCAGGGAAGTCCCTAAATGTCAAATTATTAAAAGTTGTTATGAAATATTTTTGACATTCAAAAAGGAATAAAGACTTTTTATGTCTGGGGACCAGCAGGTGAGAAGAGTCACCATTGTGAAAGGGGTAACCACCAAAAACCATAGAAGTCAGAAGACAATGGAACAAAATATTTAGAGCTGAAAGAAAGGGGTGAAAAATAGAGAATTTAATGTTTCTTGAGTCAGGTAATTAGGTCTGCGTCTTCAAGAATAGGAATTTTATCCCATTAATGTGTTGTGAGATCAATTTAGAGTACTACAATCGGCATTTTTTAAACTGAAAGAGAATAATACAGAATAGAAAAATATCAGAGTGCATCACACATAGTAAGGGTAAGAATTATTACCTGAAACTTTTATTTGGGTTTTATGTTACATACACATACACACACTCTTACTCATATATGAAAAATATCAATAATATAATGAATTCTAAGATAAAAATATATTTCTTCCCAGAGGTTACAGTGAAAGAAAAAAAAAATGTAAGTCACTGTCTTATATTATTTAATCATCATAAAAACTTTGTAAGGCAAATTATCTTTGTTTACAAATGAAACCAAGACTTTATTGAGTTAGATAATTTGCCCTTGGTCACAGAGCTATAGTGGCTGAGGCTGAATTCAAGGCAAATCTTTTGACCTCAAAACAACTTCTTTCAGATGCTTTCACAACATGCTCTTTTAAAACTTTGGCCTGAAGAATAGCCATTTCTGCATAAGCAGACAAACTGCGGCAGCACAGAAGTCAAAAATAAGGACCCAAAGAAGAGAGCCAGAATAGTTTCCCAGCCATCAAAGCCTACTCCAGCTGCATTCTGCCACAGATACAAGGAACATCATAAATTTTAAAAGCCCCGTGACACAAAACCATGCTCTGTTCACATCATTGCTTGATGAATATTGATTAAAGGAGACTTAGTAAACGGAAACTATTTGCATGATCTGACGACTTCAGCTGAAAGATATGGCATTCAATTAGAATTTTAATTAATAGTTGTCTTTTTATCTCTTTCAATTGACTCATCTTTTACATAAAATCTCCTATTTTCACTGTAACACTGCCAATGTGCTTCTTTCTTGAATAGCAAAACAGACCACAACTTCTGTAAAGAGGATCATATCACTCAAACAGTTGGCAATATTTGAGGAGAAAGGATATTCTTGTATCCAATTTAAGTGCTATTACATGCTCTGAAAACTGTCTGAAGAGCTGTCAGAGGAGGATATTTGATGAATATGGAAGATGTCAACAAAAACTGAGGTGCTAGATTGAATATTTAGGAATCCATTGTAGACTTTGTTTAAATGACTGCCTTTAGTTATGAATATCCTGCTCTGAAAGAGTAAAGTCACATGTAAGTACATTCCTGGTAATACAATAAAGGGTATTGACCCACAAATCAAGAGTTTCAAATGTAAACAAGATAATTTAAACCTTAGGAAGTCTATGGTCAAGCCAATATTAAATGCAAACATGAGGGTCGTTATTGATGAGTAGAACTAAAGATGAGCAATGAATTAGGTAAAAATGCAACAAAAAGGAGAGATGTTAACTTACTCAGTTAATTCTTGTTGTTAATAATGTTGCTTTGGATGTCATGGTATAGATGACAAGGCTTGCTTTCTTTTTAAATATATAGCATATAATTTTATGCCATTGCTTATTTTTTAGTTCTTCTATGAAAAAACAAAAACAAAATTGGTATATACTTCTATCTAATCTCTTCAAGCTCATTTATGCTTATGTTCCTTCAGATGTATGAATTTGCCTTCATTTACCACTTATCTCATCAGACCTTTCAGAGGAGCAATCATCAGATCTGTTGTTTTGTTTGCCCTAAAAAATGGTTTTAAGGCATATTCAGAGATAGATTATTATCATAATAATAATTTATTTTTTGTTATTTAACAAGCAAACTTTTACATGGTACTTAAAATGTGTTGGGCACTCCTAAGTGAACTTTACAAATATTTTGTCCTCCCAACAACCCTAGGAAAGAGGCATCATCATTCTCATTTTATACAAAAGAACTTGAAGTGAAGAACTTAGAGACTAAGTCAATTACTTAATGACATATAATGGGAGAGCTGGGACTTGTAGTCAAGACACGTGCTGTAGAGTCAGCATGCTCGGCCATGGTGCCAATCCTCTCAACCCTCCCTCCCTCGTCCCCAGCATGCCAGTCACTGTCGAGGTCGTGCTCCCTCTTACGTCTACAGGCATTGGTGGGTAGAATGGCCCTCCACCCCATCCCATTCGGAGGATGTTCAGGGGAATGTCACAATATCCTGAATTATATTGGGTGTGCCTTCCTCTTCTAAATTTCGACCACATATCAGTCTGTCACTCAGAGGTTAGTATGGTGCCTATTAGCATCAGCACAAGTGGATTATTTTTATACTTTATAAAAAGGAGGGACAACAATGCTTATAGTAACGATGTATCTTCACTGTAGCATCTATAGTACTCACAAAATGCAGAACGTGATCTCATTCCTGTTATTCAAGGTGTTTTACTATTCATGTGGAACACTTTTAGATTTATAGAGTTAGTTGCTCCCACCTCTTCTATTGTGCTCTTCAGGTTACACACATCACAGGATAGATGGAAAAGAATAACAAGATTCGAGAGATAAGTATCTGCGTGCTGAGAGAAGAATTCAGCTATTGAATTATACTAAATATGTTTTCAGTGTTTGAGACATCAAATTTTGGATTGCTTTTGAGAGACCGAATGTACAACTAGACAATGGCCAGACTATCTATGAAAACAGAACTCTGACTCACCACCTCTGCAGCAACCAATTCAAGAAGCCAGACCGCAATCTTTGAAGCCATCAGTTTTGAGACTGGGCTTGGTCAGTGACTCCCAGTTTCCCTCATTTTTGCCCCTGCTTCCAATCCAGGACCAGTCAGAGAAAGTCAAATACTACTTCCCAAACAACTTACTTAGGAAATCCCACTTCTAGTGAGTCTGCCTCCAACCTCCCCAGGCCTACCACACCACTCAGAGCATACATGAGCACACCCTTCTTTTTCACCAGAAAGCTTTCCTATGCCAGCCTTTGAGTTTTTGCCAAATTTAAGTAGGCAATAGTAGCTGACTCCCTTGCTACAGCAAGCCCTGCATAAATAGCCTCTATTTGTCCTCATCTATATAGTCTTTATTTCAAGAGAAATGAATCTCCTCTAACTCTACTTACCAGAAAACTGATTACATTAGTTCCTCATTTTCCAACGGTGTCTGTAGGGATTTGCAATGGCAACCCA